>NC_083699.1:50350211-50990019 GCF_033118175.1 Dama dama
CCCACAGAGTTCAAAAGTCTGTTCTGTATTTCTGTGCCTCTTTTTCTGTTTTGCATATGGGGTTATCGTAACCATCTTTCTAAATTCCATATATATGTGTTAGTATGCTGTAATGTTCTTTATCTTTCTGGCTTACTTCACTCTGTATAATGGGCTCCAGTTTCATCCATCTCATTAGGACTGGTTCAAATGAATTCTTTTTAATGGCTGAGTAATATTCCATGGTGTATATGTACCACATCTTTCTTATCCATTCGTCTGCTGATGGGCATCTAGGTTGTTTCCATGTCCTGGCTATTATAAACAGTGCTGCGATGAACATTGGGGTGCACGTGTCTCTTTCAGATCTGGTTTCCTCAGTGTGTATGCCCAGAAGTGGGATTGCTGGGTCATATGGCAGTTCTATTTCCAGTTTTTTAAGGAATCTCCACACTGTTTTCCA
This sequence comes from Dama dama, assembly GCF_033118175.1. Taxonomy (NCBI): domain Eukaryota; kingdom Metazoa; phylum Chordata; class Mammalia; order Artiodactyla; family Cervidae; genus Dama; species Dama dama. Next base: position 50,350,654 of record NC_083699.1, read on the forward strand.
TAGCGGCTGTACTAGTTTGCATTCCCACCAACAGTGTAAGAGGGTTCCCTTTTCTCCACACCCTCTCCAGCATTTATTGCTTGTAGACTTTTGGATAGCAGCCATCCTGACTGGCGTGTAATGGTACCTCATTGTGGTTTTGATTTGCATTTCTCTAATAATGAGTGATGTTGAGCATCTTTTCCTGTGTTTGTTAGCCATCTGTATGTCTTCTTTGGAGAAATGTCTGTTTAGTTCTTTGGCCCATTTTTTGATTGGGTCATTTATTTTTCTGGAATTGAGCTGCAGGAGTTGCTTGTATATTTTTGAGATTAATCCTTTGTCTGTTTCTTCATTTGCTATTATTTTCTCCCAATCTGAGGGCTGTCTTTTCACCTTACTTATAGTTTCCTTTGTAGTGCAAAAGCTTTTAAGTTTAATTAGGTCCCATTTGTTTAGTTTTGCTTTTATTTCCAGTATTCTGGGAGGTGGGTCATAGAGGATCTTGCTTTGATTTATGTCGGAGAGGGTTTTGCCTATGTTCTCCTCTAGGAGTTTTATAGTTTCTGGTCTTACATTTAGATCTTTAATCCATTTTGAGTTTATTTTTGTGTATGGTGTTAGAAAGTGTTCTAGTTTCATTCTTTTACAAGTGGTTGACCAGTTTTCCCAGCACCACTTGTTAAAGAGGTTGTCTTTTTTCCATTGTATATCCTTGCCTCCTTTGTCAAAGATAAGGTGTCCATAGGTTCGTGGGTTTATCTCTGGGCTTTCTATTCTGTTCCATTGATCTATATTTCTGTCTTTGTGCCAGTACCATACTGTCTTGATGACTGTGGCTTTGCAGTAGAGTCTGAAGTCAGGCAGGTTGATTCCTCCAGTTCCATTCTTCTTTCTCAAGATTACTTTGACTATTCGAGGTTTTTTGTATTTCCATACAAATTGTGAAATTATTTGTTCTAGTTCTGTGAAAAATACCGTTGGTAGCTTGATAGGGATTGCATTGAATCTATAGATTGCTTTGGGTAGAATAGCCATTTGACAATATTGATTCTTCCAATCCATGAACACGGTATGTTTCTCCATCTGTTTGTGTCCTCTTTGATTAGGAGTTTTAATTAAAGGAGTTTTGTTTTGTTTTAATCTGCTCTTATTTTTCCCCCAAATTTCATAATAAACCAGTATCAGTTTTATAGTCAGAAAAAAATTATTTTAAGTGTTTCTTCTTTGTGCTGCCAGGAAAGCAGCAAGGCATTAGATTCTGAATCAGCTACAGAAGAGCAAGCCACCCAAGCTCATCTCATCATGCCTTAGGCTCTTTATCTACAAAGTGGGACAATCACCCTAGACCCTCTCACAGTGGAGACTGTAACACCATTACTCTCATACAGAAAAGGTATGCGGGACGAGGTAAAGAGGTTAGCAGCCTGGATCTGGGATGTGGCTGAGCCTTGTGGTCCACAGCTGCCCAAGCCTCCACACCCCTTCTCCAACAAGCCTCTTAGAAGAAGAACATTCATTCACCTTACTTAGGCTCATAACCTCCCAGTGTAGGCATCACTGAGAACAGACTGGAACTCAGTATCTTTAGACCCTGAAATAAGGAATCAAGCTCCTTTCTTGCCCCACTGCTCACTCACAGAGCTGACTAGTTCTTTAGGACCAGGAGACAAGAACCTAGGAACCAAAAAATGTTTAGGGGTCCACAAAAATATTTTCATATATTACTGTATCTGTCATATGCCAACAGAGTTGTAAAACATACTTTTTTTTTTTATGGTGGAAGGATGCCCACAAAAGCAAATGTACCTGAGCTTCACGAAAGTCATAATGTGATCCTGCTCAGCCTGTATCAGCTTCATTTTTTCTGGACCCTACTATGAAATTATCAAGGTGGATTGTGGATCAGATTGCTGACCATTCCTCTCTATTCATCTTCTTTATCTTTCTGGTACAAAGGAAACAGAACTTGGGTGTGGATATTTCACATAACAAGTAACTAGAACGATGAGGTTAGACCGAGACACCCCACAGCAGAATTAGGCAGATGGAGACATATTTAGCAGAGAGCAGAAGAAATAGGGCTTTTAATTGCCTACACAAACAACCATTACAACACAGGAAAGACAAGAAGCCATAACTCTAGGAAATGACTTGGCATTTTCCCTTTTTTAAAAGAATGATTATCCCCTATTCCTTAGGATAAGGTTTCTGCAAAATGTGAACATACCCTTTAATAACTCTGATTCTTCTTTTCAAATTAGAGTTGTAAATAAATAAGCACAATTTGCGAACCATTTGATTACATCCCTGTACTTTCCCAAGATTCCCTAAGGAGGCACTTACACCAATTTCTGCATCATTAATATTTAAATAAAAATTCGAATTGAATTGTGGGGCAAAAAGGCATTTATGAAGCACATGTTTGGGCACAATGCAGCACGAGTTTTAGACTTAGGGAGCCAGTGGAACATCTGGTCCCTGCAGAGCTGCAACAGAATAATGCAGCAAAGAATTCTGAAAGGAGAGAATGCTGGTTTCAAGGGAGAAAGCCAGGGCAGAAACTCCCAGTTTTACTTGGAGTCTCTTATTCAGTAGCCACAAATACAGGGGCCACCATCAGGAACCAGGAAGTAAGCAAAACACACAGTTGAGCAGGCAACATCAAGTCACAAAGCCCAAGTCATTTTTAAAACATCAAGGAAAAGTTACTGTGCTTGAGACTTCCCTGGTAGTCCCTTGGTTAAGACGCCATGCTCTCAATGTATGAGGTCCTGGTTTGATTCTTGATCAGGGAGCTAGATCCCACATGCTGCAAGTAAGACCCTATGCAGCCAAATAAAATAAAATTTTGTAAAAAGTTACTGAACTCATATCACCCCAAATACCTGTGATACAAAAAAAAGAAAAGAAAAAATTTAATTCCAAACACCTTGTTTAAAAAATGAGGTGACTTTTCAATACATCTTATTGAAAATGTCATTTTGTAATTTTGTTGTAATTTTCATTGGTAAACATTTATAGAGCTTGGCACTATGCCAAGAGGGTGTATACAACTGTTCAATAAGTCAGCCCTCAGGGGATTGTAATGTGTTTGGGAAACATAAGAAATACTAGATGTAAATGGATCACAGCAGTATGGGGCATACCTGCTGAATGACACCAGAACGGCCCTGCCTCTAAGTTCTGTGCAGGAGCCAAGAGAAAGGCGAATCCTCAAGTGACTGACATGTCATTGAGGATCCAGTGGAAAGCAGATGGCATGCTCAAAGGATTTCACTGAAAGTTTAAGAAAATAATGATTGGAGTGTGGGCAGAGTTAAGCCAATTAATCACAGTGGCAAACAGGGCCAGCAGCAGGGAATGCTGGTATCACTCTTGGCCTGTAGGAGAAAGGCAAGGACCGGGGTCATGGGGCCCCATTGAGCAAGTGCTGGTGCCTGGAAAATGGGAGGAGCTGAGGACAGAAGCTCAGGATGGGGGTTGGGGAGTAAATCCCCAGCCTCTGGTCACCTGCTGGTGCCATCCACAGGCTCAACCAGAAACTGGAGGACAAGGGAGCATGGAGATGCAGTCATGGGGCACAGATTGGGAGACAAGAGTGGAGAATGGACATGGTGACAAGTGGAGACCAACCCAAGGCACAGGCTGGACACTTTACTATGGGCTTTGAGAGAAAGAGAAGAGTTCTTGACATAGTAGTGGAAGGGGAAAGTCATCTTGGGCAGAGGAAGACATGCCCATATAGGAAATGGGAAACAATTTATCTTTCAGCCAAGAAATATGTGCAAAATGCATTTTCTTGAGAATAGGCAGGCTGCAACATTCAGGAAGCTTGGAGGAACAGATATACAGAACTCGATCTTGGCACTATGACATCTGAGGTGGATAATTCTTTGTGCCTTGTAGGATGTTTAGCAGCATCCTTGGCCTCAGTAGCATTTCACTCTGAGTTAAGATAACCAGAAGTCTTCAGACATTGCCAAATGTCCTCTGCGTCCATGCTAAGTCCCTTCAGTTGTGTCAGACTCTTTGTGACCCTATGGACTGTAGCCCACCAGGCTCCTCTGTCCATGGGATTCTCTAGGCAAGAATACTGGAGTGGGTAGCCATGCCCTCCTCCAGGGAATCCTCCTGACCCGGGGATGAAACCCGCATTTCCTATGGCTCCTGCATTGGCAGCAGATTCCTTATAGCTGAGCCACTGGGGAAACCCACATGTCCTCTAAGCAAATTTTCTCCCAGTTGAGAACCACTGGGAAAAGAAAGGAAAGAGACTATAACCAGAAATCTGTTGAAACATGGGGCAGACAGGAGATTCTAAAGGCTTAGATCAATACAGAAAGTAAGATAGACAAGAGAAGGACAAATGACACATACCCTGAAAAAGAGGAGCAGGTGGGCTGTGTGAGGACAGGGGTGGGTGGTTGTGGGTAACTTCCAGGCATGCAGATTGGACAGCAGGTAGGATGACGTCTCCACTGACAGAACTGGGAAGGCCTGAGGATCATCTTAGGGAACGTGATATGTCTTCTGTGAACTCACTTGAAAGGAACCAGGTCGTTTAGATAAGGCACTGAGTTGAGAACGGAGACTAGGACAAAAGGCATAAATTTGAGTCATCCACACAGAGACAGACTTCTACTCTCCTATGGACAGAAGGAAAAGTAGAGAAAACTAAGGACTAAGCTTTTCTCTTTTCTTTTTTTCGGGGAGGGGGGATGTGGTGGGAAGGCATGGTGTGCCTATTTAGAAGAAAAATGTGGGATAGAAACAGAAGGCTCCACAGACAAGAAAACCAGGCAGTTTTCTGAGGTGGAAAATGGGCTGAAGTCCAGCTCCTGCCCCACTCATCAGTTCCTCTGTCCTGAGGACTCTGCCTGATGCGAGCAACCACATTTTTCTAATGTACAGAGATGCCATGTAGGCTGGGGGTGGTACTGAGGAGACTCAAAGCTCCCACAGAAGTCAAGAGTGTCAAGAAGGGAAGAGCCTTGTTGGCCTCACCTCCCCAGTGGTTAATGGTCCTCTTTTATGTTTTCTTTTAATCATTCAAATCTGTAAAGAAGTAGAATCTCCTAGGTGATAAGAATGACAAAGGTGACTTTTGCTTTGTTAATGAAGTGACTTTTGAAAGTCACCTAAGGATGTAAGCTGTTTACCAGAACTAGACATGTCATTAGAGAATTGGAAATTTCAGTCCCACTCCCCAGACCCCTGAGGAGGGGAAAGGGGCTAGAGGTTGACTCACTCACCTGTGGTGGGTAATAATTTTATCAAACACACCTATGTAATGAACGCTTCATAAAATCCCCAAAGGAGAGAGTTCAGAGAGCTTCCAGGTTGATGAACAAAAATGCATCCACATGCCATGGAGCTGGGCACCAGACTGCACAGGGACAAAAGCCTCTTTCTTCTGGGCCTCACTCTATGAATCTCTCATCTGACTGTTGATCTATATCCTTTAATATCCTTTGTAATGATCCTGATCAAGTGAGTAAACCGGTTTCTTGAGTTCTGTGAGCTGCTCTAGCAAATTAATTGAACCCAAGGGGAGGGTTGCTGGACCTGTGATTTATAGACAGTTGGTCAGAAGCACAGGTGACAACCTAAATTTGAAACTAACACCTGAATTGGAGGGTAGTCTTATGGGACTGAGCCCTTACTTGTGCAACCTCATGCTATCTCTGGGTAGACAGCGTCAGAATTGAGTGAAACTGTAGGACACCCTACAGATGTAGATGGTGTCAGAGAACTGCTTGGTGGTGTGGAGGGGAAAACTGCATACATTGGAACTGGATGCAGAATGGTAGGCTACTGTAACAATATGCCATAGACTGGGTGGCCTAAAAAACAGAAATTTATTTATCCTGTCAGGAGAGTGTGTAATTTCCTCAGTTCAGTCTCACTGCAACAAAGATTTGAAACAATGGGCAAGTGTTACAGCTTGGTTATAGCTTAGAGTTTTATTCAGTAAACAGAGGATGGTAGAATAGCATCACCGCCTCAATAGAAATGAATGAACAAGTTGACTGAACAACAACAACAAAGGATAGTACACCCTCAAGGCTTGAGGATAGGCTCACTGTTAGGAAGGGGGAGTGTTTGTTTCACCTGAGGTTCTCACTCTGGTCTGCGGACTTTTCCTTTGTTTCTTTTTCATGGGCTTTCCCCCTTTGTCTGTCTTTTAGCTACTGCCAGTTTGAACTCCTTTTTCCTATTCTAATTACCTAACACTCCCAGTTCTGGAGGCTGGGAAGTCAAAGATCAAAGCTCTGGCAGATTCGCTCCCTGTGAGAGCCCAAATCAAGGCTCACACACTGCAACCTTCTTGTTTGCCCTCACATGGCAAAGAGTCTGAGCTCCGGTCCCTCCCTCTTCTAAAAAGGGCACTAATCCAGTCATGGGGCTCCACCTTCATGAGTTCACCTAATCACCTCCCAAAGGCCTACCTCCAAATATCATCACATCAGGGTTTAGGGCTTTATCTTATAGACTTAGGAAGACACAATATTCATTCTACAGCAACCAGCAAAAAGACTGAGAAGAAAGAGCTAATGAGGAAGGAGAAAAACCAAGAGAGCCTGATGTCCTGAAACCAAGCAATGGGTTTCAAGGATAAAAGAGTGATCAATAGGGTCAAATGCTGCCGATAGGTTGAACTGAGGCTAAGAGACAACTTTTAACATCATGTTATTTGAGAGCTGGACAAGTGTAGCTTCGGTGGAGAGATAGAATGAAAGCCTGAAATCAAGGAGATTCAAGAGAGGCTGAGAGGATAGAAACTAGAGGAAGTGAGTATAGACAACTCTTTTAAAGAACTCTGCAATAAGGGGAGCAGAGAAATGGGGCAAAGCTGGGGGAGAATACAATGGGAGAAATTATAGAATGTTGATGGGAATGAGGGGAAAATGAAATGATGAAAATATATATGGTCTACTCTCAACATTCAGAAAACTAAGATCATGGCATCTGATCCCATCACTTCATGGCAAATAGATGGGGAAACAGTGGAAACATGTCAGACTTTATTTTTTTGGACTCTAAAATCACTGCAGATGGTGATTGCAGCCATGAAATTAAAAGATGCTTACTCCTTGGAAGGAAAGTTATGACCAACCTAGATAGCATATTAAAAAGCAGAGACATTACTTTGCCAACAAAGGTCCATCTAGTCAAGGCTTTGATTTTTTCAGTGGTCGTGTATGGATGTGAGAGTTGGACTGTGAAGAAAGCTGAGCACCGAAAAATTGATGTTTTTGAACTGTGGTGTTAGAGAAGACTCTTGAGAGTCCCTTGGACTGCAAGGAGATCCAAACAGTCCATTCTAAAGAAGATCAGTCCCGGGTGTTCATTGGAAGGACTGATGCTGAAGCTGAAATATTTTGGCTACCTGATACGAAGAACTGACTCATTGGAAAGGACCCTGATGCTGGGAGGGATTGGGGGCAGGAGGAGAAGGGGACGACAGAGGATGAGATGGCTGGATGGCATCACCGACTTGATGGACATGAGTTTGAGTAAACTCCAGGAGTTGGTGATGGACAGGGAGGCCTGGCGTGCTGCGATTTATGGGGTCACAAGGAGTCAGACACGACTGAGCGACTGAACTGAACTGAACTCTCAACTACACAGGAAAACAGAAACAGTGTGACTTATTTGATGAGTTTACTTTGAAAGATCTTATGGACTAATATCTGAAACATATTTTGTAAAGTATATGTAAGTTGTGAAACACAATAAACACCCCCAAAACCACCATCCACACCAAGAGCTAGACCACCATCAATCACATATGTCCATGTGCTCTTCTCTCTTGCATCCTCCTGCTTCTCTCTTAGAAGAAAGCAACTTTCCTCAATTTTATGATCATCATTTCCTTGTAAAGTCATATTCTATTGTACTAATTGTACAATTCTTATACTTACTCTGTTGTACACATTCTGTTGTACTTATTGACTGACTGATCTTCAACCTGGCCTCCTGCAGGCTGTCAGACCACTTCGGTCAGACAACAACATGAAATTACATTCTTACATTTAACCTCTCACACCGAAATTTCATTTTTCATCTTCCAGCTCTAGCTTTGCTTGATCTACCCATTCTTCTGCACGAAGATCATTATTATTCATTCTTTTCTGTATAATTTACCCTGCATCAAAGCAGGAAAGACACATCACACTTTCTTCTCTTGTGCACCACAGAATGGACCCCAGGGACCACAGCATTTTTTTCTCCTGAAAGATGCACCTACAGCCCTCAAATCCCCAGCCTCCCTGTCCAATCCCAAGGCACACACTGCTCAGCAGATGCCTTCACCAGAATCTGGTGGTCCCTCCACAGAGGGAGCAGGAAAGAGGGTGATGGCCAGTGATTCTGTATCCTTTATCCCCTAATCTTGCCTGTGGACAAGTGGCCATCCTCAAGTCATCTAGAATTCTCCCGGTGTGCAAGGACCTGTAAGACCCTGACAAATGCCAACAGACTGGACCTGTCACAAACAGATGACAGCAGGCTCTGAACGTCCTCTGCTTTCAGAGGCTCCAGCTCCCCCACTTGCTCACCGATGCTTGAAATTGCTTTAAGGAGAGACAACAGTTTTCACTCACAATTGCAGAAACCTTTGAAGGCCCTGAATGAACTAACTCAATGATTTAGACCAGCGTACTGGTCTGAAAGATTAGATGACACAATGGGCACCTGAAAAATGGGTATGAAATGACAGATAAGGGTTATAGTAGAGAGCAAAAGGGCTTTTCTTGCTTCCTTGGGCGCTTAAAAAAGAAAAATCTTAAAAGCACAAGACCTGGAGTCAAATTTGGTCTCACTGCCAGTGGTCTGTCAGACCACTGTAGGCGTTTTACTCAATGTTTTAAGTCTGTCGCTTATTCCTAAAATGAAGGTGAATACCTACATCCTGAGTCACCGTGAGACTTTGAGGCCATTCTAAGCCTTAATATTTTCCTTCTTTCCCTGTTACCTTCAGCACCTCGAGCTCTGTTCCTGTCCACACCAGCTCCATCCCCCTCTCTGATCATTACAGAGGTTAAAAGGGAGAAGTCTGGAACACTGGATGTAAGTACAAACCCTAACCCTATCACTTGCTGTGATCTTGGGCAAGTTACTTGACTGCTCTGTGCTGTTTTCTCTGTAAAATGAAGATAATAAGGGTATTTGCCTCATGGACTGACTGTAAGGATTGAGCGAGTTAAGACGTTTTAAAAAGGCGGGGGTGAGGGGTGGGGGGTGGGGGTGGTCACTGCAAGAAGCGTTTCTGACAACCTTTTCCCAGGGCTTCTCCTCACCTGCTCACTTTCCATAAGCCAAAGCAGCACTGAAAGCTCCTCCACTTCCGCTAACATAAAAAAAAAAAAAAAAAGCCTGTAAATTGCTACACATTCCCCACGGTTTCTCAAAGACCCCAGCCTCATCCCTAAACCGCTAGGCCGTCTGTTCCTTCCGTCTGCCTCTCGGAAGCAGATCTAGGTCCCCCAGCCTGGCCCCGGCGAAACTTGGGGAGCCCAGACTCCTCTGGGGGCGTGGCGGAGGGGGCGGGGCGGGGTCCGCGGGGGCGCGGGAGGGGCAGGCGAGGCTCTGTGAGGTGGGGCCGGCCCCCGGCCCCGCGGTTGCCAGGCAGCGCAGTGGGCGTCGGCGTAGCCTGGTGAAGGAGAAGCGCTAACAAAGCCAGGTCCCACCGCACCTCTCCTGTGCTCCTGGCTGAGGCAGGTGCCGCCCTACGCCGCTCACATTCGGCTGCTTTCCGCCCTCCGGCCCGCCGAAGGTGCGAGGCGGTGGGTCTCTCTCCACACCTACCGCCTGAAGCCAGGCGCGAGGTGTCGCCTGGTGCCGGATAGCCCGCTTGGAGCGAGCCTCAGGTAGACACCCCGAGGGGAAGAGGGGGGAGAGGAGCACTCTGAACACCCCGACGGTGGCTCGGGTCTGAGGGAAGAGTCCGGCCCGATGGGCCCATCTGGATTCTGAAACCCTCCTGTTCACAGAGCCAAAAGAGGGGACTGCGATCTTTAGGAGAAGGTAACCATGGGTGATTATTGCTCTTTACCCAAACTATATGTATACTTTGTACCCAGAACTACCATTTTATGATTTCTTACACGGGGGCAGTGATTTGGAAACACAACAAAATCTGGGATCAAATCCTCCCATTGACTGGCCAAACCCCGGCTTTTTCTTCTCTAACATGGATATAACAATACCTATGGAGGGAGTAAAACTGTGTCCAAAACAGGCCTGTATAGTCAAAGCTATGGTTGTTCCAGTAGTTATGTACAGATGTGAGAGTTGGACCATAAAGAAGGCTGAAGGCCAAAGAATTGATGCCTTTGAATAGTGGTGCTGGAGAAGACTCTTGAGAGTCCCTTGGACTGCAAGGAGATCAAACCAGTTAATCCTAAAGGAAATCAGTCCTGAATATTCATTGGGAGGACTGTTGCTGAAGCTGAAGCTCCAAGTCTTTGGCCACCTGATACAGATAGTTTACTGGAAAAGACCCTGATGCTAGAAAGAGTGAGGGCAGAAGGAGAAGAGGGCAACAGAGGATGAGGTGGTTGGATGACATCACCAACTCAATGGACACGGATTTGAGCAAACTTTGGGAGATAATGGAGGAGAGGCAAGCCTGGAGTGCTGTGGTCCATGGGGTCGCAAAGAGTCGGATATGACTTAGCCAACTGAACAACAAAAATGAGGGGGTTGCCATGAGGACCAAAGGACATGACTAGTACTTTATATAAACTTTATATAAACTTCATTCATTTTCCTTATATATATTGAGTAATGACTGTATTCCAGGCACCAGATTAGGCATCGGGGATTCTATTGTGAGCAGAAAGTGACTATCCCTGCCCTCAAGCTTACAGTGTATTAGGAATAGCAGTTGTTCATCAAAAAAATCACACAAATAATCTAAAATTAGAGTCAAGTGTTGCCAAGGAGAGGTGAGTAAGGGATGCTCTGAGAGGGTATAAGGTAACAGAGAGAGGTCAGGGAAAACTGAGCTGAGACCTGAAGAACCTATGAAACAATGAGGAGTGTGTCCAGGCAAGGGTAACCATGTGTCCAAAAACCCGTCATCTATTCCAAACCCAAACAAATACATACAGTTCCTGGTCCTTGGTCCTAAGAATTGTTCATAGACACTCCTGAGATTCTGGTGTCTGAAGCCTTTCATTCAGGTAACTGCAGACTTTTGTTTAAATTGTTGAAGCCCTATTTAGCCCACACCAATAAAACCAAATGGGAAATTGCAAAAACAAATGTATATTTCATATTCAGTAAGACCTATGTTCTTTAGCATGTATGTGTTGGCCTGCCATTTCACATTGGGAGGTATAAGAGGAAATCTGCTGAATTTTAAGATTTGAGGAGGCAGGGCTGGGATGAATGGATAATTTAAGAAGGGCTTGCATACTGAGAGCTTTAAGAATGGAAAAGAACTTCACAAAGCACCGGAATAATGGAATGTTAAGATAGAATGGATCTTTTCCCATTATTTTTTATCAGATGTGAATAAATGATCCACAGTGCCCAAAAGAAAACACTGGTCTTCAGACTCCTTTCCACCCTAAGGAGCTATGATCCTAAGTCTCTGTGACTCAAAAGTGCATGGAAGTCCTGAGAGTCCAGTGGGGACATGGGAGAGGACTTTGACCTGTCCCTCCTTCAGTGTTCACCATTTCTATGTGGTGTCACCATCTACCCAGTCATCAAAGCTTAAAGGAAATCACCCTAAACTTTTTTCTCTTCTCATTCATCTCTCCCAGTGATTACCAAGTCCTGTATCTCCTGTCTCTCCTGTCCCTCCCAGTTGCAATTGTTTTTCAAGGCAAGGATGCTCTCCAGAGTTTTCCCCAAAGTGCTGCCATAGTCTCCTAAATGGGCTCCTTGCATAAGGCTTCACTCCACTCTCCTCAATGCCTCTCTGCAGCTTTCAGTCAATGTGTTTCAGAGTCCAGCAAAGGGAAAGAAATCATACAACAATTTAACAAAGAAAGTTCAATGTAACAAATTTTTAACTATAATGGATTGGGATAATGGGAGATTGGTTAGCAAGACATAAAGATCCAAAGAGTACAGGAATCACAGATTCAGGAAGCCGTCACTACCCTTGAGATGGATCATCCAAGAAAGAGATGACCTCCTAAGGGTGTGTCACAGAGGGTGTGGCCACAGCTCATTAGGTGGCAGAAAAGTTGAGGTGCCAGGCAGCCAGAAATCCTCTGTCTGAGATGCCAAAGAAGCCGTGAAAAAGTGAAAGTACACTGGCACTACTGTGCTGCAAACCTCCCACGAGAGGTGCCAGGGGAAGCAGCCAGCCTCTGGGCGCTGCTGACTGCTGTGTGCTGCAGCCATTGGGCATTTAAGAGATTGTATACTGCAGATGCTGGAGAAGCTGTGCACTGTGGGATCCCTGCCCTGGGGAAACTGCTCATTCCTGGAGCCTAGTGGGAAGAACTTGAGGAACCCAGGAGAGAAGTCCCTTCCTCCTCAAGTATCCCTCCAGCGCCCTCTACTGATAAAGCTTAACATTATGCCAGGCAGCGAAGGAGACCACACAAGTTTTTGATGAGGAGGCAGTGCGGGTGAATTTGGAGCAGAGGCAATCAGTTGAAAGCTGGAGTGTAACGCGAACACCAAAATCTGTTTGAGTGACTCCAGTGCTTAAATCTTCTAGTAGCTCCCTTCTCCCCTTAAGATAAAGTTCGAAAGCCTGGCCATGGCAAACCAGGCCTCTTACATTCTGGTGTTGGGCTGTATTTTCATCCTTAGGCTCAACCATTCCCCCTTTTGCCACTCGGCTAGCCTCCATAATGACATTTCCCTGAACTCTCTCTGATTTTTGACACTTCTATACTTTTGTCTAGTCCTAGCCGCAGAGAAATCTCTCCTTGCTCTTATCAGGAACCTATTCTGTACCTGGCACTGTTCTGGGACTGGGAATAACAGCAGTAAACAAACCAGGCTTATCCAAGTCTCTGTTCAAATATCACTATTTTCTGACCACCTTATCTAGCCTTCAGATTAGTAAGATGCCTCATCAAGGAGTTTCTGTTCTTCTATATCTATATCTTGACACTTATTGCACCCTATTTTAATCACTGATTTTCCTGTTAGTCTCTTCTTTTGGCCTATGAGTGCTCTGAGGGCAGTGTGTGTGACTCATTTATTTCTGTATGCCAGTATTTATTTAGTGCTACTCCTGACACATAAGCTGTTATTGGATTAATTGTTTGCCCAGGATCACATAATTAGTCAAAGATAGGCCCAGGACCAGAGTCCTGGTCTCCTTTTTCATGGTCAGGAGGGTTCTTCATTAGAGTTTGATCTGCCCTGTGGGGTCTCTGAAGGAGAGCAGGCCCTGTATTTTGTGTTGGAAAAGCCAAATACAATGTTAATTATCATCAGGAATGGTAATGGAAAGAGGAGAGAAATGTAGCCTGATCTTTTGTTGAAAGCTATGATGCATTCACCCCTCATATCCCTTGCTTACTTTGAGTCCTGGATCATAGGGATGCTATGATGAAAATCAGAAGTAGGGAGAACAAGTAAAAGGATGAAAATGATGTGGATGTGGGGAAAAGTCTTCTCTCGAAGGAAATGGAGACTTTCATACACTTATGAAAGAGAAGGTTAAGGTGGCCCCAGGTTTGTCTGACAGGTCCCCAGATCAGGGTGAAGGGGTGTGTGTTCCTAGAGGAGGAAGGGACTTATCTTGTGAGTTTCATAAGCTCCATAACTGCGATTAGGGATCACAGTTAACACAGAAGTCTGTAAATGTTATCCCTGGGCTTGTGGACCATGATATGAAAATGGAAAGATTATTTGAAATATGAACATGGCTAAGTTAATACACGTTGAAAGAGGTAACTACTCACTTGTTAAATAATTGTGGCTCAGCTGGTAAAAGAATCCGCCTGCAATGCAGGTAAAAGAGTGCCCCAATCCCTGGGTTGGGAAAATCCCCTGGAGAAGGGAAAGTCTACCCACTTCAGTATTCTGGCATGGAGAATTCCATGCACTGTATAGTCCACGGGGTCAAAAAGAGTTGGACACAACTGAGCGACTTTCACTTCACTTCATGTGGAGCTTTTAACTTTCAAAATGTGATACTAGCATGATATATAAGCAATTTGGAGAAGTCTGCTAGTAACAGAGCCAAGAACCACTATTCAAAAAAAAGGGACAAAGTCAAATAGGACTGCTGTTAGCAATATTGCTGCTGGCATCCAAATGCTGGGTTGACTTGATCCAAGGGTTGGCCCAAGGTAGAAAAAGGTCCAGACTTCTGTGAAATAAAGTTGGAGAGGCAAGCTAATAAGAATAAGACAAATCATGGAGAGCTTGAAAGTCAGACAGGGCATCATTTTGATGAGAAAAGAAATGAAGATCCAATAAAGGTTTTAGAGAGTGATGTGATAATATGAGCAGTTAAGGCATTCTATCTGGAAAAACTAAACCTTAATTTCCTGGCATTGAAAAATGATTATAATATTAGAACCTACCTACTCATAGATTGCTGTAAGGACAAGGAAACTTCATTGGCTTTAAAGAAAGTGAAAATGTTGATCACTCAGTTGTGTCCGACTCTTTTCGACCCCATGGACTATAGCCCACCAGGTTCCTCTGTCTATGGAGTTCTCCAGGCAAGAATATTGGATTGGGTAGCCATTCCCTTCTCCAGGGGATCTTCCCTACCCAGGGGTCAAACTCAGGTATCCTGGATTGCAGGTGGATTCTTTACCATCTGAGCCATCATCTGAAAGTCAAAGGGCTTGCAAAGGGAAGCCTGTTAAAAACATTGACTTTCAAGCTCTTCTTAATGCTGGGCACCCTTCCATTATTTGCAACTGTGTGGAATATGGCTAATGAGACGATAATCATATTTTCAGGACAAAAAATTAGGACATAATCTGACAAGTATAAGTTTTGTTACGCTAAAAATGTACTTTTCATGATGCAAATGGGAATATCCATGATATTTCAGTGATTTAGGGAAAGAGTCAAACATAATTTTTGAAACTAAGATTGTCCTAGAGAAAATCCATGATTTGTAAATGGCCTTATTCTGAGAGAGGCAGTGTGATGTAGTGTGGGAAAGGCAATTAAGGAGACCTGAATTTTTGATTCTGCTCCAACAGAAACTGTGAGCTTGTGGCCAATCACTTCACCTCTTTGTGCATCAATTAGTGCTAAGTCATGTCCAACTCTTTTCGACCCCATGAACAGTAGCCTGGTAGGCTCCTCTGTCCATGGGATTCTCTAGGCAAGAATAATGGAAAGGGTTGCCATTTCCTCCCCCAGGGGATCTTCCTGACCAGAGATCAAACCCACATCTCTTATGTCTCCTGCATTGGCAGGCAGGTGGATTTTTTACCTGTGCACCGCCACCTGGGAAGCCCCATATTGGACTATATTATAAGTCAAATTAAGTCCCTTCCTTTTTGTGGAAAAGATGTTCCTTTTTATTTTCTAGACAGATTTTTTTTTTAAGCTCATCAGGACTAAAGTGGGGAATGAAACAGAAGGATAAATAAAAACTGGCCATGATGTATCCGACTAACACAATTGAGGGAGTTAAAGAAGTTCATTTTGGATGCTTTTATGGGAAAGGGAACTCTACACTAGGAAGCTGGTGGATATGACTGTAGCATGGTTTAGAGTTTACAACTAGGGATTTTGTCAGTCATCAGCACTGAAAAGGTATCCACTTCCAGTTAGAATATAGTAGATTGCAGCAGCTCAAGCCACCCACTGCAACAAATTTTAAAATCTAGAAAAATTATTTTTAAAAATATTATAAATACATCAGAGAGCTTTAGAAGCAATGAGTACTAGATTACTTCAAATTCCAGGAGGGTGCCAAACCCTTCCAAGGTGAACTCATGGTAAGTAATTTTCTTCCCAGTGGACCTTTGCCAACTTTGGATGTGGACTCAGGACTGCTGGCAAGCCTTGGTGGTCAAACAGCTCTAGCATGACAGATTAGAAATTTGAGTCACCCCAAACACTTTCATTTTTACATACGGTCTGACATAATATTTAAAAAATAAAAAGAAGCATGAAAATGTGTCTAGTAATCAAGAAGAAAAATAGACATCAAAGAGGATAACCACAGGGAGATTCAGCCACTGGAGTTATCAGAACTTGTTGACTCTAAAATAACTCTAAATAATATGTTCAGGAAAATGAAGGAAAAGATGTATAAATGGATGAAAATGGAGAATTTCAACAGAGAAATTGTATGTATAAAAATAACAGATATTCTTGAACTCAAAATGCAATATTTGAAATAAAGAATTTATTAAGTGGATTTATCAGCATCCTGGATAGCAGAAGACATGCTTACTGATGGAAGAAAAGGTGCCAGGTAAGTGGAAAGATGAAACTTTTCTAGAGAATGGAGAGGGTCAAATGCTGGTTACTCAGGTCTTGGACAGGCAAGAACTAAGAGCTCAAGCAGCAGAGGAAAAACTATGAGGTCAAAGAGATAGGCTGAGTTGGCAGAGAACGGCAGTGTGACTTCTTTCTGACATCCTTGATCTCACCCAGGTAGGAAATTGCTTCATCTACTGGGAGTGAGGAAACCAGTTGAGTGGGATTCAGGCTTGAGGGGAAAGTCATTACCTGGAGATTAAATAAGAAATAGAAGTGTGTTCTTGGGGGCATGGCAAAGATCAACACAGAAGCAGGCGTGAAGGACCTAGAGAGTAGAGATGGTGCAAGAATGGAGTGTGCTGCACTGAATAATCTTGCAACTGAAAGATTACTTTTGTGATGCTGTTGTTTTATAAAAATAAAAACAGAGTGAGGCTTAAAGACCAGCCTAGGTTCAAATGTGATTGCCTGTGAGATTAAGCCTAACTTGATATGAGCCTACTTTTCTGGTTCTTTCAAACTCACTCAGTTTACCTAAATCTTAGAATCACATGACTATCTTTAAACATATATTCATGTTTTGGTGTTTTATGAAAGGGTTAGTCATTCAGTCATGTGCAACTATTTGTGACCCCATGGACCATAACCTGCCAGGCTCCTCTGTCCATGGAATTTTCCAGGCAAGAATACTGCAGTGGGTTGTCATTGCCTCTTCCAGGGGATCTTCCCAACCCAGGGATTGAAGCCAGGTCTCCTGCATCACAGGCTGATTTTTTACAGAAATCTTAAAGATTTCCTCCCTCTTCTAGCTTCAGAAAACAACTTCAATTCTCCTGAGGGTATCCCAGCTCCTGTTCATAAACTAATGCAGAGTTACACCGCCTTATCCTGCCTCCTCAGGAAAGGAGTCACTGCCAGTGTTAGATGCTGCTCTTTCTTTTCCTTGGCTCTTACTTTCTTTCAGTTCAGTTCAGTTGCTGAGTCGTGTCTGACTCTTTGTGACCCCATGAACCGCAGCACGCCAGGCCTCCCTGTCCATCACCAACTCCCAGAGTCCACCCAAACATTGAGTCATGTCCATTGAGTCCATTGAGTCAGTGATGCCATCCAACCATCTCTTCCTCTGTCGTCCCCTTCTCCTCCTGCCCTCAATCTTTCCCAGCATCAGGGCCTTTTCAAATGAGTCAGCTCTTCACATAAGGTAGCCAAAGTGTTGGAGTTTCAGCTTCAACATCAGTCCTACCAATGAACACCCTTAGGATGTTCATTAGGATGGACTGGTTGGATCTCTTTGCAGTCCAAGGGACTCTCAAGAGTCTTCTCCAACACCACAGTTCAAAAGCATCAATTCTTCGGTGCTCAGCCTTCTTCACAGTCCAACTCTCACATCCATACACGACCACTGGATAAACCACAGCCTTGACTAGATGGATCTTTGATGGCAAAGTACTGTCTCTGCTTTTTAACATGCTGTCTAGGTTGGTCATAACTTTCCTTCCAAGGAGTAAGTGTCTTTTAATTTCATGGCTGCAATCACCATCTGCCGTGATTTTGGAGCCCAGAAAAATAAAGTCAGCCACTGTTTCCACTGTTTCCCCATCTATTTGCCATGAAGTGATGGGACCAGATGCTGTGATCTTAGTTTTCTGAATGTTGAGCTTTAAGTCAACTTTTTCACTCTCCTCTTTCACTTTCATCAAGAGGCTCTTTAGTTCTTCTTCCCTTTCTGCCTTAAGGGTGGTGTCATCTGCATATCTGAGGTTATTGATATTTCTCCCAGCGATCTTGATTCCAGGTTGTGCTTCCTCCAGCCCAGTGTTTCTCATGATGAACTCTGCATATAAGTTAAATAAGCAGGGTAGCAACATACAGCCTTGACATACTCCTTTTCCTATTTGGAACCAACCTGTTGTTCCATGTCCAGTTCTAACTGTTGCTTCCTGACCTGCATATCGTTTTTTCAAGAGGCAGGTCAGGTGGTCTGGTATTCCCTTCTTTTTCAGAATTTTCCGTAGTTTATTGTGATCCACACAGTCAAAGGCTTTGGCACAGTCAATAAAGCAGAAATAGATATTTTTCTGGAACTCTCTTACTTTTTCGATGATCCAGTGGATGTTGGCAATTTGATCTCTGGATCCTCTGCCTTTTCTAAAACCAGCTTGAGCATCTGGAAGTTCATGGTTCACACATTGCTGAAGCCTGCCTTGGAGAATTTTGAGCATTAGTACTAGATGTTTTCGTTCTTTGTGACACTCTGAGGACACTATTTCTCTGCGCTCAAAAGAAGTTTATCTATTTTGCTAATTTATCTCAAACTTTCTTGATGGCTTCTAATCAATACTTCAGCTGAGTAATTTAACTTAGAAGCTAATTGTTCCCTTTACAACCAGTATTTTTATAGTTCCCTTTCTAGTTACATTCTTTTAAAATTGTATAAGTTATGTATATAAATTATGTATATGTATACATTGGCTTACCTGGTGGCTCAGACGGTAAACTGAGCAAGTAACACTTTCACTTTCTATCTCTCTCTATATATGGGGCTTCCCTAGTGGCACAATTGGTAAAGAATCTGCCTGCAATCCAGGAGACCCGGGTTTGATCCCTGGGTCACGAAGATCCCCTGGAGGAGGAAATGGCAACCCATTCCAGTGTTTTTGCATGGAGAATGCCATGGACAGAGGAGGCTGGTGGGCTACAGTATCTGGGGTTGCAGAGTTAGACGTGACTGAATGACACACACACATACATATATGTAATATAAATCTCAGCTTTTACCAGAAATTGATTTTAATAATCATCAGCATCTCTTCCATAACACATAATCTTAAAACATTGAAACAAAAGCTTTTTTAACAAAAGTTTTTTAACCAAAGTACTTGGAACCAGATTTTACATCAGGGCTTCCCAACCTTTTTCAACATCGTGGCATACAGAAATCTTTGTAAAGCGCACTGGAGTACACTGTAAAGTTTTGGCAGGTCTCTATGGAGCTTATGAAAAATCCAATATAGTTTTATCATATAATTGCAATAACAAGTTACACAGTGAGAGTGAAGATATTGAAAGTTTACTCTGAATAAAACTTTCAAATAAAAAAGATTATTTAAATTTTTAAAGAGAAATAAAGCTCATTTTCTAATCATGATTTTGCTTTATACCAAATTTTGTGTTGAAATAACTACATGCAGAAAATTTTTAATTTTCCCTTCAAATTCTTTCTTCTTTTTTTAAAACTTATTTAATTGGAGGCTAATTACTTTACAATATTGTGGTGGTTTTTGCCATGAATCAGCCACAGGTGTACATGTGTCCCCCATTCCAAACCCCCTCCCACTCCCCTCCCCATTCCATCCCTCTGGGTTGTCCCAGTGCACTGGCTTTGAGTGCCCTGTTTCATGCATCAAACTTGGACTTGTCATCTATTTCACATATGGTAATATACATGTTTCAATGCTATTCTCTCAAATCATCCCACCCTCACCTTCTCCCAGAGTCCAAAAGTCTGTTCTTTATATCTGTGTCTCTTTTGCTGTCTTGCATATAGGGTTGTCATTACCATCTTTCTAAATTCCATATATATGCATTAATATACTGTATTGTTGTTTTTCTTTCTGACTTACTTCCACTCTGTATAGTAGGGTGATGTAAGTTTCATTCACCTCATTAGAACTGACTCAAATGCATTCTTTTTAATAACTGAGTAATATTCCATTGTGTATTTCTCTTCAAATTCTTATAGTCTCCATCAGTGAGGAAGTTTGCCCCACAGATGGTTGTTACTTAGCAAATGTTAAAAAGGTAGTTATTGATTTTTCTCCAATTGACAGAAACTCCTTTCTATCTATTAACCAAAAAAATTTTTTTTATTAACCAAAATTTGAATACTTTGATTTCTTCTGTCTTTGGTTGAAATTCTTAGGATAATGTGAATTGATTTCTTAATTCACTTAATTTTTTTACATCAAGTATCTACAAGTAACATGACACCTAACAGATGTTTTGCTACTAGTCTTCTTTAGGGGTAAAGTTAGAAATATTAGTTAAACTTCCCACTAAACTACTTCTAACATCATGTTTCCCTTGAATCTATGAGCATCATTGGTATACTTTATTGTATTTTCACACATTCATTGTGACTTTTATTAAATTCATTCTGGTACTTGAAAATGTCAAATAAGCCAATTTTCTGAAAAAAATCTCTCCCCAACAATTCTGCAATAAGAATCATTGACATTTTTCAATTCCTCTTTTAGTTCCTAGCCTCCAGGGAAAAAAAGAAAGAAAAAAATTTCCTTTGATAGGTAACTTAGTAGCAAACAGCAGACTGTTTCCTCACATAGAGCTGAAAGCAGACAAAACCATAGCAGCCTGGATTTATTAGTAACATCCTTTAATATGGAATTCACATCCACAGGCAAATATACAGACTAGAGCTCTCTGTAACAAAGCTTGTCTTTCTTGCATCTCAAATGATCAGAACGTGGAGAACAGATATGATGTAAAGCCCTCCCACCTTCCTATTATCACAGCTTTCCCACTAGTACAGAAACTGTTGTTCTTGCATAATCTAGAAAGTCTTATTTGTTTTAAAATATTTAGTTACTATTCATCCTGAGTACTTTGTTTTGGTACTTTCTGGCAAATCAGTATTCTTCCAAGCCTCCCCCTTGAGGGATGCTAACTAGTGCTGTTAACTGAACATTCTTACTAACACCTGTAGATTCATCACCCTGCAAGGAAACACTTTGATTTGGTCTTATGGAGACTATCATCTATGCATCTTCTAACAGTAATGTTCCATTTTTATATTTCCTTTACCTCATTTGGTTCCAAATGTGATCATATCTCAGGCAGGTGGGCAAAATGATTCTGTAACTCTGGGAGATATTTTGGCCTTACTTCTTAATTATGTGACCTTTTAATTAGCTTCCTGAACCCAACCTGATATAAACTACTGTGTAGTTGTAAACACATTTGTGAAACATTTCATAAAGCAGTGGTTTTCAAAGTGTGGTGTCAGGGACTTCTGAGGATCCTTGAGACTTTAGGGGGTAGGAATCCATGAAGGTAAAACTATTTTTGTAATAATATCAAGACATTATAGGTCTTTCTCATGCTTCTTCTCAAGAGTGTACACAGGAGTTTCTCAGAAGCTACATGATGTGTGATTGAATTCAGTCAAATGGATTGAATGCAAAAAGCAGATATTATAATCTAGCTGGTTCAATTAAGCCAGACATTAGAAGACTTTCAGAAAATATAATGCCACACTTCTCACTAAGAATTTTTGTTGGTTTGTTTTCTGGAAACTGTAGTTAATTTTTATAAGATATGACAGAACTACTTTTATTTTAAAATAAATATTTTAAAATTCCTAAAATGACAAATATTGCATGATATAACTCATATTAACAAAAGACCTTTTGGATCCTCAATAACTTTTCAGAATGTAAGGGATGCTGAGATCCAAGACTTTGAGAATTAATCTCTTAAAAGACTATCTGTATAATATAGATATTTTCTGTTAAGGCTCTGGCATAATTTACCCAGCACCATTTTTTTCATTTGATAACTTTTCCATGAAAATGAGATATTTAGGCAGATATCTGGGTAAAGAAAAAAATTATCAGAGCAAACAAATCCAAATTTGAAATAGTTCTCACTATGTTGCCTAATAAGTGATTTAAATTTATATTTTGGACTATATGTATAATGTCTGTGAATCTCACAAGTATTAAATTATAATTAGATATTAATTCAAAATTATACTTTGTAGTAGGAAAATAAATCATATATTTAAAATATTTAAGGAGACTATAGGCCTTTTTTACTGTAACAAATCAGTTTTCAGATAGAAGAAGATTGTTCATTTTCTTTAGAGTAGTTACATAACACTTTTGAAAAGGGGAATTTTAAGAAATGCTACCATTTAATTTAGCAGTTAAAATGCTAAACTGTCCACAAAATGTAAATATTACTCATACTCAAGTATAGTTAAAGTATTTTGAGAAATATTTCTATAAGGTAATAAAGGCCCACAGTCTCTTACTGAATCAACTAAATTATTTTACACTATTATTTACTTTTAGAAGCGAACTTAATTTTTTAATTTCTACAAACAAATAATGTCGTTATAGAATTTCATACTGAATCAGATTTTGGATATTTTACACCACAAACCAAGGATAAAGAAATATATAAATCAAGACACAATTTTTAAAAATTAACAAAATCAATTATGTTTTATTAGAGATGATGATGATGATTAAAACATATACCCTCTTTTGGGGGAGTAAAGTTTAAAAATAAGAGAAAATTAAATCAAAGGAAGGACCTAAGTATTGGAAACATATATGCACAAAACTTTGGTACTGACAATAAATACACTGCAGTTAAAACAATAATCAAACTTACAAAGGTGGTTTTAACATGGTGGTTAAAGGGGGAAATTCTATATAAGCATCTCTGCTGGCAGGTGCTCTGCCTAAAACCTTAAGCACCAAACAATAATTACAGAAATCTGGAAGTTTACTGACTGAGTGAAACAATATCCAAACATAATTTCAGCTGTTATAAATTTGTATATAGTTGTAAAATGGTTGTAAATTTTGTATCACTATGAAAAGTATACAGTCATCAATGGGTTACATGGCAGAATGTAACCCATTCTGCCATGACCACTTGTGGGAAGCTCCGCTTTAGAGATCTATAAAGGCAGAATAGGATGAAATGGTAAAATGTGTACTACAAAGATTATGTGATGATACTCAAGTTTTGTGGGAAGGCTCATGGCATAGCACAGACTCAAGATGAACCTTGGCGAGGGTGTGCAGGGTTTTAACAGATGGAAAGAAAGTGGGAGGACACTTCAGCAAAGCCAGCCTCAATTAGCAACATCCTGAGGGAAAGAGAAAAGCTGGATGGAGTGTGACTAACAGTGGGAAAGTGTTAAGCTTTGAATTTATAACTTTTAGGGAAGTGGCCAGAGTAAACTATGTGTTAGAAATTTATGTTGGTAAATACTAATAAAAATTTATACTGTAAAATTCTATATACAAATAATGGAGAACCTTGAAAGTTAGGATTGGATTATCATTTTGTCAGCTGGACTTTCTGACCTATTAACAGCAGCATAGAAGGTAGATCAGGACATACCAGTCAGGAGAGACCAGAGAATAACCCGAGATAGGGTAGCTTGTTAGGAGGTGAGGGACTGAACCAGAGTAAATGAGGTGAAAATAAAGAGGAAGGGATGAGTAGGAGACACATGTCAAATGAAACATCAGTGAGATTTAGTGACAGATTCAGCAGACTAAAGAGAAGAGAGGCTCCAGGGCTTGGAGGCCAAATGACTGAGGAATGGTGGCATTGTGTTCAGAAACAAATCTAGGCAGGGGACTTGGGAGATGGAGAATGAGTGAGTGAACAACAACAAAAATGTTTTTATATATATGTATATACAAATATATTTTACATATATATATATTTGGTGGTAAAATATATATAAAACTGACCACGTTAACCATTCTTAAGTGTACAGTTTAGTGGCATTTGATACCTTCACATTTTTGTGACACCATCACCCCCATCGATTTTCACAACTTTCTCATCTTTATAAACTGAAACTGTACCTGTTAACTGACAGTCATGTCCCCCTCTTAGTGACCCCAGGGAGTGCAGCAGGCCAGGCTTCCCTGTCCTTCACTATCTCATGGAGTTTGCTCAAACTCATGTCCTTTGAGTTGGTGATGCCATCCAACCATCTTTTCCTCTGTCACCCATTCTTCTCCTGCCCTCAATCTTTCCCAGTATCAGGGTCTTTTCCAATGAGTCGGCTCTTCGCATAGGTGGCCAAAGTATTGGAACTTCAGCTTGAATCCTTCCAATGAGTATTCATGGTTGATTTCCTTTAGGATTGACTTGTTTGATAAATACAGTTGACTACTTTAACCAGATATATATATATGGTTATGAGCAGACAATATGAGCAAACTGCCCTTTGCTAGATAAAATGAATTGAAAAGTTATCAGAAACAGTCAACTTGTAACAATAACTTTTTAAATTATGAACTATTTCATACATACAAATAAAATACATAACTAAATTTAGGCATAAAAGTGATGAAATACACATGTAAGCTTAAAACATAGAACATTCCTAATAGTGTTGGGGCTCCTGTTGCATCTCCCTCCCTCCCTCACCAAGGATGATACCATTCTGAATTTGTGTTTATCATCCTTTGCTCTTTCTTATAATATTATAAGCACAATAATTTATAATTTAATTTCTTATAATGCTATTCTTATTATGTATGTGACCCTAACTAATATATGGCTTTTTCTACCCAGCATCATGAGATTCACCCTGGTGATACTTGCTGAGGACTGTGCTATCTTCCCAATGAATTGAAGCTTTTATGTTATGTAGTGACCCTCTTTATTCTTACATGCTTTGTGCCTTAAAGTCTCTTTTGTCTGGTTTTGACTCATCTACATCAACTTTCCTTTGGTTATTATTTGCCTATTTATCCATACATCCTTTTACCAGCCTTTCTGTGTACTTGAACTATTTTGTATTGTATTTGTAAATAACTATATGTGTTTTCAGGTGTGCCTGAAGCTAGATATTTTAAAAATCCAGTCTGATAATTTCTGTATTTTAATTGACACATTTAATACCTTTCCTTTTTACTGATTACTGATATATGGACTTCTATCATGTCATTTATCCACTCTTCCTATGCTTCCCCCAGCCCCTCTTTTTTTGCCTTCTTTTGGATCAATCAAATTGTGTTGTTATTACTCTTAATTCCTTTTCTTATTTCTAATGATTGGTGGTTATATTACTTTTATGATAATTACCCTTGAATTTTTGTATGCATGTCTGACTTTTTACAAAGTCTAAAATTGATGTCTTTAGACCCTTCTTCCTCTGAACAATAGTACACAAAATGGAAGATAATGGAGTAGCACCAACCTGATACCATTTTAATTTCTTATCTTGAGATTTCCCAACCAGGCTGGTAGTATAAATTTAAAACTTAGACCTAGCTTGTGGCTACATATTTGTGGGAGACTATTTCTCCCCCAGTAAGAAGCAGCAACCCTCGAGTAGGAAATGGCAACCCACTCCAGTGTTCTTGCATGGGAAATCCTATGGACTGTGTAGGGCTACAGTCCATGGGGTTGCAAAGAGCTGGCCACAACTTAGCTACTAACCAACAACAAAAGAAGCAGAAGGAAGAAAGATTTCTGTGCCACTTGCCAGTAGGCAGGTATTTTCAGTCCCACCCTCTCACACTAAGTGTGTGAACCCTGAAGGGTTTCGGGTTTAGGGGAGTAAGAGAGGCGTCTTTTCAGCTGTTTACTTTTTCACTCCTTGCCTGGCCTTTTATCTCAAAGCCTCAGTTCCTGGTTCTACATTTGCCCCAAGCCAGCCCTAACCTCTTCATTTGCTTTCCACTCTCATTTCTGCCTTACTTATGTGGCACGTGAGGATTCCCCTCACTTTCTTGCAAGCTCAGCAAAGCAATTTGAAAAGTGTGTTTGCTGGGATTTGTCTCATATCCAAGTGTTTTGAAGAGACAGGGCTTTTCAGAACCTTTATACTCTACTTTAAAGCAGACAAAGTCTTTTCATCTGTTGTTCATTTGTGCATGGTGTTGTGTACTATCTATGGATTTTCATGTTTTGTTTCAATTTGCCCTGGAACTTTTTGAATGAAACATACAAGTATCTCTTTACAATTAAAGTAGATGAGTATACCTGCAAAGGTATAGAGAGCTGTTCATCAAATGGCTCTTTAGTGATTATTTTTATTTGGAAAGATGTAATACAATGTCAAGTAATGGAAGATTCACAGAGTAAATTTTGCTACAACTCTTATGGGGCCAATAAGAGTTGTGTGATGTGGAAGATGGTAGTAATCTGATGTTGAGCAAATTATTTTGCATGAACCCATTTTTATTTATACAAATATATATTTACATTGAAAAAAATTCTGAATGGAGAGATTCAATATTTTGGGGTGCTATCATTAGAGGTCTTTTTGTTTACTTCTTATTGATCACTACCTTTTTTTTTTTTAATTAGCAATAATCCTAATTTGGATAAACCTCATTGGCCAGGAAACTGCCACTGCGCAAAGCTAACCTCTACTTTTTTAATGAACAAATATATATGGTGTGTTTTTTAAGTAAATGAAAGAATTACAACAACAGAAAGAGGGGATTAGTGGACTTCCCTGGTGGTTCAGACGGTAAAGCGTCTGCCTACAATGCGGGAGACCCGGGTTCAATCCCTGGGTCAGTAAGATCTGGAGAAGGAAATGGCAACCCACTCCAGTATTCTTGCCTGGAGAACCCCATGGACGGAGGAACCTGGTAGACTGCAGCCCATGAGGTCGCAAAGAATTGGACACGACTAAGTGACTTCACCTCTAACTTAGGAGCCGTGTAACAATAGGTCTGTCTTGGGGGGGAGTGAACCCCCAGTATTGAGAGTGCCTCACAGAGGCTGGGTAACCTCCTGTCGAAGATTCCTGTCATCTTATGATTCAAAGATTCTCATTTTATTTTTCCTCTGATAATAGGTCAATCAGTCAATGCCTCAGACAGATAAGCAAATATGCATCCCCCCGGAGCTGCCGGACTTGCTGAAGCAATTTACCAAAGCCGCCATTCGGTCCCAGCCGCAGGATCTCATCCAGTGGGCTGCAGAGTACGTACTCATTTCTCACCTCTAGCCCCTGGCTCCCCTTGGAGGCGAAGGTGGCGGGTGGAGGAGGGAAGGTTTGCAAAACCGAGAGGAGGTTGTCATGGCTGCAACCTGGGAGTCGGGACTGATTAGCATAATTTCCGTGATGTTCAGCTGTCACGTTGCTTTGGTACTTTAAATCCACATAGAAATCCCGCAAACTGCGAGGATGGAGGCCCTTCGCCAGGTGAACCAGACTGAGAGATAGGACGCCAGGGCTATAGTCAAAGTGTCCTAGGGCGATCAGCAAGAGTTAGATTACCACATCACATCACACAAGCACACTCCACTGGGTCCCTGCTCTCACCCCCGCCCCTCCCCACTCCCTGTCCCAGTGGAAAGAAAGGCCCAGAGTTCCTCGGAGCTTTAGCCTGCCTTTCCGTGATGTAAACCAGGGCCTCATTCTCAGGTTTCACCACCAGATGGCAGCACTGCACCTGTGGGGGAGCTATGCGATGAGCCAGCGGGGCGGACTGTGTGGGATCAGTCCAAGCGGGTTCTCTCCTGAGTTAACGCCTGTAATGAGATCCCGTCCTCTACTACTTTTAGCCACAGACACTTTGTATCTCGTCTTTGGGGAAATTGCTATTTTCTTGACTTCTTTGAACTAATGTGTTCCTTCAGCATAAGGATTCCACCACCACACTGGTGATGGGGGCAGGCAGAGCAGCCGCCTGGCTTCCGTGTGCATCAAACACAGGTGTCCTCTTTCAGGAGACACCTCCGGAGGCTGCTCAGTGGAAGGAGCTCACACAGTAACTCCTAGCCAGGATTGAAACAACTTCACACAGAAAGGCTCCCAGCTACGAAATTGCTCCTTAGACAAAAGTACCTGCTTGAAACGGGGGATCTGAGGCTCGAGGCAGAGTTAGGAGTGGACCAATCCTCCCAGGAACCCCTTTGAGGCTCTTTTTACTGTTTGGTGATGGCCTCCTTAGTAGGGCTTCACTGGGAGAGGGGGTGAGGAGTCAGAGGCTGCAGATCAGGGCTGGGAGGTTGGGGGAAGGGAGAGCCACCTTCCTCATGAGGTTGAGCAGGTCCATTGAGCAGTGGTGAGAAGGAGGCACTGATACCTTTGAGAAGGCTCAAGATGTATTCTAAGAGGACCCTCACAGAGTCTCCCTGGCCAGTGTGCTCCTGCTCCTGGGCTGGGCTAGTATGAAGTTTCTACAAATGGAAGGAAAATAAGCCAGTAGCGCTCATAAAAACAAGACACAAATGGGGTTGCTTTGCCTGGTAATGAACCCTGTTTAGTTTTCCATTCTCAATTTTATATATAACCTCTAAGATTGAACTTTAAGCATCAGAAGACTAATTTCTTTTGGCACACCCAGACAGACTTTTATACTATATGATAGTTTAAAACTTCATTTTATTGTTCTCGCACTGCTGCTTTATAGCAAGAAAAATGACATTTCTTGGTATTGTCCCTGACATTTATGGGAGAAAACATTCCACTGTTATAGTCTGCTTGTTTCCATATCGTATCGTGTGCTATAAATGTTTTAGATATCCGTGAAGAATCAGTTTGTAGTTTAACTACAGTGAAAAAGGAGAACATGACCTAAGAGCACTTTCCATCTAGTCAGACATAGAAAGCGCTTGTCAAATGGTTTTATGTGGCTTCGAAACCTGCAACATTTTAGAGATAAAACTCCACAAAATATTTTCAAGACAAAATGTCTATTCACCTGGAGCCAAAGTTCCCCTGCATATGTGCTATCCATGAAGAAACCACCTCCCGGACGTCAGCAGGACACAAACTCATTTGTCTTGTGTTGGGTATGTGTGACCACACAAATGTGAAGAACCATGGAAATGCTCACTACAAATGAAGCCAGATAACCCACAGAGGATTACACCCATGACTATAGGCTCATTTCCACACTCTCTAACCAACTCTGCTACAAGGTCCAAAGATGCTTCTGCATCACACCCACCCCCACACTGACCTGGTCTGCAGAGACCACTCATGTACATTAGTAGGGTGACCTGAAAGTATTTCTTCTGTCCTCCCTGTGGATGACCTCCAAGGGGTGCCTGGAAGATGTTTTGGTCTTGGAAGCTGTTGCTCTGCATTGTGTGATGGCTTAGAGACAGACCATGGTTTACCCCATCATTGTATGTTGTTCAATCTCTCAGTTGTGTCCAACTCTTTATGACACCATGGACTGCAGCACGCCAGGCCTCCCTGTCCCTCAGTATCTCCTGGAGTTTACCCAAGTTCATGTGC
This sequence comes from Dama dama, assembly GCF_033118175.1. NCBI lineage: Eukaryota > Metazoa > Chordata > Mammalia > Artiodactyla > Cervidae > Dama > Dama dama. The sequence goes on from NC_083699.1 coordinate 50,380,016, forward strand.
ATTGAATCAGTGATGCTATCCAACCATCTCATCATTGTATGACTTCACCCTAAAATGGGCTTTTATAAAATTTCATATGAATTCTTTGTACATTACCTGGAGCTGGAGAAGTTAATAAAAAGTAAGAGAGGGGCAGAGGCTGTGATCCATGGGTAGTCAATAACAAGGCTTCTAATGGAGACAGGCCTTTCCACATAGCATCAGTGCCCTATGGATCAACTGCTCGTGTCTGTTCTCTGCTGCAGGCAGCCAGTTTCTTTCATAGGTCAATCCCAAAACAGAACGCAGTGTTATTCCCACTGCACCAAAACAAAGTGCCTTCCACAAAGCACTGATGTTCAGGCAGATGTTACTAAAAATTTTGAGGGAAGATAAAGGAAGATTTTAGGGCTTCCCATGTGGCTCAGGGGTAAAGAAACTACTTGCCAATGCAGGAGACTCCCACTAGTTAATGGGACTTCCCAGGTGGAGCTAGTGGTAAAGAACCACCTGCCAACGTGGGAGACATAAGAGATGCAGGTTCATTTCCTGGGTTGGGAAGATCCTCTGGAGAAAGGCATGGTAACCCACTCCAGTATTCTGGCCTGCAGAATCCTGTGGACAGAGGAGCCTGGCAGGCTATGGTATATAGGATCACAAGGAGTTGAACATGACAAAGTGACTTAGCACATAGCACGTAGCACCACTGCCTAATACCAACTTTAAGTATGTGGATAGCCATCATACCAAGCATAAAGATTTTTATGTTTGAAAAAAAGGTCCTTCAGGTTCTAGGATTCTTCCTTCATAAAAAAGAGTAGGGGATTTAAAACAACAATAATTTTCTCTCCTTTTATATGCATACATATATGTAGACATGTGTATGTACATAAACTATATATATATTATTATATCTCAACACACATATGCCTGTATATGTGTGTATGTCTCTTTTTGTGCATGTACACACATAAATGTAAAACATTTAGGAGGGAATGACCAAAAAAATACCCAGACCCAATATACTTCAGGGAATTTCATACCAAACTTTTGTTGGTTATTCCACATCCTTAAAGAAAAACAAATCTACTTATTCCCTAAGCCATCTTTATACCTTAAGTGTGAAGTAACACATTCAGGCTTTTCTTGTACATAAATGAACTAAAAACAACATCTGGCATATTTGTCATTGTTGTTTAGTTGCAACCCCATGGACTGTAGTCCAACAGGCTCATCTGTCCATGGGATTTTCCAGGCAAGAATACTGGAGTGGGTTGCCAGTTCCTTCTCCGGGGGATCTTCCTAATCCAGGGATCAAACCTGCATCTCCTGCTTGGCAGGCAGATTTTTAACCACTGAGCCACCTGGGAAGTCCATCTAGCCTACAGAAGCCACTTAATAAATATTCTTTCCTCCACCCCTACCCTCAAAAAAAGGGGAGAAGGGATTCCCAAAGCAGCCAGAGGCCACTGAAGTACAGGCTGCTGCCCCACCCCTTTTTTTCTTGTAGTTATTTTGGGGCTATGTCCCGTGGAGACATTCCTCCAGTGAGAGAGCGGTCTGAGCGAGTGGCTTTGTCTAACTGGGCTGAGCTGACACCGGAGCTGTTAAAGATCTTGCATTCCCGGGTAAGCACCAATGGGCAGTGCAGATAAGGAATGTGGGGGTGACACTGAGTTTGGGTGGGTACAGACAAAAGTCCCTTTGCTCATCAGCTGGCCACTCAGCACTGTCTTAAAATTCACTAAAGCATGCACTGAGACTAAATCTTCCCTTGTGGAAATAGGAATGATGCTGAAATAGGCTGTAAGCTGACTTGTCACTTGGGTCATTCCACATTGTCCTGAAGCTGCCAGAACAGTCTGGGGCTCAATGCAATTTGAATTCCTTCTTTCTAGAAAATGTAGGTCCACATCCCCTGACAGTGTCTTCCTTACTGATCAAGTCCAGATATGATGCCAATCAGAGTTTGGGAAGGGGCATATCATAGTTCCCCAGCTATTTCAGGTGCCAACATAGCCTTGCTTTTAGGCTGTCTGCACAGCCATATCATCCTGGGAGCTGTCCTGTGAATGGTTGAGAAGGGTCTGTCCTAGGAAAACTTGCAGCTTGGCCAACTCCCAAGAAATATGATTTAGCACTACCATACCTCATTTTAGGATACAGGTTTGAGGTGATTCAGGATTGACTTAGCCAAATGCCTTGGTTCCTCCCAGAGGCTTAGCATTTCACTGGAATCAGAGGACCAGGGAAGGCATAGTAGCACTTCACTGGGGCATCTGCACCCTTATTGTATTGTTGACCAACAACTAGCCACTGTTATCTTCTCCTTTTGACTGCCAAGCACTTTGTGCAGTGGACATGGCAGAGAGCCGAGGTACCTGGGAACAAGCAACATCAGGCATCCAGACCATAGACCCCGTATTAAAGCAATGCATTCAGAATCTAGTGCAAAGAACTCAGTGGAGTCTAGAAGCAAGAGATTTAACATCTAGTTCTAGTTAGCTCTAGTGTCACCACTAATTAGTGTTCTCAGACAAGTTCCCTACTCCTTGGTTTCATTTTCAGGCTGCCCTCTCTGCCTTATAGGGACAACCTAGGGATGAAACAGCAGATAATAATAAAAGGCCTATAAAAAAAATTAAAGTGTAATATACATGTATGTTTTCCCCATAACTCTGATACCTGAAGTTCAAGTGATTAAATTATATCTCAGAAAGTTCTTCAGTAGGCTGAACGTTTCTCTACCCTTGCAAAGAGAACTGCCAGAGTCCCCACTGACCCCTGACACCTTCCCCCACCCCTTGCTATGTGCTGGGAGAACAGGGCCCTTGCCCTGGCAGGTGTCCTCGGGGCCTTCTCTCCTCCTACCCCTCTTCCCTTGTCTCATGTCGGCCCCCCGCCCCGCAGGTTGGTGGCAGACTGATTGTCCATGCAGATGAGCTGGCCCAGATGTGGAAGGTGCTGAATCTCCCAACTGACCTGTTTAACAGTGTGATGAATGTGGGCCGCTTCACGGAGGAAATTGAGTGGCTGAAGTTTCTAGCCCTTGCTTGTAGCTCTCTCGGAGTTGTAAGTTAGCTTTAATGTTTTTTGTTCCTTAAGGGAAAATCTCTTGGGGGCCTGGACAGGGGCGGCGGGGTGGGGGGCCAGGGGGTTGGGGGGGGGTGTAGTACACACAGTCAACTCTCCAGGGTTGACGAGGAGCCCACCCCTTCTTGTCTCCTCCCTCTCCTCTCTGAATTAAGGTTATTTCTCTGCTTGTTAGCCAGGAGCAGGGATGGGGAGGAGAGCAGGGAAAGCTGTCATCAGGTTCTGGGGAGAAGTTGACTAAAATGCAGTTTTTGGATTATTTATTAATTTCACTTAGGTTTATTACCACTCCACTCCCTCCATTCATGTTCCTAAAGATAAGCAAGAGCCAGCTGTAGATGAAGATTGGCTTATAGTTGGGTTTCAGACACCTAGAAGATATACCAATAGAGATTTTAAAAAAGAGATGCAGCCTTATAGAAAACTACTGTATGATAAGCATAATTGGATACAAAAATCAGAGATAAGAGAGCAGGAAAGAAGATATGAGGCTGTTTCCAGATTCATAGTCATGACATCACCATGGATGCAGGATGTTCATACAAATTCATGCCTTTTCCAAATTTGACTTGATATACAATTGGAAAAGCCATTTTCCCATTTCAAAGAAACTAGTTCATATACATACTTAAAAGCTTTAGGTATCATATTATATGTGGACTCACTCTTATTAAACACTATTATAATAGCAAATGAAAATGAGTCAGAAAAACGATTTTTAAAAAATCCCTAAAGTACGTACAAATTTAAAAATTAATGAGAAAATTATTGCTTCTGCCAAAACCAAATGGTACAAAAAAGGTAGTTTGAATCATTCAGTATATCTAAACACAACCTTGTTCTTCCTTCTCAAATATCCTGAGTATGTGTACTTGACACTTTTGCTTGCAAGAAAAGTTATCAGAAATACTGTAGTCCAACTTCTCCTGTGATTCTGCTCAACTTTCAGCATAGTTATTTCTTTAGAGAGGAAGAGAGAAGAGGTCATTCTTGGGTTTTTTCCTTTTTCACAGCCTTTCCTAGCACTCTTATGCAATGAATAAACTATTCCCATCAACAGAGGCAAATGAGTTGCCAATGAGCACTTCTGTGGAAATAGCCCCATGGATTGGGGGCAAATCACAGAGGAAAAATGAAAAATTGACACATTTTATTAAATTCTTGTAAGGTCACAAGCTTACTCACGCCACATTCAGAGATGCTCACGGAGGCGGGAAATGTACTTTCTCTGTAGTTGATCCTGCTCTTCCCCATCTACCCTACCCATGAAGAGTTGAATAAGAAAAGAATAGATTCAACCCAACCCAGGAATTTTTCATCTGCTGCAATAACTAAAAACAACTTTCAGATGAATTACTCAGTTTCTCAGATTTCTCCTCACGGCTCCTCTCTGCAAGGTGGCAGTTGAGTGTTCAAGGAAAGGGGTGATGCTGGGATCTCAGAGCACCCAGTAGGAGGGTTCCCACCTCCCTTGGTCCTCTCCAGCATCTCTGATCTCCATGGAAACACTCACCGGTGTGGTGGCTAGCTATGCAGCTGAAGTCTTTGGTCTTTTCTCTCTCACAGCACAATAGTCCCCCAACCAGCACACCTCCATTCTCCCCGGTGTTCAGGGCCTCCTTAAGTCTCTTCCAGATTGCCCTCATCTGCTCCACGTCACAGCCCCCCACCACCTTGGAGGTGTCTGAGTCCTCTCATCCACATGCCTCACAGTAACCCAGAGTGAGTTTGGAAAACCAAATTCCAACCCTCCCTCTGCAGCTGCTAGGTTTACTTTGACATGGCTGCCACCCACACCAGGGGAAAAAAAACCATGAGGTGAATTGTTTCTACTTCCCTGTTAAAACGAGGAGGTTTGATTAACTGTTCCATGAGGTTCTTTGACCTCTATCATCCTGTGATTCTGTTCCACCTTCTTGGCTTCCATTGAGGCACCCTCAAGCCTGGCTTAGGATAGCAGTGGACCCACCAATTCTGAGAGGTGATGAGGTGTCTGACTTTGTGTCCTATATCCTTATGTCAAGAGCGCCTAGTGCTGAAGTCACCCTGCAGGTCTAGTCCATAAATAAAGGGTGCCCTGTGAATCCAGGAGCCGATCCCGTTTTACCCATTTGTTTCATGTTGGACTGTTGCTGGGAACTTAAACGTGGGAGAGGTCAGGGTGTCACCATCTGGAGGAGGGTTGCATTCTTGCTAATCTATACATCCTTCGAGGCAAGCCCAGAAATTCCTGCCTTGCTTTGCCAACTCAGTCAGCCATGATATCCATCCCATTTAGGAAATCAAGTCCCCTCCTTACAGAGAATCTAATGTCAGAAATTTTAGGAAGCAGGTACATTTACTCCAGTCTTGAGCTCCCTGAATCTACACGTGATTCAAAGTGCCGCAGATACACTTCCCTTTGGGCATGCGTTCCTCTTCCCTTTGAGTATTCCTTCCTCTAGAATACCTCTCCACCTCCTGTTCCACTGAGACCAGTTATATACAAGAAGAGGTTGTGTGATGTGTTCACTAGAAGGAAAGGCATGTTTTGTCAGCAAATAATTCACTTTCTGAGGCTTTCACCTCTGAGTTTTAAAAAGAGGCTTGCGAGATGCTTAAAGGTTATCTTTATGGAGTGGACCCCCATCTGACCAAAATATCTTGTGCAACAGAATGCAGACCTCTGTTTTTATTGTTGTTTAGTAGCTAAGTCATGTCCGACTCTTTGTTACCCCAGGGACTGTAGCCTGCCAGGCTCCTCTGTCTATGCAATTTCCCAGGCAAGAATACTGGAGTAGGTTATCATTTCCTTCTCCAGGGGTCAAACCTCTGTCTCCTGCATTGGCAGGGGGGTGTTTTTGGTTTGTTTTTTTTTTTTTACCACTGAGCCATCTGGGAAGCCCAGATCTCTGTTTACTTTAGGTTTATTTAAGTTTACCAAAAAGCTCCAGTCCAGAGAGTTCTTATCCACTCATCTATTAAATATTTGAAAATCTTATGAGGGCAATAGAATTTGAAGGTTTGTTGTTTGAATAATCAATAAAAGATGTTTGGGGCAGAAAGCAAGGGCTGCCATAACAGCGTACCACAGAATAGGTGGCTTAAACACCAGCAATTTGTTTTGGAAGCTGGAAGTCTGAGGTCAAGGTAGTTGTAAATGGAACCACCTTGGCTTGTGAATGGAAGTTGTCTCCCTTTTCTTCATGTGGTTGTCCCTCTCTGCATTCATAAGTCTGGTCTCTCTCTCTCTCCCCACCTCTCTCTCTGTATCATAATCTCTTCTTGTAAGGACACCAGACCTATTGGATTAGAGTCCACTCTAATGACTTCCTTTTAACTTAATTAGCTCTTTAAAGGCCTTATCTCCAAATACAATCACATTCTGAGGTCTTAAGAGTTAGGGTTTCAACATATGAATTTTGGGCAGATATAACTCAGCCCATAACAGCACCCCAATTTGGATGAGGCTATAGGAAGAGGACTACAGAACAAAGGCAATAGGACAGTAGGGTTTAAAAAAAAAAAAAAAAACACACAGAGAGGATGAGCTATAGATGGAAATTATGAAGTTCGTGGACACATGCTCGTAAATCTACCCAAAACCACTGTCACGCTGACCTCAAGCCATGCACATGCCCTCCCATCCTCTTTGACAACCTCTTACCAGCCTCCTGTGTGCCCATCCCCCCACCCTCCTCTGTGGAAGCGCCTGGCTCACTGAGGCACACAGCGCTTCACAATAGCCTCTAGGAGAGAACTCCCAAGGGCAGGAGAGAGACAGTAGATGGAAGTGGCCTGCTCCCCTCCTGTGGCATGGCTCCAAGTGTGTCTCTGCAGTAGATAAGCTGTCCTAATCACTGCAGCCCTTCAGAACTAAGACCAGAGAGAAGTATTATTAATTATTATTAATTATAATTAAGAAATTATTCTAATTTTGTAGGATGCAAAATCAAATTCCCCTCTTTAAGTGAGGTTATTCTCATTAAGGTAATAAATGTCTTAAAGCACTCAACAGTTTATAAACTTAATTCCTTGAAAGTATCCCTCCCACCAAGAAAGGAAAGGAAATATTACAGAAGAAAAGTAGAGAGAGAGGCAAGTATATTTTCAAAATGAGAAGCAAGTGATTTAAGAAAATCATACAGGGAGAAGAAAGGTAATAAAGAAAATAAAATAGTAACACAGTCCAAAGATTCTCCAGTTACTTCTAACATTTACTCTTGGAGGACTTTAGTGATTCACACCATTTGTTTGGACATTCAGGTAACTAATCTTTATTATTAATATAAGTGTATTCATTTGACCTAGGTTTGATTTTACCTTTCTGATAAGAGGGTTTGCTGTTTATATATTCTAATCATTATCTTCCATACAGATGGTAGTTGTGGTTTCTTTAAAGTACTTATTTTGTGAATAGATAGGGTTGCCACAACAACAAAAAAAGACACCCAGTAAGATACTCAATATTCTGAGATTAAACTCACTGACATTCGGCAAAAAACAATTCAGGCTTTCCAGAATATTGCATCATCCCCACTTAATTTTATGAGAGCAAGGTTTTTGTTTTCTTTGTTATATCTAAACTGACCTTAGGAATTTAGTGTGGAGTAGTGACTTTCTCCTCACTTAACCTTCTGGTTTTATAGACCATTGCCAAAACTCTCAAGATAGTGTGTGAAGTGTTATCATCGGACCATGACAGCGGCCCTCCCCGGATCCCTTTCAGCACCTTCCAGTTTCTGTACACATATATCGCTGAAGTGGATGGGGAGATCTCAGCATCACACGTCAGTCGAATGCTGAACTACATTGAACAGGAAGTGTAAGCAAACATTTAGCAATTGGAGGGGAAAGAGTATATGGAAAACAAATCCAGCAGACCAAGGCATAGTGAGGTTACTGTATTATGCAGCTCTGGGAACAGAGGAATGTTGTGAAGAACAGTAAATAAGGATCAGAAAGAGAAGGGGAAATGGAAGAGAGAGAATGGTATAGGACAGTGACTCTTAGAGTGCTACCCAGACCATCAGCAGCAGCACCTGGGAACGTGTTAGAAATGCAATTTTTCAGGCTGTACCCTAAGCCCCTCAAATCAGAAACTCTGGGGGTGAGACCAGGCACCTGTGCTTCAGCAAGCCCTCCAAGTGACTCTGGCTCACATTCAGGTTTGACCACTGGTGGAGGCAGGGTGGAGGAGGAACAGACAGAGAAGAGGTCAGAGAAAGAGCGGGTGATGAGGGCAGGAGCCACAGCAGAATTCAGTTGGAGGGAGAGAGTTGTTTATATATTGTCTTTCTTAAGATTATGTGTTAAATAAACTAACACCCAAATATTTTTTTTTCCCAAACAGTATTGGTCCTGACGGTTTAATCAAGGTGAATGACTTTACCCAAAACCCCAGGGTTCGGCTGGAATAAAAGCACACTTTTGGCAATTTTACAGGAAGATACAGAGATGACTGTGCTTCAGAATGACTGAACCCCATATACCATCCAAAGTCAATTTTCTTGTGTAACTGGTACACACTAATAAACAATTAGGCAAACATATGAAATCAGAAATGTGTGGAATTAAGATGTAAAGTTGTTGAGCCATAATACCTCCATTAACAGATAGTATTCTTCCCACATGGACACTGTGTAAAGTGACTGATGAGGCATGGATAGAAAATACATCTTGAGTGAAAGCCAGGTTGTCGGATTTTCAGAGGTGGAATGTTATCCAGACACAGTTTTGATGTTTTGTGACTGTTAGGCATAATTTACATGAGCATCTTTTACATGATCAATCCACACATTTTTACCAGTTTATTTCTCCATTTGTTGTTTTGATGCTAGTTCATTCATTCATTCACTTACCAATGTTTATTGAGGCTAGCTGTATGCCAGGGATAAGACTGCCAGGTAAAATATAGAACACTCAATTGGACAAACAATTTTTTTTTTTTTTTTAGTAATTTCTGTTTTATTCTTTTGCTACACCTGGCAACCCTAGCCAGGAACTATGCTGGCTTCTGGGCATATGCAAATAACTCATATGTGAATTCTGCGTTCAAGGAGCTCACAGTCTAACGTGACGATAAAACATGAACTTAAAACCACTTTAATGTAAGTGCTCTAAGAGGCATTAAAAAGCATTTCAGAGATGATTATTGAAGTTTCCACATTAAGGTGCTGACACCATATCTAAATATAATGAGACCCTCTTAGGAAAATCTCTCTGCATGAGCTTAAGACCTTCTGACAAGGTTACCAGAATTTTTTTTCTCCCAGGAAGCCACAAGATTAACAGCCTATGTGGTTATTGTTCTTAAGGCCAGGTGTGCCCAGGTTGCCTTTCTATCTGTAATACTACCCCCTCTTGAAAGTTGTTTTTGTATAAAAACCATGTTGCCTTTTTCATAATACATACAGCTCTCTACTGAATTGGGGAAATTTTTGTCCATTAGTATCTAAATAAGTAAAAGAAGATTGTGATGGGATGTCACCACAGGCCCTAGAGTGAAACAATAAAAAGGGCTGAAACAAATTCTACCCCTGTGGTTATCTGGCCACACCTGCACAGGGTAGGGAACAACCAACTCTCCCTGCTGTTTGCCATCAGCCAGAGTGCTGATGGAACCTTCGGTTGTTTGAAAGGCTGAAGCACTGCAGGTGAAACCCTGCACTGTAATTAAGCAGGGTTAGAGAGTGACTGTGGAGAAGGCAATGGCACCCCACTCCAGTACTCTTGCCTGGAGAATCCCATGGGCGGAGGAGCCTGGTAGGCTACAGTCCCTGGGGTCGCCAAGAGTTGGACATGACTGAGCGACTTCACTTTCACTTTTCACTTTCATGCATTGGAGAAGGAAATGGCAACCCACTCCAGTGTTCTTGCCTGGAGAATCCCAGGGACAGAGGAGCCTCTTGGGCTGCCGTCTATGGGGTTGCACAGAGTCGGACACAACTGACGTGACTTAGCAGTATCAGCAGCAGCAGAGAGTGACTGACATCTTTTAACCTGCCTCAGTCTCTCTATTTCTCTTTCACTGTGACCAAAGAATTTTAAATATGATCTTGCCTGGTAGGGAGGAGTGAAGGGGAGCTGAGGGAACAGTCCCAGTTTGAAAGACCCTAAGACAACAAGTTCATAGAATAATAAAAGTTAAAAGATCTTTTGTACATTTGAGAAAACAGATTGAAATTAGAAACTAAACCTCAGTGGTCCTGAGCATAATCCCTGAAGAGTGAGGCTACTGAAACATCAGCCATCAAAGTGAGTCCTGAAGACAGACATGAAATCACTGGCAGTACGGCAGCCGTCAGCTGAGACTCAGCACAGCTGGCGATACCAGTGGGGCACAGTCCATTGCTCGTCTTCCAGGCCACCACTTGGTGTCTGCCATTTTCCTCCTCTCCTGCTCCCAGCAGTGATGCTTCCTCCAAGACATTGATATTACCAAACCATAGATGTTCATCAGGGACACAGCACATCTGCACAGCACATCTCATCTACAGCACATCTCCCAAATTAACCTGCTGCAGCAGTCACCCCGATGGTGAAAAACAGCCTTTCCATCTACCTGTGCTATACTGTGTTAACAATATTATGAATAATATAGTTATGATAATAGCCAACATTTATTAAGCACTTCCTATGTGCAAGTCACTGTGCACAACACTTTACAGACATTCTCAATGTTTTCTTTATGACCTGACCTTACAAAGTCAGTACTATTATCCCCATTTTATAGATGAAAAACCGGTCTTAGGGAAATTAAGTTATTCTTTGTCACTGGTAAGAAGGAATTTGAATTCAGGTCTGTTTGGTTCCATATTTGTGCTGCCCTGCCTGCACGGTGCCTATCTTAGTATGGAGTTTTCCCTCAGAAACAGCCTCTGAGACAAGAATTTAAATGTATGTAGTTTGTTTGGGAGGCAATCCCAGGAATAGTGGAAGGGGAGTAGAGACAGTAAGATGGTGAAAGGAAGAAAGCCAATAGAGATATGTTATCAAGTCAGTTATCCCTGGAGGACTCTGGAGGCAGTATAGATCACGCCTCGTGGTTACCCAACCGGAGGGCTGAGGAAACTCTCTGTCATCAGCTAAGAGGCATTCACTTTCTGGCATTAACAGCTTGACCAGCTCATGGCCTGAGCTTGCTCCTTTTACTCCAGAAAAATAAAATGCTCTTATGTAGGAAGTTACAGACGTACACAATAAGCAACCTTTGAAAGCATACGGATGAGGTGCCACCAGCCTCTGCACAATGCCTTACAGAGACTTTAATGGTTCTTAGCATTTTGATCACTATTGTTTCTCTCCTAGGGTGAGGGCCAATCGACAGGGGCTCCAGGGCAATGAGTGACTGACACTGTGCTGTTGTAAAATCACAACCTTGACCTTCAAACTGATATACTGTCCCAGACCAACTGCTTTGTGTAACTTCCCTAGTTGAGATCATTCCAGAGGGGTCCACTTGGTCTTTGCTGCCAGTAGACCCTTTTCAGACCCATCCCCTGCCCTTCCTATCATGACCAGAAATATCTGAATCCTAGCATGACCTCAGTTAAGCTGTCTAATTGAGACCCTTGTAACATATGGTTTGTATGTCTCCTTTAAAAAGAACAACATTCAGGAAGCAATAAAACCAGGATTTTTTTGAACAAAAAAAGTGGTCTCTTTCTTTCCTAAATTAAGCTATTTTGATTAAAGTGAAGACTGCAGATATATTTAAGGCTTCAGTAGGAAATGCAAAGATTATGACTCAATTCCACTTTCTCTGTGCTCCATGCCCTCTCTCTCCTGGATGCTGTTCAATCAGACACACCTCTCTAACCCCAGTTAACCAAAAACTTCCAAGATCCCCAGGGTCCCGAAACAGAAGGTACTGGACACTCAAGTGTGGAAAGCTGAGTTTGAATCATGTAAGAATGGGATTCTTAACCTGAAATTTTTGGAGAGGCTCCTGAATGCCTCTGATAATGTTGTATAAGAATGTTTCATAAATGTGCACATTTGCATTTTTCTGAGGAAAAATTTAAAAGCTTCTAGCTAATTCTCAAAAAATGTATAGGATCTCAAAAAGTTAACCCTTGTGTTAGAAATAATTACAGAAGTCATCAAATGATTTGAGGAAAAGCAATAGAGCAGTCTCAGATCTTTCCAAGCAGAACTGAGCTCATGTTTCTAAGCTTTAATTTATTATTCAGTTCACAGTCGATTCTTATTTCTTGGCTACAAATCTTAACTGTGTTTTTAGTTTAGATTTTCATATACTTTGCAACTTTGATGGTTTCCTATAAACTGAAACATGGTTAAATATGAACAAATACTTTCACACTTTAGAGGTGAGCCAACTGGAAAAAGTCATTGGTCCAAGGTACTATGGCCTAGACCAAGCTGAGTCATTAACCATGATACTACAGGGACCTACACTTCCCTATTAGGTTTAAAGGACTGAGTCCTGAATAATTTTGAGTCCTGGGCTTCCCTGGTGGTCCAGTGGTTAAGACTCTGGCTTGCTGTGCAGAGACATCAATTTGATCCCTGATCTGGGAAGATTCTGGGCTTCCCTTGTGGCTCAGCTGGTAAAGAATCCACCAGCAATGTGGGAGACCTGGGTTCAGTCCCTGAGTTGGGAAGATCTCCTGGAGAAGGAAAAGCTACTCACTCCAGTATTCTGGCCTGGAGAATTCCATGGACTGTATGGGGTCACTAAGAGTCAGACACGACTGAGCAACTTTCACTGGGAAGAGTCCACATGCCTCGGGGTAAGTAAATCCTGGGTTACGACTACTGAAGCCCTTGTACCTAGAGCCTGGGCTCCACAAGAGAAGTCACCACAATGAGAAGCCTGTGCACTGCAACTAGAGAGTGGCCCCTGCTCACTGCTTCTAGAGAAAGCCCACGTGCAGCAATGAAGACCCAGCATAGCCAAACATTAAAATAAATGAAAAAAATAATAATCCTGAGTTTCAGAACATGCAAATAGCTGTCAGCCCCAATGCAACAAAGGAGTCCAAACACTGGTTGGTTCATTTGTTTACTAAACCATTAAAAAATTCCTACTATGGACTCCCTGGTGGTTCAGTGGCTAAGAATCTGCTTCAGTGCAGGGGACTTGGGTTCAATCCCTGGTCTCAGATTCCACATGCCATGGGCAACTCAGCTTGTGCACCACAACTACTAAAGCCTGTGTGCCCTAGAGCCTGTACATCACAACTAGAGAAAGCCTGAGCACAGCGCAGACCCAATACAGCTGTAAATAAATAAAGAAATAAAATTCCCACTCTGCACAAGACATTGTGCTAGGTATTAGGGATGCTACACTGAATAAGATAAGTTTCTTGCTTTTGTAGAAATGAAATTCTACTTGGGAAGACATCAAGTAACTAATCATGTAAAATAGCTCAGTTGGTAAAGAATCCGCCTGCAATGCAGGAGACGTGGGTTCAATCCCTGGGTTGGGAAGATCCTCTGGAGAAGGGAAAGGCTACCCACTCCAGTATTCTGGCCTGGAGAATTCCATGAACTACCATGGGGTCACAAAGAGTCAGACACGACTGAGTGACTTTCACTTTCAGGTGAAAAGTGGTGCTGTAACAGCAAAGTACAGGGGCACACTAATTAGGTTGCAGGAGTGGAGCAGAAGGAAAGACTTTCTTGAGAAACTAACCAGAGACAGAACTCGGAAGACCATGGCTTCAGTTACTTCAGATGATTGAGAAACGGTTTCTGTAGCCTATACCTCTCTGCCAAACTCCAGATCCAAATATCCAGTAGCCTACTTGATATTATTTCTTGTATGATTCCAATGAACTCCCAATCTACATGCCCCCAAATGAGTTCCTAGTTTGTGTTTTTTCATAATAAAATGTTAGGGGGAAATGAATTCATAAACTTAGCTCCTAAATGTGGATCTCTCCCACCACTCATCCAGATGCAAAACCTAGAAACCAAGGTCAATGTAAAAACCTCCCCTTTACCTTACTTCCCAAATTTATCACTAAGTCCTGTTCATTTACTTCATATGCTTCTCTCGCATCTGTCCTCTTCGTCTCCTGTCACACGTTCCTCTGTTCTAGCTACAAATGTATTTCCTCTGAACACTATGATGGCTTTCCTTAAGTCTGATCATGGTAGGAAACAGAAAACACTCTGAACTAAGATTTTAATGATAATTAAAAAGCTTTACAGAGTTGTGGATGAGGAAACCAATGAGGACTATTGAGACGCCGAGACACTCGCAAACACTAGCAAAGAGAGGGAAATGTTTTATTGGAGCCTGGAGAGAAGGGGAGCCGAGTGGCTCCTCTGAGTTGTAGTCTCAGAGAGCCAAGGCATCAGCTGGAATGTGCTAGGAGGGGAGGAATATTCCAGTCTCTCTCCTCTTTCCCTCCTATCTTCTGCCAGATGATGTCTATTGACTAAACAAAACCTAAAGTGGAAACCCAATTCTGAGTGATGCTATCCTTAAGAGTGAGTCCCCAGGGCATGGAGAAGGGCAGAGAATGGATAGGCAGAAAATGGGGGGATCTATCTATACTGATGATTTCCTTTTCTAAAAACATCCTTTATACTAGGGGCTGGCACTCTTTCTGTAAAGGATAAGGTTGTAAATATTTTAGGCTTTGTAGGCTATAGAGTCTATATTGCAATTACTCAATTCCGCAGCTGTAAGACAGAAGCAACCATAAATAATACGTAAATGAGTGTGACAGTGTCCCAATAACATTTATGACACTGAAGTATAATTTTCCTGTAATTTCACATGTCATGAAATATTATTCTTTTGATTTTTAAAAAACAATTTAAAATGTAAAAACTGCTGACAACTGTACAAAAAAAGGTGGCAGATTGGATGTGGCCAGGGGCTATGGATTGTGGATTCTTGCTCTATGCTGCAGTCAGTAATATTTGTTAAACACCATTCATTTCACTCCATTTTACACTTCTACACATTCCTATTGCCCTTAGCACAATCCAAATCCTTAATGTGGCCTATGAGAACTGCATAGTCTGACCCCTATATATATATGTTTATGCCTGCTGTCAGCACTTGAGCCACAGGTCTCTCTCTTACTTATCATTATACTGTCTCCACAAGTTTAGAATATCTTTCTCGCTCCTCTCTATCTAGTTTATTCTTCAGATCTCAACACACTGTAGCAGTACTTGAAATAGCAGAGCAGGGAAGAGGGAGAATTCTGGAAATACTGTGGAATAGGAATCACCAGGAATCTATCTCCCCACCTGGACAACAGTTACACTTGGAGAATCTGTCTGATGTAATTATTTTGGAACTCTGGTGTCAACTGAAATGTTGAAATTTTTAGGGGGATGGCTAGTATGGTAAATTGCAGCTAATTTCAATTTTAGCTCTTAGTACAGTAGCAGTAACCCATGCTTCATTCCCAGTCCAATTCCAGGCAGCCACACATAGGTTCCAGGAGCAGCTTGCATGTAGCTTGTGGGAGCCAGGATGGGCAAAAACTCCCCATCCGGCAAATGTTGGGTATCTGTGCTCTGATCATTGATTGTTGCATCTGATCACAGAGATTCGGACTAAGAGTTGGGTAGCCTTTGTTGTTGTACTTCCCTCCATTGTTGGAAGCCCCTCCCACTCTGGTTGAAGTGACTCACTGGATTTAAAAGACCGGTATCCTTTCTTCCTCCTTTCATTTTTCTCTTTTTCCTATTTTGAGAGTCAGACAGTAAAGACTGGGATATTCAAAAGCAACAGTATACATAGGGAAAATTAGAACATGACCATACATGCCCAGGGAAAAGTGCAGACTCAGAAAAGCACTGAGAAGACCTTACATTCTGCCAGAGGTGGAATTCAATCTGAATTCTGAAATTCATTGGAATCTCAAAGCACTCTGAATAGCCAAAAGAACCTTGAAAGAGAGGAGCAAAGTTGGAAGAGTCACACTTTCTGATTTCAAACTTACTACAAAGCTTCCATCATAAAAACAGTTCAGTGTTGGCATAAAGGCAGATAAATAAAACAATGGACTAGATAGAGAGCCCAGAAATAAACCCTTACATACATGGTCAAATATTTTTGGGGTGCCAGGACCATTCAATGGGAAAAGGACAGTCCTTTCAAAAAATGATACTAGGAAAATTGGATATCCACATTCAAAAGGATGCATTTGGACCCTTATATAATATCACATATAAGAATTAAATAAAAATGGATCAAAGACCTAGATAAATGTAAGCAAGACTTAAAATATAGAAATGTTAGAAGAAAACACAGGGCAAATCTTCATGACATGGATATGCCAATGATTTCTTGGATGTGACAGCAAAAACAAAGGTAAGGAAAGAAAAAAAGGGAAAAATTGGAAATTTCATGAAAATAAAAAAATTTTGTATATCAAGAGACAGTATCAACAGAGTAAAAAGGTAAATCACAGAATGAGAGAAAATATTTGCAAATCATATATATGACAAGAGATTAATATCCAAAATATGAACAGATCTCCTAAAAATCAACAACAAAAATACAACTCAACTTTTAAAAAGGCAAAGGCCTTGAACAGACACTTCTCCAAAGAAAACATGTGATGGCCAATAAGCAAATGAAAAGATGCTCAACAATATTAATCATTCAGTTCAGTTCAGTCGCTCAGTCATGTCTGAATCTTTGTGACCCCATGGACTGCAGCATGCCAGGCTTCCGTGTTCACTGCCAACCCCTGGAGCTTGCTCAAACTCATGTCTACTGAGTCAGTGATGCCATCCAACTATCTCATCCTCTGTCGTCCCCTTCTCCTCCCATCTTCAATCTTTCCTAGCATCAGCTTCTTTTCCAATGAGTCAGTTCTTTGTATCAGGTGGCCAAAGTATTGAAATGTCAACTTCAGCATCAGTCCTTCCAATGAATATTCAGAACTAATTTCCTTTAGGATGGACTGGCTTGATCTTGCATTCCAAAGGACTCTCAAGAGTCTTCTCCAACACCACAGTTCAAAAGCATCAATTCTTTGGTGCTCAGCTTTCATTGTAGTCCAACTCTCACATCCATACATGACAAGTAGAAAAACAGCTTTGAATAGACAGACCTTTGTTGGTAAAGTGATGTCTCTGCTGCTGTCTATGTTGGTCATAGCTTTTCTTCCAAGGAGCAAGTCACCATCCTGTCACCATGCAAGTCATCATGGCTGCAGTCACCATCTGTAGTGATTTTGGAGCTCCCCAAAAATAGTCTCTCACTGTTTTCATTGTTTCCCCATCTATTTGACATGAAGTGACAGGACCGGATGCCATGATCTTAGCTTTTTGAATGCTGAGTTTTAAGCCAACTTTTTCCTCTTTCACCTTCATCAAGAGGCTCTTTAGTTCTTCTTCACTTTCTGCCATAAGGGTGGTGTCATCTGCGTATCTGAGGTTTATTGATATTTCTCCCTGCAATCTTGATTCTAGCTTGTGCTTCATCCAGCCCAGCGTTTCTCATGATGTACTCTGCATATAAGTTAAATAAGCAGGGTGACAATATACAGCCTTGACATACTCCTTTCCCAATTTGGAACCAGTCTGTTGTTCCATGTCTGGTTCTAACTGTTGCTTCTTGACTTGCATTTCTTAGGAGATTTCTTAGGAGGCAGGTAAGGTGGTCTGGTATTCCCTCTCTTGAAGAATTTTCCACAGTTTGTTGTGATCCACACAGTCAAAGTCTTTGTCATAGTCAATAAAGCAGAAGTAGATGTTTTTCTGGAACTCTCTTGCTTTTTCAATGATCCAGCACATGTTGGCAATTTGATCTCTGGTTCCTCTGTCTTTCTAAATCCAGCTTGAACATCTAGAAGTTCACGGTTCACATACTGTTGAAGTCTGGCTTGGAGAATTTTGAGCATTACTTTGCTAGCGTGTGAGGTGAGTGCAATTGTGCAGTAGTTTGAACATTCTTTGGTATTGCCTTTCTTTGGGATTGGAAGGAAAACTGACCTTTTCCAGTCCTGTGGTCACTGCTGAGTTTTCCAAATTTGCTGGCATATTGAGTGCAGCACTTTCACAGCATCATCTTTTAGGACTTTGAATAGCTCAACTGGAATTCCATCACCTCCACTAACTTTGTTCATAGTGATGCTTCCTAAGGCCTACTTGACTTCCCATTCCAGGATGTCTGGCTCTAGGTGAGTGATCACACCATCGTGATTATCTGGGTCATGAAAATCTTTTTTGTATAGTTCTTCTGAGTATCCTTGTCACCTATTCTTAATATCTTCTGCTTCTGTTAAGTCCATACCATTTCTGTCCTTTATTGTGCCCATCTTTGCATGAAAAGTTCCCTTGGTATCTCTAATTTTCTTGAAGGGCTCTCTAGTCTTTCCCATTCTATTGTTTTCCTCTTTGTCTTTTCATTGTTCACTGAGGAAGGATTTCTTATCTCTCCTTGATATTCTTTGGAGCCTTGCATTCAAACGGTATGTCTTTCCTTTTCTTCTTTGCCTTTACCTTCTCTTCTTTTCTCAGCTACTTATAAGGCCTCCTCCATTAATCATTAGGGAAATTCAAATAAAAATTACAGTGAAATACCACCTCCCACCAATTAGGATGGCCTCGTAGCTCAGTTGCTAAAGAATCTGCCTGCAATGCAGGAGACCCTGGTTCAATCCCTGGGTCAGGAAGATCCCCTGGAGAAGGAAGTGGCAACCCACTCCAGTACTCTTGCCTGGAGAATCCCATGGACAGAGGGGCCCGTAAGGCTACAGTCCATGGGGTCACTAGAGTCAGACACGACTTAGCAACTAAACCACCACCACCACCACCATCAAAAGAAAGAAAATAACAAGTGTTGAGGAGAACGTGGAGAAATTGGAACCCTTGTGCACTGTTGGGAATGTAAAATGGTGCAGCCATTGTGGAAAAGAGTATGGTGGTTCGTCAAAAAATTTAAAAACAGAACTATCATATGATCCAGTAGTTCTGGGTATATACCCAAAAGAATTGAAATCAGAGTCTGAGAAAGATACTAGTACACCCATGTTTATAGCAACAATATTCATCACATAGCTAAAATTTTGAAGCAACCCAAGAGTCCATCAGGAGATAGATGGATAGATAAATGTGGCATATATCTACAATGGAATATTATTTAGCTTCAAAAAGAAAGGAAATTTTGATACATGCTACAACATTGATAAACCTTGAAGACACGTAAAATATGCCAGTCACAAAAGGGCAATTACCATGTGATCCCACTTATATGAGGTACTTAAGAGTAGTAAAAAACATAGAAAGTAGAACGGTGATTGTCAAGGACTGGAGGATGGGTGAATGGGGATTCATTGTTTGATGGCTATAATATTTTAGTTTTACAAGATGAAAAGTTCTGGAGATGTATGGTGATGATGGGTGCACAATATTGCAATGTATTTACAACTACTGAATTGTACACTTAATATTGGTTCAGATGGCAAATTTTATGATTTGTCTATTTTTCCACAATAAAAAATTTTAATTAAAAAAAAGCATCAGGAATTATTATCTTAAAAACTTATAAAGAGGTAAAAACCCCAATGAAACAAAAAAAAATAGATGGGAGAAGCATAAAATCCCAAAGATTAGGGAAATGACCATCAGGCAGCCATTTTGTAATTGTAGGTTAATAAACAACGTTGATGAGATATTAAAACACTCATGTTTCAGTAATATGTATCCTATTGTAATATATTTGTATGTTATTCACTTGCTCCTTGGCTACCATGGGATTATTGTTGTTGGTTGTTTAGTCAGTAAGTCCTATCCAACATCTTTGCGACCCCATGGACTGTAGCCCATCAGCCTCCTCAGTCCATGGGATTTCCCAGGCAAGAACACCTGATTAGGTTGCCATTTCCTCCTCCAGAGGATCTTCCTCACCCGGGGATTAAACAGGATTTCTCCTGCATTGCAGGCAGATTCCTTACTGCTGAGCCACCGCGGGGAAACCCATAGCTTAACCGAGGCTACGTTAAACATGCTCAGTCACAGTGCACTGTCCTCACTTTGTGGCTAGCTGGGAATTGAGGCTCCCTAAGATGCCCAGCATCATGAGAGAGTATCTTACCTTATATAACTGGGCTGGGAAAAGATCAAAATCCAAAATTAAAAGTACAGTTTCTACTGAACACATATTGCTTTCACACCATCATAAAGCTGAAAAATCCTTAGCTGGACCATCATAAATGGGGACTGTCTGTATGTAGTTGGAAAAAGTCTAGAAGGGAATGTACCAATCTAGTGGGATCATGAGTTTTATTTCTTTATCTGTGTTTCCTAAAATAAGCCTGTATTACTTAGGAAAAATCAGTATAAGTTTTGAAAAATCAACTAAGAAAAAACTGAAAACTGTCGAATATGTTAAACACTTTATAGGATAGATGAAGAGGGAAGAGAGAGTTCTCCTCAGTTTTTTAATCTAATTCAAAGCTAAATTTATCAAATATCTAGTTTCGCCAAATCACTTAGTACAAGTGTGCAATATATTGGTACATAGATTTCAGTTTTGGGGTTATTTTAATTGTAATTAGGACTTATAAGGCATAGATTTTTTTCTTTCTTACTTTAAAATGAAATAAGTTGGGTTAATTTCTCTTCAGCTCTATTTAAAACATTAACCCCAAACTCAATACCTTAAAAACAAAGACATTTCCATTAAAATTCTGCAGCACGCCAATGGTAAGAATACTGTGCTATTCTTTGTTAACAGTGATTATTACCTCCACTGAAGAAACAACTATGCCTGGAAGTAAAACTAAAATCGCAACTAATGAGCGCGATTATTAGGCCACAGAATAAAAAATCTTAAGTTGCTTTCAGAATCACACAAAGAAAACAGGGCGGGGGATTGATGTTTATTGATTACCAAGAACAAAAACATTCAAAATGATATAGAAAACACCAACTAAAAATACAGGGTCAAAATCCAGAGACAGTGCAATCGCTTCTGAAACCTATTCGCCTTCTATCGTAGTCCCTTCCTCTGGTCTCGGCGGGTCCCCGTTGCCACTTCCCCTAGCAGAAGCCCTCGCGGCAGCAAGCTCAGGTCTCCCAGGTGATCATGGATTCCGGTCAGCGCAGCGCTCCCGCTCCTCGTCCCGCCTTTCTCCGCCCCGCCCCTCTAGGCCCCGCCCCTCTAGGCCCCGCCCCGCCCCAGTCCCGCAGCGCGCGGCGGCGTTCTGTGGACTTCTCTCACCCTGCAGCCGAGTGTGACGAGCCAGGGCCGGGAGGGGTCTATTGCGCAAACCCAAGGCGCAGGGCGGTGGGTCGGAGAGAGGTGTTCTGGTTGCGCGCCCGGGACTATGAGGCGCAGCATTCGGCGGGCTCCTTCCCGGAAGCGGAAGCTCGGGGGGCGGGCCGAGGGCGGCCGGGAGTCGGCGGCGGTTAATTCCTTTTACCTTGCGGCTTTGCTTCACTCCGTCTGGACTTTTCTGAAGCTGCGAGAGATGGTCAGGTCTGGATCTCGACCGGGCCAGGTGAGGTCTGCGGACCTGAGGCGTCCACTGTGGGGGTCGAGAGGGACGGAGGTAGTCTTCGGGCCTGGAGAAGTGGAAAGCCCCCTTTGAAAACAATAAAAAACAGTGCTGCCGCGTTAAAAAATGCTGCGACAGGAGACCAAGCGGAGGGTGGGTGTGCGTACCGAATCTTAACGCCCTAACCCAGTTGTTCTGCCTGTAGATGTAGATTCTGTTTTAATCGTTGCGGTCCAACTGAGCGCTGGCTTTGGTGTGGTCCCCGGGTTCGAGTTCAGCCTCAGCCGCTGGCTGCGTGACAACCTCTCGGAGCCTCACGACGTTGTTGCATCAACTCCGATTCCCAGCTTTTCCAACAAGTGCTGTTATTAGCTGGTTTTCCGTCACAGTTGCTGGTATTTTACTATTAGTTTCTTAAAAAGTCTCCCAATTAGTGTCCCTGCATTTAGCCTTATCCGTCTCAAATGCACACTCATCAATTCTCTGCTAAAAATCCAACTCTGGAACTTTTTTCCCCCCCTCCCCTAAGAGAAAAATCTCAGTTCTTTGACCTGTCAACACAGCCATTTTTCGACGTGGCCAGTGCATTCGCTACCAGCCTCCATCCCAGGAATATCCAACGCTCTTCAGCTATTTCTTCCACAGTGCCCTGAGTGCCCGTGTTCTTTCAGGCTTCTGTGCCTTTGCTTTTTGTTCTGCCTGGAATACCCTTCTCTCGCTGAAATCTCCGTTTTTCATCTCCTGTCCCTTCAGCTCAAGTACCACTTCTAGAAGGCTTGTCTGGCACTGGGAACATTTACATTGTTTGGATGCCCTCAACTCCCGTTTTATGCCCTTACTAAAATCCAGGCTAGAGACATTGCTCATCTTCCTCTGCTACTAAGCAGTTTATCTCTGTTTTTTCAGGTAATCAGTCAACCAATAGGAATCAATCAAGCCTTACACAGACCCTCTACTTAAAGTGATCTTTCGCCTCCTTAAGTATAACCATACCACCCTTCTTTCCCCTTTCATTTTTGCTCTTCCTTTATTTATCAATTCAATTTTAATGCTGTCTCCCCTATTAATGTGAATCTACACTTTTGCCCAAGGCTTGGCTCAAGACTTTTCTTCATGAATGCTTCCAGACCAGTCCCACCCTTATAGTTCGTTCTTTTATGTTGAATGAATTCACTTGGTGCAGTCAGCAAGGCGTAAAAACATGGTTTTTGTAGTCATCACGTACCAATTCAGATTCCAGTTCTGCCACTACTGTCATAGTGATAGTAAGCAAAGTACTTTTTACTTCTCAGAGATTTATTTTTCTTATCTATAAAGTAGGTGTAATATCCTGCCTTAAAGAATTGGGGAGATTAAATGAGAGAACCTGGTAAAACATCTATTTCACACTTGGCATAAATTGTGCAACACAATGTAGTCCCTTTAAAAGCAGTTTGTTACTGTCAATGATGATAATCACAGCTAACATTTGGGTAGCACTTATGTGACAGGTACTATTATATGTGTTTTTACATACAATTCTCATTTAATCTTCACAATAGGCATAGGAAGTAGGTAATAATCCTCATTTTATAGATGAGGAAGTTGAGGGATGCAGAATTCAGATAACTTCTCTATAGTTACACAGCTGGTTAGCAGGGCAGACAGGCTTTAGACCCACACAGTTGGTGCCAGAGTCCATTTAAACATCTGCTCTTAGGTGTATGACTCTGAACAAGCCACCTTTCTGAAATTTAGGTTCTTACCTCACAGAAATAATAACTAACAGGGTGTTGATTATGTGGAAATGAAAGGCTTTGTACACTAAATTATTCCACAAATATAATTTTATCTTGCACTTGTTGGCAGGAGATACAGCTCCTAAGAGGTACTTACGTTTTTCTCAAATAATAAAGTAAAAAGTTTATTGCTAATACTTAGTGGAAGTAAATGTGGGATAAAACAAACATTCTCTTATGTATTGCCATTTGGGGCACTTGTTTTGAAAAGTGGTTTTGCAGTTTGTCTCTGGGGGCACTAAAGGCAATAAACAATGAATAACTTTTTATCAAATAGTTAAGCTTTCAATCCTGAATATGAAAAGGTATTTCCAGTATATGAAAAGATTTATTTCAGATTTGTATTTTAACTGAAAAATACGAAGGACATCAAGGGTTCATTATATTACTTCCACTTAAGGAAATAGTATACAACTGTTAAAAATTTTTGAACTTTGTTAATATGGAAAAAGATTTGAAAGTAAAAACATAAGACTCAAAATTGCAAAAACAAAAAAAGACTCAAAATTGCAACTGTCTAGTCATGATGACGAAATAATCCATGTGAAGCCTCGGTAGCAAAGAGCACAGCTAGGGCGTAGATCTTGGTTTCTATTAATAAATACTGTTGTCCACCAAAAGGAATCACTACTTTTTGGAGAAATGGTCAACTCTAGGGTTGGGGCCTGGATATATCAAAGTAAAAAGCTGCACAGCTTTTCACAATTAACACTGAAAAGTCAGCTTATAGAATGAGGAAAAATATTTAAAACTGCATATCTGATAAAAGGTTCATAATCATAATATACAAGGAACTCCTATAATTCAGTAGCATTCATAGGCAAGGGACTTGAATAGGCATTTCTCCAAAGAAGACATATAGATGGTCAGCAAGTATATGGAAAGATGCTCAATATCATTAATCAGGGGAATGCAGATCGAAGCCACAGTGAGATATCACCTCACACCTGTTAGGATGGCTATCATAAAAACAAAACCAATCCAGAAAATAACAAATGTTGATGAGGAAATGGAGAAATTTGAACCCTTGTACACTGTTCATGGGAATGTCAGGGTGCAGCTGTTATGAAAAATCATGAAATCTCCTCTAAAATTAAAAGTAGAATTGTTATGTGATCCAGCATTCTCACTTTGGTTGTTTATCTAGGAGATTTAAAAATAGGATCTTAAGAGATATTTGCACTCACATGTTCATTATAACATTCGCAATAGCTAAGATGTTTTAACAACCTAAGTGTCCATTGATGGATTAGTGGATACACAATGGAATATTACTCAGCCTTTAAGAAGGAAGGAAGTCATGCTATATACAGCATCAATGGATCTTGAGGATACTTTGCTAAGTGAAATAAGCCACTTCAGTTCAGTCACTCAGTCATGTCCGACTCTTTGCGACCCCATGAACTGCAGCATGCCAGACCTCCCTGTCCATCACCAACTCCTGGAGTCTACCCAAACCCATGTCCATTGAGTCAGTGATGCCATCCAACCATCTCATTCTCTGTTGTCCCCTTCTCCGCAATCTTTCCCAGCATCAGGGCCTTTTCAAATGAGTCAGGTGGCCAAAGTATTGGATTTTCAGCTTCAGCATCAGTCCTTACAATGAACATGCAGGACTGATCTCCTTTAGGATGGACTGGTTAGATCTTGCAGTCCAAGGGACTCTCAAGAGTCTTCTCCAACATCACAGTTCAAAAGCATCAATTCTTCGGCACACAGCTTTCTTTATATTCCAACTCTCACATCCATACATGACTACTGGAAAAACCATAGCCTTGACTAGACGACCTTTGCTGACAAAGTAATGTCTCTGCTTTTTAAAATGCTGTCTAGGTTGGTCATAACTTTCCTTCCAAGGAGTAAGCATCTTAATTTCAAGGCTGCAGCCACCATCTGCAGTGATTTTGGAGCCCAAAAAAATAAAGTCAGCCACTGTTTCCCCATCTATTTGCCATGAAGTGATGGGACCGGATGCCATGATCTTAGTTTTCTGATTGTTGAGCTTTAAGCCAACTTTTTCACTCTTCTCTTTCACTTTCATCAAGAGGCTCTTTAGTTCTTCTTCACTTTCTGCCATAAGGGTTATGTCATCTTCATCATTCCCCTTATATGAAGTATCTAAAATAGTCAGACTCATAGAAACAGAGTAAGTAGGGTGGTTGTTGCCAGGGGCTGGAGGGAGAGAAATGGAGAGCTGCTATTCAGTGAGCATAAAGTTTTAGTTATGTACAGTGAATAAGCTCTGTTATATTTATGAGATAGATCTGAGATCTGCTGTAAACATGTGAAAGTGAGGTCACTCAGTCATGTCTGACTCTTCAACTCCATGGTATGTAACCTGCCAGGCTCCTCCATCCATGGAATTTTGCAGGCAAGAATACTGGAGTGGGTTGCCATTTCCTTCTCCAGGCGATCTTCTCAATCCGGGGATGGAACCCAGGTCTCCCACAGTGAGGGCAGACTCTTCACCATCTGAGCCACCAGGGAATCCCATAAACATCATACTACAGTTAACAATTGATGTACACTTAAAATTTATTGAGGGTAAATTTCATGTTACCACAAAGGGGAGAAAAAAGGGGAGGGGGGACCTGGAGATCTTTACTGTAAGGAATGGCTCAAAAATAATGGTGACATGTTAAAATAATACAGGGGCTGGTTTGAAAAGACTCCTATTGGCAGAATCTGGGACAGTTTGAGCATTGATATAAATAATGATAATCATCATAACCCATTAAATAAACTAGGAATCAATGAGTCCATACTAGCAAACAAAGAAGTACTTTTGAAGTACTTCACTAAGGTTGAATGCCAACTAATAAATCTAGAATGAATGATGTAAGTTAGAAAAATCACTATTTGACAAATGATTAAGGCAAGAATCCTCAATGAATGCTATTGAATGAAAGTTTGATAAATAGGATGTCTGCATAATCTTCAAGTATCTCCCAACAAAATGCTTAATATTTACAAAGGTAAAAATAGTAACCTGTTGAAAAATCTGGCAGGCCCCACCTTAAATAATCAAACTTTACATCCCTAGTAATGGGACAAATTAACATATGCCTGCTCATACGGTACTGAGATAAAGACAACATCCCTTTTATGGTATTCCTGCCAAAAAAGCGCAACCTGAAACTAATCAAGAGGAAGCAGACAAGTCTAAATGTTTACCAGAGGGACATTCTACCAGAGTAACTGCTCATATTCTTTGAATATGTCAAGGCTGTAAAAGACAATGAATGATACCTCTAGGAACTGTTCCAGAGTAAAGGAGACTAAAGAGATATGACAACTTAAAATGCTTCGTGTGATCCTGGATTTATGGGATAAGGGCCATAATTTTTTTTTTTTTTAATGTAAAGGACAGTATTTTGATAATTGGCAAAATGTAAATAAGATCTGTAGATTAGATTATAGTATGATTTCATTGTTAATTTCCTGATTTTGATAATTATACTTTGGTTTTTTTGAGAGAGTGACCTTGTCCTTAGGAAATATTTAGGAATAAATATTTAAATATAAAGGAGTATCATGTCTGTAACGTAATCTAAAATGGTTCAGACAAAAAGTAATTCTGTACATTTTTGAAAGGGAGAACAGGGCAGGTGTAGTAAAATGTCAGCAGTTGTGGAATCTTGGTAGCATTATACTGTTCTTTGTACTATTATTTCAAAATAAAGAATACAAAATAAATTTGAAGGGAATCTGCCAGTATCACACTGTTGCAGGGTGCTTTATTCTAGTTAATTTTCTTTACCTGATTTTTTCTGTAATATGACCAAATTTTGTGTGTGTGTGTGTGTGTGTGTGTGCATGTGTGTGTGTGTGTGTTTCGGTGAAATGCTGTATATAATCTTTCAATTATGCCATTATGCCATACATTTATCTAGACAGTATCCTTTTTAATTCTGAAAGATAATTATTGTGGTAGTTGTTTTTAGACTTAGCATGAAGGTTTGGCTTTTTATTATGGTCCTGGACAGGACACCAACATAGATACTGTGAAAGGAAAGCCCCTGAGGGGGTTATGCAGGGTCTAATAGAGTTGTGTTACATGGCGTCTTATTTCTGCCAATGTTGGTTCTCACTGCTGCTTTATGACTCCCTCATATTCTAAGTTATCTTAAGGAGAAGTGAAACTTTATAATTCCAGAAAGTTTAATAGTAATTGCTCAAAGGTATCTTGAGATGAAATACATAAACGTGTCAAGAAAAATCCTAATGTAACTGCCAACAGTGACTATACCTAAAGGGTAAAATGGGGGAGTGAGTAGGAAATTTAACCATGTCTTTTAAATTTTGAATAGATACTACATTTAAATGATGTATTAAGATATAAAAAGGTATACCATGGAAAGTCTCCCTTGTTCTGTCCCCTAGATTCTCAGTTTCCGTCCCCAGAGGCAAGCACAGTTAACTTTTTTCTTGTGTAACTCCCAATGTATTGGATGCGTGTAGAAGCAAATGAGTACAGTTTTCACGTGCTAGTCTTGTCAGGCATTCTAAAGAATGTGAAAAAATAGAATCAGAGTTATGAACTCTGCCGTATATCTTGAGTTAACGTGTATTTTGAAGTCCTAGGGGAAGTAGAATATTTTGAGGGATTGAGTATAGTCCAGACTTACTGTAGTAGATACTTCTGGTTAAAGTAAAATTTCAACTTCAGTCTTCAACTTACATAGACTTAAGGAACAAATCTATGTGTTGCTTGCTTGACATTTTATATAGAAAAAAAATTTATGAGTTCAGTTGTAATAGTGGATTTTATTAAAATTAATAACATGGTACATATATAAAATGGAGCATTATTCAGCCTTAACAAGAAGGAAATTTTGCACATGCTGCAACATGGATATTATGAAGATACTGTGCTAAGCAAAGTAAGCCAGTCACAAAAGGACAAATACTATCTGGTTCCATTTATATGAGATTCCGAGAACAGTGAGACCAAAAGTAGAAGGGTGATTACACCAGGTACTTAGGAGAGGAGAGGATTAGAGATTAATGATTAAAAGGTACAGAATTTCAGTTTGGGAAGATGACAAAGTTCTGGAGATGGGCTGTAGTGATGGTTGCGCAACTGTGAATGTGTTTAATGCCACAGAGCTGTATACTTTAAAATGGTTTATTTTATGTTATGTATGTTTTACCAAGTGAAACAAAAGGAAACAATGAATAACATTTTAGGTTTTGTCAAAACAGTATACTGAGAATATGATAGAAAAATATTTGTATATCTCCTATAATATAATGCATTATGTCATAGGTAATACCTTCAGGAAAGCACACCGGACCTGCTAAATTAACAAATGGAAAGAAAGGGTAAGTACTTAAGAAAGTGTCCAACTTCAGGAATTCTCAAGAGATTTTTCAAGTCTATGGGCTGGACTAAATTTTTCCTACCCCAGAGAACTAAGTGAGGGTCTCCACTTTCACAAAACTCTGGGAAGAAACCTTTCATATCTCTACCCATGTTGATCATTTTAGTCTTTACAACCTTCATAAAGTCCTGCATAAATCCATCTTTTACATGGTTGGACAAGCTTTCTTATCCAACCTTTGCTGGAAAGAAAGTGTCTTTTTAGAATGTATTTTGGGAAAATATTATATTATTTGTAATTATATTTGTATTATATGTAAATGTATTAACAAACTTGTATTCTAGGACCAATTTGAGAAAGATACCCCGTTTTAATGCAGATTCTGGCTATCCCACTCACTCTGATTCAGAAAGTCAGGTAAGAGTAAACTGAATAGATACAGTGTATACTGTTTAATTAGTTTTCAGGTAAAAGCTAAGAACTGGAAATAAAAATTCAAAGGTGAAGTATTAATTGTCCTGACAAAGAATGAAGACTTTTTGCTTTAAAACATGTCTTCTACCAATAATAAATTGCTTCTAAATAAGGAAATTTTAAAATTACAGAATTTTTTTCCTGCATTAAAATTTTATGCACAAATTTCTATGTGACTTTCTCCTTACAGACTGAAACTGTACAGGGGCTTGATGGCTGTGCGTCTTTGCTGCGGGACATTTTGAGAAATGAAGATTCAGGTTTTTTTTTTAAATGCTTCTTTGCTGATCACCTTTTCTCAATTAAGTAGTTCTCGTAATGCTAATGAATTTCTGTTTTAATTATTAATAGGTTCAGAAATAACATATTCAGAAAATAGATGTAACCCCAGACCTGTACAAAGCAAAAGATACAGATCCAAAAAGAAAGGACATGAAAAACATACTGTGCCTTCTGTAGTCCGGAAGGAAATGTGTAAGTATTTTTTTCTCTTATTTATTTAAATATGATACTTAATTATGGGAGTTTTGATAGATTACTGGGGTTATGCAGTTGGGCTTACATTTTAATAATATTGGTTATACAGGGGTGTGTGTGTGCTTGTGATTTTTTTTTTCTGTATTCAGTTTCTAATTGCTGAGTACTTTGCCAAGAAGAAAAGTAGAAAAAAAAAAATGGTTAGGTTTCGTAGGAGAATAGGTTCAAACTCAGAATGATATTCACAGATTGGTTGGGTTTCTTGTGTATACTTACTGTTTTATAAATACTATATGTGTATACATATATTCTAAGTAGGATCCATAGCTCACTTTTTCAGCTGCACAGTTAGAAGATATGGTAATAGGAAGGTAAAATTCCAAGTTGGGTAGTTATGTAAGCAAAAAAAATCTGCCACTGTTTGACAGTGACTGTAGCCAAGGATCTTTTACACTGTCACAATTAACTTGCTGACTTAAGTGAAATAATTCAGTAAGCAGTTTAGAATAAGCAAGTTTTGATTATGTTGTTCCAGAGAGGCCTATAGAACATGGTAACCCAAAATAGAGATGAAAAAGTACACAATGGGATTTCAGAGCATCAAGAATGGAACCAGCTAGTTCACAGTTCAGGTGGGCCAAAAATGTTAGTACAGCAGAGTACAGTAATATTTAGCTTAGGTAAGGGGTTTGAGTCATATACAGCACTAGTTCTGGGTATTAGAGATCAGGATTCAGGCAAAGAGGCTGAAATTCAGATCGTCTTGAGTCAGAACCAAGGCCGAGAAAACAACTTCCTAACCTATCTTGGAGGCCAGTTGCGTTTAACCTTGTATTGTCTTGACCTGCGCCACTTAAGATGGCAGTCTCAAGCCACATGTGACTGCGGAGCATTCCAAGTGTGGCTAGTACAACTAAGGAAGTCAATTGTAAATGTTATTTAATTTTAATTAATTTAAATTTGAAAGCTGGTACTTGACCTAGTTATTAGAAAACTTTTAAATTATGTTTGAAATAACTTGGTAAATGAATCTACTTTTTTCAACTGTAAATTTTATTAAATCTAAATATAGATCAAGGATTTCTGATGAAAATTTACCATCAAGATTGAGATGTGCTTTATAGTAAAAATACACAGTATGCTTAGAATATTTAATGCAAAAAAACAAAATATCTCAGTGATTAATGTTAATCACATTATAATGTTAATATTTTGGCTATATTGATTTGAATAAAACATTATTGTAATTAATGTTACCTATTTTAATTTTTTTAATGTAGTGCTTGGAAAATTTAATATTGCTTATATGATTTACATTATATTTCGGTGGGACAGTATTGGTCTAATCCAGGATGAGCATACTACAGCCAGTTTTGTTTTATTGTAATGTTTAGTTATTTTGTAAATGAAGCTTTATCAGAGCACAGTCATGCTAATTCATTTTTGTTTATGTATTTTCTATGGTTACTTTTGTGTTATAGGAGCAGAGTTGAGTAGTTGTGAAAGAGACCATCTGGCCTGTTTAAAGCATAATATGTTTATTCTCCAGCCTTTTAAGAAAAAGTGTGCTCACCCCTGGTCTAACTCTTAAAGCAGAGACCTATTTTGGAGGACCAATGGACAAAGGAGTGGTAGTACATGGTCAATGATGGTGCCATGGTAGCAACTTGTTGGATCCTAACTTTTTTTTGTTGTTGTTGGATCCTAACTTAACTATTTGTTCAGAGTTCCCACAGAGTTTAGATCTGTTGTTCTTCAGTCAATAAGTCATGTCCGACTCTGCGACCTCATGGACTTCAGACTTCCTTGTCCTTCCTTCACTATCTCCCAGAGTTTACTCAAACTCATGTCCATTGAGTCAGTGATGCCATCCAACCATCTCATCCTCTGTCACCCTCTTCTCCTTCTCCACTCAATCTTTCCCAGCATCAGTGTCTTTTCCAGTAAATCGGCTCTTTGCATTTGGTAGCCAAAGTATTGGAGCTTCAGCATCAGCCCCTCCAATGAATATTCAGGGTTGATTTCCTTTAGAATTGACTAGCAAGAAAGAATAGATGGCAACACCCAAATTAAGATAGGGGTTTTATTTGTGAAGAAACTCATTACAAACTCATTAGGGTATAAGGAAACCGCAAGAGATTCTGCTAGCCAAGTGCTAACAGCATGAACAGAACTGTTAATATCCCTAGGTCTTAAGGGATGAGGTGAGGAAGAGGTTACTGGGATTCGGCTAGAAGTATTGTTCTGTAGGGTAGGCCACCTTGAGAGGAGCAGTGAGCTTTAAGGGACAAAGTCAGCCCAAGGTGGCCTCATAGAGAGGGAGTTTGAAATACCTTGAATGCATGCTTTTTCCTCTCTTTGATAATGCCAAAATTCCCATTGGATTGGACCCAACTGGAGCCCTGTTGATGTATATCTAGTCAGGGATCTGATTTTCATTCTTATAAGCTAATGAATTATCCTTACTGTGTCATGCATGTTGACAGGAGACACAAGACTCTTGGATCAGAGACAAAGGTGCTATGCCCATAGCACAGCTAGCAGCATGCACATGAGCATATTTGTGTTGGTTCTGCCTCACTGCCAACTGCCAGTGGGATGATACGATGGACCCAGGGGGAAACTGCACATGCTGCAGGTTTAGGTTTCAGCTGAAGAACTCTGAGCTTGGGCACTTCATTGCTTCGGTGGTACGCAGTTAGAAAGCCTATACTTGACCGAGAGAAAAACATCACCTTATCCCTCAACGTTGCTCACTATTAACGCCTCTCATATCCCTGAGAAATGTCCCAGGTACAGAGCTTAGGTCAAAGCCTTACTTTTTCTTTGGTAAACCCAGCAAGACATGTAGGAGCAGAAGAGATCCATAAAGGAATGTCTCTTAATAATGTAATCCATACAGAGTAGCATCCCAGAGAGAGCAGAGCAGAGTGGAGATGGGTAGAAGTTGGGTTTGGTGAAGCAAATGAGAGAGATCTGGCATTCTTAGCCCCTAGCATTAAATTCTTACTTGGATTAGAGTCAGATCATCAGTTGTGGCCTGTTATCAGTATATAATATTCTTACTGTCCTTTCCCTTACACTATCATCATCAGAAATAAGGACCTACTTCCCATAGGACAATCTCCTTTAGGGTTGCAGTATAAGAAATGGTTCTCATTGACTAAGGTTTATTCTTCAGAAGCAGAAACCTGTTTCCCTTTGGTTAAATTACTTCATCTTTCTTTGATTTATCACTGTAGCACTGTCTAGAAAGGATCTTTTTTTTTTTCTTTTTTTGCGGTTAACAGCTGTTAGCCAATAAAAGGTTTTTGCTCTGTTAATCACAGTGCCTAAAATACACAAAAGCTGGGACTTCCCTGCTCCTACCTTCAGTATCATATATATATTTCTGCCCTCATCTTGGATAAATAAACCACTACAGGCAGAATATTTTGAGCATTGATTGCCCCCATCAAGGCCAAGTGTTCTCCGTATTTCAAATTATAATAGGCACCCAGCAATGCCTATCTGCAGTAGGTGTTTATTCCATATTTGGGTGGCAGGAATTATCTAAAAATTATACATCCACTTACAGTTTTTAACATGTCTTGGATAATTTGCTTTAAGATTTTTGTGTCTTAAATACAGATGTACAACATTATCAGTAGAGTTTCACATAGATTGAGTTAATGGAGAAGTTAATAAGACATGTTAATTCTAAAGCTTTGAATTTTAAGAAGTACTTGAAGTTTATTAACTTATGTTGGGTGATGGCATCTGCTGGCAAAGGCAAAATATTGTAGCTTAACTTAATCAGAGGTTGTGAAAGCCATCTCTTGAAAAGAAAGTGAATGAATGCCAATGCTTGGGACCTATGAGTATAAAGTCTGAGAACTCCTCAAACCAGACAAATGTTATGGAAAAAGGAAACCCAAGAGCAGAAGAGAGACCTAGGAATTAGGAGGAAAAGAAGAACAATGTGCTAGATGGCCATGGGCTGCATGTGATCTCAGCTTTCATCATATTTAGATTTCAGTTAAAACTTTTCCTTTTTATTATAAATTGTGTTTCCACTAAGGATTTCCTTGGTGGTCCAGTGGCTAATACTGTACACTCCCAGTGCAGGGGGACCCAGGTTCTATCCCTTGTCAGGTAACTAGATCCCACATGCCACAACTCAGAAGATCTCACTTTCTAATGGCAGAAAATAAAGAGGGGCTAAAGTGCCTCTTTATGAGAGTGAAAGAGGAGAGTGGAAAAGCTGACTTGAAACTCAGCATTAAAAAATAAAAAACTAAGGTCATGGTATCTGATCCCATCATTTCATGGCAAGTAGAAGGGGGAAATGTGGAAGTAGTAACATTTTATTTTCTTGAGCTCCAGAATCACTGTGGACAATGACTGCAGCCATGAAATTAAAACACACTTGCTTCTTGGAAGGAAAGCTACGACAAACTTAGACAGCATATTAAAAAGTAGAGACATCACTTTGCTGACAAAGATCTGTATAGTCAAAGCTAGGCCTTTCCAGTAGTCATGTACAGATGTGACAGTTGGACCATAAAGAAGGCTGAGTGCTGAAGAATTGATGCTTTTGTATTATGGTGCTGGAGAAGACTCTTGAGAGTCCTTTGGACTGCAAGGAGATCAAACCAGTCAGTCCTAAAGGAAATCAACCCTCAATATTCATTGAAAAGACTGATGCTGAAGCTCCAATAATTTGGCCTCCTAATGTGAAGAGCTGACTCGTTGGAAGAGTCAGCTGATGCTGGAAAAGATTGAAGGGAAAAGGAGGAGTCAGCAGAGAATGAGATGGCTAGACGACTCAATGGATATGAATTTGAGCAAACTCTGGGAGATAGTGGAGAACAGAGGAGCGCTGTGTGCTGCAATCAGGAGGTTGCAAATAGTTGGACACGACTTAGTGACTCAACAACATTTCCACTCTTTCTTTTTTTTTTACAGAAATGTTTATTAACCAGTTTGTTTTAATTCATATATTCAGAGAGTAAAGTATAATTTATTGCATGTCACCTTAGAGGGAAATGGTTAGGGATTTATTATTGATATCAGTTGGGAAGATCTATGAATATAAAATATTTATTTGTCCGTATTAAGACTTTGGAGCCATTTAGTAATGGCTGTAACATTTATTGAGTTCTTACTATGTGCTAGAAACTGATACTTTACATGTGCTATTTAATTTTCACAACAGTGTTATAAAACAGGTAATGCTCTTATTATCATCATTTTTCTGATGAGGAAGAAGAGTCCAAGAGAGGTTAAATAATTTGCCAAAAGTTATTCAGCTAGTAATTGGTAGAGCTCATATGCAGGCCAGGAAAGTATGTTCACAGCAATAGGTTATCACAAAGGAGAGAATACCCAAGTCAAAATAGATGCATCCAGTATCTCCATCCGTTTTCATAGTCAAATAGTAATTTAGTAGTAGTTTTCTATGTTTATTGGTTATAATATTTAATTTGCCTTTAACGTTTTGTTTTTACTTGTAAGTTTTATGCTTCTAGCAGTGTTTTTATTTTCAATAAATTGTGTATGTATTTAGGGAATTCCATACCATTTAAAAAAATTTAACTTTTCACTTTTTAAGTAAGGATTAACTTTAATAAAACAAGTGTATAAATCTCAATAAATATTTGCATATGTGTACATCCATGTAGTTGACCACCCAGTTGAAAATAAAGAACGATTTCAGTACCCTACCAGGCTCCTATCCATCAGTATTCTAATTATTACCTGTCTCCTCATCCTTGAATAACCACTTGTCTGACTTCTTTCTTGATTGGATAGTTTTACTATCTTTGAACTTCGTGTACACTGTGAAAATGCAGCTGTATACTATGTAGTCTTGTGTCTGACTCTCACACAGCATCATATCTGTTAACTTCATATAGGTAGTTAGAGTTTATCAGTACTTTGTTCTTTTCCATTGCTATATAGTATTCCATCATATGGCTACACTACAATTCATCCATTTCTACTATTCATGACTGTTTGGGTTTTCAGTTTGGGGCTATTGCTAATAAAGCTGTTGTGAACATTCTTGTACACATTTTT
This sequence comes from Dama dama, assembly GCF_033118175.1. Classification (NCBI taxonomy): domain Eukaryota; kingdom Metazoa; phylum Chordata; class Mammalia; order Artiodactyla; family Cervidae; genus Dama; species Dama dama. The sequence goes on from NC_083699.1 coordinate 50,415,629, forward strand.
TAGTGGACATAATACTCGTTTCTGTTAGGTATATTCCCCGAATTACAATTGCTATATCATAAAATATATGTTTAGCTTTGGTAAGCTTTTGCCAAAAAGTATATGTTTTTCTAAGTTTGTTTTGTACTCTGATAACCTATGATCTAACAAGAATACTCTGATTTCTGTTAATGATCTTTAAAAAAATTTGGGAAGGGAATCTTTTTAGACAAAGAAATAGATTTTGATAGTGATCTATAGAGTAGTCCTAGGTAGAAAACTGTTATTTTTCATATATTAATTACTCTGTACATAGGTTAATACAAAACTCTAGGAGAAAATAATGAGGTATGAGATATAGCCCTGCCTAAAGAAGCTTATAGTTTAGTCAGGCTGACAAGAGAGTGAAAGATAATATAGTACAGTATCCAAGTGATATATGATTTGTATAGACAATATGTACTCTGGCATGGTGAAGAGCAGTCACTAGACTGAAATGACTGGAAAAGGCATCATAGGAAAAAGAAGGCTTCAGATGAGCTTTGGTGAGTTACATAGAATAGAATTGAAAGGAACTGTTCATCATGAGTAATATTATAGGAAAGTGAGAAAAGCTTGTAGGTGTCTAAATTGGTCTGACTGAATTGAAAGATTTCTTAGTTGAGGATGATGGAAAGATGGTTGGAAAATTATGTTGTGGTTAGGCTTTTGAGACTTTAAATGTCAGGTTAAGGTCTTATTTGAGAGCTCAATGTGTAGATTAAATTCACTTTCTCACTCTAAAAGCTTTGATTTATTTATTGTTGTTATTATCATCATTATCAAACCATCATAATTGTACAAGGTATTCTGTCTTTCTGTTCCATTCTCCCTCTCATGAGCATTCAGTTCAGTTCAGTCACTCAGGCGTATCTGACTCTTTGCCAACCCATGGACTGTAGCACAGCAGGCTTCCCTGTCCATCACCAACTCCCAGAGCTTTCCTCAAACTCATGTGCATCGAGTTAGTGATGCCATCCAACCATCTCATCCTTTGTCGTCCCCTTTTCTTCCTGCCTTCAACTTTCCCAGCATCAGGGTCTTTTCCAATGAGTCAGTTCTTCCAATGAGTCAGTTCTTATCAGGTGGCCAAAGTATTGGAGTTTCAGCTTCAGCATTAGTCCTTCCAATGACTCCTTTCCCAACTCAGGTGCTTTATGAGTAGCATTTAATAGAGATTTTAAAGACATAGTGTAAGTTAATTTTGAAGAGAACCTGATTCATTACCTCCTTTTAAAAAAGAATTTGAGGTGATTTTCTTTAGGGGTGATCACACTCTGTAAAGTATATGATGAATTGAGTTACTTCTGAGAGCCCTTTTTTCCTCTAATATCTTTGGTAAAGGTTTTGAAGAACCGTATTTCAAGAATTTGTTTTCCCTTTTTACATATTAGTATCTTCAGATAATAAGAAACAGATACCTAATGATGCTTCTGTTGGAAGTGAAAGAGACTCATCAGATATACTGCAAAATTGGTCACTACAAGACCATTGTGGAATGTATTCACCCTTAATATACCAAGCTCTTTGTGAACATGTGCAGACTCAAATGTCACTGATGAATAACTTAGCTTCAAAGAACAACCCTAATGGAATTCCTTCTGCACCTTGCCACACTGTGTCTTGTTCTGGTTAGTATGAATGACGTTTTAAAAAGCATGAATATAAGCTCTAATTAAGCTGCCTGGTAATTGTATAAAGCAGTGTGAGATGTGAATGACTTTTTCTCCCTTTTACCTTTTAGAATCTCAGATGTCTTCACCTTCTAGTTATGGTTTACCCACCTCTATCCCAGTCCAGTTACCTCGGCAGCCACCCTGCCCTCCAGTGGTTCATTCTGTGAGTGCAGTTTATATTAAGTAATAATTTGCTTTTAGAAATTGTCATCTTGAGAGAAAATTTAATTTGCTAATTGTATCTTAATACCCTAGGATGTAAAGACCAATTATTTTTTGAGTTATTTTTATTAGAAAAGTTTGCTTATTAATTAAGGACAGTGGTGGGCAGAGGGAAGGAAAAAGATTACTAGGAAAAAAAAAATCACCCATACCTACCACCAGCACAATTGCTATTAACACATTGATATAGCATGTTCCAGTCATTTAATTCTTTGTGTAGGTTTCGTTTTCTGGTTTTAATTTGTTAAGTAAACTTTCTTTTAAAAATATCATCATAATTAAATTTTATATTGTTTTACATGCTGCTTTTTTTCACTTAACATTTAATTGTGATTTACCTTTTGTAAATTTTTACTAAGTTCTTACTACTCTATTTAGTGGATATACCATGGTCTGTGTAACTCCTCACCTATGGTTAGATATTTAAATAAATTTTTTACTACTGTTAACATTTCCCTAAATATGTTTGTGCAGAAGCCTTTTCAGCTTATTTTCTACACTGTGATTTCCCAAAGTGGAAGTTTATTTTAGTCCCAAAGTTGACTAATTTTTGATGCCTTTAAACCATTTATGATATTTGCAAGCAATCTATTTTAGTCATGGCTTTATAATGTTCCCATATTACAGAGTGAACTAATTAAGCTTTAAAAATCCAGAATAATGAGCTAAGGGGAAATTGGCTTATTCACTGGTAATCTGTAACTCCATCCTGCAAATGTCATCTTCTAACATTTTTCATTTGAGTTTATTGTAGTTAATGCCCACTATGCTCATTATTTTTGAAGTCTTAGCTTGTTTTTTTCTTTCTTTAGGAAGTTCAGACTGATGGTGACAGTCAGTTTGCATCACAAGGAAGAACAATTTCTGTGAACTGTACTGATGATGTTGTGAGGAATTCCTTTAATACCTGTCTTGGAGTTTCATGTAACCTGTCCCAAACTGGCAAACCAGCTACTCCAACATTTCAGCAACTGGGTCTTGCTAATGGGGTTCCGCCGAAAAGACTTTCTGAGGAGCCAGACTTACTGAAGTGTTTCCAAACATACATGAAACTGTTGAGTTCTCATCCTGACAGTCCCACTCGCTGCAGCCCCACTCGATTACAGTCAGCTTTCTTGGCTACTAATGAAGAAAAATGTACTAACGAACACATTGGTGAGGTCAGAAGTGAAGGAAAGGATTTAAACATACCTCTGCGAGATTCAAGAATAAAGGATGTGCAGAAGGCAAAAAACGTGAACCAGAGTGCTGAAAAATTTAGAACTATCAAGTATTTGTTGGGAGAGCTCAAGGCCCTGGTAGCAGAACAAGGTAAATAAGTACTTTCTTTATAATTTTCTGTGGCATGTCATCATTTAAATTCAGAATAATCAACATGAAGTTTGTGATATTTTCCATAAAAGTATGTCTTATGCTAATGAGGAAATGAGTTTTGTCTGTTTTATTCTTATTTTGTGGGTTTTTGCTCCCCGTTGTTTCCTGTAGATTTGAAACGTGCTAGGGAATATCATTCTTTTACTTGTAAGTGTGTGTTCATTCTACTTGATTCAAAGGGACCTTGAGAATATTCAACCAAAGAAAATTTATTATAGAGATAAATTTTAAGGGGTTGGAGGACATGATTAACTCCATAGAGTAGAGTGATAATTTTTCCTACTTTAAAAAGATGTAGAAGTTTTCCTCTTATCATTTATTTAATAACTAACTGTTACAATGTTTAACAAATCTGACTTTGAAAAGGAACCTAAATCTTCTGATGCCCTTTTCAATTCACTCTTGAGTTATTTTAATTAATCAAGAAAAATTTCTTGGGTGGAGTTATGAGATATTTGAGCCAGGTTGTATTCATTTGTTTTCATTATGTATGTATATTCTGAATAATGACTTTCACTTGGAGTTAGTTACACATTTGTCATCTAGAAAACACAGTAATTGATTATGGAAGTTCTAATTGAGTACCTAATATTTGCAGTCTGACAAAAAATTACCAAATCTTAAAATTTATCTGTATTATTAGGATTATAGCACCATTAATCCCGTGGTTCAGTATATTAAAATCTCCTGTATTTTTAGACTGTTAATTCATTATTATTCTCTTAACTGAATACTTAATCATTGATAACAATTATAATAGTAGTAATATTAGCTATCACTTATTGAGTACTTATGATGTGCCCAGCACTGTGTTAAGTGTTTTATATGCATTATCTCATTTAATCCTCACAGCAACCCTATGAGGTACTATTATTGTCCCCATTTTACAGATGAGGAAACTGAGGCTTGGAGAACAGTATTTCATTTAATCCTTTCAGCAACCCCATGAGGTACTGTTGTTTTCCATTTAACCATGAAGAAACCTAGGCCTCAAGAATTAAGTAATTTGACTAAGGTACATTGCAGGAAAATGGTGGAGCCCACTTCTCTGCCTCCAATGCTTTCATGCAAAACCCCTCTACAGAGCATTCTGCTCTTTAATTGGGCACAATTGTTTACTGTATGCATGTAAGCTTTCCATTAAGGTGTTAAAAGTACTTATGGAATTGATTAACTTTTTGTATCTGAATATTTTATCTCTTTTGGATATCAGACAGGTAATATCATATTTAATAAATGTTTTCATTTTACAGAAATTTTTAATTGAAGTATAGTTGCTTTACAATGTTGTATTAGTTTCTCCTGTACAGCAAAGTGCATCAGTTGTATATATACATATATCCACTCTTTTTAAAATTTTCTTCCTGTTTAGGTCACCATAGATCGAGTAGAATACCCTGTGCTATACCATAGGTTCTCATTAGTGATCTGTTTTTTTACATAGTACTGTATATATATAAACCCCAATCTCCCAGTTCATCCTACCTTCTCCCTCCTTGCTGGCCATAAACTTTTTTGCTACATTTGTGACTCTATTTCTGCTTTGCAAATAAATTCATCTGTACCATTTTTCTAGCAGTTCACTGAAAATCTGAATAAAAATGAACAAAAATAAAAGGACTAGAGATCTAAAATCTATCTTCTACCTGTATCTTTTTGCCACCTCCCAAATCATCCACTCTTCACAGTTAAGGACACAAACGATACTGCTTTTGATGCTGCATCAAATGAAGTGTAGCTGGTTGTGTTAAATTTACTTTATAAAATTAAATAATAAAACCTTATCTTAGTAGACCCTCCCTCAGTATATTTCTGAATTGAATCATCAGAAGTGAATTATTTGCTTATGCCAGGATCAAAGGTTGTGTTGTTAATACTATAATCAATTATAAGAAACCCTTTAGTAATTATAGGAACATGTGGACTAGGAGATATATATAAACCATCTTCCTACTAGACACTTTAACTGCAAAAAATCACTGATATAATAATTCTGTGACTTAGCATAAATCTTAAGTTTACTGAGCTTAATGCCTTTAGAATTCTTCTCAATAAGGAAATGCAGACTACAGGAAAAAAAAATAGGATTTATATAATAAATTCATAAATAACTTAGTTGAGTTTATAGTACATATGTATATATGTGAAATGTTTTCTTTTTTAGTAATACATATGAATAATCTTATCAAAACAGCAATTTATAATACTGTGTTTACTCATTTCTTCTGTTTTTTTATAGAAGATTCAGAAATTCAGAGGTTGATTACAGAACTGGAGATGTGTATATCTCTGCTTCCAGCCGTAAGTGCAAACACAAATACTCAGATTGAAATAGCACTGGCCATGCAGCCACTAAGAAGTGAAAATGCTCATTTACGCAGGTAAGAATTGCTCTTTGAATTTTTTTGTCTCCATGCAAAGATGTCCCATGGCCAGAACAAAAATGCCTAATGAGATATCTAGGGCTTTGTAAGGAAAATAGACATAGTCTCACTGTGTTTATACTCTTAATCCCCCATTTTCCAAATACTGACAGCAGTCTCTAACTCTTTCATTATTTCTGCCCACACTAGTATGTATTTTTTTCACAGCTTTTTCACATCTGTTGTCACTTGGTTGGTGACCAACAGAGAGGAAAGTGAACTACCTCCGGGTGTTTGTTGGGCTAGTCCAGGCTATGCCGTCTGTGGACTGCATCGTCCGTGAGGTCGCGGAGTCCACACGACTGAGCGACTTTCACTTTCGTTTTCAGGCGGTGCAGTGCTGGTGCTCAGTTGCTTCAGTCACGGTCGGCTGTGCAGCCACATGGACTGCAGCCCGCCAGGCTTCCCTGTCCTCGGGATTTCCCAGGCGAGGATATGGAGTGGGCTGCCATTTCCTTCTCCAGGGCAATTCCTGACCCCAGGGATCGAATCTGGGTCTCCTTCATTGCAGGGGAATTCTGTACTGCTGAGCCACCTGGGAAGCCCAGAACTTAGTCTCTGTGTATTATTTATCCATAGGAAATATCAATAGTTGTTATTTATTTCTATTTCTTAGAACATTTTTCTTTGATTGATTGATTTTTATATTTGGCTGCGCTGGGTGTTCATTGCTCTGTGTGGACTTTCTCTAGTTGCAGCAAGCAGGGGCTACTCTTGGTTGTGCTGTGTGGACTTCTCATTGCGGTGGCTTCTCTCAGGGCGGAGCCCAGGCTCTAGGCGCTCAGGCCTCAGTCGCTGCGGCCTCTCTCACGGCACAGCCCAGGCTCTAGGCGCTCAGGCCTCGGTAGCTCCGGCCTCTCTCACGGCGGAGCCCAGGCTCTAGGCGCTCAGGCCTCAGTAGGTGCAGCCTGCGGGCTCGGCAGTTGTGCATGGGCTTAGTTTCTCAGTGGCATGTGGAATCTTCCCAAACCAGGGATTGAACCTGTGTCCCCTGCACTGGCAGGCAAATTCTCATATACACTGTGACAGTGGGGAAGTCGCAGAAGATTTTTAAATTGCTTATAAGCCACTTAAGAAAATAAAACTTACTTTATTGGTCACTGCTTGTTTTTAATTTTTTAAAAAGGTATTTTATGTCTAACCTAATTCTTCAGACTTGGCACCAACGTTTCTTGGCTCTGTCCTTAGAGGACAAAGATTATACATCATGCTACTGCCACCGTTTCCTGACCTTCTAAAAATGAAATTATCAAAAAATGAAGAATTTGTCAGATATGCTTTTTTGTTCTTTTTTTTTTTTTTTAAGCAGAATGAGATTTCCAGCAGAAGTAGAAATTTTTGTGTCTCTTTGTTAATCTTTATTTGGAAGGAATCAACCATAATCTCTGTTATAAATGAGAGTTGGAATGCATAGGCTCATTCAAAAGTGTTTTTCAGCATTTTCAATCAGAAACAGGTTTTTTTTTTTTTTCTTGTTTGTACATTTTGAAATTTCCTGTTCCTTTGTAGCCAGAAAACTGATCTTTCAGGACTTTCTTGGTGTTTATTGCCATCTTGTGGCATTAAAAAAAATAGCTAGCTGCATTGTTTGTTTGGAATTTGAGTCTGGACAGTTTTTATGTGAGACTCCTGACACAGCACTCAACTGTTAGCCTTCTTGGTCCCTACCTGTAAAATATCTGTAGTGACCCCATTCATTGTGACCTTGTGGCACATTCCAAAATTTCCTGGATGAAGGTTGTGGGGGGGTCCCAGTTAAGCTAGTGAGTGTCTTAATATTTAAAGGGCAAGTTAGAATTCATGACCATTTCCTGATTTGAGACTCAAATACAAGACCATTATGTACCCATGAAGAAGAAGGAAATGAAATGGAACTGAAAGGGAGGAGCTGGGGTGTGGCATTCAGTCTTTGGCCTGATAATTTGACATATGATAACATAATTCTTCCAGATGGAAGTTACTAGAGGAAGAATAGATTGTTTGTTATTTCATTTTATTTTTTAGTTAGAAAATGTAGTGGGAGAGCCAGTGAGTTAAGATTTAGACCATCTGGAGACATGTATGGTATGAGTGGAAGCCACAAACAAGATTCAGGATAGAAACATAAACTTGGAGTTATTCACTGACCACATTTTTATTGAGCATTTACTATAGATCTGGCCCTGTGTAGGTACTGGAGACAATAATGATTAAAAGCAAGTGGTTTGTGATCAGTGTGTAAGTGTTGAATTCACTAAGAAGGTATAGAGTGTGAACACAACCAAGGGTGCATTTCTGGGGAATAACAGCTTCTTAAGCAGAGAACACAGAAGGAGAAGCCTTCATTTCCTTATCCTGTCACCAACAAAAAGTGTTATTTCCTTTGAGAATGAAATAGCAACCCACCCCAATATTCTTGCTTGGGAAATCCCATAGACAAGAAGCTTGGCAGGCTACTGTCCTTGGGGTCACAAAACAGTCAGAGACACACACACACACACACACACCCCTAAAGATCCTGCAACTAAGACCTGGTGCAGCCAAATAAATATATATATATATATATATTTTTAAAGTGTTATTTCCTTTTATTACTGTGAATCTTATGGTCATAAAATATCTCCTGTTTTAAATTTGCATTTCTTCTTACTAATGTGGCTGAGAATTTTTCTTATGCTTATTGGCCACCTCTGTTTCTTTTGTGAATTGCCTATTCTTACTGTTGGTCATGTTTTCTTTCCCTACTTACTGATTCGTAGGAGCTCTTCAATGTTACAGCCCCTTTGTCTGTTATATGTGTAGCAGATATTTTCTTCCAGACTGCTAATTCTAGAACAAGTTTCAGTTTTGATGTAGTTAAATCCTTTACTTTTTTCCTTGGTGGTTGCTGGATTTTGATTATTGCTTAGGAATGCCTTTCCCACTTAAGATTATGAAGTTGCCACCTAAAACTTGTATAGTTAAGTTTTGTTTGTTTGTTGTTATATTTTATGTTTAGTTCTTTAATCCAACCTGGATGAATATATACAAATGATGTAAGGTAGGATCTATTGTTTTAGATTTCGTAACAATGATACTTTAGTGCAGAATATCTCCAGATAATAATTCTCAAAAGATATTAGAGATTTTTTTTTAAATGTTAACTTCTTAGAAGTAAACACTTGCAGTTCCTTTTGTAGGTTCCTATTTGCGAAGCAGCTATATATTGTGAAGTTCATTGTGAGGCAGAGTTGCTGCTTATTGGCATTCTCTTTACTTAAATAAAGCCATTAACCTTTAGATCTAATACAGAAATTAGTAGCAGCGTAAGTTTGCGTTTCCCAGTTTTTACACTGTGTGACAAACCAAGCAGATAGTTGTCTGATAGCAGCTGGTCCTTGTAGGAATTCTGGTTCATAATTACAACAGATTTTTTAAAAGTAGATAATTACTACAGTAATGAAAATACTTCCTGAGAAGGAAGACAGAAGAAAATAGCAAAAGGAGATAGAAATGAAAGAAATAGAAAAACAAGGAAATCACTGAAGAGATAAGAGAATAAAAAAGGGAAGAGGAAAAATAGGTTAACCTTTTTCTATTGAGGGGGGGTTTTATTCCATCCTGGGCAATCTTTTAAAAATTATCTCAGGTCTTATAATAATAGTAGTGTGGTTTTGTTTATTTGCTTTTTGTCTTATGTTTGGGGATAAGATGGACTTCTGCTCTCCTAGTAGGTGCCACTGTTTATGTTCTCTATTTTAATAGGCTGTCAAATGTACACTCTAAAATGAGCTTGGGATTCTTGCATTCATGTTTCTTCATTCTTTCATGTAGGCAATTGAGAATTTTGAACCAGCAACTTAGAGAACGAGAAAAAACTCAAAAGGAATCTGGTTCTCTGGAATGCAACCTTGAATGTAGGTAAAAGAACTGTAAGAACTGATCGTGAATTCTTTATGGCTCTGGAAATGTTGATAAAGAATTGAACTTTCTTACTTACTCTGTCTTAAGTGGACTTTTTGTTAAAAAAGTAGGAATAATATTCATTAAAATTTAAAATAGTGTAGAAACACAAAAATAAAAGATTTGTGCTATCACTTCCCAATAATCCTATTTTTTTTAATCCTACTTTTTTTTAAAAAAGTCTTTATTTCCTTTCACATATCTCCTGTTCATTTATAATTGGATTGTTTCATAAATGCTTACTGAGTACCTACTATTAGCAGATGAGTCCTAGTAGAACTATATATGTATTTTTCTTTTGTAAAAATGAGATTACACAGTATATACTCCTGCAGCTTGCATTTATTCACTTATTATGTAGTGGATATTTTTCTTTATCAAAATACATAAATATTATTTTTTCATATTAAAACTTAAGTATATATTCTGTTTATGTAGTTCTGTCATAATGTATTTAAAGTCCTCTGCTGATAGATATACTTTCTCTGTTTTCCTAGTACAAATAATCCTGCAATGAAAATCCTTGTACATGTCTTTGTGCCCATGTGTGACTGTTTTTGTAGATTATAGCCACAGAATTGCTGAGTCAGAGTATTACTGTTTCAGTTTTGACTGATGTTGCCAGATTGTCCTTATGGCTCACAGAACTTAAAGTAATAGAAAAGAAAAAAACCAAAAACGGATAGTAACTAGAGGAAAAGATAGGAATTTCTTTTTGTATTCTTGGGAACTTTTCCTAAGCCCAACAAAAACTCACATGCTACAAAGGAGAGATTGATAAAGCATGTCCCAGAAGTCCTTTTCATTTCATGTACAGCAGAATTATAAATACATTTTATTTTTATTATTGTTTTTTAATACATTTTTTAAGAATCAACAAAATGGGGAAATTTTTGTAATACGTGATATGATAAAGGCTTGACGTTCCTAATATATGGAAATATCTCTTACAAAGGGATAGAAAAATGCAAACATTCAACAGAACATACACTTCATAGACATGTTCAACTTCACCAGAGTAATTTTGGAAAAGATCACTCTGGTTCCATTGTGAATAAAAGGTGGGGATGGGTGGGAGAGAGGAGACTAGTGGTTGCTATTTTAAGTAGCTTATCTCTTTATTCTCTGCCATTTCCCTTCTTGTTGCCTTGAGAGCATGTATTTACTATTCATAATTACTTGTTTACTATCAGTTCCATGAGAGCAGAAACCATTTCTCTGTTGTTCACTGCTGTATGCTGAGATTCTACTTCACTCAAGGCTGCAGTTATTAAACGACTGGTACCATATACTTTTATAGCCATTAAAAGGAATATGATAGATCTGTGTGCTGATACATAACAGTTTTATGTGGGGGGCGGGGAGGCAAGGTCAGAAGCTATGGGCATAGTATGATTCATTTATGTTTAAATATATATAATATGTAAAAGTATTTTCCAGAAAGATATCAGAGTGACTAGTGCTTGCTTCTGAGGGGAGAGTGGAGATGGGGTGCAAACTGAGACTTTTCATTGAGTATCTTTTGGTGTCATTGGTATTTTGTGGTTGAATTTTTTTAACTTTGTACATGTATTAGTCTTTTGTTTTCTTAAGTTAAAAAAGGTAAAAAAAAATTAAAGCTTGAAATATTAATTGGAGAAGAAAGATATGACTTCTGCTGATCAGTTTCTAAAAAAATACATTTGATATTCACATAGAATTAATCAAGCATATAATTGTTAAGCAAAATCAATAAAATCCAAGCCTTTTCTTTTAAAAACAGACCTTTTCCAGGTTTGTACTTTTTAAAACTTTTTTTATTGAAGGATAATTGCTTTACAGAGTTTTATTGTTTTCTGTCAAACCTCAACACAAGTCAGCCATAGGTACACATACATCTGCTCCCTCCAGAACCTCCCTCCCATCTCCCCTCCCATCCCACACCTCTAGGTTGATACAGAGCCCCTGAGTTTCCTGAGCCATACAGCAACATTCTGTTGGCTCTCTATTTTACATATGGTAATATAAGTTTCCATGTTACTCTTTCCATACATCTCATCCTCTCCTCCCCTCTTCCCATGTCCATAAGTCTGTTCTTTATGTTTTTCCATTGCTGCCCTGTAAATAAGACCTTCAGTATCATTCTTCTAGATTCTGTATATATGTGTTAAAATACTATGTTTATCTTTCTCTTTCTGACTCACTTCACTCTGTATAATAGGTTCTAGGTTCATCCACCTCATCAGAACTGACTCAAATGTGTTCCTTTTTGTGGCTGAGTAATATTCCATTGTGTATATGTACCACAACTTCTTTATTCATTCATCTGTCAATGGATATCTAGGTTGCTTCCATGTTCTAGCCACTGTGCTGCAATGAACAATGGGATACATGTGTCTTTTTCAGTTTTGGTTTCCTCAGGGTATATGCCTAGGAGTGAGATTGCTAGGTCATGTGGTTTTATTCCTAGTTTTTTAAGGAATCTCCATTCTGTCTTCCACCGTGGCTGTATCAATTTACATTTCCACCAACAGTGCAAGAGCGTTCCCTTTTCTCCACACCCTTTCCAGCATTTATTGTTAGTAGATTTTTTGATGATGGCCATTCTGACTGGGGTGTGGTGATATCTCATTGTAGTTTTGATTTGCATTTCTCTAATAATGAGCAATATTGAGCATCTTTTCATGTGTTTGTTAGCCCTCTGTATGTCTTCTTTGGAGAAATGTCTGTTTAGGTCTTTTCCCCACTTTTTGATTGGGTTGTTTATTTTTCTGGTATTCAGTTGTATTAGCTGCTTGTATATTTTGGAAATTAATCCTTTGTCAGTTGTTTCATTTGCTATTATTTTCTCCCATTCTGAGGATTGTCTTTTCCTCTTGCTTATGGTTTCTTTTGCTGTGTAAAAGCTTTTAAGTTTAATCAGGTCACACTTGTTTACTTTTGTTTTTATTTCCATTACTCTAGGAGATGGGTCATAGAGGATCTTGCTTTGATTTATGTCATCATATGTTCTGCCTGTGTTTTCCTCTAAGAATTTTATAGTTTCTGGTCTTAATTTAGGTCTTTAATCCATTTTGAGTTTGTCTTTGTCTTTGTGTATGGTGTTAGGAAGTGTTCTAATTTCATTCTTTTACATGTAGCTGTCCAGTTTTCCCAGCACCATTTATTGAAGAGGCTATCTTTGCCCCATTGTATATTCTTGCCTACTTTGTCAAAAATAATGTACCCATAGGTGCATGGGTTTATTTCTGGGCTTTCTATCTTGTTCCATTTGCCTATATTTCTGTTTTTGTGCCAGTACCATACTGTCTTGATGACTGTAGCTTTGTAGTTTAATTTTGTAGTCAGGAAGGTTGATTCCTCCAGCTCCATTCTTCTTTCTCAAGACTGCTTTGGCTATTCGGGGTCTTTTGTGTTTCCATATGAATTGTGAAATTTTGTGTTCTAGTTTCATGAAAAATGCCATTGGTAATTTCTTAGGCATCACATTGAATCTGTAAGATTGCATTTGGTCGTATAGTCATTTTCATAGTATTGATTCTTCCTACCCAGGAACATGGGTAATCTCTCCATATGTTTATATCATCTTTGATTTCTTTCATCAGTGTCTTAAAATTTTCTGTGTACAGTTCTTTTGTCTCCTTAGGGAAGTTTATTCCTAGATATTTAATTCTTTTTGTTGCAGTGGTGAATGAGATTGATTTCTTAATTTCTATTTCTGAATTTTCATTGTTAGTATATGGAAATGCAAGTGATTTCTGTGTATTGATTTTGTATCCTGCAACTTCGCTTAATTCACCGATTAGCTCTAGTAATTTTCTGATAATATCTTTGGGGTTTTCTGTGTACAGTATCATGTCATCTGCAAACAGTGAAAGCTTTTTCTTTTCTGATCTGGATTCCTTTTATTTCTTTTTCTTCTCTGATTGCTGTAGCTAGGACTTCCAGAACTATGTTGAGTAATAGTAGGGAAAGTGGACACCCTTGTCTTGTTCCTGATCTTAGGGGGAATGCTTTCAGTTTTTCACCATTGAGAATAATGTTTGCTGTAGGCTTAGCATATATGGCCTTTCCTATGTTGAGGTAGGTTCCTTCTGTAGCCATTTTTTGAAGAGTTTTCATCGTAAATGGGTGCTGAATTTTGTCAAATTTGTCAAAAGCAAAAATAGATGCTCTTTCTGCATCTATTGAGATTATCATGTGGTTCTTATCTTTCAGTTTGTTAATATGGTGTATCACATTAATTGATTTGCGTATATTAAAGAATCCTTGCATTCCTGGAATAAACCCAACTTGATGATGGGGTATGAGCTTCTTGATGTGTTGCTGAATTTTGTTTGCTAAGATTTTGTTGAGGATTTTTGCATCTATGTTCATCAGTGATATTGGCCTGTAGTTTTCTTTTTTTGTGTTGTCTTTGTCTGGTTTTAGTATCATGGTGATGGTGGCCTCGTCGAATAAGTTTGAAAATGTTCCTTCCTCTGCAATTTCTTGAAAGAATTTTAGAGGGACAGGCATTAGCTCTTCTCTGAATGTTTGATGGAATTCTCCTGTGAAGCCGTCTGGCCCTGGGCTTTTGTTTTTTGGGAGATTTTTGAGCACAGCTTCAATTTCAGTGCTTGTATTTGGGTTGTTCATAATTTCTATATCTTCCTGGTTCAGTCTTGGAAGATTGAACTTTTCCAAGAATCTGTCCATTTCTTCCAGGTTACCCATTTTATTGCCATATAGTTGTTCATAATGGTCTCTTATAATCCTTTGTATTTCTGCATTGTCTGATGTAATCTCTCCTTTTTCATTTCTAGTTTTGTTGATTTGATTCTTCTCTCTTTTTTTCTTGATGAGTCTGGCTAAAGATTTGTCAATTTTATCTTCTCAAAGAACCAGCTTTTAGTTTTATTAATCTTTACTTTTGTTTCTTTCATTTCTTTTTCATTTATTTCTGCTTGGATCTTTACAATTTCTTTCCTTCTACTAATTTTGGGGGGTTTTTTGTTCTTTTTCCAGTTGTTTTAGGTGTAAAAGTTAGGTTGTCTACTTGATGTTTTTCTTGTTTCTTGAGGTAGGATTGTATTGCTATAATCTTTCCTATTAGGACTGCTTTTGCTACATCCCATAGGTTTTGAGTTGTTGTTTTCATTTCATTTGTTTCTAGAAATTTTTTGATTTCCCTTTTGCTTTCTTCAGTAACCTGTTGGTTATTTAGAAATGTGTTGTTTAATTTCCATGTGTTTGTGTTTCTTACAGTGTTTTTGTCTTGTAATTGATATCTACTCTCATAGCTTTGTGGTCAGAGAAGATGCTTGATACGATTTCAATTTTCTTAAATTTACTGAGGTTTGATTTGTGACCCAAGATGTGGTCTACCCTGGAGAATGTTCCATGTGCACTTGAGAAGAAGGTGTATTCTTCTGCACTTAGATGGAATGTCCTGAAGATATCAATGAGATCCATCTCATCTAATGTATCATTTAAGCTTGTGTTTACTTATTAATTTTCTGTTTTGATGATCTGTCCGTTGGTGTGAGTGGTGTGTTAAAGTCCGCTACTGTAATTGTGTTACTGTTAATTTCTCCTTTTATGTCTGTTAGTGTTTGTCTTATGTATTGAGGTGCTGCTATGTTGGGTGCATAGATATTTACAATTGGTATGTCTTCCTCTTGATTGATCCCTTAATCATTATGTAATCTTGTATCATGTAATCATTATCTCTTATAATCTTTATTTTAAGGTCTGTTTTGTCTGATCTGAGGATTGCTACTCCAGCTTTCTTTTGACTCCTGTTTGCATGGAATATATTTTTCCCTCCTCTTACTTTCAGCCTATATGTGTCTTTAGGTCTGAAGTGGGTTTCTTGATGACAGCATATATATGGGTGTTGTTTTTGTATCCATTCAGCCAGTCTGTGTCTTTTGGTTGGAGCATTTAATCTATTTACATTTAAAGTAATTATTGATATATATGTTCCTATTGCCATTTTCTTAATTGTTTGGGGTTGATTTTGTAGATCTTTTTCTTCTCTTGTATTTCTTGACTATATAAGTCCGTTTAACATTTGTTGTAAAGCTGGTTTGGTGGTACTGAATCCTTACTTTTGCTTGTCTGAAAAGCTTTTTATTTCTCCATCAATTTTGAATGAGATCCTTGCTGGGTGCAGTAGATTGGTTGTAGATTTCTCCCTTTCAGTACTTTAACTATACCCTGCCATCCCCTTCTGGCCTGCAGAGTTTCTGCTGCAAGATCAGCTTTAAGCATATGGGGTTTCCCTTGTATGTTACTTCTTGCTTCTCCCTTGCTGCTTTTAATATTCTTTCTTTGTGTTTAGTGTTTGTTAGTTTGATTAATATGTGTCTTGGTGTGTTTCTCCTTGGGTTTATCCTGTGTGGGACACTTTGTGCCTCTTGGACTTGATTGACTATTTCCTTTACCATGTTGGGGGAATTTTCAACTATAATCTCTTCAAAAATTTTCTCATACACTTTCTTTTTCTCTTCTTCTGGGACCCCTATAATTTGAATGTTGGGGTGCATTTGATGTCATCCCAGAGGGCTCTGAGTCTGTCCTCAGTTCTTTTCATCCTTTTTGCTTTATTCTGCTCTTCAGAAGTTATTTCCACCATTTTATCTTCCAGCTCACTGATTCGTTCTTCTGCTTCAGATATTCTGCTATTGATTCCTTCTAGAGTATTTTTATTTTCAGTAATTGTGTTTGTCTCTGTATGTTTATTCTTTAATTCTTCTAGGTCTTTTGTTAATTGATTCTTGCATTTTCTCCGTTTTGTTTTCAAGATTTTTGTTCATCTTTACTATCATTATTCTGAATTCTTTTTCAGGTAGTTTGCCTATTTCCTCTTCATTTATTTGGACTTCTGTGTTTCTAGCTTGTTCCTTCATTTATGTAGTATTTCTCTGCCTTTTCATTTTTCTTTAAAACTTATTGTGTTTGAGGTCTCCTTTTTCAGGCTTCAAGGTTGAATTCTTTCTTCCTTTTGGTTTCTGCCCTCCTAAAGTTGGTCCAGTGGTTTGTGTAAGCTTCGTAAAGGGTGAGATTTGTGCTGAGTTTTTGTTTGTTTGTTTGTCTTTCCTCTCATGGGCAAGGGCGAGTGATGTGGTAATCCTGTTTGCTGATGATTGGGTTTGTATTTTGTTTGTTTGTGGTTTAGAGGTGTCCTGCACAGGGTGCTACTGGTGGTTGGGTGATGCCAGGTATTGTATTCAAGTGGTTTCCTTTGTGTAAGTTCTCACTATTTGATACCCCTTAGGGTTAGTTCTCTGGTAGTCTAGGGTCTTGGAGTCCATGCTCCCACTCCAAAGGCTCAGTGTTTGACCTCCTCGGTCACATCTGCCTCCTCTTCCACAGGGCGCACCTCCAGCCACAGAGACTTTGGATTGGGGAGCCAGAGCGGCCCTGTGGCGAAGAGCTGTTCCTGGGTGACGAAGCAGAGCTGCACGCAGTAGTTCAGTTTAAATTTTGAGTTGTATCTTCCAGCAGAAGCTTCCTCACCTGACAGGACACCTTGCCTCCAGGTTTGTACTTTTTAATTGAGGTAATAATTATTTGATCTTTTTTGTCTTACAGTGTTTTCTCTTCAATCATTGAACAAGTCACTGCAAAATCAATTACAGGAGTCACTAAAGAGCCAGGAATTACTGCAGAGTAAAAATGAAGAGCTCTTAAAAGTGATAGAAAATCAGAAAGATGAAAACAAAAAATTTGCTGGTATATTTAAAGAGAAAGATCAAACTTTACTTGAAAATAAACAGCAGTTTGACATTGAGACAACAAGAATGAAAATTGGTACGTGTTTGAACTATAGTCACAGTTACTTTTTAAAAAGTAATACTGAAACTGAAACTTTTTGTTGTTTTTAGAATTGGAGGAAGCCTTAGTCAATGTGAAAAGCTCCCGGTTTAAGTTAGAAGCTGCTGAAAAGGAAAATCAGATATTGGGAATAACATTACGCCAGCGTGATGCCGAGGTGACTCGACTGAGAGAATTAACCAGGTGATGTTGACGTTATTTGAACAGCTTATGCCTTTTGTTAGATATATTTATAAACTTCAAAATAATTTCAGACCTGCCTTCTTAACCTTATCCTTTTCTCAGTGTTTTTGCTAGTTTCTAAGGATATTTTCTTCTGTTCCAGTTAAATTTCAAACGTGGCTAAATTCCTTTTTAAACCATGTGATTCCAGGCAAAGGACTCTGATGAGGAGCTGAAGACTTGTTTAGCAAATGGTTAAGAACTCTGTGAAGCCAGAGACACTTGAGTGGAATGCCAGCTCTATCATTTATTAGCTGTATGACTTTGAGCAAGATAGTTAACCTTTCTAAACCTTAGTTGTAAAGTGGGGGCATGATTAGGGCTGATAAGAGGGCTAAGAAGTCATTCATGAAAAGCACTTAGCACAGTAAGCCCTCCTTCATAGGATCTTGGGTAAGTTATTTAGCCTCTTTGAGCATTATTCATTGCATTAGTAAAATGAGGGATTTGACAATAATTTCTAAGATTCCTTTGTTCCTTAACATGTCTTAAATAAATAAAACCACCTCACTCAATTTTTATATGATATTCTTTTATAAAGTTCAGTTTTCTCTTGAGGTGGTTGACAAAAATTGGATTTTCAACTGATTTTTTAAATCCTAGAGAAGTCAGTTATTTTAGGCCTGAATTGTATATCATCAGATCTGACCATGCTTTTGAATGATCCTGGAAAGTCATAGTTCTAAATATAAAGCAATCCTGAATATAAAACACTTTTCTTTGTATTTCAAATGAAAAGACCCATTTTGAATTATACCCTTTTCCCCCCACTTTGAGTTATGAACTTTTAGGGAATAAATGATATATAGATACATGGTGGTGGTTTAGTCACTAAGTTCTATCTGACTCTTGCAGTCTTAGCAGGACTCTAGCCTGCCAGGCTCCTCTATCCTTGGGATTTCCCAGGCAAGAATACTGGGATGGGTGGCCATTTCCTTCTCCAGGGGATCTTCCTGACCCAGAGACCAAACCCACATCTCCTGCATTACAGATGGATTCATTAACTCCTGAGCTACCAGGGAAGCCTATATATATATATACATATACAGGAAGCCTGTATATATAATACATACATGCATATATATATATATAAAGAGTACTTAGTAGTTTTGTAAACACATTTGAAATGACTTTATATAAGCTATGTTAGTATAGAAATATTGCTTCCCCCCCCACATTCATCTTTCACAGAATAATTTCACTCAAACTTTTATTGAACAGTGAGAAAAGCAAAATGTACTTCTTGTATCCATGTAGTGTTAAGACTTCCCTGGTGGCTCAGATGGTAAAGCATCTGTCTACAATGCAGGAGACCCAGGTTTGATCCCTGGGTTGGAAAGATCTCCTGGAGAAGGAAATGGCAACCCACTCCAGTATTCTTGCCTGGAAAATCCCATGGATGGAGGAGCCTGATAGGCTACAGTCCATGGGGTCACAAAGAGTCGGACATGACTGAGCGACTTGACTTAGTCAGAGTTTCTGGAATATTGGGTTATACCACTCTTCTTCCAAGTTAATTATGAGGATGCCCGTTCTTATGAAAGTCTTTATAAGATCTCTAAAGAAAAGCATCTTCTCTTTTCTGAGGAGTAATTTAGGTTAAAAACTTTGTTATTTTTAAGTATTTATGGTAAAAGAAGTTAATCACAAAAAAAACCACATATTTTATTATTTTATTTCTAAGAAATGTCCCAAAAAATGCTTGGATTTACTTAGACCAGATTGCCTTTTAATTTAAGAGCAAAACAGACAAAAACTACTCTTTGAGCTTGGTTGTCAAAATTCACCCACATTGGTGACTTGTAATGTGTTTGGTGTTACTCTAGGCAATTCAATTAATTAGGAATATCCCCAGTACTGTAGCTGGGCTACTGTGACAATTTACATTTTATTTCTGACATTAGAACGTAAGTCAGCAACACTTGACATTCAGATAAGTCTTCATGTTCGCCTACCCCATCTCTTTTTCCTATAGCCATATACCTCAGTCAGATATGTGTGTGCGTGTGTGCGTGTGTGTGTGTGTCTGTGTGTGTCTGTGTGTGTTTTGCATGTGTTAAATAGTCTTAGAGATTTGACAAAAATTTTAAATACCTTTCTCAGACTACTGGGGAGGGATAATGGAGCTAGAAGTTTCACATGCAAGTGCTAAACAAATTTCCTAAACCATTTCTTTCTTCTCCAACTTTCAATAGTTTTGAAATACATCTTTATTACTTTTTTTAGGTTTTACTAGAATGCATGTTATAGTACCATTAAAATGTGAGGAAAATTAATGTATTTTTCAGTAAATAAGTAGTAAATATTCTTCTGATAGTTTCTAAGAGCACTCATACAAGTGCTGATATTTACTTAAATTAGTATAGTTTTATAAATAGAGAAGAAAGAACTTTACATTTTTATTATGAAAATGCACCAGTTTTCCAAGCATTAAAAATCATTGTGTTTAGCTGAGTCTCATG
The DNA here is from genome assembly GCF_033118175.1 of Dama dama. Classification (NCBI taxonomy): domain Eukaryota; kingdom Metazoa; phylum Chordata; class Mammalia; order Artiodactyla; family Cervidae; genus Dama; species Dama dama. The sequence continues at coordinate 50,435,747 of NC_083699.1, forward strand.
TGATAGAAACACAGATATATCTACTTTGTAGCTATTTAGGTGCTTGTATTGCTTCCTTTAAAATTTTGGCATAGTTTTATCTCTTTATTTACAGAGATTTTTCTTTTAATTTCAAAGACAGTGGTAAGTCACATTTGTTTACACATGAGAAACTTAATGATTGCATTTAATTTCCAGAGATTAAACTTTTATTATATGTCCCTTTCTGTATTGTGAATTTTTTACAGAGCAAAGATAATGTTTTTATTTAAGTCTGAAAAGGAACTTCAACATAAGGATTTCTTTTCTAAAAATAAATGAAAATAAAAATGTCAGTAAGCTGTCTGGTTGAATTAACTAGTGGACATTACTCATTACAGCACTTCTTTAAATATGGTTTCTATAGCATACTTTTTATCTTTTAATAGTAGCTCGTTAGCTTCTTGAAAGAGGTATGAAAAAAAGTGGCTGGAGCTATTGCCATTTGAAGGGCAATTAGAACTAAAAACATAGCTTATTTAAGATGACAGTATATGCCAGGTTGGGAAAGAACTTTTTTTTCTCCTTTTGTAGGAAGAGAATCACTCATTCTATATCCAAAGATACTAATATAATATAATCACTGTTTCATACAGAGATATCCTTTTAGTATTTTATGTGGAAGTGTATAACTGTTTTTACAAAAATAGTATTGTTACTGTGTTGCTTATGGCCTACTCTTTTAAATTTAACCTTGTATAATGAACATTTTCCTATCAATAAATATTCTTTACAACATGACTGTAAAAAACGGCTATGATGTAGTAAGACTGTAATTTACCTGAATCAGTCCACTGTGTTTGAAGATAAAGATATTAAGTTCATCAATTTTCTGTTATAAATTACATCTTTGTAAATATATCTTTGGGTGCAGCCTATTGGTGAATATCAGTAGGTTAAATTCCTAGAAGTGCAACTTGGTGGGTCTAAAGATGTGGGATTTAAAAATCTTTTAAGATTTCTGATACAATGCTATTTTGTTAAGAGAGTGTACACTCCCACTTTGCCTCTCCAAGCCTTTTTAACAATGGATATTCTTATTTTCCTATGTTAGCTTGATAGGCCAAAGAAAATCATATTTTAAAAATTTGAATCTCTCTGATGAAAGTCAAAGTTTAAAACATGCTTATTGACTCATTGTAATCTTTTAAAATTACCTGTTAATGTTCTTTGTATCTTTTTTAAATTGGTGTGTTTCTTTTTCTTATCTATATTTAAGAATATATATGATTCCATTCAAATAGGCTAAGGTCTTGGTATAAAATGGTTTTAAGAGGACTACTAATAAAAGCTGTCACCAGATGGAAACTGTGCTAAACACTTTACCCTTATGTTTTATTATTTTATCTTATTTAATGTTCATTCTAAATGTGAAGTAGTTATCTTCATCTTGCTGTTGAGGAACTTGAGATTCAGAAAGGTTGAACCGCTTGCTCAAGATCACAGCTAGCAATAGTGCTAGGATATGAATCAATTTCTGTCTGACTTCACACCCTGTGTGGTTTTCCTTATATCACACTTTTCCTGGAGTCTAGCTGTCGGTTAAACCTAATTATACTAGATAATTTAATCATGTCTAACTATCCTTTTTTTTGCCGGTATTGTTCCAATATCCTTTCCATATATGTTTTGAATGTAGAGTAATAGTTACTAACACAGTCCACTAACAAATGGATAGTATATTTACCATTTTGCAGTGTTGCTCAAGAATAAAGCATCTCTACCTTAAGAGAAAAGTTTTTCTGAGCCTCCATTTTTAGATATAATAGTATTAGATTTGATGCAGACTAAGATCTTTTATCAATTGTTACTTTAATTTACTCTTTCCAGAGCATATTCTGTGATTTTGTGCTTTTAGTTGCTTTTTTCCATATTAAGAACCAGGTGCTTGCCTCAGATAATTTGTTTTAAAGATGAGAGGAATATGTAAGTAAATGAAAGAAATGGGTAAAAAGAAATAATTAGTGTACTAAATTCTTCTTAACAGAACTTTACAGAGCAGTATGGCAAAGCTTCTCTCAGATCTTAGTGTGGACACTGCTCGCTGCAAGCCTGGGAATAATCTTACCAAATCACTTCTGAACATTTATGAAAAGCAACATCAACATGACCCGATCCCCGCTCACACTTCCATAATGAGCTACCTAAGTAAGTTAGAACCAGATCACACTCTTATTACACATTCAGAGCCTCTTTCTACAATTAACAATGAGGAAAACCTAGTGCCAGGTAGACCTTATGAAAATGTTCTGCCCTCCAAAGGCCCTCAGAGGCATAGTAATACTAGGAGCATGGAGGAGGTATCAGCCCCTGGAATTGTTCCTGCCCTTTCCAAACGGGATTCTGGTGAGGAAAGTGAAATTCCGACCTTAGTAGAAGAGGAGCATAACTTGGATAAAACAATTTACATTCCATTTGCTAGAAGCACTCCTAAAAAGAAATCACCACTGTCTAAGAGATTATCTCCCCAGGCCCAGATCAGTGTAGCTCCACCGCAACCTGTCAGTGGACTTGTTGCTGAAAAAGAAAATAAACTGTGTGCACCTGGAGTTTGTTCCTCTTGCAAAAAGGAAGAAGATGCACCTGAGAAACTTTCCAGAACAGCTGATACGGAGGACAAGCAGCTCCTCAAGAAAATAAAGGAAGCCATTTGCAAGATCCCTCCTGCCACTGAGGAGGAATTGGTGGCCTGTCACGGCCCCTCCACTTGTCAGAACAGCAACGTTCAAGTGAAAAGCAGTGCAGTCTCTGATGGTAGCTTTTTAAATTCTGACTTAACTTCTGACTGGAGCATCTCTTCTTTTTCCACGTTCACGTCTCGTGATGAGCAAGACTTCCGAAATGGCCTTGCAGCACTGGATGCTAACATTGCTAGACTCCAGAAGTCCTTAAGGACTGGTCTTCTGGAGAAGTAAGCTCAGAAGAGAGGAAAAGTTTTTAAGAAAAGAACTTGGCTACATTGAATGTATATTTTAAATTTCTCTAGAGAAAAGTTTTATATTATGTGTGAAATAAATTGTATGAATAATAAATTTATTATTGGACTATATTGACACTAGAGCTTATAAAAACAAGTCATCTTAAGAAACTGACATTTGTTAAGAGAAGAAAGTTGTGTGTTATTAGAAAAATACTGTATTATAAATAAAATTTAGTACTTATTTATTAGAGTTTATTCTTACTCTGCGGGGCTAAGGATGCAGGTTGGAAGGAATTTCTGGTTGTTCTAAAGGATAATGGGAAGGGAGTCTCTGGGTACAATTTACTATATTAAAACTAGAGTTTCTTTTCTCTTTCAGGATTCCTGTTTGTTTTTTAATGGCATTGTGTTTTAATGTGTGATGTTCTGTGCTACAGGCTGGTGTTGTTGGTGAGACATATAAACATTTATTTTAAGAGAAAAAGTGCCAGTATCTCCATTTAAAAAAAAAACATTGATTGGGCTTAAAAAATACAGATAACATCCTAAGTTAGCATGTGGTTTCTTAACACTGTAGCACTTTTATTTATTTCTATCACAGATACATTGAAGACCATTAAAAAGTAAAGTCAGACTAATAAAAAAAAAATGCTAAGATAAGTTTTGGTTTTGTAAATTTGTTTTTTAAATAAATAAGTATTTATTTGTTTTTTGTCATTATATTTGAACATGATGGATTTTATAAATCTTGTACTGATTGTAATTCTGCCTTTCTGGGCCAATTTTTTTTTTCCCCCAGCACTTTAGCTGAGAGCATTCTCTATTCTGTAAATAATATGGATTAGGTTGGTCTCTGCTTCTCTAAACTAGCACTTGCTAACTAGTTAGTGTTATCTCCTTCCATGTAAATAGCACATTTTAACTCTTAGAAAGCTGCATATTGTGCTATGACTGATACTTCATACAAGTCATCTGCCTGGTGTCTTTTTATTTAGTGCTTGGGCAGGCTTTAGCATTAGAGTGTTCTGCTGGTCCCAGAATCACCTCCTGCTCTTTTTAAGTGTTGGGGCTACAACTACTAGAGACCCAGATAGAGTCTCTTTAACATGTTCAGATTTTATAGAAAGAGATTTCTTGGGCCTAAATATTAAATGAATTTTAAGCTGTCTTCACAGAATTGTCTATTGTTTATAATTTCTCCTAGTATTCATAAATTAATTCCTTAGTTTATGTGGAGGTAGTAGGTCATAAGCCTTAAACACATAAGTTGAGAAGTACAGTTCAGAAATACAAGGTAGTAGAGCAAGGAAGGAAATTGTGTCATCTGTCTACACCTACATATTCAGTTGTTATTCACATGCATATGCAGAAGTAAATTCTTAAAATTATCATGTGATATTCAAGAAGATTGTCCTCTTTTACCCTTATATAAGACGGGTATCTTTACATGCAAAGAAAACTTTTTAATATTTACGGGTTCAGTTAACTAGGATTAATAATTTGACTGAATAACAAATGAGACTGGAAAATCCCCGAGGGACCTTTACCAGGAGCTTACTGTTTATTTGGTAAAAGACACATACATGTCACAAAAACATGAAAGAATTTGGTTAAATTTTAAGATGGAATATGATCCTAGCAAAATTGATGGAATAGACAATGACTTTCATAGAAATTTACAGTGGAAAGAAGCCCCATATGGTAGCAAGCAAGCAAGCAAGCATGAGCTGTGCTCAGTCATGTCTAACTCTTTGCAATCCCATGGACTATAGCCTTCCAGGCTCCTCTGTCCATGGGATTTTCCCAGAAAGAATACAGGAGTGGGTTGCCATCTCTTCCTCCAAGGAATCTTCCTGACACAGGAATCAAACCCATATCTCCTGCATTGTAGGTGGATTCAACCACTGAGCCACTCAGTTCAGTTCAACTGCTCAGTCGTGTCCAACTCTTTGCGACCCCATGAACTGCAGCACACCAGGCCTCCCTGTCCATCACCAACTCCTGGAGTCTACCCAGACTCTTGTCCACTGAGTCGGTGATGCCATCCAACCATCTCATCCTCTGTTGTCCCCTTCTCTTAGTGCCTTCAGTCTTTCCCAGCATCAGGATCTTTTCAGATGAGTCAGTTCTTTGCATCAGGTGGCCAAAGTATTGGAGTTTCAGCTTCAACATCAGTCCTTCCAATGAACACGCAGGACTGATCTCCTTTAGGATGGACTGGTTGGATCTCCTTGCAGTCCAAGGGACTCTCTCAGGAGTCTTCTCTAACACCACAGTTCAAAAGCATCAATTCTTCGGCACTCAACTTTCTTTATAGTCCAACGCTCACATCCATACATGACTACTGGAAAAACCATAGCCTTGACTAGATGGACCTTTATTGGCAAAGTAATGTCTCTGCTTTTTAATATGCTGTCTAGTTTGGTCATAACTTTACTTCCAAGGAGTAAACATCTTTTAATTTCATGACTGCAGTCACCATCTGCAGTGGTTTTGGAGCCCCCCCAAAATAAAGTCAGCCACTGTTTCCACTGTTAGCCCATCTATTTGCCAAGTAGTGATGGGACTGGATGCCATGATCTTAGTTTTCTGAAATGTTGAGCTTTAAGCCAACTTTTTCACTCCCCTCTTTCACTTTCATCAAGAGACTCTTTAGTTCTTCACTTTCTGCCATAAGGGTGGTGTCATCTGCATATCTGAGGTTATTGATATTTCTCCCAGCAATCTTGATTCCACCTTGTGCTTCCTCCAGCCCAACGTTTCTAATGAAGTACTCTGCATATAAGTTAAATAAGCAGGGTGACAATATACAGCCTTGACATACTTTTCCTATTTGGAACCAGTCTGTCATTCCATGTCCAGTTCTGTTTCTTCCTGACCTGAACCCAGGTTTCTCAAGAGGCAGGTCAGGTGGTCTGGTATTCCCATCTCTTTCAGAATTTTCCACAGTTTATTGTGATCCACATAGTCAAAGGCTTTGTCATAGTCAATAAAGCAGAAATAGATGATTTTCTGGAACTCTTGCTTTTTTGATTATCCAGCAGATATTGGCAATTTGATTGCTGGTTCCTCTGCCTTTTCTAAAACCAGCTTGAACACCTGGAAGTTCACGGTTCACATATTGCTGAAGCCTGGCTTGGAGAATGTTGAGCATTACTTTACTAGCGTGTGAGATGTGTGCAATTGTGTAGTAGTTTGAGCATTCTTTGGCATCACCTTTCTTAGGGATTGGAATGAAAACTGACCTTTTCCAGTCCTGTGGCTACTGCTGAGTTTTCCAAATTTGCTGGCATATTGAGTGCATCATTTTCGTAGCATCATCTTTTAGGATTTGAAATAGCTCAACTGGAATTCCATTACCTCCACTAACTTTTTTGTAGTGATGCTTCCTAAGGCCCACTTGACTTCACATTCCAGGATATCTGGCTCTAGGTGAGTGATCACACCATCGTGATTATCTGGGTCGTGAAGATCTCTTTTGTACAGTTCTGTGATTCTTGCCACCTCCTCTTAATATCTTCTGCTTTTGTTAGGTCCATACCATTTCTGTTCTTTATTGAGCCCATCTTTGCATGAAATGTTCCCTTGGTATCTCTAATTTTCTTGAAAAGATCTCTAGTCTTTCCCATTCTATTGTTTTCCTCTATTTCTTTGAACTGATCACTGAAGAAGGCTTTCTTATATCTCCTTGCTATTCTTTGGAACTCTGCATTCAAATGGGTATATCTTTCCTTTTCTCCCTTGCTTTTTGCTTCTCTTCTTTTCACAGCTATTTGTAAGGCCTCCTGAGGGAGCCATTTTGCTTTTTTGCATTTCTTTTTCTTGGGGATGGTCTTAATCCCTGTCTCCTGTACAATGTCACGAACCTCCATCCTTAGTTCATCAGGCACTCTGTCTATCAGATCTAGTCCCTTAAATCTATTTCTCACTTCCACTGTATAATCATAAGCGATTTGATTTAGGTCATACCTGAATGGTCTAGTAGTTTTCCCCACTTTCTTCAATTTAAGTATGAATTTGGCAATAAGGAGTTCATGATCTGAGCCACAGTCAGCTCCCGGTCTTGTTTTTGCTGACTGTATAGAGCTTCTCCATCTTTGGCTGCAAAGAATATAATCAATCTGATTTTGGTGTTGGCCATCTAGTGATGTCCATGTGTAGAGTCTTCTCTTGTGTTGTTGGAAGAGGGTGTTTGCTATGATCAGTGCGTTCTCTTGGCAAAACTCTATTAGCCTTTGCCCTGCTTCATTCTGTACTCCAAGGCCAAATTTGCCTGCTACTTCAGGTGTTTCATGACTTCCTACTTTGCATTCCAGTCCTGTATAATGAAAAGGATATCTTTTTTGGGTGTTAGTTCTAAAAGGTCTTGTAGGTCTTCATACAACCATTCAGCTTCTTCAGTGTTACTGGTCAGGGCATAGACTTGGATCACTGTGATATTGAATTGTTTGCCTTGGAAATGAACAGAGGTCATTCTGTCGTTTTTGAGATTGCATCCAAGTACTGCATTTGGGACTCTTGTTGACTATGATGGCTACTCCATTTCTTCTAAGGGATTCTTGCCCACAGTAGTAGATATAACAGTCATCTGAGTTAAATTCACCCATTCCAGTCCATTTTAGTTCACTGATTCCTAGGATGTCAACATTCACTCTTGCCATCTCCTTGGAAGTTTGACCACTTCCAATTTGCCTTGATTCATAAACCTAACATTCCAGGTTCCTATGCAATATTGCTCTTTACAGTATCGGACCTTGCTCCTATCACCAGTCATATCCACAGCTGGGTGTTTTTTTGCTTTGGCTCCATACCTTCATTCTTTCTGGAGTTATTTCTCCACTAATCTCCAGGAGCATATTGGGCACCTACCGACCTGGAGTTCATCTTTCAGTGTCCTATCTTTTTGCCTTTTCATACTGTTCATGGGGTTCTCAAGACAAGAATACTGAAGTGGTTTGCCATTCCCTTCTCTAGTGGACCACATTCTGTCAGACCTTTCCACCATGACCTATCTGTCTTGGGTGGCCCCACATGGCATGGCTTAGTTTCATTGAGTTAGACAAGGCTGTGGTCCATGTGGTCAGATTGGCTAGTTTTCTGTGATGTGGTTTCAGGCTGTCTGCCCTCTGATGCCCTCTCTCGGTGCCTACCATCTTTTTTGGGTTTCTCTTACCTTGGATGTGGGGTATCTCTTCACGGCTGCTCCAGCAAAGCACAGCCACTGCTCCTGAGCCACGGGGGAAGCCCAAAGCCAAAATGATAGAGAAAGACCTAGAAGAGAAGAAACTTCCTTTGGATATTAAATAATGCATGGGATTTGGATAATTCTATAAATATCCTCAAAATGTTAATCCCATGTAAAGTCAGTATTACCAAAATGTGGGGGTTGAGTGGTATATTAAGAGGTTGTTAGGTACACCAATCTGGTTAAAATAGAGGAGCTGAAGTTGCTAAATGATGATGGTAGTACTAGATGATGGTAACACAACTTAGAAGAGCTAGGGTCAGATTGTAGAGTTTCCTGAGCTCCAGACTGAGGAATGACCATTACACATGAAATCATTGGGTGTTAGGGTTCTCTTGGGGGTATTTTTGTTTTTAAATTGAGGATCACCAGATGAAATTGAATGTTCTTAAAACCGCATAGAGTAATGGTAAATAAGGATTAGAAGAGAGAGAGGCTAGGGACCATTTAGTAAGCTGCTGCAGTAGTCCAGACATAAGATGATAAGCCTTTAGCAGTAAGAGTGAAAAAGGAGAGAAAAATGGAAAAATTTTCAGTAGGCTTGATGACTTAATTGAAAATGAAGGAGAAATCAAAGATGACACCAATGTTTTTAATTTGGTCAGTTCAGGTCACACCAAGCACTGTCTAAAATGAAAAATCAAGTTCTTGGTTAAGTTCAAAGTTAACAAATTCTAATGTAAGTCTTGTTAAACAGTACTGATTGGAGAGTGGGCTAAAAAGAGTGGGAGTGCCCATTTTCAGTAGTTCTGATCTTTACACTAGGAATTATTGTAACTGCCTCCTCTTCATCTCATTCTAGTCCCAAGTCCCAGCGCTTTCACAGAACCTTTTCTGATAACCCAGAAAATGTGAAAAACACATGGCGTGTCTCCTAATTTCTGGAAGGATGAATTCAGTGTCTCCTGATACTGGCTATATACTGATAGATAGTGTCTCCTGATACTCCTAGATACTGGCTCTTGAATAGGAAGGAACTAACTATCTTGTCGCTATTCCTATGGTCCTTTCTTGGATCTGTGGAGGTAATGTACAAACTGTTACAATGGATTCAGTATTTGTAAATCGCTTTGAAGATGAAAGTTAGAATCTGATTCTATTTGACCAACTGTAGGGATTGGAGGATCAGGGCTAAAGATGCCAAAGTACTTGGTGCACCTTCTTCTCTTGCCACCCTTGGAGTTTAGTGAATTGTCCAAAAATCTTTACTTTTTACTAATGGCAGCATTTATGTCAAGTGTCTTAAAAGTTACAAAGGCCTGCTTCAACTACAAGAAAAGTAGGGTAGAATTGCTAATTCTAGTTATATAGAAAATGTATGTAACCAAATCTTAATGAAGTATATATCTACTGCTTATACTGTGGGGCAATCCCATCAGCTAAAGAGTCACTCATTTAATGAATAAATGAAATGGAGCTCTAATATATGTCTGGTACTGTTCTGGCTCTGAGAAAACAATGAGCAAGACAGGTATTCTCCACTTCCAAGGAGTTTATGTTGACAGAGGTGCTATGTATAGGTGCTGTGAAGAAAAAACATGATGTAAAGGCATAAAAAATGACAGAATTGGCTAAATTTTTCATTATTAGAGGCCGTTTCTCAAAAATTATTTTAAGGAGGCTAAAATTTAAGCGTGCCACTAGTTGAATTATTTGCAGGCTAACACTCCCTTAACCATTTTTCAAATCTGTTAATTCTTGATTTCTTTCTGCTCAGAATTGCTTTTTAAAAAGGGTTCTATGTATCACTTATATTTTGATGTTTTGGTTGATTGTGTGTAGAGAACTGGTCTGTTTTATATAAAGCAGTTGGCCTGAATAGAACCTCCCAGAGAATTAGTAGATATCATAAGATCTAAGGGACTTCTAAAGGGCTTAAAATTGGTTTTTGAAAAGGCTTCTATGAAAGTCTTCCATCTCACTCTCATGCCCAGAGAGGGAATCTGTTTCATAGTAATACCTACTACTGGGAAAATACCAGGTGCACCTTTTGTCTGGATCATCCTTTTGCTCAGCTCCTGACAAATTTGTACTCATTCTTCAAACTCACAGCACCACTATTGTACTTTGTGTATTCCTCTGTTGATGCGTGTATCAGTTTACACTTCCGCCTCTCTGGTGTGTTCTTTGTCACCAGTACAAGGGTAATCTATCCTACAGCCTACTTCACTGATTTGCAGGAGGAATAAAGGTAGTTGCACTTTGAATACTGGAGGATGGTGTACACCGTCTGGGACTTATGAAATTTAAAGAGCTCTCACTGAGTGGAAAAAAGGGAACCTTCCTATACTGTTGGTGGGAGTATAAATTGGTGTAGCAACTATGGAAAACAGTATGGAGATTCCTTAAAACTAAAAAGATCATTACCATATGTTCCAGCAATCCAACTTCTGCAAAGATATCTGGAAAAGATGAAAACTAGTTTAAAAAGATTGCACCCTAATGTTCATAGCAGCACTGAAGAGCTGAAATATGGAAACAACCCAAGTGCCCTTCAACAGATGATTGACTTAAGATGTGGTGTATACACTGAGGAAACCAGATCTGAAAGAGACACGTGCACCCCAATGTTCATCGCGGCACTGTTTATAATAGCCAGGATAATGGAAGCAACCTAGATGCCCATCAGCAGATGAATGGATAAGGAAGCTGTGGTACATATACACTATGGAATATTACTCAGCCGTTAAAAAGAATTCATTTGAATCAGTCCTAATGAGATGGATGAAACTGGAGCCCCTTATACAGAGTGAAGTAAGCCAGAAAGATAAAGAACATTACAGCATACTAACACATATATATGGAATTTAGAAAGATGGCAACAATAACCCTATATGCAAAACAGAAAAAGAGACACAGAAGTACAGAACAGACTTTTGAACTCTGTGGGAGAAGGTGAGGGTGGGATATTTCAAAAGAACAGCATGTATACTATCTATGGTGAAACAGATCACCAGCCCAGGTGGGATGCATGAGACAAGTGCTCGGGCCTGGTGCACGGGAAGACCCAGGGGAATCGGGTGGAGAGGGAGGTGGTAGGGGGGATCGGGATGGGGAATATGTGTAAATCTATGGCTGATTCATATCAATGTATGACAAAACCCACTGAAATGTTGTGAAGTAATTAGCCTCCAACTAATAAAAAAAAAAAAAAAAAGAAAAAAAATTAACCTTTGACAGGAGACTTTTGCTATATTTACACTTATATAAACATTTAATTAAAAATTAGGCATCAAAAAAAAAAAAAGATGTGGTGTATATACACAATGGAATATTGCATGCATGTTCAGTCACTAAGTCATGTCTGACTCCTTGTGATCCTATGGACAGCCCACTAGGCTCCTTTGTCCATAGGGTTTCCCAAGCAAGAATACTGGAGTGGGTTGCCGTTTCCTTCAAGGGATGTTCCTGACCCAAGGATGGAACCTGCATCTTCTACATTGGCAGGCAGGTTCTTTACCAGTGAGCCACCAAGGAAATCCATAATGGAATATTACTCAGCCTTAAAAAGAATTAAATATTGCCATTTGCAACAACATGGATGGACCTAGAGAATATTATATTAAGGGAAGGAAGAAATGTATGATATTGCTTATATGTGCAATCTAAAAAAGGATACAGACAAGTCTATACACAAAACAGAAATAGAACTCACAGACATAGGAAACAAACTTCCGATTCACAAAGGGGGAAAGGGGGACAGGAGAGGTAAATTAGGAGATAAAAATTAGTATACACAAAAATAGATAAGCAACAAGGATTTACTGTATAGCACAGGGAACTATATTCAGTATCTTGTAGTAATGGAAAATAATCTGAAAAAGTATATAAAGCTGAATCACTTTGCTGATACCTGAAACTAGCACAATATTGTAAATTAGCTACTCTTCAATTTAAATAAACAATAAAGAGCCCTCACTGTCCTGCTTGCCCACTTATGATGTTCTCCAGTTTGTCAAGATCTTTTGTGTAGGTCCATCAGTGAGCAGTGAACTCCAGGTGTTATCTGATCAAGCAGAATACAGTTAGATTATCATTTCTTACAATCTTGTTAAAGTTGTTTTAAAATGGACTTAGACTGAGCTGGCTGTCTTTAGCCATCACAGTATACTACATAAGATATTAGGACTGTAGTTAGTTTCCAGACAATATTCTCATTGTCATTCTTAGTGTTTTGTGTGGCATTATGTTAGCACAGCTCAGGGAGCCAGGTCCTGTCCAGCTAGAAATGAGCAGTTCCTTAAAAACAGCTTTGTGCCAAAAACAAGTGGCCTCAGCTGCCCCTAAAGGAAGAGCTCACATTTACCACAACTTGAAGTGCTTGTTCTCCTTGAAGCCAGGTCTGCTCCTGGAGGCCATAAAGCATGGTGAAAAGAGCTAGGCTGGGAATCAGGAGTCTTGGGTTTGGGTTCTATTGCTGTTTTTTACTGTGTTAACTGTTTTTTCCACTTACAAAATGTGCGAATTTGACCAACAGTTCTCTTTTGTCACTCCATGATTCAACAATCTATTTAGTAATACAGTTCTATTATTTTTTCAATTAGTCAACCACAAAGGGTTTGCTCAGAGTTTTAGAGCTCTATGTGAAACTTGTGTTTAGAACTTTATATGAAGTAGACAGGTCATTCTCCCAATCAATAGGATGGCCCTGCCAACTCCAAAGATTTGTAGAAAGAAGTGGGGAGGGGGTTGTGTGTGATTATTTGCCTCATGTAATTCAAATAGCTCTGATATTCCTGGTATCTCTTAATAATTCCATCTATTTTTAGGATTAAGTTTTGAACATCATCATTCCTATCAGCATTCCCTACTAAGAAGTTTTAAATATGCCTGGTATAAAAATATAGTAAATAAATTTTGCTTTATGTTTTACAGCCACCAATTTTTATGGATTAAAAGATTGGACTGGGAAGTCACCCATCATCTAAGGCTTCCCAGGTGGCTCAGTGGTAAAGCATCCACCTGCCAAGCAGGAGACACAGGTTTAACCCTGGGTTGGAAAGATCACCTGGAGAAGGAAATAAACAGCAGCCTACACCAGTATTCTTGCCTGGGAAATCCCATGGACCGAGGGCCTGGCAGATTACAGTCTAGGGGGTCACAAGAGTCAGACATGACTTAAGCAACTAAACAACAGCAACAACATGGTCTTCTAGTCCAATATCATTTTTAGAAATATAGAAACTGAAACCAAAAATGTTAAAGACATTTGCTCAAAGCCCCACAGCTAACACCTTGAATCAGGTATTGTGATTCGCCGTTTACTTTCTGTACTCTGTTGTCTTGATACCGGTTGAATGTCATGACCACTTGAACCCCTGGGGCCTCAAGTCCCTCATTCTCCCTGTATGCCATTCTCTCTCTACTGGCATGGTCCAAAAATAAGGAATTCCTTCTGTAATTTATCATGAGGACTGAATAAGATAAGTGAAAATGCTTTGCAAACTATTGACACTATAATAGTTGGTAATGATCACATTATATGTAGTCAGTATACATGATTATGTGTGCATACTATACTAGACATTTATGGTTCATTTTTACTTTATGAAATACACAATGTTCTTAAAGTCTTTCTAGCATGCAGCATAATGCTAGTAAAACAATTTTCCCACTTATCACTTGGCCATTTCCATCAAAGGTCATTATTTAAACTCGTTTTTAAAGTAGATGGAAGAAGTTTCATTAGGTTTTCTCTCAACAGCACTGGCATTCACAAGGAGTTTGGACATTATCAGGACACCAGCATTATCTTCTTTTCAGCTGGAGAGAAAGAGATCTCATTTTCCTTGGAGATCTCAAGGAGACATGTAGAAGCATCACAAGCTATCAAGGAGGAAAACATGGTCCCCTTTTGAGCCAAAGACTTACACAATTGTTCAAATCTAAAATAGAAATGTTGTGCGCTGCTCAGAAGGGAGCATACAGCCAAGGTACATATTTTCATCCCACCATCTTTTCCAGATTATTCTTTACTTGGCTGTGAGCTGAGCTCCAGGCCCAGAATGGGGTTGGAGATCAGAATCAAGTATTTTAAAAGTCGGCAGCTCCAAAACAAGCAGAACAGACCCTATTGGAGGGTAGTAGTTTGTGGTTTGGCAAGAAGAAAGGAGTAAATGAAAAATAAAATTTTAAATCCAGAGCCTCAATGGATGGAGAAAAATTAATCTTTTTTTTTTTAGGTCAGAACTATCAGACTTGTTGTTTTAGAATAAGGAGATAGATTGACGGAAGATGAGACACAAAATAGAACAAACCAATGAATATTTGAGTAAGTAGGTCCTCACCATTTAGAACAGTGACCTATATGCCACCACTCCACTCTTCCCCTGCCACAAAGCTAATGATCACTTTTTTCACTGGAGACTTAGACCACTTGTCATCACCTCTCCCTACCCCCCTTTTCCCTGCTCCTTTCCCAACTAGTCTAAAAGCCCATGTGGTCAGATTTCTATATTAATGGAAGACTAACACATAAAACATCTCCTCTTACCCCTTAACTTACCCAGAAAGAGCCTGAGAATTTAAATTGTAATTTTGTATTCTTGACTAAAATTTGAGAAAAGGTCATGATATCTCATTGATGAATATAAGACAGTGGAACAGGCAATGTTTATGTCTAGGGATAGTTCATTTTAATGATGGTGCATTAGAAGAGAATGAGCCCTGGATTGGGAGTCAGGTGACCAAGTGAGTTTGTCTTCGTGGTCTGTGTGACCTTCAACCAGTAATATATTAGCTGTTTGGTGTGTGCCACACTGAACATTTAAATACAAGATAAAGTGTGCCTCTGAAGACCTAGAGCCCCAGGACCTGCCAAATGAGATATGATCTCAGAGACTCTTTCCAACTCAAAATGCTATGGCTTCCAATGGGAAGGTTTGCAACACCAAGAGAACTAGACACACAGCCCTGATGGACACTCACACCATGTTGGGATCACATAGAATTTTAGTGTGGGACTGTTCTTTCTCTTTTCCTCTAATACTCATCTCTCAGTACCCTCTATATATACTTTCTTCTAGATGAGAACACTTTCAGAGAGCATTTTTGTGTTGTGACTCTCTGAGGACTTGAATATTTTTATTTCACCCTCACATTTAAGCAATAGTTTCCACTGGATTTCAGTGTGAGGATGGAATCATAAGGTTGTCTTTCCCCTCTTTGTAGAAATCAAAACTGACAAAAGGAGTACAAATGCCATTTGTGGGGAAAACTAGGAGATAGAAGTTTTGACTAAATATTTGACCATGAACTTTTAAAACTGATTTTAACAACTGTTTATTTAAATCAAGAGCATTGAACAGGAAGCAAATACTTAAGGACAAGGTGATGAGGCAGCAGAAGGAAATGAAGCAGGAGCTGGCAGAGTTTAGGCAAGAGATGGAAGGAAAAAATTAGGCCACCTCAGAAATGAAGGCAAAATTTAAAGTAAGGGAAAATCAATTTTTTTTTGATCAAATAATTTTTGAGGGAAAATCAAATTTAACACATAGCAGTTTTGATATAAAATCTTAGATTTGAACTTGCTTTCCTTCAGTGCTTTGCACAGTACACCATTGCCTGCTGGCTCTCAGAGGCTATGAAGAAGACTATCATGGAGCAGATCCTTGTTACTTTCAAGGTGATAACAGTTTTCTCTCTGGAAGCCTTTAGAATTTTCTCTGGCTTTGATGATCTTAAATTTCACTCTAATGAATATTACAGTGTTTTGTTTCTGTTCTAAATGTCTCCTGTTAGTGTTCTATGAGCTCTTTAAATCATTAATCTTACATCTTTTTTCTAATTCTGGAAAATTGTCAGTCATTATTTCTTCAAAGATTTCCTTGTAATTTGTTTTTCTCTCTACTTTGATTCATATTAAGCTTTTACTCCAAAGCTACCTGTCACTTAACTTTTTTCTTATTTTGAACATTTCTGCCTACTCTTACGGAGAAGGTAATGGCAACCCACTCCAGTACTCTTGCCTGGAAAATCCCATGGATGGAGGAGCCTGGTAGGCTGCACTCCAGAGGGTTGCTAAGAGTCGGACACAACTGAACGACTTCACTTTCACTTTTCACTTTCGTGCATTGGAGAAGGAAATGGCAACCCACTCCAGTGTTCTTGCTTGGAGAATCCCAGGGATGGGGGAGCCTGGTGGGCTGCTGTCTGTGGGGTTGCACAGAGCCGGACACGACTGACGTGACTTAGCAGCAGCCCCAGCAGCCTACTCTTAACTCTCCCAGGGAAGGTTTCTTGACCTGATATTACAATTGGCTTCTCAGTTATCCCCTTCTGCTGATAAACTGGGGTTCCCTGGTGGCTCAGTTTTAAAGAATCTGCCTGCCAATGCAGGAGACAGGTTCAGTCCCTGGGGTGGGAAGATCCTCTGGAGGAGGGCATGGAAACCCACTCCAGTGTTCTTGCCTGGAGAATCCCATGGACAGAGGAACCTGGTGAGCTTTAGTCCATAGCGTCGCAAAGAGATGGACACACCTGAAGTGACTGAGTGCACACGCACACTGATAATTTATTAGATTCTTAACTTGAACTGTTACATTAGTAACATAGTTCTTCTATATCATTGTTTATTTCTGCTTCATATTTCCAAAACTCTTATCTTGTTAATCATATTTATCATGTGTATTTTGCATTCTTGTCTGTCTGGTCCATTGGTAATTTCCTTTAGCATGGACTGCTAAGCATGTGCAGCTTGTTTGTATCATTCTTTCCCCGGTAAGCCCATATTACCTTGGGAATATTAGCTACCTAGATAGGTCATGTACCCCACTCCGGTACTCTTGTCTGGAAAATCCCATGGACGGAGGAGCCTGGTAGGCTGCAGTCCCTGGGGTCGCTAAGAGTTGGACACGACTGAGTGACTCCCCTTTCACTTTTCACTTTCATGCATTGGAGAAGGAAATGGCAACACACTCCAGTGTTCTTGCCTGGAGAATCCCAGGGACGGCAGAGCCTGGTGGGCTTCCATCTATGGGGTCGCACAGAGTCGGACACGACTGAAGCGACTTAGCAGCAGCAGCAGCAGCAGACAGGTCATGTATACCTGGTTGAGGAGACTGAAATTCAGCCTTAGACCCTCATTAGTTCATAGATGATGTCTGGTGTCATGGAGTGGTATAACAGTAGGAAATAGTCCCTGCACTGATGACTTTTGTTGTTTCAGGCTGGACTTGATGACTCCCTACTTACCTACCCATGTTAGTTGACTTTTTCTGTATTTCCTCTCTCAGCTCTGCTCTTTTACAAAAGCTTCCTCCTTGGGATTAGGATAAGAATTAGGGCTGCTTAGAGTTAAGACACTGGTCTGCACCTGTTATTAGCTGCTCCTCACCAGCCGGATTCCAGCTCTGCCATATGTTGTAAGTATATCCAATGGCACTGTGCTGGTATTACTCTTCCTCTGCCCCACAGAAGTGATGAGGTGAGCAGTGACTTGCCCAGAACAGTGTGGAGGGGGGAAAAATATATAATGAGACTATACTTCTACACCCTATCCTTCACCAGCCATCTTCTATTCTAGACTACCAGTTCCCATATGCATTTGAAACACAGCCACTTCCTATCTTCCTGAACGTTTCTTGTTTTTATATTATATTCTGATATTCATTAACCTAACGGTGATTTTTGTAGCTGCTCTAGGGTGGATTCAGAAAGGAGGCCAGAAACTCCTCTTTGGTTGCTATCTTGTCCTCCTCACTAGTGTATAATGTCACCTCTGTCACTCACCAAGTTTCACAATATATGTGGGTGTATTGCTACTGTCTCTAGTCTGTTTCATTTATGTATTATCTGCCTCTGTGCAATACCACACTGTTTTAATTATTGCAAATTCATAACATCTTTTTAAAAATGTTATTGGAATATAGTTGATTTTCCATAATGTCTTGATATCTGATGTGGTGATCCTTTCTTCTTATTCATTTTGTAAATTGTCTTGGCTATTGCAGGCCTTTTACTCTTCTATGTGAACTCAAAGATCAGTTTATCAAGTTCTATGAAAAATCCTCTTGAGTTTTAGGTGAATTGTTTTGAATTTATAGGTTGATTTAGAGAATTGCCATTGTTATTATACTGAGATCTCTAATACATTAGTATTGTATAAAGCTCCGTTTATTTTCTCCCTAAAGATCTTGTTAAACTTTTGTGGGATTAAGTCCTGGGTGCCTTATAGCTTTTGTTACTATTGTAAGTCACTTTTTCTTTTGCTTTTTTCTACAATGCAAATATCTTTTTTCCCCCTGATCATATAAAAAGTGCTCATTAGAAACATTTGATTATTATATAAAGAAGAAAGTAAATCCCACCCATCATACTGAGGTTACATTGTTGGTTATTCTTTCAAGAATTTTTTATGCATGCAATATACATACCCCAATAAATTTACATACATAGAATCCTGTCATGCTTGCTTTTTTTTGAACATTTATTCTCTACCTCCTCTCCCCATGTTAACCCCTTTCTTATTCCCTAGCCAGACACCTGTTACCTATATTCATAGCCAATATTTTCTCCATGCTTGTGAAATCCTACCTAGATCCTTGTATTAATATTTATAGAGATTTCAGGGAGTTGATCATTGTTTTGAAAAAAATGGGTCATATTATACTCATTTGTACTTTCATTTTCTCACACTTAGAAGTACTTATGAAAATACATATGCTACTACTCTAGATTCTACTGGGTCATTTATATGGATCTAATTTATCCTTTTAATATTCCATGATCTGGAGATGTAATACTATAATTTATTCAATAATTTGGATCAGTTGTATCTAGCAAGAACTAATTATTTTTAATTGCTAAAATAAATTCTTTCCTTATTTTTTTTTTTTAAATATGGAACACTTCACGAATTTGCATGTCATCCTTGCACAAGGGCCATGCTAATCTTCTCTGTATCGAGGAACTAAGTATTTTAAATAGAAAGTGATTTAATACAGGTAATTTGGGACCTAACCAAATCCTTGTGAAAGTTTAGTTACTCAGTCGTGTCCATCTCTTTACGACTCTAAGGACTGTAGTGCTCCAGGCTCCTCTGTCCATCTGATTCTCCAGGCAAGAATACTGGAATGGGTAGCCATTCCATTCTCCAGGGGATCTTCCCGATTAAGGGACTGAACTCGGGTCTCCTGCATTGCAGGTGGATTCTTTACTGTCTGAGCCACTGTGGAAGCCCAAATCCTTAGAGGGATCCAAATACCAGATTCTAGGCTGGGCCTCCAGTGATGACTCCCACAACAGTCCCATGGAACCTGCCGCCCAAGGGAAATGCAACATCCATCACAGTCAGGAAGCTGGTGTCCCAGCTGCTGGTTCCAGAGTCATGCCACCCTAGCTACAACCTGGGAAGTCAGGAAGCTACTATCAGAGCTGTTGACTTGAGACCCATATCATGTCTGTCAGAGCTACACTTGTACATCTGACTGGTGAAATTAAATCACAGTCTAGAACACTAGCTTCAAGGGAGTCTGGGAATTGTCTTTAGTTTTTCAGACTTTGAAAGTAGACACACAATAAAAAGGTTAACTAGAGGGAGAGTGGACCAGTCTACCCAAGCTGCTGAATACTGTAGATTGCTATAGATTGGGTTCCCCTACAAACAGTTTCACAGTAAACATATCTGTAATGTGGCCTCATGGGTTCCTACTTATATTCCTAAGGAATAGGGTCCCAGGAGTAGAATTTCTGGAACAAAGTATATATGTATTTTAAAAAACAGACCTTGCCAAATTGCCTTCTGAAAAAATTGTAACACTTTACATTTCTGCTGGCAATGTGTGAGAATTATCTTCATTCATACCACACAATCAGCAATAGAAATGATGGTTTGGTGTGTTTGGTGTGTGTGTCTGTGTGTTTGCTTATTGTGGATAATTTCAAACATGCACAAAAGTAGGCAGAGTGTGTAATGAATTGTCATGTTCCTTTCTGGAAGCCTCAACCACCATCCATGCATGGCTGACTCTATCACATCTACTTCCCATGTTTTATATTATTTTAGAACAAATTTCAGATACCTTATTATTTCATTTATAAAGATAAGTGTATGTCTAAAAGATAAAAGCACACAATATTATTACAATATCTAAAATATTAACAATAGTTATTCATGAAATTGTCAGCCAGTGCTTACATTTTGTTTGAGTAAGAATTCAAATGGGCTTCCCAGGTAGTGCTAGTGGCAAAGAACCCACCTGCCAATGCAGGAGACTTAGTAGACGTGGGTTTGATCCCTGGGTTGGGAAGATCTGCTAGAGTTGGAAATGGCAACCCACTCCAGTATTCTTGCCTGGAGAATCCCATGGACAGAGGAGCCTGGTGGGCTACAGTCTATGCGGTCACACAGAGTTGGACACAATTGAAGCGACTTAGCATGCATGCAAGATTCAAACAAGGCCCACAAATTGCAACAAATTAAAGTGTTTTGTGTCTTTTAACTTATAGCCTCTCCCTCCATTTTTTTATTCCTTACAATTTATTTGTTAAAAGAACCAGGTTAACAATGCCATGAAGTTTCTTACAGTCTGAATTTTTCAGATTGCATCCCTTTGTTGTAGTGGAATGTTGTCCTAGTTATTTTCTGTGAATTGGTAGTGGAGTCTAGAGGCTTGGTCAGACTCGAGTTTGACTTTTATGACAAGAATAATTCAGATGGTGTCAGTTTCTTCACTGGGACTCACATAATATCTGGTTATCTCTCCCTTGTGATGTTAGCAAATCACTCGTGGTCAGTGTCCAGATCCACTAGGATTACAACACTAGCTATCCTTTTTCATCTGTGACATAGAATACATCTATAAAGAAAAATGTCCTCCACTCTGCTATTTGATTACCTGAGTTCATTTACATAAGAAAAATGCTTGACTCTTTCCAGCTTTTTACCAATTTTCAAAATAATGAATTGGTTTCCTAGCATCCTTCAGTGGTGACTTGTTTCTTTAGCATCACTGTGAATTCATGGATTAAATTTACTTGATGTGTTTCAATCCACTGTAGTTGTGACTCTTACAGATACTTTTAAATTGTTCCACCTTTGATCAGTGGAAGCTTTGCTATATTGTGTTTGTTCTTGCCACTGTGATAGGTGTCAAGAAATTTTACATTACTTTCATTTTTATTTCCCTGATCTCTAGTGAATTTGACTATATTCTTATGTTTGTTGGGCCTTTTGGCTTTACTCACCAGAGAATTGTCTATTTGTATCCTTTGCACAATTTTCTATTCCCACTGTTGGTTTTGTCTTATCAGTTTTTAAGGGTGCTTTGTATAGAAAGTAATCCTTGGTGAGAATATAGTAGCACAGACATTTTCCCATACATATTGATTGCTATTAACTTTGTCTTAGTGAAGTGATGAAGTGATAATGAAGAATATAGTAACACAAACATTTCCCAAACATATTGATTGCTATTAACTTTGTCTTAGTACCTTTTGCCAAATAACAAAAAAGGAATTATTTGTATGTGGTCAAATATGCTTGGCTTTATTTTATAGTTTCTTAGTTCTTTGTAAGGAAACTCTTCCCAAATCATTGATTGCACATATAATCTCACAGACAGTTTTCTTCAGGTTTAAAAATTATTTTTCTTTTATACTGAAATACTTAATTTGTTTGCAATTTACTTTTGATTTTAGTGTAAGATAGTAGTCCATTTTTATTTTCTTTCATATGGGTAACCAGTTATATGCCTGTACTTTTTTTTTTTAAAGAGGGTTCATCTTTTTCCCACTGAACTACCATTTTGGCACATAAACATTTCTATTAGCCACTGTAATAATGACCAATTATTTTTTCTATTCCACAAATGCATTTTTATATATCCTTACTAATGGCATATTGATTTGAATACATAAACATTACAGTACAGCTGATATCTTAGTAAGTTCCGTGTATACCCACTCTTCATTTTCTTATATTTTATAGTTGTATTAGCTATTCTTTGGCATTCTTTTGCTACTGAATTTTATTTTATTTATTTATTTTTTTCATTTATTTTCATTAGTTGGAGGCTAATTACTTTACAACATTGTAGTTGTTTTTGTCATACATTGACATGAATCAGCCATGGATTTACATGTATTCCCCATCCCGATCCCCCCTCCCACCTCCCTCTCCACCCGATTCCTCTGGGTCTTCCCAATGCACCAGGCCTGAGCACTTGTCTCATGCATCCAGCCTGGGCTGGTGTTCTGTTTCACCCTAGATAATATACATGTTTTGATGCTGTTCTCTCGAAACATCCCACCCTTGCTACTGAATTTTAGAATCATCCTATCTAATTCCAAGAAAAACCTTGTTGGAATTCTAATCAGAACTACATTAAATTTATATATTAAAATTCCTAGAATTAACAGTTTTTTATTGTCTTTCCTTTTAGGATTTCAATTTATTAAAATCCCCTTTTGTCTTTTAATAGTTTTTTCCTCTTAGTTTTTTTCAATATAAATAGTTTTTTTTTTTTTTCAGGATAAATCCTAAGTCTATCTTGTTAAATTTATTTATAAGTATTTAGCAATTTTGTCACTAACATGATTTGACTGGATTTTTATTAGCAACATGAAGATTTTATAGACATAAGAAAGAACTTTTTAGACAGACTGTTCAGTCACTGGAACTTGTAATTAAAGTGAAAGCTCCTCCTTATGTTATCAGGAAGGAAAGGTGGATATACATCTCTCTAAGACTATTTAGGTAAGGTCTTGCTGAGAGGTTGGGGCAGGGACCAGATGAGCCCTGGAAGATCTACAAAGAAGAGGAATTCACAATGTTGCTGTTTTAGCCAGCCTCCTAATATCAGCCCTCATGTGAGGGCTCTTGACTTAGCCAGTTTTTCCAGTGGATACATGGACATGTAGAAGACCATTATGAAACATGCTGGGATAATCTAGACTAATTTAATTCTAAATTTAGGATAGTCTAAAAATTTTCCAAAAAATTTTTCTTCTGTTTTTTTTTTTTTCCCCCAAAAATTCCATTTTGTTGTAATGATATAGTTTGTTTTGTTTTTGCAATGAATATCTTTTTGTTGTTGTTTATTTCCCCAGATAAACAATTACAAGAAACATACTCATTCATTCACTTTGTGTATACAAAAATAATAGAAAGAATTTTAGCCCACTGGAGTCCAGAGTTAATATGCTTTGCAGTACATCTTCTCATTAAACTTTCAAAACATCACCATGAAGTAGACTGAGTTTATTTCATTTGTATCTCGTTTTTAACAACTAGGAACTTAAGGCCCAGAAGAATGTATTACTTGTCCAAGGTCACACAGCTAGTTAATGACATAGCTTCCATGCAAACCAAGTGGCTGACTCAGAAGATCTTATCATTATAGTATTGTCCTTTCACAGAAGAATTTGAGGTAGAAATGTATGACTTAGAACCTCCATTTCTACTTCTACAAAACAAAGGATTTTTAATGGATGGTATCTGGTTGTAGATTCTTACTATGCAGAAAATTGAGTTTACTGGATTTGTAAATCAAGGGTTTTACATATGCTGCTGCTGCTAAGTCGCTTCAGTTGTGTCTGACTCTGTGGGGCCCCACAGATGGCAGCCCACCAGGGATTCTCCAGGCAAGAACACTGGAGTGGGTTGCCATTTCCTTCTCCAATGCATAAAAGTGAAAGTGAAGTCGTTCAGTCGTGTCCAACTCTTAGCGATCCCATGGACTGCAGCCTACCAGGCTCCTCTGTCCATGGGATTTTCCAGGCAAGAGTACTGGAGTGGGTTGCCATAAACACCCCAAAATTTGCTTTACAGTATATAGTTTTCTCAGCTGTGACTTCCATGTGTTCATTTTCTCCTTAAAGATGGTCTTTGCTGTACTGGCTTTTTATAGTGTTTCCCTCTATGGTTTCTAAAATAACCTCTACAGTGTGTTTGTGGAGGAGTGGAAGCAAATAGAGACCCTATAGGTTATTAGTAGTAGTATATGAGGAAGAATGATAGAATGTGAAATAACAGAATGTGATCATTTGAGTTCTTATTTGTCTTTTCATTAAAAGAGTTGTTGCAATTCTTTCATACTATATAAACCTGGAACCTGACCCCAGTCCCCTTTGCTTTCCCCTGTCACCTCCTTGGAAGTTGGGGATTCTGCAGCTTGAAATCATTGGTTTATATATTAAAATTGATTCTAACATTATAGTAACCATAAGAACTTTAAAATAACATTTTGAACTAAATTTTAGAATTATTATTATAATAAGTTATATGATAAAATAGCCCTTTCCTAAAAGATGCCCAAGAAATTCTCAATAGAGGATACTTGTGGGATTGCAGGGTGCAACTGTGGAGGAGATGACAGGTACTTTTTATTTTCTACCTTCTGTAGGGTTCTTTTCTTCCTTTTTTTTTTTTTTTTTTTAGCTATTATAATATGTGACTTTAATGATTAAAATTTGATTTAAACATTTTTTCTTGAATTTGAAATTATATCTTCACTGTTGGCTTTGTAGTCAAATGTTTTTCCCCAAATATAAGATTTTTCAATGATAAAATGATAATGCATGACAAAATAGGTTTTAAAGTACAGAAAAGCAATTTATAGTAAATATTTACAGGAACAAACACATTCTGGAGTTCAGTATGTCTGTATTTTCATATGGCAATGACTCTGGACAAGGCACTTGTCTTTAAAGAAATCATTAGCCAAACAAAAGCACTGTTGGTTAATTTCTAAAGTGATCTTTCTGCTGTGGATTTTATCGTAGCTATAAGCAGTTCTCAGCTCTGATCTCACATCAGAATTACTGGGGAATTTTAAAAAAAACCATTCCCGAAGCCCCATCCCAGATCAACTGCATCAATTTCTGTGAGTGCACCCAGGCATAAGTATTTTTAAAAAAGCTTCACAGGTGAGTCCTACCTCTGGCCAGACTTGAGAACCTCAATCCACCAAAAGTGATCTAGGTGGATTTAATGAATTCATAAACTAAGGTGAGCTATTTATTATTTGATACTTGTCAGAGATTAATAAATTATGATATTTTACCTTCTCTTTTTTCCCTTTCCTTCTTCTTTGGTTTTCCTAACGAGGGCCCAGCAATGAAGGGGACCAGGCCAGAGGAGGGATCCGGAGACAGGAAGGAAGTGCAGAGGACATGCACAGACAGATGGAGGCTAGGACTTGCAGATTAAACTTCTTAGAAAGGCAGTAAAAATAAACAGGCACCCCCTCCCCACCAAGCAGAAGGATATTTTCTGCAACTAGTGTTTTGCTTTGCGGCAATGGGGTTAACTTGCATTATTTTAGGACATCTAAGGGAACAAATAGACATTTCTCTCTGAAACTGATTTATTTAATCTTAACAAACCAGCCTTCATGCACTAGGTTTGTGTGTTTGGACCATGGCATTTTTCAGGATCAGTGATATATTTCCTATAATTTCGTGCAAACCTTCTTGATCTCTAGTCATTAGCCATGTTTATAGGGACTGGTACAGCCCAGCTCCCATTAACTCTTAAAAACTGGCCAGCCAGGATTCCCTTTCACGACAGGACTTCACACTAAGGATAAATTTTTGGAAGTGGAAAAAAATTGACATAATAGGGCAGGATACAAAAATCAATAAACAAAAACCAGTTGCATTTCTACCTACTAGCAATGAACAATCATAAAAGGAAATTAAAAAACAATTCCATTTTCAATAGCATCAAAAAAAAATAGTAAGAAATTTAAACAAGAAGGTGAACAATTTTTATAGCAAAAACTACAAAACATTGTCAAAAGAAAGGCAAGAAGAAAAGAAAGAAAAGAAACAAGAAAGCATCTTGTGTTTGTGGACTAGAAGACTTAATATTGTTAAGAAAACTGTATTAACCAAAGCAATCTACAGATTCAATGCAATCTCTCTCAAAATCTCAATGATGATTTTTGCAGAAATAGGGAACAAGAAGTCCTAAAATACATATGAGAACTCTCTAAAATTCATTTAGGGACTCCTAAATAACCACAATGATCTCAGAAAAGATGATCAAAGTTGGTAGTGAGAGAGTCAATTCCTAGGCAGGTTGATAGGAAGTCCTGGGGCCCCAAGGAGAGAGGGGTCTGGAATTCTCAAGGAGGAAGAAAGGACAAACTTTTTTTCCCTTTACATTCCTTGGGATTACATAACAATAATGTATCCTGCTTGAGGACAGTTTCTGGAAAAAACCTTCTGGTGAATCCTGTTATCTTAAAATGTAAATTATGGGAGTGGGTCTTGTAAGGTCTTTACAACCTCCATTCTTTTGATTCAATGTAATAACTAATTAAAAGTATATAACTCCATTGCTAACACTAGTGAGGGGGCACTCTCCGTACCCCTTCTGATGTCTATGTCAGAAGCTTTCTCTATCTCTTTCATACTTTAATAAAACTTTATTACACAAAAGTTCTGAGTGATCAAGCCTCGTCTCTGGCCCTGGATTGAATTCTTCTCCTCTGGAGGCCAAGAATCCTGGTGTCTTTCATGGTTAGCAACAACCTTTCAGTAGTCTCTATGATTCTAAAACATAATAAAAAGCTCCAATGAGCAAAACAAAGTAGGATGGCATAAGAACAGACATATAGACCAATGGTATAAAAGAGACAATCCAGAAATAAACACTTGCATACCAAAATGGCAAGATTAGAAAGACATAAAGAATCAATGATGAACATTAAATATATATTTGCCTATAGAACTAAGATTAAATATGGAAAATTATATTGGGTTGCCCAAAAAGTTTGTTCCATAAGCTATTAAGGAAAAACCCAAACAAACTTTTTGGCCAACCCAATAGTATGCAAGACTAGGAGCTGACAACTATTAGAGCAGAACTATAATAAAATGCAGCCATGAAATTAAAAGACGCTTACTCCTTGGAAGGAAAGTTATGACCAAACTAGACAGCATATTAAAAAGCAGAGACATTACTTTGTCAACAAAGGTCCATCTAGTCAAGGCTATGGTTTTTCCAGTAGTCATGTATGGATGTGAGAGTTGGACTATAAAGAAAGCTGTGCACCGAAGAATTGATGCTTTTGAACTGTGGTGTTGGAGAACACTCTTGAGAGTCCCTTGGACTGCAAGGAGATCCAACCAGTCCATCCTAAAGGAGATCAGTCCTGGGTGTTCATTGGAAGGACTGATGTTGAAGCTGAAACTCCAATATTTTGGTCACCTGATGTGAAGAACTGACTCATTTGAAAAGACCCTGATGGGAAAGACTGAAGGCAGGAGGAGTAGGGGACGACAGAGGATGAGATGGTTGGATGGCATCACCGACTCAATGGACAAGAGTCTGGGTAGACTCCAGGAGTTGGTGATGGACAGGGAGGCCTGGTGTGCTGTGGTTCATGGGGTCGCAAAGAGTCGGACATGACTGAGCGACTGAACTGACTGATAATAAAATGGATAATAGATGCAACAAAAGGCAAGTGCAAATGAAGAGACCAGGAAGCACTACACAATATTTCATAGCAGATGCAAAGTAAATATTAGGCAAGAGGAAAAAAATTTTAAAGGTATCCTCTAAATCAGTGAGGGATTCTTGACTCATGACAAAGGAAAATATCTGAGGAACCCTGGAGCTAACGTTTCAGAGTAGGAAGATGCCTGGGAAAAAAGCCCAAACCAAAAAGCATCCTAAGGAGCATCCTCATTTTACAGATTAGAAAACTGAGGCCCAGAGACAGCGAGTGACTCCGCAAGCTCCACAAAATTAGCACCAGACCCAGGTCTAACACAATCTGGGACTCTCCACCACAGTACACTTCCTTTCTATTTAATTTTTTAAAAAATAAGTAGCTGAATTGAACATTTTTAAGATTTCTCCAGAGCATCCCATGATACCATTTCAAAATGTCTTCAAACTTCGATCTTCTGTGGGGAAAGAAGATATAGAAATGCTTTCACAGAGCTGGGTCTGGTTAGCCTCACAGTAGAGTTTGGTGGGGAACCCTGGTGTGAACCTTCCAGACTGTCTCTAATCTTAGGGCATTCTCTCTCCACCTTTGATAGCTTCTTCCTCTCCTCTCCTTGCTGCTTGCCTCACCATGATCTAGTTGCCTCTCCTTTAAGTACATATAGATTATGTCTGTGCTCAGTCGTGTACACTCTCTGCACCCCATGTACTGTATGTAGCCTGTCAGGCTCCTCAGTCCATGCGATTTTTCAGGCAAGAATACTGGAGTGGCTTGCCATTTTTTTCTCCAGGAGATCTTCCTGACCTAGGAGTGAAAACCTGAACCCATGTCTTCTGTGTCTTCCACATTGCAGGCGGATTTTTTACCCACTGAACTATCAGGGAGGCCCTAGATAAAGATCATACTTGCACGTTTAAAAGTAACTCTGTTAGGGGCTATCCTAAGCGCTTTACCAGGCTTGTCTCACTGAAGTCTTACATTCCTATGAGGCAGATTTTTTGTCCCCATTTCAGAGACAAGAAAACAAGAGATGAATAACAGAGATAAGTAACTTGCTCCAAATTTTGCAGCTAGAAATTAAGGGGTAGAGTTCTCAACTCCAGAATCCGCCTTTTTAAGGACTAAGTTATCCAGCCTGAACAAAATTGCACGTTGTGCCCAATTCTGAAAATGAGCACGCTTTTCGCGATACTTTGTCCGAAAACTAAAATTGCATTCATTTGGGGAATCTACTCAAGTCGTTGTTCTTTTTGGTAGCCACATCAAAGATTAATTAATTTTAAAGTCTACTGAGTTTTTCCAGTGTATGGTCTTCTCTTGTGTATTGAGTGGCCTTCCAGGGGAAAACACGAGAAAACACACCGAAGGCCACCAGTCCGGTGTGCGAGGAGTTGGGGCGGGGCGAGGGAAGGGCTAAGTGGACCGGCGTCCCGCGCCCGGTTCCGCTCCGGATTCTCGGCTCGCGACCCCGGGAGGAGGGCAGGTGGGCGTGGCGCAAGGGCCGCGGGTCCATTCCCAGTGCGCTATGCAAATGACATGCAAACCAGCGCGTGTGAGTCCGAGTCCGCAGTTTGGATCGGGACTCGGAGCGCTGGGCTCTGAGGGGCTCTCCCACTTGCTCGCGCACTCTCCGGGCGGCTCACCCCTGCACCGACCCGGACGCGCCTCTCCTGCTCCCAGTGCCGCGGGGTTGGCAGCCAGCGGCGCTTTGAGCGCTGAGCCCGCGCTGCGCGCCCGCGGGACGACCCTGCCGAGCGCTGTGCCTCGGCTCCCGGGCTGCCTTCGCTGCGCGGGTGAGTGAGCCCGCCCCACGCTATTGTCCCGACGCGGCCCCTGGGAGTCACTCCTCGAGGGCGGGGGTCGCGGGGTCGGGACCCTGGATCGGGAGCTTGCTCCATGCTCCACTGTTGGAGGGGGGTTCCTGCGTGCGGCGAGGAGTTGGGCGGGGGGACGCACAAGGGGGCGACCCAGCACTTCCAAGCAGCCTCGGTTTTCTTTTGGAAGGTGTGGTGCCTGGGGACGGTGACGCCGTTGTCTCTATAGGCGTCATCCGAAAGGGATACCGTTGATTTGAGTGGTGCAAATCGCCGCTAGCCTGCAAGAAAGAAAGGTGGGCTCTTCTCCCAGCTCCCCAGCGCCTTGCAGGATGACTGGGGAACGACAGCTGCGGGGCGGGTGTGCCACGTGAAAGTCCTCCCTGTCTAAAGACGAGCCCTGGAAGATAGGGCAATGGGTGCAGCTCCGGAGTCCCAGACAAAATTGGGGCGCCAGGCGTTGCAGTCTTTCTCTCTCTCCCTGTTCCTCACTCAAGCCCCCCGCCTGCTGTTCTGCCTGCTTGTCTTCAACCAGTTTTATGGTTGAAAGACTCTTGTTCTCAGATCATTGCGGTTGGAAAGTTTAGGCTAAACTAATTCCCAGGTGTTAGCTGTCAGTGGTTAAGGCAGAACTCCTCCATGGAACTTGTGGCTACTTACACTCCTCAAGACCCAAAGGACTGAACTTCTAGGAGTGGTGTTGCAGATGTGAAGATGGCTGGTGGGGAGATTTTTTCAAGCATTTGTTGTTGTTGAGGGCCCATCCTCTAGATAGTAACCTGAAGTAGAAAGACCCAGCTCCTTTGCGGCCTAGCAAGGGTAAAAATAACCATTGCAATGGAAGGAGCTGGGGGGAAGTGGGGGCACACTCAGGCAGTGGGAATAGTACCAGGCCTCGGCCACTGGTTTCTACCATCCCTCCTCTCCCTGAGTGCAAAGAGCAGAGTATGTGAAATCCCCACTTGCCACCTACCCCACAGCCTGACTATGCTGTGTCCCCTTTCCACCTGGGGCTGTGGGTTCCTCCCTGTTTTAGTGCAGTTGTTTGTCAAAATGCACAGCTGGTCAATAAGTTATTTGTAAATGGTGGGTTTGAGAGGACTGTTTAGGGAACCCCTCACCCTTTAAAGAGTGGAGGATCCACAGATCCAACAAAGTCTCTGGGGGAAGGGCTTCCCGGGTGGCTCAGATGGTAAAGAATCCACTTGCAAAGTGGGACACTTGGGTTCAGATCCCTGGGTTGGGAAGATCCCCTGGAGGAGGGCATGACAACCCACCCCAGTATTCTTGCCTGGAGAATCCCCACAGAGGAGCCTGGTGGGCTACAGTCCACGGGGTCACAGACAGTCAGACACGACTGAGCGACTAAGCACAGGGGGAAGGGTAGGTGCTTCTGGTAACCTTACTGGTTGCCTAAAAGGCATCTCAGGTTGTAGCAAAATAGTTTTGTTTTCTCCTCACTTTATTTCCCTCTTCCCCTCCATCTCTTTATTTTGTCTTAAATTCTTAACCACCTTGTGTTTTCTCTTTGGTGATCTTGTCTTAGTCTCTTTCCCTTCCCTGCATACTGCAGCCATGTGGAAGGTGACGCTGCTGGCACCACGGTGCCCTGGGCTGGTATGGAATGTTCCTTCTCAAGGCCCAGAGTGAGGTGGGCCTTTCGTCTCCCATCCTGACTGGGCTAAGAGCCTTCAGCCAGAGCAGGTGGGAGCCTGGGCACTGGGTCCTGGCAGACAGGGGGGGTGGCTGGATGCTGGCTACTGGACTGGGTAATGGGTACCCTGGGGCCTTGCACAAGAGCCTTTTCACCAGGATGTGCATATCAGTTCCCTCACTCGTGATGCACAAAAATGCTGGTCCTCAGGCACTACTAGGCATGAGCTTGGAAAACTGCCCCAGGTGGCAAAGGATTTGTGTATTTGGTTTATTTTGTGTAGTATCTAGCTAACTGAGGAGGGGGGAGCTGAGGCCTTGGAGCACTTTTTCTTTATATAAGGTTTGCTGACCCTCTTCTCAGGAGACTATTTCCTCAGAGGTTAGGGGACATGTATAGAACAGAGTAGGTCCTGGGGATGTTCCCGGTCTAACTGGTCAGCTTAGGTGGACCCACCTACTGCCCAGACCTTAGACAGACAGGTGCATTCACCATAGGGCAGGAGCTTCTGGTTGGCAGCTCCAGGGGAATCCACTGGGACAAATTGTCAGAGGAGGCTGCCCCAGATGGTGCTGGGGTTAGGAGAGAGGCTCTTGCAGAACCAAAGGTGGGAGAGGGGGTTTAATGGTAGCTGGGGGAGGGCGGTCTGCCCCAGCCTCAGTGGAATAGATTGTGAATGCTCTGGGATCACCATGGCCTCAGTATCTATAAGATTGACCTCTTGCTTCACACACATCCTCCACTCCCCCCCAAAAATTTGAATCTGAGTCTGTGAAACAGAACTAGTTGATTTATTGGCACTTTGTCTTTTGAGATTCAAGAGGTGGCAACTTGAGAATGCAGCCCTGCCCCGGTAGGGGTTCAGAGACCCAATGAACATGTGGACTCTTACTTAGTATCTTTCTGAAAACACTTCTTGGTGTTCTGGAAATATACACCAGGGCCGCTTGTCAGCCTAACTGCCCTTCCCTCAATTCAAGCCAACATACTCTGATTGGGAAATTGTTCATTCTTATAAGCTTCCTGTCCTATCCTTTCTGTAATTGTGGAGAATTTTAGAGAAAAACCCTTAGAAAGTAAACTTCCCCAACACAAGATGTTATCCTCTCCCAACCTGACTATTGTGTCCTTCTCCTCTGAACCCCAGGGAGTGTACCCAGAGGGCATGAGGTAGGAGCATTTGCATGGAAAGCATACAAGTGGTGGCCTGGGGCTGGGAATCCAGAGAGCAGTGCAGATGACACTGGGACAGGCTCCTGTGCCAAGTGATGTCTGCCCTCTTCCTTCTGCTCCCCTCACCTCCTGCTCCACGAGAACAGAAAGGCGAGTGTGCGGGGCCGCGGGCTGCTGTGTGAGCCACTCACCTTGCCCACCTGTGCCCACCTGTGCCCTTCTGCAAATGAATTCCCTTGTCTGTTTGTTGAGTTCTGGCTTCATACTTCTCCATTTGCTTTAAGCCAGCAGGTTGAGCACTTGTAGTTCGTACAGCCTGAAGGTGGGCGGACCTCAGGACTGTCACTACGGCTGCAGATGTAGCCCTCCTGCCGTGTCAGATGCTCCTGCTTGTCAGGGCCATGGTCCTTGTGAAACCAGGCTGGGGCAGGAGGAGAGCCTGGAGGAACTCCTCACTGTTTGCTGCTCGTGGGGCTAAGGCTGGACTTCCAGAGGCTCGCACTGTCCCTTGTGTCTGAGGGGAATGCTTGTGAGGGACACCCCGCAAGGGAGATGAGGGAATTTCCATATAGATCTGGCTTCTCGAATATCCCAATGTTGTCCCCTCCCCCCACAGTTGGTGCTTTTGTCCCCCTTTCTCCTCTCCCCTCTTCTTTTGGATCCTGAGTACAAAGCCCTCTGGAGAACAAAAGAAAAGGGGTGAGGAAAGGATCTCCTTTTCTTTCAGATCTGCTGCTTAATTTCCACCTGCTTCCCCTGACTCTGGAACCCCAGATTGGATGGATGCTAATTTGTGAATGCAGGACTCTATGAGTTAGTTCTCCTAATCTTTCAGGAACCGAAATGCTTCACAGTTGAGCTTTCATCATTGAGGATGCTGTTTATCTGTTTTGTTTTCAGAGATTGATATTTCTGCTGCAGAGCAGTTCTCCTTCAGAGAGAGAGGAGCATGAGGGTAGAGTATGCTCTTTGGAGTTAAGCTTGGGTTCAGAGCCATCCTGTTCACTCACTGGCTGGCTGTTCTTGGGTATGGTATTTAACATCTGTGGGCTGAGTGCAGTTTCCTCGTCAGTGAGAGTGTTTATATAAATGAAGTGAATGTGTGAATATAAAGAGGTATGAAAGAAGGAATAGCTATAATTCTGTATATTGTATAGTGTTCCCTAGGTCTATGGAATGACCTATACCTCAGCCAACAAGCATGAATGACAGACCTCCTCTCCATCTAGCCCTGTGGAGGATTATACAAGGAAGGTACTATGCCCAAGGGACTTTGGGTTTTATGGGGAAACAGTGAACATGAATGCAGTATATAATTAGAAAAGAGGGGTTAGTTCTGTGGTTCAGACTCAATTAGGAGAATTTTGGGTAGCAAGAAATTTTGGGTGGCAAGATGTGATGAGGAAAGGCCTCAAAGCTTTTCTTCAGGGAGCAGGAGAGAGGGTGGTTACTGGCCTGGAGAGAGGAAGGTGGGAATACTTGTTTGCTGTCTCCAAAAGCTCTCCTCTCCTCCTTTGTTAGAACCTAGTGAAGAACCTTTGGCCCTGTGGTGAGCTCTCAACCATGCAGAACAGCTTGTCCTGAGATTTATTTGGGGGGAGTTTTCCCTCTGCTGCCCAGAATGTTCCTGGAACAATTTTGTTTTCACTTTATCCTGGGTCAAAAATTATAAGAAGCAAATCTACATCCAGAGTGAAAGCCCACCCCATAAAGACTTTTGGGCTCCCAGGGCTTGGTGTTCTTTCCTCATGTTTCATTTCTGTCAGCCCACCTGCCAGCTGCATCATAGTGAGGTGGAAACCCTAGTCTAGGAGGCGAAGACATTGGGTGCAGAACTGGAAATAGCCAGAGTTCTTACCTCTTCACTCTGATGGAGGACGGTGATTGGGTGAGAAGGCCTGACTTTGACCAGAGTGTAAGTGAAAGTGTTAGTTGCCCAGTCATCTCTGACTTTGTGACCCCATGGACTGTAGCCTGCCAAGTTCCTCTGTTCATGGAGTTCTTCAGGCCAAAACACTGGAGTGGGTAGCAATTCCCTTCTCCAGAGGATCTTCCCAACCCAGGAATCGAACCTGGGTTTTCTACATTGTAGGCAGAGAAATGGATGCAAATTGGTTCTCTCATCTGTCCCTTCTGGTTCCCCAGAGTCTTTGAAGGCTGTCTCCTTTAGTCTGAGAGTGCCCTGGGAAGCAGGTTCCTTCTTTATCTGGCCTGACTCTGTCATCACTGCCATATGTCTGCTGCCAGGGCCCCAGAGTACCTTGTGTCTGCCCATGCAGCTCCCCCTTACCCCTGAAGTCCCAGCCCCCATCCCACCCAGTACCCAGAGTTGACACCTAGGCTGACACTGTATTCTGAACCTGCCTTGAGTCTGGAATGCACCATCCTTCACAGGAATTTTCACCCCATGAACTGAACATGGAAGCTCTTGCCAGTCTCCACTGACCGTGGAAGGAAAGACTCTTCTCCTTTGCCTGGGATGGACTAGGTGGAGGCTATGTGAAAAACCCGGAAGAGGCTGTGGTTTGGAGCTGTTTGGCACAGCTCCAGTGCTGTCCAGGTCTCTGCAAGCACACATGTAACTGGAGAGGGGCCCTTTTCTCTGCTTGCCTGAGGAACCTGTGGGCAGATGAACAGTGCTTGGTAACCTTTACTTGCCTTGGAGTCATAAGGTGTGGTGTCACACTAGGTAACGAGCTCCTGAGGGCAAAGGCCATGGTTTATCTCCATGTCCTTGCTCTTAGTCCAGTAAGTAGTCTTAGTATCTGACATGCCACGGTGCCTGGTTGTCTGTGCTTAAGGCCTGACTGGTGGGTGAGTTGGAGTGTTCAAGAAAGATCCTCAGGCATCTCCCCTCTGCTGCTCCAGGAGAAGGTACTTTCCCCTCATTTGCCTCACTTCTCCAAAATGTCTTCTTTCTGGTTAGGCATTACTGTTCTATTTTTCTCCTGAACTCTGCATGTTTTCTGTCGAGTACTCAGCCCATTCAGAGAACTTGCCTAAAATGGACCTGTCCCTACTGTTTCCCCTTATTCAGGTTAAGTTCTCATTCCACATTTTTGTAGTGTCAACAGAGCATTTCCATAGTCACTTGGCTGGTAACATTGTGGAAGTGGACATGTTCAGAAGACAATAGACTGTTTTAGTGTACCTGTAACTTGCCTCTTATTACTACGGAAGCTTGTCTTCACATTCACAGTAGGGCCTCGTGCTGGGCATGAGACAGTTAATGTAGATACTACTGATTTTATCCCACAGCATTTCAACTGAAGTATTTTAGGGAGTTCGGGCTTTTTGTTGTGACTGGGCAGCCACCTCAAGCACAAGCTGGTTGCAGAAGCAGCACCACAACTTCTCAGTGCTTCCTCCTATGGTTCCCCCCTCCAGTGGTTATCCCAGGCAGAGAGAATCCCTGGGTTTTACTTTCATATTGCTATTGCTCGTGACCAGAGCTTCACTAGCTCACACTTGGACTATTAACTGTGGCACAAATACATTTTACACTTGACTGCTTTGTTAATCTTAAAGCCCAATCTGGCTGTGTCACTCCATCTTCAGAAACCCTCCATGGCTCCCTGCTTCTCACAGGACACCCTTAACCTGAAGTGCAAGGGCCTCTGTAATCTGACCTCCAAGGCAATGGAACTTGTTAACTTCTTGTCCCTAAACCCAGTTTGCACTTTCCTGTTTTTTTGCCTATGTGAGTTTATCCTCTCCTGGAATATTCATCACTTTCCTCTTTGATTGACAAGTTCTTCTATCCTTAAATATTTGTTCAAGGAATGATTAAGTTCCTAATACATGTCAGACACTGTCCCAAAATGGAGACTGCCTTTGACCTCGTGAGCTTCACCTCCGCTTCAAGTTCTTTTCCTCGTTTGAACTTTTGTAGGGACCTTGAATTGGTCCCTATAAATTCTTTTGATGGTGACAAGTCACACATTATTATGAAAAGTTTACATGTTTAGTTTTATTTATGCTAAAATTTTTATATTTACAACTACCTTGAAAAAATTTCAAGGAGAAGACCTGCCTGAAGCTTTTATTTCCTAATAACAGACTTTCAGAACCCACTAATAACAAAATTCCTTTGGGATCCTTGTTGGCAAAATAAACCATGCCTCCCAGTCCCTAGCCTAGACTTGGGTGGGGTCAGGGAATCTGTTTTTACAGAGCTCCCCAGGTGTTTGCAGTGTCAGCCAGAATTGAGAATCAATCTTCAATGCTTTTTTACTAGGTAATTATTTCTTTGATTTGTGTATTAGGAAGGAGTCTTCAAAATTATAAACTGCTCCTCCCCGCTCTCTTCTTCCGATTCCCACTCCTTCCCCTGCCAGTCCAGCACCGCCCTCCACGGGAGGTACGGGGAGTCCTCCTCCAGGAGACTCAGGTGGTAAAGATTTATCCTGCTGGGAAGTAGAAGAGCACCTCATTAAAAAAGATGCCTCCCAAGTTCAAGTGCCACCTGAATGATGATGATGTCGCAGGTTCTGTGAAAAGTAAAAGGAGAAATCTTTTAGAAGATGATTCAGACGAAGAAGAGGACTTTTTTCTAAGAGGACCATCTGGACCAAGATTTGGACCTAGAAATGATAAAATTAAGCATGTTCAGAATCAGGTGGATGAAGTCATTGATGTCCTGCAAGACAGTATTACAAAGGTAATAGAAAGAGGGGAGAGACTAGATGAACTACAGGACAAGTCAGAAAGCTTATTGGATAATGCAACTGCTTTTAGCAACAGATTCAAACAACTTCAAAGGCAAATGTGGTGGTGCGGATGCAAAATAAAAGCCATCATGGCTTTGGTTGGTATTATTCTTTTGTTAGTGATTATCATTCTTATAGTTGTGAAATACCGTACTTGATTTGATGACAGATCTTCATTAAACAAAATCTGGGACAATAATAATAAAAGGTTGCCGCATAATTTAAATGAAACCCATGTGTATAACTTTCAAAGCTTCTTTTTCAAGAAATTAAGAGGCAAGTATCACTTCAAATTGGAGCATTGAGAATCTCCAATTATCTCCCTCCCTTCCAACAAAATGTTGCTTTTAATAATTATGTTTGAGGCAAAGATAACTAGCCTTGATTTTGCCATATTCCAAGGGTCTAATTTGAAACTAGATACTTGCCAATTCACTGTTGTATATATAGTCAAACACTGATAAGGATATTTCATACTGTTATTTTAATGGCATAAGGACTTGAATTTATTTATTTATTTTTTATAGATTAATTCTTTTTTTTTTCATTTATTTTTATTAGCTGGAGGCTAATTACTTTACAATATTGTAGTGGTTTTTGCCATACATTGACATGAATCAGCCATGATTTTACATGTGTTCCCCATCCCGATCCCCTCTCCCGCCTCCCTCCCCATCCCATCCCTCTGGGTCTTCCCAGTGCAACAGGCCCAAGCACTTGTCTCATGCATCCAACCTGGGCTTGTGATCTCTTTCACCCTTGATAGTATACTTGTTTCAATGCTATTCTCTCAGAACATCTCACCCTCGCCTTCTCCCACAGAGTCCAAAACTCTGTTCTGTACATCTGTGTCTCTTTTTCTATTTTGCATATAGGGTTATCGTTACCATCTTTTTAAATTCCATATATATGCGTTAGTATACTGTATTGGTGTTAATCTTTCTGGCTTACTTCACTCTGTATAATGGGCTCCAGTTTCATCCATCTCATTAGAAGTGATTCAAATGAATTCTTTTTAATGGCTGAGTAATATTCCATAGTGTATATGTACCACAGCTTTCTTATCCATTTGTCTGCTGATGGGCATCTAGGTTGCTTCCATGTCCTGGCTATTATAAACAGTGCTGCGATGAACATTGGGGTGCTCGTGTCTCTTTCAGACCTGGTTTCCTCAGTGTGTATGCCCAGGAGTGGGATTGCTGGGTCATATGGCAGTTCTATTTCCAGTTTTTTATTGCATCGAGGTGGGGTCAGGCTGGTGGTCAGGGAGCCTCTGCAGAATATCAAATCATTATGCTGAAAGATGTGTGTAATCATTCCATTGATATTTGCAAGATTCTTCTCATACTAACAATTGCTTTGCAAGCAATG
The DNA here is from genome assembly GCF_033118175.1 of Dama dama. Lineage (NCBI taxonomy): Eukaryota > Metazoa > Chordata > Mammalia > Artiodactyla > Cervidae > Dama > Dama dama. The sequence goes on from NC_083699.1 coordinate 50,474,051, forward strand.
TTCACATGTTTATAGATGTAATGAAAGCTAAATGTTGTAAATGTTGCTGCCTTCAGCTATAACTAAAAACATTCCAGTAAACCTATTTTTTATTGTAAAAAACAAAAACAAAAATTAGCAGAAACCAATTCTGCTAGTTGAAGAGGAAAAAAAAGGTAATAGTTGTATAATGAAAAGAGATAACATTCTCATATTTTCTTAATTTCAAGTTACCGTAGGCTATAAGATTTACATCACTTTCTAGATTCTTGGGGAAAAAAACACTTCCTTTAATATATACAACTTTAGACTAAGTTTCAATGTGGTTTTAATCATACTGTCTTTCTTCAGTATTATTATAATCAAAGTATTCAGATCCTTCTGAATTGTGTTTTTCTATCAGAGTTATACAAGACTTCAAGATAAAATGCTATTTTTGATCATCTATGCTCATGATTTTTTAATGTTACACCATCCTTGAATTCTTAAGATAAATTCTTTGGTAAATACTTGGTTATGATATATAGGTTTTTTTTAAACACCTTTTGGCTTTGATTTTCTAATGCTTTATTGGATTTCTTTTTTTTTTTTTTTTTTTTTTAACATTTATGGTGATAAGTGAGATAGAACTTTCTGCTTTCCTTGGCTGATTCTGTGTGTGCCCACAGTTTTGACATCTTCAGCCCCTTTAGGATCAACAGAATAATTCTGAGGAATATTAAAGTATACAAGGGTTTTATCTACATTTCCTTTAGGTTATACTTTTAGTTCTGGTTTTTCTATAAGAAAATAACATTGCTAAAAGTTAAGTGTCTTTTTCTGAAAGTTAACTAGGAGCTTTGAAACAATTATTATTCAGTACCCAACTCATCACATGTTGCACATGAATTAGTAACACCAACTTTCCCTACCTTTGAAAAGTATGCTTTATTTTGATAAATGTAGCAGTTTCTATTGCCTTTTGATTCCATTGCTTGACAAGTGGTAGGCATTGTTTTAGTTACACAATAACTTTTCTTTCCAATGTTGCATCATTATGGAATCTTTTTTAAGACATTTTTTTCACATTAGAAAAAACAAAGTATTATTTTTCTAAATTTTTCTAATTTTTCCTACAGTAAAATTCAGTTATTTTAGTGTACAACTTTGTGTTTTGACAAACATAGTTATGTAAGTATTACCATAATCAAGATACAGAATATTTCCCTCATTTCTAAAAATTGCCTTGTGCACTTTCCTGGTCAACTCGTCTACCACCTGAAGACCTTAAGTAGGAATCACTGATCTGATTTCTGTACCTATGACTGTGCCTCTCTCAGGATGGCTTATGGTATGTGGCTTTCTAAGTTTACCTTCTTTCATTTAGTGCAGTGTCTTGGAGGGCTCTCTATGTTGTTGGGTAGACCAGTAGGTCATTCCTTTTTGCTGCTGAGTGTTATGTCATTGTATGTGTTCTCTATTTGCCAGTTGAGGGATATTTGAGCTGTTTCCAGTCTGGGGTGATAATGAATAATTCACTCTGAGTATTTGTATACATGTTTTTATGTCAACATAGATATTTACACAAGTGAAATGAAAATCTAGGAAGGGTTGCTGGGTGGTATAGAAGAAAGAAAAAAAAAAGGTATCTCCAATGCTTTCTTTAAGATGTTTATAGTTTTAGGTTTTACATTTAGGTCTAATCCATTTTGAGTTTTTTTTCACATGGTGTAAGGTATAGATAAAGGTTCTTTTTTGTATACAGTCATCTAATTACTCCAACACTATTGTTAAAAGATTATCTTTTCCCCCTTGAATTGCCTTTGTATCTTTGTTGGAAATCAATTGAGAATGTATGTGTGGGTCTGTTTCTGACTATTCTGTTCCATTGGTTTATGTGTATATCCTTTCAGCAATACTACACTGTCTTTTTTAAAATTAATTAATTAATTAATTTGGTTGTGTCAAATCTTACTTGTGGCACAGGGGATCTTTGTTGAGTCATGTGGGATTTTTCATTGTGGTGCACGGATCTCTAGTTGTGGTATAGAAGTTGTGGTGTGTGGGCTCTCTAGTTGCGGCATGTGGGCTCCAGAGCATGTGGGATCAGTAGTTGTGGCATGCAGACTCTCTAGTTGAATACTGCACTGTCTTGATTATTGTAGCTTCAAGTTTTGATGGGAGAAATATCAATAACCTCAGATACTCAGATATCACCACCCTTATGGCAGAAAACAAAGAAGAACTAAAGAGCCTCTTAATGAAAGTGAAAGAGAAGAGTGAAACAGTTGGCTTAAAACTCAGCATTCAGAAAACTAAGATCATGGCATCTGGTCCCATCACTTCGTGGCAAATAGATGGGGAAACAATGGAAACAGTGACAGACTTTATTTTGGGGGGCTCCAAGATCACAACAGATGGTGACTGTAGCCATGAAATTAAAAGACACTTGCTCCTTGGAAGAAAAGCTATGACAAACCTAGACAGAATATTAAAAAGCAGAGACATTACTTTGCCGACAAAGGTCCATCTAGTCAATGCTATGGTTTTTCCAGTGTGGATGTCAGAGCCGGACTATAAAGAAAGCTGAGTGCCAAAGAATTGATGCTTTTGAACTGTGGTGTTGGAGAAGACTCTTGAGAGTCTCTTGGACTGCAAGGAGATCAAACCAGTGCATCCTAAAGGAAATCAGTCCTGAATATTCATTGGAAGGACTGATGCTGAAGCTGAAACTCCAATACTTTGGCCACCTGATGCAAAGAATTGACTCATTAGAAAAGACTCTGATGCCGAGAAAGATCGAAGGCAGGAGGAGAAGGGGCCGACAGAGGAAGAGATGGTTGGATGACATCGCTGACTTGATGGATATGAGTTTGAGCAAGCTCCAGGAGTTGGTGATGGACACAGAAGCCTGGTGTGCTGTAGTCCATGAGGCCACAAAGAATCGGACACAACCGAGCAACTGAACTGAACTGAGTGTGAATCTTTCAACTTAGTTCTTTTCCAAAGGATCTAGAATAGTCAAAACAATTCTGAAAAGGAAGAATGGATCTATAGATTCAATACAATACTAACAAAACCTCCAGTACGTTTTTATGCAGAAGCCAATAAGATGATTTTGAAATATTTCATAATCAAGACAGTGTGGTATTCAACGAGAGAGCCTGCAACCAAGATCTGATGTAGCCAAATAAATTAATTAATGACCTAAGTTGATTCTCCAGAGAGCCCTGGGGCTTCTGCCTGAAGGTTGGACCAGTGTGAGGGAGGAGTGGAAGTCATACCTTGGACTGCTTTCCTTGTGGAAGGCAATAGCCTGGCCGTCTAGCCCAGAGAGTCTGGGACCCTAGTGTTCACATCTGCTTCCCAACCTGGTCTGTAGAACAGAGTAGTAGAGGGAGTAGGAGTTGCTATAGTTTCATGGTGAAAGGGCTCTCTTCCCAGTTATTTCAAGCAAGGGTCAACAAAATTTTTCTGAAAAGAGCCAATAGTAAAAATTTTCAACTTAGCAGGCTATACTATGTCACAAGTATTCAACTCTTCCTTTTTTTTTTTTTTTTTTTTATTGGTAGCATGAAAGCAGCCATAGATAATATGTTAATGAATGGTCAGGGCTGTGTTTCAGTAAAAGTTTATTTACAAAAATAGACAATCGGCTGGATCCGGCCTGTGGGACATAGTTTGCCCAGCCCTGCTATAGTCTGTTAATGTGGTGAATTACATTGATTGATTTTTAAATGTTGAACCAGCCTTGCATTCCCAAGATAAACTTCACTTAGTTTAGAGCATCTGGTCTGCACCTGTCTCTGTCTTTGTTTCTTAGCTTGTCACTGAGCTCGAGCTTCTCAGGAGCAGGGCCACAGTAATGTCACTTCTTATCTCCCATCAAGCGTAAAGTGGTGGTCAGTAAATATTATGGCTGTATGGGAAGAACTGTATATGTTCATGGTACCTCTGCTGACCTTGCTTTATGGTTCTCTCAGGGGCCTAGAGGAAATGGGGGTTGTGTGGAGGAGTTGGGTCCAAGTGCTGTCACTGCAGGCACAGGCTGATCTTTCATTTCAGAGGCTATTTTGGAAACATGACTTAAGTTTGGTCTGTGGGGAACTGCTTTCTAATTACTCTCTCCTTTTCCTGAGAGTTGTGGTTGGCACAAGAATTCAGGCATCCAGATGCCAGCCCCAGTGCTGGTGTTCTGAAAGGGCTTGACTAGCTCCTTTCAAGGGCCCTGGTCCCCTTTTACTGAGGGGTTTGCAGGTGTGTGGGAGAGTCAGAGCAGGAGGGGTGGGCCAGTCTGCCTACTGAACATGAGCATGGCTGACCATTGTGTCTCTGGGCAGCTGTGCACTGACCACATTGTGCCATGGCGACTCCACGCACCAGACAGGTTCTGTACTGGTGGTACACAGATTCCATCTCAGCTGCTTCTCATTGATTGGGACAGTGGGTGTGTGTGGTTGATGGGAAGGGTCTGAGCTTTGCAGCTCTGCAGACCTGGGATTGAATCACACCTCAACAAATGACTAGATGGATGAGCCTGGGAAGTTATTTAGCTGGTGTGAACTTACCTTCACTCATTTCTATAATGAAGATGCTCACAACCTCCCAGCATTGTTGCTAGGGTTACATTAAACATGTCAACCCTCTCCTGAGAGATGAGAGGGCACTCTGAAGGATATTAAGTGAGAAGTGATGGGCAAGTCTATAGAGAAATACAAAGCAGGCTTCAGACATGATGGGAAAATCCATTAGAAGTCTAGGGTATGGAGAGGGGCTATTGGTCACTTTCTCCCACCTCAGATATTTTTTTCCTGAAGGGGCTGAGTCTCTGAATTTGCTCTGGGGTAGGGAGGGGCTGACTCCCTGGTGTAGGTGAGGCCTTGGGTTGTTTGGTGCTTTTATCTTACTGAGCCTGGTTCACTGGGATGGGAACAGGATCCTGGGATTGCACCAGACCCTGGTTAGTGGAACCAATCACATAATTGCCTCTAGGTGTGGTGACAGTCATAGCCTCGCCCCTCCCATATTATACATGTGAAGGCCCTCACTGGGGGCATAGCACATTTGTTCCATCCTTACAGCTCCATGGGCTAAGGGAGGGGTGAGGAGAGTCCCCCCAAAGTGCCGTCAGGACATTCCCACTCTGTGTGCTCCAGGGTCTCTGCTTTCCTTTGCTGGCATTCTAGAGCCCTGGGTCCAGCTCTTAGGGGATGAGGCCCCTATGTTTCCTGCAGCAAGTCAGTGAATTAAGGAAACTGCTGCTTCCAGGCCCATTCTGCCCACCCTCTGGAGGAATCTAACCAGGGTTTTTATGAGAGAGCTCATAAAGTTTGTTGAGGATTGGAAATTAAATAAAGTTCCAGTTTTATCATCCTGAGATGATTTTCTATTATTGTACCTTAAGACAACATTAAAACACAGATATGCTTGTAATATCCCTGGTTAAAAAACAATGTTAACCTTTACTGCATGAAAGATAAAATTCTAACTGTTCAACTTGGCATGCAAAATAGACTACAGTTGGACCCCCACCACATAAGATATTCAGTTATCATTGAGTGGCTATAAGTACTTTTCATTTGGATAATGTTTTATAGTTTACTTAATGTTTCACACAGTTTGCATTTAATTTTTATCAGTTGTATGATGTCTTATTATTCTTATTATTAATAATATTAGACTTATTAGGCTATTTAGACTTATTAGACTAATTAATAATAAGTCTTATTATTCTTATTTCTGTTTTATAGCTGAGGATCCAAGGCTCAGGGAAGTTAAAAAGAACTTGCCCAGTTTCACATGGCCATAGTAAAGTCACTATTTTAAGCAGAGGGCAAAAAATAGTGGTTACTTGCCACTTCCTAGTTGTGTGACCTTGAATAGCTTTAGCTCTAAAATAAGGATGATACAGCTTTGTCATAAAATTTCTGTGAGGGTGAAATGAAATAATCCAACCAAAACACTTGGCGTGTTGCCTGCCATATAGTAATTGCTCAGGAAACGTTAGGTATTATTATGATACTCTCTTTAAATTGTTCTTCAATTAACGTTTCCAGTTTTTAGTCCACAATTCTGAGTAACACTGCTATAAATATCTTTGTCCAAGTGGCTTTTTTTTTCTGTGTCATTTCCTTGGATTATATTCCAAGAACAGCATTACCAGGTTGAAAGGTATGATCCTCTTTTTTGGCTTTTTTTCCGTATCACCCAAGAGCCTATTACTTGAACAATTTCCCAATTAACAGGCCACTATTGGACCCAGGAGAGTGATCTGTCTCCTGTGGATGGTACTTGCCTGTGACCTCTCTCTCAGCCTGTTAGAGGGACCATCAGTCATTGTTAATAAAGGCCAACAGATTCTAGACTGTTTGGAGCCAAACCGTATAAAACAGGTTGTGCCCACAGCCAGACATAGACCAAGGTGTTCAGCAAACTGTACCCCAAACCCTAGTAGTGGCTGGCCTCTCACCTGCTTCCTGCAGGCTCCCTGGGCAGACTTAGCATGTGCATTGTTGGTAGATAGGATGGGTGAGGAGTGGTGTTGGGGGAGGTGGGAACTGCTTCTGAGGGCCTTTCCTGAAATTGTAGGGAGAAAGCCTGTGTATGGGAACCATGAGTGCCTCCAGACTTTTTATATGTGAGGGGGTTACTAGTTTCTTAGGGCTGCTATAAACAATGCCTCACACACTGGGTGGCTTAGAACAACAGAAACTTATTCTTTCTTATCCTAGAGGCTTCTTGATGTTGTTCAGTTGCTCAGTTGTGTCCGCTTCTTTGTGACCCCATAGACCCCAAGCCAAGTGCGCCAGGCTTCCCTGTCCTTCACTATCTCCTAGAGTTTGCTCAGACTCATGTCCATTGAGTCAGTGATGCCATCCAACCATCTCATCCTCTGTCATCCCCTTCTCCTCTTGCCTTTAATATTTCCCATCACAGGGTCTTTTCCAGTGAGTCCGCTCTTTGCATCGGGTAGCCAAAGTAGTGGAGCTTCACCTTCAGCATCAGTCCTTTCAATGACTGTTCAGGACTGATTTCTTTTAGGATTGACTTTGATCTCCTTGCAGTCCACGGGACTCTCAACAGTCTTCTCCAACACCACAGTTTGAAAGCATCAATTCTTCAACGCTCAGCCTTCTTTATGGTCCAACTCTCATATCTGTACATGACTATCGGAAAAACCATAGCTTTGACTATATGAACCTTTGTCGACAAAGTGATGTAGAGGCTGGAAGCCTGAAATCAAGGTGTGGACAGAGCCATGCTCCCTCTGAAGGCTCCAGGAAGCGTCCTTCCTTGTCTCAGCATCTGATGGTTTGCTGGCAAGCCATTGGTCTTCCTTGACTTGTGCATGCATCCCTCCAGTCTCTGCCTCCATCTTTGTGTGGCCATCTCTTCTGTGTTTCTCTATGTTGTGTATGTGTCCAATTTTCTTTCTTCTTGTAAGGACATCAGCCATTTGATTGGGGCCCACCCTACTTCCACGTGAATTCATCATAACTTGCAAAGACTCTATTTCCAAATAAGGTTGTATTCACAGGTTGCACAGGGAGGGCAGGGGTAGGATTTCAACATGACTTTTTGGAGGACTCAGTTCAACCCACAACAGAGCAGTTAAGAAGGAAAAGTAGAAAATGTCCATTTTCTGTATCACTGACTATGTTGTGGAGGGGGCTTGATGGTGTTGTAGACAGTGGTAATGCCATTGGTGGGAGTGCTGGCAGCTGTTTCAGGGTGGTGCTGTTTCTAATCTTGGACCCCCCTACGTACCTGCCACCCTGAGGACTGGTCCTGGACTATGTCAGTGACAGATGTAGAGATCAGGCGCATGTGGCTGGGGTGATGCAACCAAGGGAGAAAGGGCTTAGTTACCAAGGGAAAGTGACTTTCCAGTGTTGAGTGGAGAATAGGAGGAGGAGCTCAGGACTGGGCAGACATGCAGATCTCAGGTCAAGTCTTAGGCCAGCTGGAACACCATGGCTTCTATTTCTCCACTGAAAGGTGAGGGGGTGAGACTTGATGGCTTCTGCGGGCCCTTCCTACTCTGGCATCATGTAATTCTTGTTTGAGACTTGACATCTTGTTCATTTATTTTTTTTATTTTGGTTGTACCACGTGGCATGTTAGTTCCTTGACCAGAGATCAAACCCACACCCTCGGCAGTGAAAGCTCAGAGCCTTAACCACTGGACCACTGAGGAGGTCCCAGAGTTGACATTTTAGAGAAGCTCCTTGACCCTGAGGATTGTTGTGAGGTCTGTCTAGCTGATGGGGGTGTGAGCAGCTGACACCGGAAGGATGCTTAATGGGGACAGCTATCAGGACCTGGTATTTCGCATCCAGGCCTTTCCAACAGGACTTTATTTGAGTCACCTTCTCCTGGCCTTTTCCTGGCCATCTTCTCCACAACATTGACTCCACCCCTGATGTTTCATGGCCCCTCTCCTGGCTTTGTTTTCGCCTCCTTATTCTTAGCCCATGTGCAATGTGGTTTACATATTCTTTTCTTGTCTCATATACTGTCTGTTTCTCCACTAGGTGGTAAGCTTGTGGAGGGCAGAGATTTTTATCCAATACTAAATAGTGATGGTCACATCTAGGCAATCAATACATTGTTTGTTGAACATTGAATAATTGAAGGTATTATAAATTGGATAAATTTTTAAAGGGATGTACCAGTTATAATCTTTGAGGCATGTCATTATCTGTCAGCTCCAGCCCCCAGCATTATCAGAGTTTAAATTTTAGCCATTCTGGTGAATATGTAGCAGCATCCCAAAATGGTTGTAATTTACACTTCCCTAATGGTTAATGATACTAAGAATTTTTTCATGTGCTTATTGACGATTCTATGTCTTTCTTTCTGAAGTGTTATTCAAGTTATTCAACTATTTTGTCCATTTAAAAAAATTATTTTTTTTTGTCATTTTATTATTGAGTTTTAGGAATTCTTTATTTATTCTGAATACTGAGTACTACTTACTTGTCAGGTATGTGATTTGCAAAACTTTTCCCTAATTTTGGTTTGCCTATTCATTTTCCTTTTTTTGGTTGTGCTGTGAGGCATGCAGGATCTTAATTCCCTCAGCAGGGATCAAATCCATGGCCCCTGCATTGGGAACATGGAGTCCTAAACACTGGACCATTAGGAAAGTCCCCTATTCATTTTCTTAACAGTGTTTTCTGTTTTAAATTTTGAGATCTAATTCATCATTTTCTTTGCAAGGTTTTTTTTTCCCATGTCCTAAGAAACTTTTCTGACTCCCATATTACAAAGATCATCTCTTATATTTTCTTCTAGAAGCTTTCTAGCTTTAATTTCTATGTTTAGATCTGTCATCCATCTTAAATTAATTTTTGTGTGCCATATGAAGTGTGTGTGTGTTTGTATGCTCAGTCGTGTCCTACTCTTTGTAACTCCATGGACTGTAGCCTGCCATGCTTCTCTGTCCATGGGATTATCCAGGCAAGAATACTGCAATGAGTTGCCATTTCCTCCTCCAGACCATATAAAGCTGCTGCTAAGTTGCTTCAGTCATGTCCGACTCTGTGCGACCCCATAGACGGCAGTCCACCAGGCTCCCCTGTCCCTGGGATTCTCCAGGAGAGAACACTGGAGTGGGTTTCCATTTCCTTCTCCAGTGCATGAAAGTGAAGAGTGAAAGTGAAGTCGCTCATTCGTGTCTGGCTCTTTGAGACCCCATGGACCAAAGCCTACCACTCTCCTCCATCCATGGGATTTTCCAGGCAAGAGTACTGGAGTGGAGTGCCATTGCCTTCTCCACACCATATAAAGCAGGAGGGGTCAAAATTATTTTTCCACTAATGAATATCCAGCTGTTCCTGCTGCATTTGAGGCAAAACACTTTCTTTTTTGTTAGGTACTATTTTTTCCCCATTTTGCAGATGAAGAAACTGAGACAGAGCTAGATTAAGTAACTTGTTCACAGGTCCTGCAGCTGGTACAGTTAGATCCAGAATTTGAACCCAGAGCTTCTATTTTTATCCGCTGTGCTCTGTTACCCTGTCAGGCTGATGACTCTGAGGTTTCAACCTGAGTGCCAGGCAGCTCAGTGTAAAGCTTTGGCAGAGAAGTCAGGAAGGGTTGTGAGTTTCATTTGGGGTTGAGTTGGGGAACCGGTGGGGTACCTGATTGAGTACATTGGGAGGCAGATTTTTAGAAAAGGGAGGATGAGTCAGGGAAGGGAGAATAAACATGGGAGGAGGGAAGCAAGAGGTGTTGCAAGGGGATATTATTAAACCCAACCTGAACTCTGCCTTTTTGGTTTAGTGTTAGGGTTTTGAAAGCCTGTCACATCAATCCTGGTCCATAAAAGCCCATGAAATATGCAAGATCCAATTAGTCTAAATCTATTGAATCTAAGTGGTAAAGGTGATGTGAATAAGAGTCATAAAGCTAGAGAAGAGAAACAGATTAAGCGAGGCAGGGAGAGTCACCAAGCATCAGGATCAGAGTGCCTACTCTCAAAACTTAATCCACCTCTGCAGCTCACTAATCATGGGAGCTCAAGCAAGTTACTTCATTTCTGTGCCTCATTTTTCTCATCTGTAAGACAAGAACAATGCCAACCTCCCTGAATTAAATTAGACAATGGATCGAAGGCAACTAGCACATTACCTGATACATACTTCAGTTCGGTTCAGTCGCTCACTTGTGTCCGACTCTTTGTGACCCCATGGACTACAGTACACCAGGCTTCCCTGCCCATCACCAACTCCCGGAGCTTACTCAAACTCATGTTCATCAAGTTGATGATGCCATCCAACCACCTCAACCTTTGTCGTTCCCTTCTCCTCCTGCCTTCAGTCTTTCCCAACATCAGGGTCTTTTCATGAGTCAGCTCTTCGTATCAGGTGGCCAAAGTATTGGAGTTTCAGCTTCAGCATCAGTCTTTCCAATGAATATTCAGGCCTGATTTCCTTTAGGACTGACTGGTTTGATCTCCTTGCAGGCCAAGAGACTCTCAAGAGTCTTCTCCAACACCACAGTTCAAAAGCATCAATTCTTTGGCGCTCAGCTTTCTTTATAGTCCAACTCTGACATCCACACATGACTGTTGGAAAAACCATAGCTTTGACTAGACAGACCTTTGTTGGCAAAGTAATGTCTCTGCTTTTTAATATTCTGTCTAGGTTTGTCATAGCATTTCTTCCAAGGAGCAAGCGTCTTTTAATTTCATGGCTACAGTCACCATCTGCAGTGATTTTGGAGCCCCCCAAAATAAAGTCTGTCACTGTTTCCATTGTTTTCCCATCTACTTGTCATGAAGTGATGGGACTGGATGCCATGATCTTAGTTTTCTGAATGTTGAGCTTTAAGTCAACTTTTTCACTCTCCTCTTTCACTTTCATCAAGAGACTCTTTAGTTCTTCTTTGCTTTCTGCCATAAGGGTGGTGTCATCTGCATATCTGAGGTTATTGATATTTCTCCCTGCAATCTTGATTCCAACTTGTGTTTCATCCAGTCTGGCATTTCTCATGATGTACTCTGCATATAAGTTAAATAAGCAGGGTGACAATATACAGCCTTGGCGTACTCCTTTCCTGATTTGGAACCAGTCTGTTGTTCCATGTCCAGTTCTAACTGTTGCTTCATTCAATAAATGGCATGTTAGTCATTTTTATTAGGTTTCAGTATTTTAAGAATGCGGTTAGTTTCTGAAATATAAAAGACCCTCAGGGAAGCTTGCTGAATTTACAAATGGCCTCCAGAAACAGCCTTCTCTGACTTAAATTGCGCAGCTTGGCAATTTGAGAACACGTGGTCAGGAAGTCAGAGTAAGAAGCTAGGATTGTGAACTGGAGCTGGTCTCTGAATATTCCAGGTGGCACAGGAGCCAGTCCAGATGGCTGATGCTGAGCCAACAGGGCTAAGACTTCCTGGGGAAAGACGTAGACTGCTTGCCTGGATTCTGCATGGGATCTCTGTGGGCCTGGAGCTCTACAGGGCAGGGAGAATACCCCTGCCGAAAGCAACAAGAGCCCATACAGTAAGTGAGAGAGCACCCCGCCTGCGCAAGGCTGGCATCTTCTAGTGTTGTTGTTTGGTGGATCAGAGACCCATCTCTGTCTCTGGTTTTGAATGGATCCTGCAAGATCTAGCTGCACTTCTTGAAAAGCCCATTTAGATGGAGTTTGTATGATTAATTCTGAGTCCAGTTTGTTCTGCATGTGAACAGCTAGCAGTGTCAATCAGGTATTTGCTGAGTGCGTACTGGGGACCAAACTCTGCAGCAGGTTAGGACACTGCTCCTGCCCTCCAGGAGCTCACCATCTAGTTAGGGGGGGTGACACACATACAAAGAGTTGTGAGGTAAGTGCTGAATGACCTAACACATGAAGTGGGCAGAGGACAGCTTCGGCAGAGCACATGAATAAATGCCTTCTATGTAGGTTGTCATACCGATGATAGACATTCAAGCCCTTCAGCATCTGCTCTAACCCACTGCTTCTCACTTCCAGGGGTGAGAACTGACATTTGAGTGCTTCCTTAGAGAGTGACACTTTAAATGGGTATACTCCTTTTCCCCTTCTGATGATCCTATGTCGTGAGCTCTGTTCAGTTCAGTTCAGTTCAGTCTCTCAGTCATGTCCGCCTCTTTGCGACTCTGTGGGCTGCAACTCGTCAGGCTTCCCTGTCCATCACCAACTCCTGGAGCTTGCTTAAACTCATATCCATTGAGTCAGTGACATCATCCAACCATCTCATCCTCTGTCGTCCCCTTCTCCTCTTGCCTTCAATCTTTCCTAGCATCAAGGTCTTTTCTAATGAGTCAGTTCTTTGCATCAGGTGACCAAAGTATTGGACTTTCAGCTTCAGCATCAGTCTTTTCAGTGAATATTCAAGACTAATTTCCTTTAGGATGGACTGGTTTGGTCTCCTGGCAGTCCAAGAGATTCTGAAGAGTCTTCTCCAATACCACAGTTCAAAAGCATCAATTATTCGGCGCTCAGCTTTCTTTATAGTTCAACTCTCACATCCATACATGACTACTGGAAAAACCATAGCATTGACTAGGTGGATCTTTGTTGACAAAGTGATATCTCTGCTTTTTAATATGCTATCTAGGTTGGTCATAGATTTTCTTACAAAGGAGAAAGTGTCTTAATATCATGGCTGCAGTGACCATCTGCAGTGATTTTGGAACCCAAAAAAATAAAGTCTGTCACTGTTTCCATTGTTTCCCCCTCTATTTGCCATGAAGTGATGGGACTGGATGCCATGATCTTAGCTTTTTGAATGTTGAGTTTTAAGCCAACTTTTTCACTCTCCTGTTTCACTTGCATCGAGAGACCCTTTAGTTCTTCTTCGTTTTCTGCCGTAAGGGTGATGTCATCTGCGTATCTGAGGTTATTGATATTTCTCCCTGAAATCTTAATTCTGGCTTGTGCTTCATCCAGCCCAGCATTTTGCATGATGCATTCTGCATATAAGTTAAATAAGGGTGATAATATACAGCCTTGATGTACTCCTTTCCCAATTTTGAACCAGTCTGTTGTTCCATGTTCGGTTCCAACTGTTGCTTCTTGACCTGCATACAGATTTCCCGGGAGGTATTCCCTGGTATTACCATCTGGTATTCCCATCTCTTGAAGAATTTTCCACAGTTTGTTGTGATCCACACAGTCAAAGGCTTTGGCGTAGTCAATAAAGCAGCAGTAGATGTTTTTCTGGAGCTCTCTTGCTTTTTCTGTGATCCAACGGATGTTGGCAATTTGATCTCTGGTTCCTCTGCCTTTTCTAAATAAAGCTTGAACATTTGTGAGTTCATGGTTCACATACTATTGAAGACAGGCTTGGAGAATTTTGAGCATTATTTTGCTAGTGTGTGAGATAAGTGCAATTGTGCAGTAGTTTGAACATTCCTTGGCATTGCTTTTCTTTGGGATTGGAACGAAAACCGACTTTCTCCAGTCCTGTGGCCAGTGCTGAATTTTCCAAATTTGCTGGCATATTGAGTGCAGTACTTTTACAGCATCTTCTTTTAGGATTTGAAATAGCTCAGCTGGAATTCCATCACTCCACTAGCTCTATTAGTATCTCCATATTTCAGATGAGAAAGTGAAGGGACAGAGGTAGCAGGAGACTTAGGCAGGGTCACTGAGCTGGAAGTGATGGTCCTATGGAGGGAACCCAGTAGCCTTGCCCCAGAGGCCACCTTATTAGGCCCACGGGGCACAGCTGACTGTATTTATGACTCTCCTCTTTCAAATATACAGCAGGAAGGAGGATTCTTGCCATTTCTTTCATGATTTAACATGTAATCACAGTGTCCAACCAGTTTTTAACTAAATACAGCCTCCTGTACATTGTGCCCTGGCAGCAGTCAGCTGGAATATTCTTAATTTCAGAAGAGAAGGCAGCAAGACTGAACCACTGTGTTTACTGACCAATTTAGACTGTTTCAGGGCACAGCTTTGAGGGTTGGAGCACGCCGTGAGTGAATATTTTAACAATCCATGGCACGATGACAGCATCTTGGGCTCAGACACAAGAATTAGTTTCAGACAAGACTTTTTTCAGTGCCATAACTTTAACCAGCTGGAATTCTTTTTCATCCTATTCAACCTCCCAAAGTCAAGAATTTTGCCTTTTATTGGGAAATCTGCATTTCATTGTATAGATAGAACGCTATGTCCTTGGCTCAGTGGGTCTCGGAGAGAAGCTGGGTCTTTATTTTATTGCAGGCACTGGGTGTCCTGAGGGCTCAAATACCAGCAAGCCTGTTTCAAGCATGAGAGGCCGGAGACATAGCAATGCTCTGATCACAGAATGTGAGAGGCAAATGGTTCACCCTGGTGGAGTCTGAGCCTTGTACACTTGTGTGTGGGAAAGAGAGAGAGGGGTGCTGCTCTGAACCTCATGGCGTCCACCAAGCCTTGGATCAGGAACCCCAAGCTCGGCCTACCAGGATGGGTGCTGCCATAACTGCCAAGAGGGGAGTGCAGAGTTGGGAGAAGGGTGTCTGAGCCAGCACACTGGAAGTCATCGTCTAAATCACAGTAGTCCTCTTCAGAGAGTGTGTGTTATCACCTCTTCTTTTGGTGGTATTACATGGCTCTAAATGTTTTTGGAACTTCAGTTTTAGAATAGTGATTAATAGGTTTAGAACAGTTCTTCTTCCTTCTGAGGGAGAGTTCTGCCTTTTATTTAGCTGCATCTGAAAACACTGAAAATCCCATTACTTAAAAATGTATTTATGTATATGAATTTATTGTTTCTACTACCTGCAAGAAGTTACTGGTAGCAATTTTGTTGCCCACATCTTGCGAAAACCAGATGACATCCATCATTTAAACTTCGGTCAACTAATGGATAATAAATGTTATCTCACTGTTAATTTTTGCTTAACCTCAAGTAAGATTCGGAGAAGGCAATGGTAACCCACTATAGTACTCTTGCCTGGAAAATCCCATGGACAGAGGAGCCTGGTAGGCTGCAGTCCATGGGGTCACTAAGTCGGACACAACTGAGCAACTTCACTTTCACTTTTCACTTTCACACATTGGAGAAGGAAATGGCAACACCCTCCAGTTTTCTTGCCTGGAGAATCCCAGGGACGGGGGAGCCTGATGGACTGCCGTCTATAGGGTTGGACAGAGTTGGACATGACTGAAGCGACTTAGCAGCAGCAGCAAGTAAGATTGGGTTCATTGCTGTGTTTTTTGGCTATTTGTAAATTGTCTGTTCTTGTCCTTGGCTCATTTTTCTATTAAGTTATTTGTCTTTTTCTTCTTGAGTTGTAGAAGCTCTTTATACGATAGTGGTATTTGGACAGTCTTTTTAACATCTTGTATTATGAAAGTGAAAGTGAAAGTCACACAGTCATGTCCGACTCTTTGTGATCCCATGGACTGTAGCCCACCAGGTCCTCTGTCCAGGCAAGAGTACTGGAGTAAGTTGCCATTTCCTTCTCCAGAGGATCTTCCTGACCCAGGGATTGAACCCGGGTCTCCAGCATTGCAGGCAGATTCTTTACCAACTGAGCTACTAGGGAAGCCCTTTATTATGACACAGCTTCATCTTTTGAACATGGGTTAGATTTCTGGAATTGGCTAGTATTGGGCATGCTTGAATCAGGATGAATTATATGTGATAATTTAAATAATAAATACAATTGGCAAAACTGGTTTTGGGGACAAGCCAGGTGACTCTTACAAACACCTTACCTGGAAGGAGCAGAAAGTGCAGATAGACTAGAGAATAACCTAGTAGTCCTTGGGATTCAGTGTGGTGGCATCAATCAGTAAATATCTTGTACAGAGTGAATGGAGAATTGTCAAAAGAGTGCTTCTGGTAGGTGTAGGTTATTTAAAAGAGCTCTACTACAGCTAGCGTTTATTGAGTGACTACTATGGGTCAGATGTGCTGTGGGCCAAGAGCCCTTCTGTCCCCTCCAAATGAACATGCATCCTTCAGAATTGTGTGTGGAAAGGTCACAGAACTAGCCTTTTCACCCATCAAAATATGGTGTTGGGACTTCTCTCGTGGTCCAGTGGCTAAGACTCCTCACTCCCAGTGCAGGGGGCCTGGGTTTGATCCCGTATCAGGGAACTAGATCACACATGCCTCAACTAAGAGTTCTCATGCCACAACTAAGGAACCTGCATGCCACAATGAAGACCCAATGTAGCTAAATAAATAAATATTTTAAAAAATGCAGTGTTGACCTAGTATTACCCAATCCTCCCAAATCTGTATAACTATTATTAATTATAGAGACATACATAGTTTACATCCATCTTTTCTGGTTCTTACTATGAGGCTATTTCTATAGTAGTTTAGTGTATAGCCTCTACATCAAACTGCTTGGTTTTGAATCCTAACTGACATTTACTAGCTGTGTGGTTTTGTGTAAATTATAAGACTTCTCTGTCCCTTGATTTTCTCATTTGTAATGTGGAGACAATAGCACCTACACCTTTTTGGATGTCGTGTGGATTAAATGAAGTAATGCACACAAAGCACTTAGCACGTTTGTTCTCAGGATGAAGGAGGGAGAGATGTTTTGGTAAGTTGAGGCCCGTGGCTCTCTTAGGCTGTCCAGGGAATTAATACACAGGACAGAGGAGTGGGTGGGAGGTTAGAGTCCATGTGCATTTCTGGGGAACCAGCCCCACTTTTCCTTTCCTTAGTGCTTTGAGGCCTTGCACTCTCTGGAGACCTCTCAGTTCCTCCAAGTCCCACTACATTTTTCTGCCTATTATATACCATCTTCAGAGCCAAGGCCCTTACCGCAGGATCTGGGCACCATTGCAAGTGGTAAAAATAAGCTCAAGAAGGAGAAAAATCCTCAGAGCTCCAGCAGCAGGAAATCCACCAAGCTTCAGGGCCCTGACTGAGAAGGGCCCAGAATTGAGTGCTAGTAGTGACCCAAAAGTTCTTGTTGCCTCTGATTCTGCCTGTAGTTGAGGGTTTTGGGGGCATAGACCCCAGAAGCACAAATGGCAGAATTGAGGTGGAGGGGGAAATGAATATATAAAGCCAGGTGACGGCCCTAGGGTAAGCTGTTTTAGGCAGGCCTTGCCTCAGTATTAAAAACTAGGGCCATAACCTGTAACGCACAGTTTCTCTATAGGAAAGAACAGGTGTCTTCAGATTGTAATAACAAAAACATTATGGGTTTTGGAGTCATATCCAAAGTCAGGCTCTAGCCTGGGTGACTGAGAAACCACAGAACTTTTCTAAGCCTGCTTTCTCTATTGAAAAATGAACATAACGGTGCCTACTTTGAATCATTAGCTGTTGTGAAGGTTAAATGGGTATGTAAAATGCACTGTCATGCATGCAAATGGTCTGTATTAAATAGGAGCTGTTATTATCAGTAAATGCTCAATAAATATTTGAGTGGGTAGTGCAGCTAAATGGAAAACTGGCTGTGTTAGGGTAGACTTGGCAAAAAACGTAACCAAGTACACGAAGTAAGGCCCTGGAAGTTAGTCCTGAAATTGATGTGCCTCATCTCATTCCCACCTGGGCCCCCAAGGAGACCAATTCTGGGAAGTTCCCAGTGGATAAACAGATGAGAGAGTTGTAGTGGTATGCTACAGGAGGGTGCCAGATTGTGTTGTTTCAACAGAACGTGAAATTTCTCCCTATACGCTCATAGGTAAAAAAGAAGTCCCTTTCCATGGGAAGGAAAGCTACTTGTGTTGTGGGTTCTCCTCTTATTGATTCCAGACTAAGTTATATCCCTTTATTTACCCAGTAACTATTTTAGGACAGTGTCACAGACACTGGAGACTCAGGTGTCCATGCCCCAGTGTAGCAAGTTCTGTTCCAAAAAGTTTTGAGATATGCCATATCAAAATATTTACTCTATTCTCTTTCCACCCCATTCTTTTTACCTGAAATTTTTATACTTGAATGAGTGGGAAAGATTCCATGAGTCTTTCATGTTCTTTCCAAAGTCCTGTTCTGGTGTGTTTGATCAATAAATAGCTTAGATCTAAAAGAAGTTCCCAAATATCCAGGGTAGATGGAGGCTAAGAGCAGTGGGTCTCTTTGCCTTCCTCACGACACTGTCCTTTTGGATAAAGAAGCTTTAGTAAATGAAGATCCTTCTCTGACTCCAGAGAGAAATGACAGGCATTCACATATGACCCCCTTGTCCTTTTTTTAAGGTTCATTTTGGGGGTACTTGCAACTTTGGGAAGGAGGACCAAGTTGCTAATTTACATTTTGTTTCCATTTTTGAAACTACTTCTCTGAATTCATGTCTCTGAGGAACAAAAGGATAGAGAAAACAAAAAATGGACATCACCAGCCTCAGATGTGAAGTAACCATCTCTGTGGATCACAAAAGAAGAGACTTGCAAAAAGGTGACCAGGGGCTGAAGCTTCTTGTGCTGTGGGTTGGATGGAGGCAGTGGCTATGAAGAGTATGGCTCCTACGAAATAAAGGGACAAAAAGTACTCTGCAGACATTGAGAAACCAGAGTAAGGCTTGAAGTGTTAGTCTGTCAGTCATGTCCGACTCTTTGCAACCCCATGGACTGTAGCCTGCTAGGCTCCTCTGTCCACAGGATTCTCCAGGGTTGCCATTCCCTTCTCCGGGGAATCTTCCCAACAGAGGAATTGAGCCCGGTCTCCTGCATTGCAAGCAGATTCTTTACCATCTGAGCCATCAGGGAAGCCACAAGGCTTGAAGTCAGGGCCTTCTTTAAAAGCTCACTGGTCATGAAGGAAGCCTGGGTGTGTGAGAAGGAAGGGAGGCTGTCAGCGTGCTGACTGAGACGTAGACAGGAGTCGTGGACTGAGGAAAGCAAGGACAAGCACACAGCCTCGCTACCGGAACTGAGCCCAGCTGCCTGCTGGTCCTGTGACTGCTGCTGCCATGTCCCTGTGGGGCCGTAACACCCACCTGCTTCTGCACTGGGGGCCTGGAGGGTCAAGAAGAAATGGGGTCAAAGAGAGGAACAAAATAACAAAAGTGAGAAGAACAGACTCAAAAGGAACTTGCAGTTCCAAAACTGCAAATCAAGAAACACAAGTAATAGAATTCATTGTAAGAATAAGAAATTATCCCAAATGAAATTAATTTTACAGAATAGACTAAAAAGGAAACCTTATAATAAGTAGGTGAGGATGTATCCTGTCCTTAAAAAAAAAGAAAGCATAACTTTCATTAACAATTATGAGGACTTTGCAGGAGTCACAGGATAAGAATTCCCTGCTAATGCCAGGGACACAGGTTCAATACCTGGTCCAAGAAGTTTCGACATACCATGGAGCAGCGGAGCCCATGCACCACAACTACTGAGCTCATGCTCTAGAGCCTGTGAGCCCCAACTACCAAGCCTGCATGCTGCAACCACTGAAGCCCATGTGCCTAGAGCCTGTGCTCTGCCATGAGAAGCCACTTCAGTGAGAAACCCGGGCACTGCAGTGAAGAGTAGCCCCCACTCACCACGCAAAAAGAAAGGCTACACAAAGCAATGAAGACCCAGTGAAGCCAATAGTAAATAAATAAAATTATTTTAAAAAATAAGTAATTACAAAAAAAAACAAATAACATCAGGTGTATATAGTGAAGTGAAGTGAAAGTTGCCCAGTCGTGTTCAACTCTTTGTGACCCCATGGACTGTATAGTCCATGGAATTCTCCAGGCCAGAATACTGGAATGGGTAGCCTTTCCCTTCTCCAAGGGATCTTCCCAACCCAGGGATTGAACCCAGGTCTCCCGCGTTACAGGCAGATTCTTTACCAGCTGAGCCACAAGGGAAGCCCCAGGTGTTTATAAAAAATGTGAAATGAAAAATGTAGTTATTCAAATAAAGACACAATAGATAGGTTACACTGATTCCTAGATACCACTGAAGTATGAGTTAACAGATTGGAGAACAGTACACAGAAACTTAGCCTGTAAGTTTAGAGATATGAAAGATAAATTGACAGACTTCAGCTTTCTTTGATAAAAGTTACAGAGAGAGCACAGGGAATGAAAGAGAAGTGATATTTAAATAAATGGCTAGTAATTTTCCTCAGTTGAGTAACTATGAATTCTTGGATCAAAAGTATCTCGTAGTAGTATGGCAGTTAAATAAAAATTGACCCACAATTACACATATTGTAGTGAAACTGCATAATATCAAAGATAGGAGGCAGACCAATGTATGAATCTGCTTGGGCTGCCATAAAAACATAATATAGACTGCGTGGTTTAAACAACAGATGTTTATTTCTCATAGGTGTGGAGGCTAGGAAGTCCAAGATCAAACTGATTTACTGAGTATCATCCAGTGAGAAATCTCCAGCACAAAACTCTGCAAACCACTTTTGACACATTCGATCAGTCATAGCACTTCTCCATACACTGCCCAAATCTTTTCTTGTGTTTCAGTTGTGTTTTCACCTTTCTTGAAATGATAAAGCATAATATGCTGAAAATGTTTCTTTTGATTCTTCTATCTTTAATATTAAAATGGCTATACAAAAATTCACCAGTTTTGAAAAGTTTTTTTAAAAAGGCATGCAATATGACAGCTCTCAGAATACAATCTAACAAAATTGTTTTGGATAAAGTTAAAGACAACTAAATGCTGCTAGAGCCATCTTCTGAAAAAGACCAAACAAACTTTCTGGCCAACCCAGTGGTTGTTGGTGAGAGCTGTCTTCCTGAGTTGTACACAGCTGCCTTCTCACTGCGTCCTCCTGTGGCAGGGAGAGAGAGAATGTGAGCTCTGTCATGCCTCTTCTTCTATGGACACTAATGCTAT
The DNA here is from genome assembly GCF_033118175.1 of Dama dama. Classification (NCBI taxonomy): domain Eukaryota; kingdom Metazoa; phylum Chordata; class Mammalia; order Artiodactyla; family Cervidae; genus Dama; species Dama dama. The sequence goes on from NC_083699.1 coordinate 50,495,246, forward strand.
CTGACCGGGGCCTCACTCTTATAACTTCATTTAACCCAAATTACCTCCATAAAGATCCAGTGTCCAAACATAGTCACATTGGGAGTTGAAGCTTCACCATTTTCAGGGGACACAAACATTCAGTCCATAACAACCAACTAAAAATCAGAGTTAAAAATATGTCAGATACAAGTAAATGACAGCTCTTTTGGCAGCAGCAGGAGAAGAAAACAGAACTTATGAGTGTTGGACCTAAAATACTATATGTAGGTAAACTATGCTACAACAGTGAGAGAAAAATAAAGACCAAAAGTGTAAACTCAAGTCTCTCACTAAAAGAACCATTAAAAGATATTTTAGAAGAAAAAAGTCTACAGAATCAAACAATGAGAAAAGATGCACAAGAAACAACAGTGAACACAGAAATTTATTAAATATTTGTATTCATTTATATAGTGTTCTTCAGTTGCTCAGTTGTGTCCAACTCTTTGTGAACCCATGAACTGCAGCACACCAGGCTTCCCTGTCCTTCACCATCTCCCAGAGTTTGCTCAGACTCATGTCCATCAAGTCAGTGATGCCATCCAACCATCTCATCCTCTGTTGTCTCCTCCTCCTGCCTTCAATCTTTCCCAGCATCAAGGTCTTTTCTAATGTCAGGTGGCGAGAGTATTGAAGCTTCAGCATCAGTTCTTCCAATGAATATTCAGGGTTTATTTCCTTTAGGATTGACTGGTTTGATCTCCTTGCAATCCAAAGGGCTCTCAAGAATCTTCTCTGGCACCTCAGTTTGAAGACATGAATTCTTCAGCTCTAAGCCTTCTTTTTTGTCCATCTCTCACATCTGTACATGACTACGGGAAAAATTATAGCTTTGACTATATGGACATTTGTTGGCAAAATAATCTCTCTGCTTTTTAGTACGGGGTCTAGGGTTGTCATTGCTTTTCTTCCAAGGAGCAAGCATCTTTTAATTTCATGGCTACACTCACTATCTGCAGTGATTTTGGAGTCCAAGAAAAGTCTGTCACTGTTTCCATTGTTTCCCCATCTATTTGCCATGAAGTGATGGGACTGGATGTCATGATCTTCATATTTTGAATGTTGAGTTTCAAGCTAGCTTTTTTACTCTCTTCTTTCACTTTCTTCAAGAGGCTCTTTAATTGGCTTTCTGTCATAAGCGTGGTGTCATCTCCGTGTCTGAGGTTATTGATATTTCTCCCAGCAATCTTGATTCCAGCTTGTGCTTCATCCAGTCCGGCATTTTGCATGATGTACTCTGAGTGTAAGTTAAATAAGCAAGGTAACCATAAACAACCTTGATGTACTCCTTTCTCAATTTTGAACCAGAACGTTGTTCCATGTCCGGTTCTAACTGTTGCTTCCTGACCTGCATACAGGTTTCCCAGGAGGCAGGTAAAATGGCTTGGTATTCCTATCTCTTGAAGAATTTTCTGCAGTTTGTTGTGATCCTCAGAGACAAAGGCTTTAGCATAGTCAATGAAGCAGATATTTTTCTGGAGTTCTCTAGTTTTTTCTGTGATCCAACGGATGTTGGCAGTTTGAGCCAATGGATGTTGGCAATTTGATCAAATATTTAATATTTGATTTAGATATTAATGTATATTAAAAAAAGTCCTGTGTGTGGTTTAAAAATATGATTACAATGAAAATTAAGCAACAATAGCAATATGGGGCAGGCTATTGGGTGGGGGATGTTAAATCCATATTCACAGTCAGGAAGATGATAATTATAGACTTTGTAAGAAAAATTATCATTGCATCAGTTGAAATTTGATGCAAAACAAACCACTAAAAAACGTAATAACGGAGGAGGAAGGAGGGCGAGCGAGGAGGATGGCGAAGTCCGGGCTCCTGACGGAATTCTAATGAATCATTGATTGACCAGCACCATTTTACCAGTTGGAATGAGTTACCAGAAATGGGCATAGTGGTTTTAGATCCAGCATGTAGCAGATGGAGATTACTTCTTCAAGCCAACGCCTTTTTTGACTGTGTAGGATCTTTGTCTCTTCATCTTTGAATTTCTTTTGTTGGTAAATAAAAGGAGTTCATGTAGTTTTTGCCCTAGCTTGAGTCACCATGAGTAGTAGTTTAGGAAAAGAAAAAGACTCTAAAGAGAAAGATCCCAAAGCACCATCAGCCAAGGAAAGAGAAAAGGAGGCAAAAGCCTCTGGAGGTTTTGGGAAAGAGAGCAAAGAAAAAGAACCTAAGACCAAAGGGAAAGATGCCAAAGATGGAAAGAAGGACTCCAGTGCTGCCCAGCCAGGGGTGGCTTTTTCGGTTGATAATACGATCAAACGGCCAAATCCAGCACCTGGGACTAGAAAAAAATCTAGCAATGCAGAGGTGATTAAAGAGCTCAACAAATGCCGGGAAGAGAACTCAATGCGTTTGGACTTATCCAAGAGGTCTATACACATATTGCCTTCATCAATCAAGGAGTTGACTCAATTAACAGAACTTTATTTATATAGCAACAAATTACAGTCCCTCCCAGCGGAAGTGGGTTGTCTAGTAAATCTCATGACACTGGCTCTAAGTGAAAATTCACTTACCAGTTTGCCTGACTCTCTTGATAACTTGAAGAAGCTGCGGATGCTTGATTTACGGCATAATAAACTGAGAGAAATTCCTTCAGTGGTGTATAGGCTAGATTCTCTCACCACTCTTTACCTTCGCTTCAATCGTATAACTACTGTGGAAAAAGACATCAAAAACCTGTCAAAACTCAGCATGCTTAGCATTCGAGAGAACAAAATCAAACAACTACCTGCTGAAATTGGTGAATTATGTAACCTCATTACGCTGGATGTAGCTCACAATCAACTTGAACACCTTCCAAAGGAGATTGGAAACTGCACTCAGATAACCAACCTTGACTTGCAGCACAATGAATTGTTAGACCTCCCAGATACTATTGGAAATCTGTCCAGTTTAAGTCGTCTTGGTCTGAGATATAACAGACTGTCAGCAATACCCAGATCATTGGCAAAATGCAGTGCACTTGAAGAATTAAATTTAGAGAACAATAACATTTCTACTTTACCAGAGAGTCTTTTATCAAGTCTTGTGAAACTGAATAGTTTGACCTTAGCTAGAAATTGCTTCCAGTTATATCCAGTAGGTGGTCCATCTCAGTTTTCCACTATCTATTCCCTCAACATGGAACACAATCGAATCAACAAAATCCCATTTGGAATTTTCTCCAGAGCAAAAGTATTAAGTAAGCTGAATATGAAGGACAATCAGTTGACATCACTTCCCTTGGATTTTGGAACTTGGACCAGTATGGTAGAATTGAATTTAGCTACTAATCAGCTCACAAAGATCCCTGAGGATGTGTCTGGTCTTGTTTCTCTTGAGGTTCTAATATTATCAAACAATCTTTTAAAGAAGCTTCCTCATGGCCTTGGAAACCTTAGGAAGTTAAGAGAATTGGATCTAGAGGAGAACAAATTGGAATCCTTGCCAAATGAAATTGCTTATCTTAAGGATTTGCAGAAATTAGTCTTGACAAACAACCAACTGACCACTCTTCCCAGAGGCATTGGTCACCTTACCAATCTTACACATCTAGGCCTTGGAGAGAACCTACTTACTCATCTTCCTGAGGAAATTGGTACACTGGAGAATCTAGAAGAACTGTATTTGAATGACAACCCCAACCTGCATAGCCTTCCCTTTGAGCTGGCTCTTTGCAGCAAGCTTTCAATCATGAGTATTGAGAACTGTCCACTCAGCCATCTTCCACCTCAGATTGTTGCTGGGGGTCCTTCTTTCATCATTCAGTTCCTAAAGATGCAGGGTCCATATCGTGCCATGGTCTGATACAAATCTGCTGGTCCCACACACTGTTCAAAAATAGACTGCCATTAATGTTTCATATCTATATCTGTATCTATTTATGTAGATATTGATATATTTGGCAGATTTATAAAGACTACGTTTATGTGTTTCTGCTAATAGAGGAATCATAGCCATTTAGATTTTTTTAAATTCTGTACGAAAAGCTTATATAAGTTTTCTTTGCTGAACTTGATGGATGTTTTTCTGTTGTGTAATATGATATGCTAGTTTGCTTAAAACATTTGCCAACAAATTATAAAATTATTAAATTTAAGGGCCAGAGGTAGTATAGTTAGATATACTTTTTCTTAGCAAAAATTCTGGGCAAGCAATTTTGTTGCAACTTTTCGTATATATTTTCCCCTTACCAATTGTCAGATCTTTATAGTATTATAGGCCCTGAAGGTAGAATTTTTCTTTTAACTTATTTTGAAATTTGAGATTTGAATTTTATATATTGTTTACAGTCAGAGTAAATCACTGGATTTTATTTTATTTTTTTTGGTTTTGATTTGCTCTGTTTTGATCAGCAAAATCTCATTTATATCCTCTGCTAAAGAATTTGCATCAGCTGATTTAAATATTAAAAGATATCTGCTTGTTGAAACAACTGGCAAAGTGAAAAGATACAGTCAAAAATTTTTGAATTCCTTTAATTGTGTTTCTCTGATCAATTGTGAAGCAAAATATCTGAAGTAAGTCTTTGGTTTGGGGGAAAGTATTGATACCTTTTCTAGTATAAATATCTTTTCTGAAGTTTGGGGGAACAGAAACTTGTAGTGCAAAGGAGTTTTCATTCCTGAAAGTTGCAGATCCACAGAAACTAACAGAATAATTTGGCAAAAAAAGAAAAAGATACACATAAACACACACAAACACATTCTATATATGTATATACAATGCTATATAGATATGTATTTATTATATCATAAACTACGATAGGTAACTTTAAGGATTTCTCCCTAGCCTTGTACAATGAAATGAATGTTTTTCTTTGAACACTGCAATATATGTATGTTTCACGGTTATTTAACAGTGTACTATGGTTTTATATCTTGACTTGCCTCGTACATCTTTCAGTTCTGGAATATCTGCGTCTAAGCACAATATCTTCACACTGTGCTATATTGCTGCTGAATTAAATGCACTTTTCCCCACAAATGGGGCACTGGCTTCAAACAATTCAGTTCAGTACCATTGATTTCGATCTCATCTTTCCTTTCTTAGTAGTTGTTAATACAGTTACAGAAAAGAGCACATTGCATAAAAGTCATTGATAGTTAAGTGGAAGTTCTGTGAGATATGCATGTGCTATTTGGTATATTTTCTTTTGCTTTACTGCTTTTAAGGCTAGCAGTATTGTAAATGTGTGCCCCTTATTACAGTACCCTTACTTTTGATAGTGTTGGTCTAAGTCAATTTAATTACTGAAGAGACTCACAGAGCAAGTGCATTCTAGATATATCATCCTAAAAAACACTTCCCATATAATGAATATTATGTATAATTACATGTTGCTGCTTGGTTTTCTTTTTTTTTTTTTTTCTATTTAGATGGGCATTGTAATTTAAATAAAACCATTTTTGAAGTGAGGTTATAACATTGAGATGGAAATTTGGAATGCTGGTTTGCTTTTCCTGGCACTCAAAACCAGGACTAAGTTTGAAGTTGAACCTATAGTCGCAATTGGCAGTTTTTTAAGGAGCAACTAAGAAATGGAAGGCAGGTAAAGATATAAAACCGTAGAATGCTTAAATGTGCTGTAAAACTATTGTAGATGTCACTGGATTTTACCAGGTAATATCCTTTCTTCTTTTTTTTTCCCATCTACTGTGGCTTTTCAGTTAAAATTGTGTTTATAAAAGGAATTTGTTTATTACAGCTCTACCTGAAGCTTGTGTGTATGTGTGGTTTTTAAAAATCTCATATCAAGGTGTGTTTATATCTTACGATAATGGAACTTGAACTTTAAAGGCAGTAACCTGTCTTTTTTTTAATGGGTATTGTTTCTTAAAAATGAAAATAGATACAGTTTTTGAAATATTTTTGTTCCCCTACATTCATTTATGTTAGTTTATAACAGAAATGCAAGGTGAGCACAACCCATGTAGAAGTTACAGACAAACCATCTATAGCTGAGGAATTTATAACTTTTTTAAGGTGCATAAAATATGTCACATGTATGGCTGCCACCTTGGAGAGCTTGTGGATTTCATTACTTCTAATATGAAGCTAAAATGGACTCTTAATTTCCCAACTATCCTTGTGCAGTCAGGATATTTAATATTTAAATAGTTTAAATATAATAAGGGATATTATTGAATGACTACATATGAGCTGATAATTTCCTAAACTGCAGTGGGACTAATTGCCATGTCCAACAATGGTCCTTTCTTTTAAAGAAATTAGGTTTGATCTCTCTGTGAGGCTCAGTAAATAAAGAATGTCATAGAATGTTACATTTAAAAAATAAATAAATAAAAAATAAAAAAATTAAAAAACGTAATGACTTAAACATTATCTTATTTAGCTCTGTCTTTGGGGTGACTGGGCAGTTTTAAAAATCTGGGTCAATTCAACTGATCTTGACTATCACACACATCTGTGATGGGCTGGTGGATGGCTAGATGATCTAAGATAGCCTCAGTCCTGTTTGGAAGTTTACTGCCTGCAAGCTGGGATGCCTTAGTTCTTTTCCAGATTGCCTCTCAACTTCCAAATTGCCTTCTGAGGCTGCTCACATGATAGTCCATGCTTCCAAAAGTAGCCAGAAAGCAAGCCTCATTGTGCAAGCACTTTTAAAGCTTCTGTTTGTATCATATTTACTAATACTAATGTCCTGTTAGTCAAAACAAGTCATGCAGCTAAGTTCAGTTTCAAGGGGTGGAGCAATAGATTCCACCGCTTGGTAGGAGGAAAAGAATTTGTGGTTGCTTTTAGAATCTACCACAGTCTACTCCTTTGTCACAGATTATTCACATTTCTCCCACATGTAAAGTTTGCTAATCATCATTCCAGGTTTTCTGTCTCATCCTATTTATAGCAACAAGCTGGAAGCCTGTGATCTCATGATCTTATCACATCAGGATGAATGAGGATTCTCAGATGTGGCTCCTTGGGTAAAGCTCCTCTTGACTCAGAGATCTGTGAATTAAAAGTGATAAGTCACCTCCATATGCATTTGACATACAGTGGTGAGACAGAGGCAGGTTAACTGAATAGACACTCCGCTTCAGAAGGGGAAGATCAGAAGATCTATAGCGGTCACTGGTCTAAAATTTCCCCTAGGCCCTTGATTAGGGCTCAGTTCTGTTTCCTGGGAGTGCCCTCCCAGTCCATTGTCCTCCAAGGCTCTAGACTCCATTCTTCAGTCCCTTGGTTCCCCATCTTGAGAAATCGTTCCTTTATTTCCCTGAGAAATGGCCATGGTAACAATTCAGTAGCTTTCTCATCTGGCTTCTTGCCCATCGGTAGTTGAGAGCCTAGAGACCTCTCTGCAGTTTAATCAATTTTAGTTCCCTCTAGTTCAAGCTGATGGTGCTTTTGCTGGTATAGTTCTATTTATTTATTTTTAACATTTTGGGCTTTCTGTGTAACAGTTTATAGTCTACTTTATTCAACAAAAGCTGTACCCACAATTATTTTTTCTCTAGATTTATTCACTGTGATTTGGGATCAGGCTCTGTCATACCTTTTTGTCTAGCTGAGAAAGTATGCTAGGCACTTTCTTAAATCTTTCAGAGGTCTTAACAAGTGGCCATACCCTTGCTTTTCTCTGTGTCCTAAGGTCTCCTTTCATTTTGAGAATCTTTTACTTGAAGACTATTCAGATATAGGGAGACTAGAGATGAGAGTTTTGTTTTCCAATGCAGCAGGCCCTGGGCCCTCTGTTTTCTATCTAAATTCAGGCTGCAAACTGAACATTACCTTCTTTCACCCGTCCCTCTGTCTTGCCATCCTTTATCATATGTAGTAAAGAGCACCCAAGTGGCACTTTCCAAATTCTCTCTGGAGGTCTACTTAGCTGTAACTGACATTTTCTTTCTCTCTCAAGGTACTGTCAACTTCAGGTTTACCAAATGTTCTTTCTGTACATAGTATGAGTCATCATTTTACAAATTCGCTATAGCATTTTTTTCCCCCCATTTTTTCGGCCTTTGCAATCTGTTTCCTTACTGAGTTTCTGGTCACTAACCTATTCCAAACCCAACACCACATGTTTTAGACTTTTGTTATGGCAGTACCCCACTCCTGAAATCAATTTTTGTATTAGCTAGCTTATGTTGCATAACAAGCCACCTCAAATTTAGGGACTTAAACCATGGTCATTTTCATTTATATCATTACTTTTTGGGTTGGCTAGGTGGTCTTTTTGGTTTAGACCAGCTCAGGTGATCTCTCCGTTTAATCAAGAAAACTTTTCTTTCTTGTGGGTGGGTTATTTCAGCTATTTTGTGCAAGGAGTGGGGATTTCCAGGAATTGGGCTACTACCCACTTTTTGGCCTTTTATGTTCAGCTTCAGAACTGCCTATAGTGCGGGAGACCTGGGTTCGATCCCTGGGTCAGGAAGATCCCCTGGAGAAGGAAATGGCAATCCACTCCAGTATTCTTGCCTGGAAAATCCTGTGGATGGAGGAGCCTGGCGGGCTACAGTCCATGCGGTCAAAAAGAGTTGGACATGACAGAGTGACTTCACTTTCAGAACTGTTATGCCACCTGTGGATTCATAATTTAGCAAATGCTAATGTATTAAGCAAATGCTAATATATGTATTAGCTAATGTATTAAGCAAATGCTAATGTACGTAGTGAGCATATAATGAGGCTCAAGGGCTACTGAAGTTTGAATCCTCCACCATCTTGGGCCTAATAGGTTCTAACCAGTTTATGTCATATTCTGTTCTTTTTTCTTTTTTTAACTGGAGGATAATTGTTACCCATTGTTGTATTGGCTTCTACCATACATCAACATGAATCAGCCATATATATGTATGCTATGCTGTGCTTAGTCACTCAGTTGTGTCTGACTCTGCGACCCCACCAGGCTCCTCTGTCCATGGCAACTCTCCAGGCAAGAATATTAGAGTGGGTTTCCATGCCTTCCTCCAGGTGATCTTCCCAACCCAGGGATTGAACTGAGGTCTTCTGCGTTGCAGGCAAATTCTTAACCATCTGAGCCACCGGGGAAGCTCAAGAATACTGGAGTGGGTAGTCTATCCCTTCTCTAGGGGATCTTCCTTACCTGGGAATCGAACCAGAGTCTCTTGCACTGCAGGTGGATTCTTTACCAGCTGAGCTACCAGGGAAGCCTGTATATATGTATACCTAAGTCATATTCTCTTCTTAATGGTTGTGTCATTCTCTTAATGGTTCTGAAACAGAAGGAAAGGGGTCAGGACACAAACTTTAAAAGATGACATAGCCCAAGGACAAGACATAAACCGATTCAAACCAAATAGGTCCAAGATGGCAGACACCCACTAGACCTTGAACCTCAGTATACACTCATTGTAACACATTAGCAAGCTAAGTGACACACCCACCAGTGCCATGACAGTTCTGAAGCCAACCATCAAAGATCAAAAAGTGTGTGTTGGCCCAATTCCTGGAAATCCCCTCCCCTTCCCTAAAATAGCTGGAATAATCCTCCCACTCCTTAGCCTATGAAATTACCCAGCCCATAAAAACTAACCATGCCATATTTCAGAGTTGTTCTCACCTTCTGAGATGACCCACACTCTGTCTGTGGAGTGAATTTCTCTTTAAATAAACCCATTTCTTACCTATCACTTTGTGTCTCACTGAAGTTTTTCTGCAATGAGACATCAGTAACTTGAGCTTCAGTAAACCCTGAAACCAGGTGTATGACCTTGTTAAAAAGCCATGGGTTCAAGTTCCAATCTGAGATGCATGGTTTCAGCTGTGCCCTGCCCACTTCCCTCCTGTCTCAGAGGAACACAATTTTCGGAGGAACTTGATTCATTTGGAGGTAGATAGTTCAAAGCAGATGTGGAGGTTCCATGTCACCATGTTGACCCTGACTCTTCTAACTTTTGACTTATCTAAACTTAGCTTTTACTCAAACTTGCTGCCTCACGGTTGTAAGGTGGCTGCTTTACTTCCAGTTTTATATGCACATTCCAGACATGATGGGGGGAAAAATGACAGGTTATGAAAGAGGCATGTACCAACTGAGTTTGCTATCTTATAATTCAGTTCAGTTGCTCAGTTGTGTTTGGCTCTTTGCAACCCCATGGACTGCAGCATACCAGACTTCCCTGTCCTTCATCAACTCCCAGAGTTTGCTCAAACCCATGTCCATTGAGTCCATGATGCCATCCAACCATCTCATCCTCTGTTGTCCTCTTCTCCTCCTGCCTTCAATCTTTCCCAGTATCAGGGATTTTCCAATGAGTCAGTTCTTCTCATCAGGTGGCCAAAGTATTGGAGCTTCAGCTTCATCATCAGTCCTTCCAATGAATATTCAAGACTGATTTCCTTTAGGATTGACTGGTTTGGCTCAGCCTCTTCATTCTTTCTGGAGCTATTTCTTCATTCTTCCCCAGTAGCATATTGGGCACCTACCAACTTGGGGAGTTCATCTTTCAGTGTCGTGTCTTTTTGCCTTTTCATACTATTCAAAGGGTTCCTCAAAGAAGAATATCTTTAATTACAGAGTATTACTGGAAGCCCTACGCAGTAACTTCCACTTATATGTCATTGGTAAGAAGTATGTCATATGGCATTTCCTAGCTATAATGGAGTCTGAAAAATATAATTTGTTTGTTTTTTTGTTTGGCGTGTTGCTTTCTAAAACTAAATAAGGATTATGCTAATAAAGAACAAAGGGAGAATACATACTGTGTAGACATTTATTATTGCCTATCCATGTCTATCTCAAGAAGATAGACAAGAAAGAAAATAAGCCTTTAGAAAAGTAGAAGTAAGGACACTAAGAAAACAAACAAAATGATATAGAAAGTAATTTAGAGGAGTTATAAAATTGATTAATCCCTAATTAAGTGTTTTTTAATTCAATAAAAGAGCCACAAATAATATTTTGGAAGAAAGGGAACTATAACTACAGATATATAATAAAAATCATAAGATTATACTCTGGAGAATTTTATGTCAAAATTTGGATTGGGAGAAGACATGGTTTTCTAGGTAAATATTTTTTTGCCAAAATTACTTCAGAAAATACCAATAAAGCAAAAATCATTAAAGAACTTAAACTAATAACCAAGAATTCCTCACCCCAAAATATCATACTTAGGTGATTTACATATGTACTTTATTCAACCTCAAAGAAGTAGATAATCCTAATATTAACAAACTGTTTAAAAAAATAGAAAATTAGGAAAAGCTTCCCTGGTGACTCAGCTGGTAAAGAATCTGCCTGCAATGTGGGAGACCTGGGTTCCATCCTGGGTTGGGAAGATCCCCTGGAGAAGTATTTAGGCCAGTATTCTGGCCTAAAATTTCATGGACTGTATAGTCCATTGGGTCACAAAGAGTTGGACACAACTGAGCAACTTTCACTTTCACTTTCATTTACTTTTACAATGACAATATGACCTAAATACACGAACCAGACAAGAATACAAGAAAGGAAAATTACAGACCAATCCAATTTATGAACATAAATTCTTATGAAATATTTGTAAATCTGTTTCAGATATTTACATTCTAAGTAGAGTTTATGCATGAAATTAAGAATGATCCAACATCAGAAAATGTGTTAATGTAACAAATCATATTAGCAGATCAGTTAATACCTATAATCTATAAGATACAGAAGAAGCAGTTGTCATAATTTAGTGCTTTATTCATGATTGAATAGACTTTTCAGGAAACTTAGAAGGGAATTTCCTTAACTTGATAAAGAGCATCTATCAAAATAGTCCAGCAAAAACTATCCTTACAATAAGACTCTAGGCTTATTTTCATTAAAGACACAAAAAAGATTAAGATGCCCTTTCTGGCCATTTATATTTAGCACTGTACAGGAGATTCTAACCAATGCAATAAAGTAAGAAAAATGATGTGAATATTGAAAGGTATGTCCTTATTTGCCTACAATATGGCTTTCTTGAGGTCTATAAGTGGAAAATATATAGTAAGAGCTTGCCAGTTTCCCTAGACACAAAATCAACATATCAAAATCTTGTTCACCAGTAATAGCCAATTAGAAAAGTTAATTTAAAAAATTCTATTTTTCAGTAGTAATAAAAGCCTCAAGATGCCTAAACATATGCCTAACCAAAATATGTACAAGAATATTTTTGGAGAAACTGCAGTTATTAAAAGAAAAAAAAAAAGAGTCTTAATAAAAAGAAAGCTGCTGTATTCTTGAGCTGGAAGACTCATCATAAAGATGCCAATTCTCTCCCAATTAATTTATAAAATGAATGCACTTCCAAGTAAGGATGAGGGAGTGGAGCAACAGACTCACTAACTTCTGAAAGGAGTGTAGATCAGTACAACAGCTTTAAGAAACAATTTGGTTACACCTTTAACCTAGAAATTCTAGTCCTAGGTGGAGTCTTATGTGCATCAGCAAACATTCATTAAAGTGTCTATTTCAGCAGCAGAAAAAAAAAAAGGGAAATGGTTTAAATGTCTATCAGTAGGTGTATGATAATAGTGGTGTGCTCATAGAATGAAATACTATACATATTATATATAGCAGTTGAAAGAACCATCATTTTATTTCCTAACAGATGGATCTCAAAACAATATTGAATGAAAAAACAAGTTATGGAAGGATGCAAAAAGAATAATGTTTATATATGTTTTAAAGTCTGAAAAACAACACTATATAGTGTTTATTATATATATATATATATATATATATATATATATGTTTAGGAATCCATGCAAATGTGCCTGGGAATGATAAACAATAAGTTTGTGATGGTGATTCTCTAGGGAGAAAGGAAAGGGCTTGAAAATGGGAAGAGAGGGCTCAAAAAGAGCATCAGGTGTTTCTGATACTCTTTTTACTGAAGTTCTGTTTGTCTCTATGTTGGAAATCTTTCACCATTTAAAAAATATTTTATCCTAAATGCAATGAGGTATCCTGGATTGGATCCAGGAACAGAAAAAAGGACATTAGTGGAAAAAGTGGTTAAATCCAAATAAAGTCTGGAATTTAGTAAATAGTAGTGTACTAATGTTGGTTTTGTAGTTCTAACAAATGTACCATGGTAATGTAAGATGTTATCATTAGGGAGAATTGGTTAAATGAACTCTCTGCATCATCTTAGCAACTTTTCTGAAAATCTAAAATTATTTCCAAATGAAATGTTTATTTTAAGAAGTGGGGGGTTGATTTTAGAATACTCCTAGAGGGCAGGACCTGTCTCTCAGCAAAGTCTGATTTATCCCTATTTTATGTTTGGTACTCCCTTAAGGGAGATCTTAGAGTGGAAAGGGCCTGTAACGGAGCAACCTATCCAGCCATCTTCCTCTGGAAGGTAAGGCAAAGGAGTTATTTAGAAAGAAACTCCTGGAGACTAAAGAGTCTAAGGAACTCAGTGAGCAGGTATGACTGGAACCCAGAAGTTTTGCCTCCTAGGATAATCTTTGTTCTTATCTCATTGCCTCTCATAGTAAAAACAAATGAAGTTCAACAGCTTCCCTTATTTGTTTGTTTTGAAAACTGAAGGGAAAGAATTACACATCACCCAGAAATGATTTAGGTGACCAAAAAACAGAAGCTAGAGCGGTCAATGAGAGGTTGATACATTATTTTACCTTTTTGTTATGAACCTTCGTAAGAGGTTAGAGACTGCCTATGCCCTGAGGGCAGAGTGAGCTAGGATGGGAAGGAACTAAATGTTGTAGAAGGCGTCTGGTCCTCAGTCCTTATCATCAAACCCACTGGGTAGATGTATTTGTCCCCATCTTACAGAGGAGGTAACAGGCTTAGAAAGGTAGAAACCATCACCTTATAATAATAATAATAATCACCTTATAATAATATTGTAATTATCCCAAAAATTAAAAATGAAATTTTAAAAAAGGGTTAAATTACTTCACCAATGTTATGAAACTATTAAGAGGTATGGGCTTCCCTGGTGGCTCAGATGGTAAAGAATCTGCCTGCAATGCAGGAGACCTGGATTCAATCCCTGGGTTGGGAAGATCCCCTGGAGGAGGGCATGACAACCCACTTCAGTATTCTTGCCTGGAGAATCCCCATGGACAAAGGAGCCTGGTGGGCTACAGTCCATGGGGTCGCAAAGAGTCAGACACGACTGAGTGACTAAGCACAGTACAGCACTATTTTGATACTCTGATGTAATAAATTTGTCATGTTTTCTGGAATTAGCTCTTAAAACCATTGTAATTTCTTAAGTGCCAAGAGCTGTATGCACATCTTTTGTTCCTAACTCCTTAAATAGCTCTAGAGCATAAAGATGAAATGGGTGTTTTTTGCTATTCATAACGAGCCTCTTTTGACCACTGAACATATATTCACAAGGTGATTTTTGGAAAGCCCCTAGAAGACCACTGGAAGAGGACTAGTTGCCAGCAGAACCAGCCAGGTGATTAGAGTTGGAGCTTTCAGTTCTAATTCCTGACCTCTGGGGAGGGGAGAAGGGCTAGAGAATGACTTAATCACCAATGGCCAATGATGTGATCAATCATGCCTATGATAGGAAGCCTCCATAAAAACCCAAAAAGATGGTGTTTGAAGAACTCTTAGGTTGATTCATCTATGTGCCAGGAAGGTGGTATACTCCAGACTCCATGAAACAGAAGCTCCTATGCTTGGGACTCCTCGGGACCTTACCCTATGTATCTCTTCATCTGACTGGTTATTCATGTTCTTTAATAGCCAATGTAATAAACTACTAATCTAATAAGTAAACTGTTTTCTTGAGTTCTCTGAGCTTTCCTAGCTAATGATCAAACTTAAGGAGGGGGTGTGGGAACCTCTGACTTATAGCCAATTGTTCAGAAGTACAGGTGACTACCAAGACTTGCAATTGCCATATGAAGTGGGTGCTGTCTGTGGAATCTGATGTTCTTTCCAGGTAGAGAACATCAGAATTGAGTTAAATTGTAGGACATTCAGCTGGTGTTGCAGAGAGTTGCTTGGTGAGGGGCAAACCCATACACATGTGGTGACTAGAAGTGAAGGAGAATGACATGACAGAGGGGAGAAAATAAAGGAGAGTGTTCTTTTTACGTCTATGTTATAGGAAGCCAAGGCTGACTCTAAGAACTCATAATTAAGGAAGACCCATCTGAGGTCAGGGAGGATAAATTCCCCAGAGCTGACAGCCACTCTTAGAAAAGTTGGGGATGGGGATGATGTAGAACATGAGCCAAGTCAGAACAGCCTGGAACAGACTGAGAAGAGCTTTGGGGGAGTGGGCATCAGGCATGCCAGGGTTACAAGCCTCTGCAGATTCTTCCTTCTGGAAAAGAAAAAGTCATGTGGATAAACTCCCTGCCCTCCTACCCCTCCTTCCCGGATCCTATCCCAGCTGCAGGGCCCATGTCTGCTAGCCTTCTGGGGAAGGGCTCCCTAAAACCAAAGGCCTTGTTTAGTTGCTGTAGAAGAGGCTCATGTGACTTAAGAGGACTTTTCAGGCTTGATTGAGGTGATGTGGGTTAAAATAAACTGTAAATCTCTATGTAAATGTGGTTATTGACTGAACAGTGTTAAACCTGGGAGGTTTGTGAGGACAAGAGGGGGGGAAGTGCCTCTTGAGAGAGGTCTCCCAGGAGAATATGAGATTAGTTGAGGTTCAGTGCATTCCTTTGTTGCTCACTCAAGAAGCATATTTGAAGGGATAAGCTTCCTCACTTAGAGCAGAGCATCCCAGACTTGTCGCCATAGTGACAGTGATCAAACAGAGGCTTTAAAACCAGAAAACACCAGGTCAGAGGGATTCTTTTGGAGCCATGCTTCTCTAGTAGAGGACTCAACTATTGTGTGCTGTGGAGGAGAGGGACAGGGAGTTTGAATAGCTTCCTTTCCTTCCTGTCTCTAGCTCTGGGGCTTTTGTTTTGATTTTTCTCTCTGAATTGATGTGGCCTTTGGAAAGGGGCTAGAGAAGGAACTAGTCTTCTTTAAAACCTGTGTCAGAAGCTGGAGGCACCAACAATGAACTATCTCAAAAAGAAATTAAGGAAACAATCCCACTTATAATAGCATCAGGAAGAGTAAATAAATAAATACATATGGATAAATTTAACCAGGGAGGTGAAAGATCTATATTCTGAATGCTATAAGATACTGATGAAAGAAATTGAAAAAGACACAAGTAAATGGAAAGATAGCCCGTATTCATGGATTGGAAGAATTAGTATCATTAAATCATCCATACCACCCAAAGTGATCTACAAATTCAATGCAGTTCCTATCAAAATTCCAATGACATTTTCCACAGAAATATCAATAGAACAAACAATCCTAAAATGTGTATGGAACCACAAAAAACTCTAAATAGCCAAAGCACTCTTGAGAAAGAACAAAGCTGAAGGCATTGCAATTCTTGATTTCAAACTATATTAGAAAGCTATAGTAATCAAAACAGTATTGTTATTGTTTAATCAGTCGTGTCTGACTCTTTGCGATTCTGTGGAGTGCAGCACGCCAGGCTTTCCTATCCTTCACCATCTCCAGGAGTTTACTCAAACTCATATCCATTGAGATGCCATCCAGGCATCTCATCCTCTGTCATCCCCTTCTCCTCCTGCCATCAATCTTTCCCAGCATCAGGGTCTTTTCCAATGAATCAGCTCTTCACATCAGGTGGCCAAAGTATTGGAGTTTCAGCTTCAGCATCAGCCCTTCCAAAACAGTATGGTGTTGGCCTAAAAACAGACATGTATCAGTGGAACAGAATAGAGAGCCCTGAAATAAACCCACATGTGTAGACGATCAACTGATCTTTGACAAGAGGTCCAAGAATACACAATGGAGGAAGAAGAGTCTTTTCAACAAATGGTATTGGAAAAATTTTGCTTGTCCATATGCAATGAAATGAAAAGGTAACCTATAAAATGAGAGAAAATATTTATAAATCATATGTCTAAAGGGGATTAATAACTAAAATATATAAAGAACCCATATCTAGCTCAATAGCAAAAACAAAACAACTGCCCCCACAAGGACATCAAGTAATCCAATTAAAAAGTGAGCAAGGGACTTGAATAGACATTTTTCCAAAAATGACATCTAAGTGGCCGAGAGATATTTGAAAATGTGCTCAACATCACTAGTCATTCAGTTCAGTTCAGTCGCCCAGTCGTGTCCTACTCTTTGCAACCCCATGAATTGCAGCACACCAGGCTTCCCTGTCCATCACCAATTCCCGGAGTTTACTCAGACTCATGTCCATCGAGTCAGTGATGCCATCCAGCCAGTGATGCCATCCAGCCATCTCATCCTCTGTCACCCCCTTCTCTTCCTGCCCTCAATCACTCCCAGCATCAGGGTCTTTTCCAATGAGTCAGCTCTTGGCATGAGGTGGCCAACGTATTGCAGTTTCAGTGTCAACATCAGTCTTCCAATGAACACCCAGGACTGATCTCCTTTAGGAGGGACTGGTTGGATCTCCTTGCAGTCCAAGGGACCCTCAACAGTCTTCTCCAACACCACAGTTCAAAAGCATCAATTCTTCAGCACTCAGCTTTCTTCACAGTCCAACTCTCACATCCATACATGACCACTGGAAAAACCATAGCCTTGACTAGATGGACCTTTGTTGGCAAACTAATGTCTCTGCTTTTTAATATGCCATCTAGGTTGGTCATCACTTTCCTTCCAAGGAGTAAGCGTCTTTTAATTTCATGGCTGCAATCACTGTCTGCAGTGATTTTGGAGCCCAAAAAAATAAAGTCTGACACTGTTTCCACTGTCTCCCCATCTGTTTTCCATGAAGTGATGGGACCAGATGCCATGATCTTAGTTTTCTGAATGTTGAGCTTTAAGCCAATTTTTTCACTCTCCTCTTTCACTTTCATCAAGAGGCTTTTTAGTTCCTCTTCACTTTCTGCCATAAGTGTGGTATCATCTGCATATCTGAGGTTATTGATATTTCTCCCGGCCATCTTGATTCCAGCTTGTGCTTCTTCCAGTCCAGCGTCTCTCATGATGTACTCTGCATATAAGTTAAATAAGCAGGGTGACAATATACAGCCTTGACGTACTCCTTTTCCTATTTGGAATCAGTCCGTTGTTCCATGTCCAGTTCTAACTGTTGCTTCCTGACTAGTCATTAGGGAAATGCAAATCAAAACCACATTGAGATATCACCTCAAACCTGTTAGCATGGCTGTTACCAAAAAGACCAGTTCAGTCACTCAGTCGTGTTTATGTCCAGCTCTTTGCGACCCCATGGACTGCAGCACACCAAGCTTCCCTGTCTATCACCAACTCCTAGAGCTTGCTCAAACTCATATCCATTGAGTTGGTGATGCCATCCAACCATCTCATCCTCTGTCATCCCCTTCTCCTCCTGCCTTCCATCTTTCCCAGCATCAGGGTCTTTTCTAATGAGTCATTTCTTTGCATCAGGTGGCCAAAGTATTGGAATGTCAGCTCCAGCATCAGTCCTTCCAATGAGTTTTCAGAATTGATTTCTTTTAGGATTGACTGATTTGATCTTCTTACAGTCCAAGGGACTCTCAAGAGTCTTCTCCAACTAAAAAAGACAAGAAGTAGTAAATGCTGGTGAGGGTATGGAGGAGAGGGAACTCTTGTACACTTGTTGGTGGGAATGTAAATTGGTTTAGCCATTATGGGAAACAATATGGAGTTTCCTCAAAAAGTTAAAAATGGAACTACCGTATGACCCAGTAATCCTACTTCTGGGTATTTATCTAAAGGAAATGGACTCAGTATCTGGAAGAGATACCTGCATTCTCTTGTTCACTGCAGCATTATTCACCATAAGTCAAACCAAGATTGTGAAACAACCTAAGTGTTGGTTGATGGATAAATGAATAAAGCAAATTGGACACACAGAGTGGGATAGTATTTAGCCATTAAAAGGAGGGAAATCCTTCCATTTGTGACAATATAGATGAAATTGGAGGACATTATGCAAGGTGAAATAAGCTAGACAAAGATTCGTAGAGGTATTCCCCAATTTTTGAAAGCTTCCTTTACGCCACTTCCCTCTATGAAAGAACTACATTAGTACCTGTTTTTGCTAACTGCAGGATATCCTAAGAGAATTTTTGCTTGTATAAAAAGTGAAAATAGCCCATGTTTGTTTTTCAGTGAACTGTTCAAGAGTCAGAACACACCCTGAGCAGTGAAAGTGGAAACAAGCTCCAACCCCGGGAACTGCACTCAGCATCTCAGCATCAAGCTGCTTTGAACTTTGTCTGTGAACATCTGTGCGTTATCTCAATTTATTTTGTGCATCTGTTAGCAAGATGTGTTCTTAAGGTAATTGCTTTTTTTGCTTTATGCTTACTAAAGGTTTCATAGAAATGTTCTACTTTGAAAAAGTGGGGGAAACCTGTACTGTATGACCTTAATTATATGTGGAATCTAAAAAAGTCAAACTCATAGAACCAGAGAATCTTGGTTGCCAGTGGATGGTGGGGAGGGGGACTGTGTGGGAAAATGGGGAGATGTTGATCAAAGGGTACAAACTTTCAGTTATAAAGTGAATAAATTCTGGAGACCTGATGTGTAACCTGACTCTAGCTAAGGTACAGTGATTGTAAATAATAATATTGTATTATACGGACTTCCCTGGGGCTCCATTGACTGGGACTCCAGGCTCCCAATGCAGGGGGCCCAAGTTTGATACCTGGTCAGGGAACTAGATCCCACCTGCCACAAATAAGAGTTCACATGCCACAATTAAAGATCCCAAGTGCTGCAGCTAACACCTGGCTTGGCCAAATAAATATTAAAAAATAATAATGCTGTATTATATACTTGAAATTAGCTAATTTAAATAGATCTTAAATGTTCTTACCACAGACAAACATGCATGGTAACTATGTGAGGTGACAGATGTGTTAATTGTTTGTGGTTGTATTTTCACAATGTGTACATATATCAAACCATCATGTTGTATAGTCCCCCAAAATAAGCTGGAGGCATCTTTCTTTTTTAGGCCCTTTTCTTTTTTGGCTATACTGTTAACCTGATATTCTGGAACTAGTCTGAGTTCCCCGTAAAGCCCATCACCATGGCTCTGTGCCTGTTAGAACATGGGTCTATTTGCAGCAAGCCATGTATACGTTCTTCCTTGTCCTGTCCCATAGCTCAGAAGGCCCAGCTTTTTCATCCTACCTCACAGGGAAGAGTAACAGAGCCTTATAGCCATTCTAACATATGAGGTGTTGTCACTTGCATATCTGGTTTCTTTAAATTGTACCCCAGTTTGCAAGCATGTACTAAGAGAGATGATTGTTTCTTCTAATCTTCTTGGCTTCAAGTACCCTTGACATTCATCTGGGCTTTTGCAGCTCTACTTTGATAATTTGGTTTCTAGACTCAGGTCTGCTTTGACGCTTGGATCACTCACTGAGGCTTGAGCTATTAAACTGGCAATAGAGGAGTCTAGATTCCGTCAATCATTCTGGTCCCAAGTCCCTCCCTGGTGAGCCACGTTCCACTCCCACCACAGTATCCCAACACCATAACCCCATTTCAAATGGAGCTTTGCCCAGAGGTCCAGTAATAGTGAAACTCTTCTTTTTTTCATTATAAGTCTGCCTGCATGTAACCAGCTCTATCTGAAACAACTATATCGTGAACATAATTTCATTGTGTATTTGAAGACCCTGCTAAGTATCTGTCCCATCATATTCAGTCTTCTAAAGTCAGCTGATACCTTTCTTATAAGAGGACTTCTGGATCCCTTAAGAACCTTTTACCTTTTTTAAAAGCAGAGCTTTCCGGTGTTTTGCATTCCGACTAAAGCTGTTGCTCAGAGCCATACATGGAATTTGAATTTTGTCAGGTGCTTTTTTTGTTGTTGCATCTAATGAAATGATCATCTAGGTTTTTTTCGTCTAGCCAGTTGATTAATAAATTACACTGATTGATTTTCAAATGTTGAACCAACCCTACATTTCTAAGGATAAACCTCACATGATAATGATGTATTTCTATATTTATGTAAGTATATATAGATATATATGTACATATACACACACACATATATTGTTGTTTAGTTGCTAAGTCATATCCAACTCTTTGCAACCCCATGGACTGTAGCCACCAGGCTCCTCTGTCCATGGGATTCTCCAGGCAAGAATACCAGAGTGGGTTGCCATTTCCTTTTCCAGAATGTTCCTGACCCAGGGACCGAACCCATGTCTCCTACATTGGCAGGCGGATTCTTTACCACTGAGCTACCAGGGAAGCCCATATATACATATATACATGTATAGATTTGAAGCTTTTCTTTTATTCTGATATTAGCATTTGATGCTATAAATTTCCTCCTAAACTTTAGCTACTTTAGCTGTATCTCCTCAAATTTGATGTATTGTGCTTTCACATCATTCAATTTGAAGTGTTTCCAAATATCCTTGTGACTTCCTCTTTGATTTATGGGTCATTCAGAAGTGTGGTGTTTAGTCTCCAAATATTTGAGGGCTTTTTCAGGTATCTTCTTGTTATTAACTTCTAATTTAATTTCATTATGCTCACAGAACATTTCTATATAATTTCATTTCTTTTAAATTGATTCAGTTCTGCTTGGTGGCCTAGAATATGGCTTATCTTGGTAAATGCTTCAATGTGTACTTGAAAAGAATGTATATTCTGTCTTTTTAGGTGTGGTATCAATTCAGTCATGTAGGTTGATGGTGGTGTTCTGTTCTACCATATCTTTACTTATTTTCTGTATACTTTTTTTCTTTTAATCAGTTACTGAAAGAGGAGTGTTGAAGTATCCAAATACAGTTAGAGATTTACTTAGTTCTCCTTTCAGTTCTAAGAATTTTTGAATAATGTACTTTGGGTCTCTGTTGTTAGATGCATACACATTTAGGAGCGTTGTAGTTAGTGAATTAACCTTTTCATCATGAAATTACTCTCTTTATCACTACTAATATTCCTTGTTCTGAAATCTACTTGTATGGTATTAATATAACCATTTTAGTTTTCTTTTAATTGGTGCTTGTAGCTCTGGGAGTTAGTGATGGACAGGGAAGCCTGGCATGCTGCAGTCCACAGGGTGGCGAAGAGTCAAACACAGCTGAGCGACTGAATTGAACTGCATTTTTAATATTTCCCTTTGGTTTTTAACCTATCCCTGTCTTTATAGTTAAAGTGGGCTTTTTGTAGACAGCATATAATTGAGTCTTGCTTTTTTATCTAATCTGATAATCTTTAATTGGCATGACTAGGCTATTGGTATTTAATATAATTATTGATATACTTGAATTTAAATATGCCATGCAGTTGTTTCATTTGTTCTATCTTTTCTTTGTTCCTTTATCTTTCTCTGCCTGCCTTTGGATTAGCTGAGAATTTTAATTATTTATTTTTATCTCCATTAACTTAATGATTATACATCCTAAAAATTTTTTTAAGTGTCTGCTCTAGTACAATATACATCTTTAATCACAGTCTACCTTCAAATAATATTATACCACTTATTGTATAAAAGTCTTAAAACATTATACTCTAAGTTCTTCCCTCTCAACTTTTGTATTATTGTCATATATTTTTCTTTTATGTATCCTATGTATCTATAGTATATTACTATTATTTTAACTTTAAACAATTATCTTTTAGAGTAACTTAATTTTTTTTAAAAAGTCTTTTCTATTTACTTCATTTTAACCATTTCTAGAGATCTTAGTTTGTTTAGAATCAACTTCTTTTTAGTATATTCCTTCTGTCTGAAGAACTTAACAGTTCTTGAAGGACAAGTCTGTTTATAATGAATTCTCTCAGGTTTTCATTTATTTTTAACAGTTTTTATTTTTCCTTTACTTTTGAGAGAGAGTTTAATGGGTGCAGAATTCTGGGTTAAAAGTTTTTTCTTTTAGTATTCCTAAGTTGTCATTTTGTTGTTTACTGATTTGCATTGTTTCAGATGAGAAGTGTACTTGGAAACTTAACTCTCATCCTGTGTAAATAGTATGTTTCTCCTTTTCCCCAACTGCCTTTAAGATTTTCTCTTTATCTTTTATTTTCAGCAGTTGGAATATGTTATGTCTAGATGTGTTTGATTGTTTTTATTTGGTATTTGTACTGCTTGGAATTCTCTGAACCTTTTGGATCTGTATATTTCATTATTTTTGTAAAATTTTTAGGCATTATTTCTTCAGACATTTCTTTCATATCAGTATCTATTTCTTCTCTTTCTGGGATTCCAATTACACATGAAAGTGAAAGTGAAAGTCGTTCAGTAATGTCTGACTCAGCAGTCCCAAGGACTGTACAGTCCATGGAACTCTCCAGGCCAGAATGCTGGAGTGGGTAGCCGTTCCCTTCTCCGGGGGATCTTCCCAACCCAGGGGTTGAACCCAGGTCTATAGTCGACCAATTTGATTCTGTTTCATAACTCTTAGGTACTCTATTCTTCCCACCCTCTTTATTTCTTTGTGTTTCAATTTGTGTCATTTCTGCTAACCTATCTTCAAGATCGCTAATTTTGTTTCCTCTGTTGTGTTGAGTCTGCCAATGAGACTGTTGAAGCACCTTATCTTTCATCCATAGAAACAGAGAGTAGATTGGTGGCTGCCTAGAGCTGGGGGAATTTGAGAGGCTATGGGTAGTGACTGTGGATAGGTACAGGTGATAAAAATGTTCTAAGTGCTTTTTGGGTGATAAGTTCTTTTTGGGTGATAAAAATGTTCTAAGTGCATTGAGTTGATGGCTGTACAACTCTGTGACTGTACTCAAAAAAAACAAGCAAACATTGAATTGTTACTTCAAATGCATTAATGATATGGTATGTGAATTATATCTCAATAAAGCTATTATCGATGACGTAGAGGGGTGGGATGGGGGATGGGAGGAAGTTTCAAGAGGGAGGGGATATATGTATACATATCGCTGATTCACCTTGTTCTACAGCAGAAACTGGCACAACATTGTAAAGCAATTATCCTCCAGTTAAAAACTAATAAATGAAAAAACAGAAACCTTCATGCTTTAGGTTCAAAGTCTACATTGATATGAATCTGGCAGGAATCAGGGAGGGATTAAGACATCTTATTGATGGTGCTGAAGGACAGACAGAACAAAATGTAATTTTGAAGGAAATGTTACTGTAACTGAAACTAGCAGATGGATAGAGATTATATATATTATTTTATTCTGTGTTATATATCTGATTCTAAGTGTTGAAAACTGACTCTAAGTGTTCTTAGCTAGTCCATGTCTTTATCCTTTCGTGTGTTTTGCTAGTTCCTGTAGATAAAATGTGACTTACAGCTATTAGTCTTACAGCAAAAACTTCCAAGAGCGCTCATGGCTTTGAGTTTTCCCTAGTATTCAAGCTCCCCTCTGCTGTGTATCACAGGGGGTGTGACCTACCAGCTGCTGATCTTATATGGTGGTGTTACTCATCAACTTTAATAACCTCAGAGTTTCCACATTGCCTCCTCTGTTATAAAACAACTTATAAATAGGGCCCTAGTAGGTTCTCCAAATGGAGAATTTTAGTACAATTTCTCTGTAGGGGGTTCACTGCGAAACTCACAGGAATCATATAATGGCCTAACAGATGCTCCTTCTCTTTAGGGAAGGCACACATGTCCCTGAGGTGTTATATGTTTTTAGACACTTGGAAGTCTTCTAGATGGTTCTTGATGTGTTTAATATGGAATAATCCCCAAAATATATTAAGTGAAAAAATCAACATACAAAACAGATTGTGTAATATGCTATCATTTGTTTTTAAGAAAGAAAGTGGGGGGAAAGTGTATATGTACATATTTTTATACATGTCCCTAGAAGACACTGATGTCATGGCTGGCTCTGAGGGAAGGAAGTTGGAGCTGAGTACCTAGGAACAGGGGAGGGTGAAATACCTTTTATTGCATACCCTTTGAGTCTTTTGAATTTTGAATCATATAAATGTATTGGCTATTCAAAGAGAAGCACAAGTTTGATTAAAAGCAAAACCCTTCTATCCAGAAATAAATCCACAAACCTGTGGTCAATTTATCTAAAACATGGGAGGCAAGAATGCACACTGGAGAAATGAGAGTCTCTTCAGTAAGTGGTGCTGGGGAAATGGAACAGCTACATGTGAAAGAATGAGGTTAGAACATTTCCTCCCACCATATACAAAAATAAACTCAAAATGAATTAAAGAACTAAATATAAGACATGAAAACATAAAGGAAAGGAGAATGTAGACAGAATACTCTAACATAAATTGTGGCTGTATTTTGGCAGGAAATCTAGCTCCTAATGCAAAAGAAATAAAAGCAAAAATAAATAAAAGGGACCTAATTAAATTTAAAAGCTTTTGCATAGCAAAGGAAACCATCAACAAAACAAAAAGACAGTCTACTGAATGGAGAAAATATTTGCAAATGATGCAACCACCAAGGGGTTAACTTCTAAAATATATAAACATCTCATACAACTTAATATTTAAAAAAAAAATCCAAACAAGAAATGGGCAGAAGACTTGAATAGACATTTTTCCAAAGAAGACATATTGATGGCTAACAGGCACATGAAAATATGCTCAACATTGCTGTTTATTAGAGAAATACAAGTAAAAACAGCAATGAAATACCACCTCACACATGTTGAGTTGGCTATCATCAAAAAGTCTATAAATAACAAATGTTGCTGAAGATGTAGAGAAAAGGTAACCCTCATACCTTGTTGGTGAGAATGTAAATTGGTGCAGCCACTATGGAAAACAGTACAGAAGTTCCTCAAAAAACTAAAAATAGAACTATCATGTGATCCAACAATTCCACTCCTGGGTATATATCTGGAAAAATATAGTTTGAAAAGACACATGCACCCCAGTATTCATAGCAGCACTACTTATAATAGCTAAGATATGGAAGCAACTCAAGTGTCCATCAACAGATGAATGGATAAAGAAGGTGTGTAGATATATACAGTGGAATATTACTCTGCCATAAATAATGAAATTCTGCCATTTGCAATGACATGGATGGACCTAGAGAGTATTATGCTAGTGAAATAAGTCAGACAGAAAAAGACAAATACTGTACATCATCACTTATATGTAAAATATAAAAAGTGAAACAAATATGTATAGCAAAACAGAAACAGGCTTACCAGTATAGAAAACAACCTAGTGGATACCAATGTGGAGAGGAAGAGGGTGGGGCAAGAGAGAGGTACATCATTAAGAAATATAAACTGCTATGTATAAAATAGATGAGCAACAAGGATATATTATACAGCACAGGGAATTATAACCATTATTTTTATAATACCTTAACATGGAGTATAATCTATAAAAATACTAAATAACTATGCTGTATACCTAAAACTAATATAATGTCGTCAATCAACTATTCTTCAGTTTAAAGAAAAAATCCTCCTAGGATGGTTAATCTGACTTGAGACTTAAATTGACCCTTGGTAATTCGCTCATTTCTCTTCACTTAGGTCTTCCTTCTTAGACCCTCCACCTTGGGTAATTGGCCTGCAACAGATATGTTGCAACATCCCCCTCCCTCTCAGAGTCTAATAGGGACTCTGCACAGGGGTGAGACAGCATTTCTAAGATATCTCTGGTGACCAATTGCCATGGTTAGCCCTAAACCTTCTAGATTGGTGGTTCTCAAACTTGAGCCTGATTCAGACTCACCTGGAGGGTTTGTTAAAACACACCTGGCTGGACCCACTTTCAGAGTTTCTTGTCTTCAGTAGGTAGTAGTGTCAACAAGTTCCCAGGTGATGCTAGTTGGGGAACACACTTTGAAAATCAGTGCTCTCGACTAGATTCTCCTGTGATGTGTTGATGTGCAGTTT
The DNA here is from genome assembly GCF_033118175.1 of Dama dama. Classification (NCBI taxonomy): domain Eukaryota; kingdom Metazoa; phylum Chordata; class Mammalia; order Artiodactyla; family Cervidae; genus Dama; species Dama dama. The sequence goes on from NC_083699.1 coordinate 50,522,028, forward strand.
TGGTGTCCCAGTTGTATCCTCGCTTAGCCATATGAAAAAATGAAAAGCAGGAGAGGTCTGTCCCTTTCCACAGGCATCCTTATAGCTCCCCATCTTCCAGCTGTCTCCCCAGTTAACAATATTTATCTGGCTCCAACCCCCTCATAGGATGGTCTTCATGTCACCACCAGCAAGACTGACACATCAGAAGCCTGCATGCCCCTTCATCTGTAGTCCCAGAGCAGACATTCTTGTAATCTTTGCTGTCAGCTCTCTGAAGATTTCATTGGTATTTAAGGCATTAGAAGAGTCATGCTAATTACTGATTCCTCTTCCAGTGTTTCTCAATGGGGCACCATTAGCATTTTAGATGAAATAATTCTTTATCATGAGTATTCTGTTTAATGTAGGATATTAGCATCCTTGCCTGCCCTCCCCCCATCATTATAGTAGTTAATAATCCCACCACATTTCCTAGTGCGCCTCCACCTCAAACCTTCTTCTTCGTTTCTTCCCTGAATTAAAAATGGTGAGGTGCCCTGAGAACCACTGTGTCATTTTTTTTTTAAATTTGTCATTGCTGTATTGCTTGCACACAGAGATAATGCAGAGGAACAGAGAGGCCTGGCATGCTGCAGTCCACGGGGTTGCAAAGAGTCAGACATGATTGGGCGACTGAACCACAACAGTAACAATGTCATTGACACTTTATTTTTTTTTCAGCTTTTTATTTTGTATTGGGGTATAGCCAATTAACAATGTTGTAATAGATTCAGGTGAATAGTGAAGTGACCCAGCCATACTTATACATGTATCCATTGTCCTCTAAACTCCCTTCCCATCCAGGCTGCCACACAACTTTGAGCAAAATTCCATGTGCTAAACAGTAGGTCCTAATGTATGTGTCCATTGCAAATCCCCTAACTATTCCTTCTCTACCCGCTGCTCCCTGCCCTGGGCAACCATAAATTTGGAGAACTACTGTGTTTTGTATTAAGCTTCCAGACCCTTGCCCAAACTATGTTGCTTTAGCTCCCTGCAAAAATCTCAAATCATGTTTTAATATTTCCTTGCTTTCATAAGTGTTGATATTTAAAAGGGGCCAAATAGTGAGTGTTTCTTTCTGAAAAGCCTATGGGTAGGGAACTTCCCTCAGAGAAGGCAATGGCACCCCACTCCAGTACTCTTGCCTGAAAAATCCCATGGACGGAGAAGCCTGGTAGGCTGCAGTCCATGGGGTCTCGAAGGGTTGGACTTTTCACTTTCATACATTGGAGAAGGAAATGGCAACCCACTCCAGTGTTCTTGCCTGGAGAATCCCAGGGACAGCAGAGCCTGGTGGGCTGCCGTCTATGGGGTCGCACAGAGTCGGACACAATTGAAGTGACTTAACAGCAGAAGCAGCAGGGAACTTCCTTGGTAGTCCAGTGGCTAAAACTCCGAGCTTTCAACAGGAGGCCCAGGTTCGATCCTTAGTCAAAGAACTAAATCCCGCATGCTGCAACTAAGACCCAGCGTGCATGTGTGCAAATTCACTTCAGTCATGTCCGACTTTGTGCAACCCTATGGACAAGCCTATCAGGCTCCTTGCCAAATAAATGAACATTTTTTTTACAAGTCTATAGGTAGAATTGTCCCCTCTCTGCAGAGACTAGCACTGGAAGGTCCAGTTTCTTGATGAAGTACCTTTGCGTCCTCATAGCAAGGAGAATTATGTGACCCATTCTATTTCCCTTTTTTACTGTGAGTGTCATGAAACTCAGGGATAGATGTAATGCTTGACAATTTTATATTTTCTTGTGAGTGACTCTGGGTCCTTTCAGAAACAATCCTTGGTAAGGTTGAGTTGTGAAAGGATTGTAGCTGGGAGTAGCCTAATCTGATGGGCAGAAGAATGAGCGTAGAATGGGCTCCTCTGGGCACAGGGTAGGATGATGTGGTCTGAGGCACAGGAGGAGGAGCAGGTGAGGAGGTGCCTCCTGCTGGCAGCCAGTGGAGGAGTGGCTGGTGAGGATGAGGTGTCAGGTGTGCTCTGGCTGGAGGTGGAGTCAAGGTCAAGTGGCAGGTGCCTGAGCCCTTTATCAAGGGTGGAGAATCCTTGAGGAGAGGGGCAGCAGATGGACCCAGCTTGCTTGGTTGAGGGAAGTTCTGCTGGGACTGACTGGCTTAGGCCATAAGAGACACAGAAACTATTACTTATAGAAATGCTGTCCTGCCTCAGCTCCCACCTGGTCCTGAGGACCACACAGCTTACCAGGAGCATGTGGGTTCAGATGGGGCCAGCACTCTTGGCATCAGCTTTCTGCTGAAGCTGCCTGTGCAGGTGGGAAAGAAGATCTAGCCACAGGACTGTAACAATGTGGGGATTCTACCCCTTCCCACCCCTCCTTGGAGGGTCCAGTCACTCCCATTTCCACTTCAAAGTACACCCAAAGTTGAGGGTGGGGCGCCACCCTAGACTGAATGTCCACCCTCTAGATCTCCTGTGTGATGAAGGGATGTATAAGGACTTTTCCACCTGAAAGTACTTTCTCTGCTTAAATTCCACCATGAGTATTTGACTTCCTTTGAGTTTACAAAAACTGCTACTAATAGGGCTTCCCAGGTAGCAGTGGTAAAGAACCTGCCTGCCACCGCAGGAGATTTAGTAGATGCAGCTTTGATCCCTAGGTTGGGAAGATCCTCTGGAGTTGGAAATGGCAACCCAGTCCAGTATTCTTGCCTGGAGAATCCCATGAACAGAGGAGCCTGGCGGGCTACAGTCCATAGGGTTGCACAAGAGTCGGACACTAATGCAGCGACCTGGCACAGCTTTACTGATGCACCTTCTAGAAGAGCAGCACATGAAGGGCTCAGAGGTCAGTCATTTGTTCCTGTGATACAATGGATTTACTGCATGTTCTAGGTATTTGTTTCTCTCTTAAGCAATATATGAAGTTTGCTGCTGGTGGGAAACAGGTTTCTAAAATGCGGAGAAGGGGTAAATTTCAGCCTGGGTTAGGCTGAGGGGTATGCCATGGGGGCTGCCTGCCTGTGGCTTCTGGAGGGCATGGATGTGGACTGGGTCCTAGGACTGTCAGGGGGTGGGGACTCACTCACTCCAGAGGACAGTCTTCTCCCAGTTGTGGGTACTTTCTCCCTGTCCTGTCAGTAACTTTTCCCCTGGTCATGTCCCTCCAAAGGCCCCAACAGCCTCCTGAGAGGCCTCCCGGGTAGCCTTCCTCCCCACGCCTGCCACGGCCTCTCCCAGACCCTGCAGCCGCTTGGAGCTCCATCCTCCCTCCTGTTCCAGCGTCTGTCCTCTGTGGAGGAAGAAAGCACCTCGTTCTGGTTCTCCTCGTAACTATTGTTCCTGAACTCTAAACCCATAACCCCCACACACAGTCATAAAAGCAACTATTGTTGTCCTTGGGATGTTTCCACCAGCCACTCTGCTGATGGGCTCCTCCCGGCCGGCCGCTCCCTCTCCCTTTGGCGTGTCTGTCCCTGACTCAGCTTTTCCTGTGCTCCTTTCTGCCAGGCACTGCCCAGGGGGCTGCCAAATCGGCTGCCCCTGCTAGAGTTCAGAACTCTTCAGGGCTCCCCAGCGAGGCAGCCCTCCAGGACTTCTTCCCTTGTCCTTCCAGCCCAGTTGCCACAACAAACAGCAGAGCCGCCTGTTGGTGAGTGTGCAGTTTATGCTGTTGACTCCTCCCCCTCAGCCCACCCTGAGGAGCTGCCGAGAGGGGAACTATGTGCCTTCCTGGGCAGCCAGGAGGGACCACTGCCCCCAAGGTGAGATGACACCTGGCCAGGTGCCCAGGCAGGTGGCAGGCGAGGGGGAAGTCAGGGTGCTTTAGCACTATCTATTGACCATGGCTTAGCTGGTCAGAATTCTAGAACTGGTCAGGTTGGTGGGAGCCAAGATTGATTAAATGTCCTGGGTGCCCTGGCCTCTACTCTGCTCTTCATGCTTCCAAACTGTGGTGCTCCATCTTCCAAACTGCCCCAGACTTCCTCCTCCACTGCTCCAGGAGGCTGCTGTGATGCGCTCCCCATTTGGTTTTGATTTCCCCTTTGACTCTCTGGTTCTTTGGCAGGCTGTGCTTGTTGGGGTTGGAGCGCAGGTAGAATTCTGTGTTAATGTGGACCCAGGTATTCTAGGTCCTGAGCAAGGGCACCCATGACCGTGCTGCACAGGCGTGGCCATCTCCAGTCTGCTCAGTGAGCAGTCCTGTGTGAGGGCAACAGAGAGTGTTTAGATGGTGCCTTCTTTGGACACCTGTACAATGGTGAATAATTCAAATAATATTCTGAAATATATTTCTCAGTAATATTTCAAACATGTAGGTGAACTTTGGGGATTTCCCCTGTGTGATTTGAGAGGTGAATGGATTCATTGCTTTCTGCAGCCAGTGAGGGAGATGGGTTTTTCCATTGCCACCATGCTGACCATCAGGCTTACAAGTACTTCAGGGGTCCTCAGCCAGTGTCGGCCTGGGACCACCCATTTGCTCTCTGTGCAAAGGAGGCTGATGGAGCCTTTAACCAATTATGGTGAAGCAAAGAGTGTGAGAAGGAAGAGGAGGAAAAAGAGGAATTAGTGAAAGGAAGCGAGGCCTGTGATTTTATAGCACTGATTGTTTCCCCCACCCCCATGATTCTAAAGCTGCTTTGAACTATGGCCCCATCACTGAAGTGAGAGAATAGCCTCTTAGAACACTTGGAAAGACAACAACAACAACAAAAAGTATGTAGGTGCTGGTCTTTTGTTAATAAAACAAATCTCAAAACTTTAAAGGAATTTTTAAAAAAATGACGATGAGGTTGGACTCTAAATTGGCTGATAAAAAAAAAAAAGTAGTGGTGTCCTATCTCTGCCTGAAGGAAAATACGGAACCTGCAGGTGAAATGGGAGGCCTTATTTTAGGATTCAGGGGGGGCTGGATCAAAGAGAATACTCTGTATGTCTGAGCATGGCTCTCTTGGCAGGGAAAGCCTTAAAGCCATGACTTTGTGAAGTCGCAGAGGCAGAAGATCAAAGGAGGGAGAAATTAATGCAAGTCCTTTTATTTAAAGGCAGGCTTGCCTCAGCTCAAATAGGGCTGAAGGTAGAGCCACGGGGGCTGAGGAGTGGGCTGTGCACGAAGTCTTTTCTGTGGAGTTATCAGCTTTCTGCTCCAGACAGGGAAGTTTGCAATGACGAAAAGAGGACAAACTTCTGTAGAACACCCACACCTAGAGTGGAAGGGACTGCAGAAACCATCCAGTACTCTCTTCCCTCCTTGATGAGGAAGGACCTCACAAATACAGCTGTGAACCTGGTCAGTGCCGAGCACCCAGAACCTGGTGCTCTCCTCCTGGGTCCCTTAAAGTCTGAGACGCTGGGCCCCTCACAGATGATGCACTGACCTTTAGCAAACATTTTCTGATAGACTTCTTAAAAGGGGGAATAATCTTTTTTTTTTTTTAATTGAAGTATAGTTGATTTACAAAGCTGTGTTAGTTACAGGTGTAGAGGAAAGTCATTCAGTTATGCGTTTATATATACATTATGTATGTATGTGTATTCTTTTTCTGATTCTTTTCCATTATAGGTTATTACAAGATATTGACTGTAGTTCCCTGTTCTATACAGTAGGACCTTGTTGTTTATTTTGTATATAATAGTATATATCTTTTAATCATAAGCTCCTAAGTTATCCCCCCTTCCTCTTTTGTAACCCTAAGTTTATATGAGTTTGTTTCTGAAAGTCCATTTGTATCATTTTTCGCATTCTACATATAAGTGATGTCATATGGTATTTGTCTTTCTCCGTCCAACTCTCTTCACTTTCTCTAGATTCATCCATGTTCTGGAAATGACACTATTTCATTTTTTCTTTTTTAAATTTTTAAATATTTATTTATTTATTTGGCTGTGCCAGGTCTTAGTTACAGCACACAGGATCTTCACTTTGTTGCAACATGCAGGATCTTTTTTTAGTTGTGGCATGTAGCATCTAGTTCCCTGACCGGGGATCAAACCCAGGCCCCCTGCACTGGGAGCCCACAGTCTTAGCCACTGGACCACCAGGGAAGTCCCTATTTCATTCTTTCGTATGGCTGAGTAATATTCCATTGACTGGGTTCCATTGATCTGTACCTGTGGGGGTAACCAGATGTGAAGGTCTGACCATCTCTGACTGAGGACAGTGTCTGTTGTGGAACAGCCTCAAAACCCCTAAGGGCTGGGCACACTAGGAGATAATCTGTGTAGGGAGAGAGATGCTGGGATCTGGGATAAGATTTGGATCCTGTCCTGTTTCTTACACAGACATAGTAGAAACAGAGGACCTGTCAGATCATAGGAGAGCTTAGAAGCAGTTTCTGGTTGGGGCACTGTGAAAGCTTTGAAGAGATGGGCGGCCACACTGAGGAGGCAGGACCAGAAGTTTAGAGCCTTCTACAACACAAGGGAGACTCTGGGTGTGGGATGAGAGTTTAATGTGGTAACAAGACTACAAGGCAAGCATCCATCCCATGGAGTTATTCTGGGAACATATTAATAATTGCTAAACTTTTCTGGGTGATCCCTGATCACGGGGCCTGATAAAGCCCATGCTGACTGCTGAAACGCTGTTAAGATAAAAGCTGCTTTTATTCATTTGATGTCCATTAAGCCATCACAGATTAATTACTTTTTCAAAATAAAGAAAACTATGCCACAGTTCTTCAAGTAACTTATGACCAGATGTTGAGGTCTTGGTCACATGCTTAAAAATATTGTAAGAAATCTTCAGACAGTAAAATCTAAAAATAAAACTCCCCAAATTAAAAAAGATGAATAAGAGAAAAGTTCAAGAGATTTATTGGCTTCCTTATTTTTTTTATTTTTGAAAAGAATCACGGTATAATTTAATGCCAGATGCTGAGACCTAGATATACCCAGTTTTGTGGCAGAGAGGGAGGGTGCATATAAGATGCAAGAAAGTATCCAAGAGAGAAAATGATGAAAATTACTGGTCACTTATCTGCTTGGGGGTTTACAGTGTTGCCAGTTTTAGGCCAGATTTCCCAGCAGCCCGTGGGTGTTCTTATCTCTTCTTTCTAACCACACCAGTTGGCGTCCTGCTGACCTTCAGCTGTGTCACATCCCACAGGTTACACATCCCCACGTTTTAGAGGCAGAGGGGAGTTAGCGTGAGAGGCCCACTCAGTGCTCTCAGTAAAGGGGGAGGGGAGATTGGAGAGCATCCTAGGATGATGGTAGGACTTGCTGTGCTCTTGACCACAGATTGAATGAAGGTAGAAGCTTGTCAGGAATTTTATACAGTTCAAACTGGTGTCTGGTGCTACGGATGAGAATCTAGGTTTAGAAGGAGGGTCTGTCTGCACTGGTGGGAGAAGTGAGTGGAGCGGGAGGAGAGACCTTGGCCTGAATTTCAGGAAATGGCACTTGCAAAGGGGAACTTCAAGTTCAAAAGAAGCTTTAGAAGGACCTCAGTGAATGGAACTTTTGATTAAAATCAGGAAGATGAAAATAAAAATGAATAAATAAGGAAATAAATAAAAATTCTTCACTTAGAGTTCTTTTCAAAATCAGCTAAGTATGGACAGACTGTGATAGGGTTGATGACAGTTTAAGATCTTTACTGCAAGATCAGTGGGGGAGACATTTTGTCATTGTCTCTTCTCTAGGTTGTAGTCAATAACCGTGGAGGGTCTGAGATTTCACCAACTGGCAAGCTAGTTAATTAGCTGCCAAGGTTTCGTGAACCTTGGCGAGCTCTGTGAGTTAGGGACAGCACTTTATGATTCACAACAGTGACAGTGACCAAAGTACCAGCATTTCCTCTCACTAGTTCTTTGAGTTTCAGTCTCCATAGGCTGAAACCTGAACACATAATGGAGAGAAATTCTGAGCTTAGGGAACTAAAATCTTTTATAATGCACGGTAACAGTTGATCTGCAAAGAGTTCGACAGGAGTTGGCGACTGAACAACAACAAAGCCTGCCTGTGCTTTGCTCCAAAGGAAGACATTCTCTCTCCCAAGGTTATTTATGATACAAATATTCTTGAAAAAAGAAGTCTGGAGCGAAGGTAGTCAGTTCCTGTGCTTGCAGGATATGCGGAATGTGAGATGCCCAAGGGGACTGACTCTTAGATGCTGCATCTGTCCACAGGGGAAGGAAGCTAGTGTGTATGCGCTGCTTGTTGTGCACCCGGTGCTGACCAGGAGGCTTCTCACGCCTTACCTCATCAAAGCTCAGAGGTGGTACTGTTGTTTTATGAGTAAGAAAGCTGGCAAGTAATGGAGTATCAGCTGCAGGAATTTTTTTTTCTAATTTATTTATTTTATATTGGAGGATAATTGCTTTACAATGTTGTGTCAGTTTCTGCCATATAACAACATGAATCAGCCATAGGTATACATATGTTCCCTCCCTCTTGAACCTCTGCACTCCCCACTTCCCACCCCATCCCACCCCTCTAGGTTGTCATGGAGCACCAGGTTGAGCTCCTTGTGTTATACAACAACTTCCCATTAGCTATCTGTATTACATATAGTAATGCATACATTTCAATGCTACTGTTTTAATCCGTCCTATCCTCTCCTGCCCCCGCTGTGTCCGTAAATCTGTTCTCTATGTCTGAGTCTGTATTGCTGCCCTGTAAATAGGTCCATCAGTACCATTTTTCTAGATTCTATATTAATATGGATTAATTATGATATTTAATATTCATTAATATATGATATTTGTTTTTCTCTGACTTGCTTCAATCATCTGAAGGATTTATATATACATTGCAGACATTAAAAAAAAAATACTTATTTTGGTTGCACCAGATCTTAGTTGCATCAAACCTTAGATCTTCAGTTCAGTTCAGTTGCTCAGTCATGTCCAACTCTTTGCAACCCCATGAATCGCAGCACGCCAGGCCTCTCTGTCCATCACAAACTCCCAGAGTTTGCTCAAACTCATGCCCATCGAGTTGGTGATGCCATCCAACCATCTCATCCTCTGTAGTCCCCTTCTCCTCCTGCCCCCAATCTCTCCCAGCATCAGGGTCTTTTCCAAAGAGTCAACTCTTCGCATGAGTTGGCCAAAGTATTGGAGTTTCAGTTTCAGCATCAGTCCTTCCAGTGAACACCCAGGACTGATCTCCTTTAAGATGGACTGGTTTGATCTCCTTGCAGTCCAAGGGACTCTCAAGAGTCTTCTCCAACACCACAGTTCAAAAGCATCAATTTTTCAGTGCTCAGCTTTCTTCACAGTTCAACTCTCACATCCATACATGACCACTGGAAAAACCATAGCCTTGACTAGACAGACCTTTGTTGGCAAAGTAATGTCTCTGCTTTTTAATATGCCATCTAGGTTGGTCATCACTTTCCTTCCAAGGAGTAAGCATCTTTTAATTTCATGGCTGCAGTCACCATCTGCAGTGATTTTGGAGCCCCCAAAAATAAAGTCTGACACTGTTTCCACTGTCTCCCCCTCTATTTCCCATGAGGTGATGGGACCAGATGCCATGATCTTAGTTTTCTGAATGTTAAGCTTTAAGCCAACTTTTTCACTCTCCTCTTTCACTTTCATCAAGAGGCTCTTTAGTTCTTCTTCGCTTTCTGCCATAAGGGTGGTGTCATCTGCATATCTGAGGTTATTGATATTTCTCCTGGCAATCTTGATTCCAGCTTGTGTTTCCTCCAGCCCAGCATCTCTCATGATGTACTCTGCATATAAGTTAAATAAGCAGGGTGACAATATACAGCCTTGACGTACTCCTTTTCCTATTTGGAATCAGTCTGTTGTTCCATGTCCAGTTCTAACTATTGCTTCCTGACCTGCACACAGGTTTCTCAAGAGGCAGGTCAGGTGGTCTGGTATTCCCATCTCTTTCAGAATTTTCCACAGTTTATTGTGATCCACACAGTCGAAGGCTTTGGCATAGTCAATAAAGCAGAAATAGATGTTTTTCTGGAACTCTCTTGCTTTTTTCGATGATCCAGCAGATGTTGGCAATTTGATCTCTGGTTCCTCTGCCTTCTCTAAAACCAGCTTGAACATCTGGAAGTTCTCGGTTCATGTATTGCTGAAGCCTGGCTTGGAGAATTTTGAACATTACTTTACTAGCGTGTGAGATGAGTGCAATTGTGTGGTAGTTTGAGCATTCTTTGGGATTGCCTTTCTTAGGGATTGGAATGAAAACTGACCTTTTCCAGTCCTGTGGCCACTGCTGAGTTTTCCAAATTTGCTGGCATATTGAGTGCAGCACTTTCACAGCATCATCTTTCAGAATTTGAAATATCTTGACTGGAATTTCATCACATCCACTAGCTTTGTTCATAGTGATGCTTTCTAAGGCCCACTTGACTTCACATTCCAGGATGTCTGGCTCTAGGTGAGTGATCACACCATTGTGATTATCTGGATCATGAAAATCTTTTTTGTATAGTTCTTCTGTGTATTCTTGCCACCTTTTCTTAATATCTTCTGCTTCTGTTAGGTCCATACCATTTCTGTCCTTTATTGAGCCCATTTTTGCATGAAATGTTCCCTTGGTATCTCTAATTTTCTTGAAGAGATCTCTAGTCTTTCCCATTCTATTGTTTTCCTCTATTTCTTTGTATTGATCGCTGAGGAAGGCTTTCTTCTCTCTCCTGGTTAGTTGTGCTGAATCTTAGTGGGATCTTAGATATTCATTGCAGCATGTGGGAATTTTAGCTGTGGCATGCAAACTCTTAGGTGGGGCATGTGGGATCTAGTTCCCTGACCAGGAATCAAACCTGAGACCCTTGCATTGGTGCAGAGTCTTAACCAGTGGACCACCTGAGAAGTCCTTGCATACTTCTTAGAAGCTAAGCATGGTGCTAAGAAATAGCTGAGACTTTATTAGTTGCTTCTCAGCTGCCTTGCCAGGCACAGTTACAAGTTCTCCATGAATTGACTTATGCATTTCTCGTAACTAAGGTTATCAAGTGCTGCTGAGGAAGCTGTGAAGGAAATTGAGGCATGGGGAATAATGGGACCAAGGTTCAAATCTGTGGTTTATCCACTGTGCTCTTGTTTTCTTTCTTTGGTCCTCAGAGTAACACCAAGGGGGTCCTAGTCTAACTAACATGAGCCCAGAGGATGTGGGAGGGTTTGGAAACAACGGCAATTAGGGAGAGTTGAAGGAGTCCAGTGTATTTTGTCTGTAGAAGGATAAAGGATAAATTATTGTCTTCAGATATCTGTAGGTGTGTCTTGTACAAAGGTAGAGTTTATCTGACTCCAGGGAACAGAATTGGGTTCAGTTAGGGGAAGCCATATCATGGCTCAGCAGATTCTACTATACACAGTGACCAGAACTGCCTGCCCTGCCACCCTTTCCTGTCCCCTCTCTGAGAATTTTCCCCTGTCAGACATGCCCAGGGAAGGTTCCTGTGTGAGTGGGGTGGGGGAGTACTAACTTTGGGGAACCCCAGCCTGCCCTAAAGGGGCTGAAGGAGCTAGTCACAGCTGTATCCTTAGTCTTGTAGGTCCTGGCATTCTTATTAAGGGACTCACCTGGATTTTGACTAAGTCCTCCCTCCATCCCTAGTGGGTTTGGTTGCATTCCTGAAATCATCAGCCTCACGTCTCGGCCAGGTCCTGGCATTTGTCTGCAAACGTATCAGTCCCACTGTTGCCCAGTTTGAGACAGAACAGGGTTCTTCTACTGGATGGGAGGGTAACTTAGAAGATCTCCCTGGTCTCTTAACTGTGTGGTTTTGTGATTTACTCTTTCCTTGTCAAGCAAGGAAAAACTTTAAAAACCCACACTTTAAAAACCAAGTGGGACCAGCGGGTTGGGTCCAGCACTGCTCTGTAAGGACCCAGCTCTGGACCTGTGATCATACCCCTGGTCTTGGGCAGCTCCAGTCCTGAGTGGGGTGGGTCTGGTCCAGGGGCAGGTCTGGTCCAGCTGCAGGTCCAGGAGGAATTTGGAAAGACAGTGAAAAACAGGCAACTGGTTTAATGGCATCTGCTCCACTCAGCCAGAAACGTCTTCCATCAGAAGCTGCAGACACTGTAAATGTGGTCTCAATTAGCTTGTGCATATCTTTGCAATAATTAATTCTCATCAAAGGGTTTTAGAGAGTGATGTTTAGCCCAGTGTAAAGGGCATGATCGGGATCTGATCTCTGATCCTGAAATAATGTCTCTACTCTCCCAGATGTCAGGAGGAACTAAAAATATACTTAAAGCTCTGAGGAATTCTTGGTTTACTGGACCCATCTCCTTTTTCTATCAATCTCCCTCCAGAAAGCCAGAGAGCAAAGAAGTGAGCCCCAAAGCCTTAATTACCCAGTCTGCTGACATTATTTTATCTGCACTGCTGATATTAAATTTTACAGCATTGCATTTCAGTCACAGAGCTGTCACCCTCCCACAACTTCTGTAAGCATGGGCCTCTGTCCTGCTGCTTGTTGTGGCTAGTGTTCTGTTTTTACCCCATCCCACCCTCCTTTAGACTTCTTAAATTCCAAAGCTCTCTATGGCACCGGAAATTATCTGTCTGTGGAATGTCCATACTTTAGGAAAGTCCCTGAACTTGTATGTTTATCCCCTAGTTCCACTTCCCCCAACTCATTGTGGCCATTTGTGGTTGAGTTCTGGCATGCGCCTGTCATTGGAGAACCTGGATTGATCAGGGGCTTTTTGGCATGTTTCTATCACAGACATAAATAAAATTCTATCAGTTTCTATCATTAGCATGGGGAGAAGGAAGAGAAAGTCTGGCTAGTTTGTTTTTTTCTTCCTTCATATACAAATTTAATCCTCCCTGTTATATCTTTAACATTTCTGGCCCTTCAGATGTATCTTCAGTTTCAGTTTGGTGCTCTGGGCTGTGACCTTTCACCTGGTTTAATGTTTCCATAATCACGTATTCCCAGATGGCTCAGTGGTGAAAGAATCCGCCTGCCAGACATCAGAGACACGAGTTTGGTGTCTGGGTCAGGAAGATCCCCTAGAGGAGGAAATGGCAGCCCATTCCAATATTCTTGCCTTTTTACTGCTACAACTAGGTCACATTTGGGGCTTCCCTGGTGGCTCAGATGGTAAAGAATCTGCCTGCAATGTGGGAGGCCTGGGTTCTGTCCCTGGGTTGAGAAGATCTCCTGGAGAAGGGAACGGCTACCCACTCCATTGTTCTTGCCTGGAGAATTTCAGGGACAGAGGAGCCTGGCAGGCTGCAGTCCATGGGGTCTCAAAGAGTCGGACATGACTGAGTGACTTTCACAGGTCACATTTATTGAAGGCTTCTGGTGTGCCAAGGACTGTGCAGAGGGCTTCCATCTTCATAACCTCTTAAGGCAAGTCCTGTTACAGTCTTGCCCATTTCACAAGAGAGGGCACAGGCTGAGGGATGAAAGAATTTGCTGAAGATCCTACAGCAGAGCTGGAAGGAAGCCAAACATCATGGTCCCAGAGTTGGCTGATTTCACACCATTTTCAAACCACCTGCAGGCCCTCTGCTGTGCACACAAGTGTCCACATTAGTCCTCTGGGGATTGCAGTGTCTTTTAAAAACCCCTTCCTCAACAAGTGTTTGATAAGAAGTGTCTGTGCAGAACACCGCCACGGAGATACAATGATGTCCGAACCTGAGTGCTGTCGGAGGGTGGTGCGGAGACAGAGCCTCCATAGAGCTCATACTGGGCTGAGCAGGGGTGCTGTTTCAGGTCCTCTCAGACTCATGGTAGTGATACTGTAAGCTGGAGATGTCTGGGGACACTCCCTGGGCCGTGCTATTTGTGACGACCCCCACAAATATTTCCCCAACCAGAGCCAATGTTGTGACTAGACCAACCCTTGTGGTTCTTATTAAGATTGCGCCTCAGTAACAACCATCGGGGGACTTGGAAAATACAAGGCTTATTACTGACAGGTCTTGGAGGGTCCAAGACCTGTTGGGCCCACACAGAGAGAGGTGGGGGTGAGAGGAGAGAAGGAGAGAGAACTGGAGAGTGAGCAGACCTGGGGTTCTGTCTTTATGGGATTGAGGCGGGGATACCAAGGGTTTCGGGTGTATGCTCTTTATTGGTGAATTTAAAGCAAAAGAGTAGGAATTAAAGCACAGGAAGGGAAAAGCAGTCAGTCAAAGGTCAGTTATCTAGGTCGCCAGAGTTCTCGCTAAAAAAAAGGGGGGGGGGGGGCATGCGTGGGTGGGACGACCAGCTCTTTATCTAGTCCCATCGCTGGCAGTGTATTTATTCGAAATGGATTTCTTTGAAGTGGAGGCCTCAGCAATCAAAAGCTAAATGTCAGGCACTTAACATCACAATTGAAAAAGCTAATTGTCAGGCCCCTTTGTCCCTTGCATTTACAGCTTGTCTCCAGGATCTAGGGTAGCACCTGGCAGGTAGTGAGCTTTCAAAACATATGATGAATGAACTACTAAACAAAGCCACTGACAATTAATAAATGAAAGAATACATTAATTCCAAGAAAGTATGAAGGGCAAAAACTGAGATTAAAGGATGGCCTTTTAAATTATGTGCAATGAGCTATATGAAAAACTCCATGTATTGTCCTTATTTTCTGTATTTCATTATGGATTGGAAAGCTGGTCCTAGTCAGTACTCAGGAACCCATGTCATAAAATCCTGTTGGGACGGTCTTAGAGAAGAGGATGCCTGAAGGTGAGGGTAGAACTCGTCGGGTAGAAAAGGCTCAGAGGTATCTGGGGCTCCCTCACTATCAGGATTACAGAGGAGAGAGCAGAGGCCCAATGTTTTGCTTGATAACAGTAGTTATTTTGAACTTCATGACTCAGGTTTGGATCCTTCCCTGTCTTGCTCAATACTTGCCTCATTTCCCAAGCCTTGCCTTTCTTGGTCAGTTATCTAAGTGCACATCCCTTCCACTGTGCAGGAATCCCTGGACCTGGCTCATACCTTGTACCACATCAAGGAGCTCAAAGTTCAAATTGGGGTTGAGGAAGGAAAGCAAAATATTTGAGGAGCCATGAGTCACCCCAGGTGCTACATCAACAGAAATGAAGAGGACCTAGATTTGAGAGCCATAAAGATTTCTAACACTTTGACTCAGTAATCGATATTCTTGAAATATATCTTGAGGAAGTATGATCTAGGGTGAAGCAAAAGTTATGTTCTTGAAATTGTGACTTGTGACATTGTTTTAATGAAATTGGAAGCAACCTAAATGGAATATAAATAACAAGGGCATGATTGAATAATGGTGGTTCATCCACTTGATGGAATATAAAGTCATTAAAAAGGAGACTTAGGAAGAATGTTCTGTAACCAGGAAAAAGGTTGTGGTTTTGCTTGGATGAAAGTCTGAAGATGAAGGCAATGATAGTGTATATATATAATTTTTGGTTTTAAAAGTACATACATAGAAAGATACTGGAAAATGTATATAAAAAATGATAGTATTTATGTTAGAAAAAAAGTCATTTGCAACCCTACTTATAGCCAGACTATCAGCAAATACTATTTATTTATGAACAAGACAAAAGTGGATGGGACAAAAGAATTAGAGTGAGTTTAAAGTTCATGCAAAAAGTCAGCAACCAATGGAGAAGATGAGGAGAAAAGGGAACCCTCCTACACTGTTGGAAGGAATGGTAAAATTGATGTAGCCACATTGGAGAACAGTATGACGGTTACTTAAAAACCTAAAAATAGAGCTGCCATATGATCCAACAATCTCACTCCTGGACATATATCCAGAAAAGGCAAAAGCTCTAATTTGAAAAGATACATGCACCACATTATCCATAGCAACACTATTTACAATAGCCAAGACATGAAAACAACCCAAGCAATTGGCTAAAGAAGAGTGATATATATATATGTATATATATATATAAAAGACTATCACTCAACATTATTACTTCAAATAATGCCATTTGCAGTAATTTGGATGTACCTATTGTTGTTCAGTCACTTAGTCATGTCTGACTCTCTGCGACTGCATGGACTGTAGCATGCCAGGCTTCTTTGTCCTTCACCATCTCCCAGAATTTGCTCAAACTCATGTCCATTGAGTCGGTGATGCCATCCAACCAAACCATCTCATCCTCCATCATCCCCTTCTCCTCCTGCCTTCAATCTTTCCCAGCATCAGGGTCTTTTCTAATGAGTCAGCTCTTCTCATCAGCTGGCCAAAGTATTGGAACTTCAGCTTCATCATCAGTCCTTTCAGTGAATATTTAGGATTGATTTCCTTTAGAATTGACTGGTTGGATCTCCTTGCAGTCCAATGGACTCTCAAGAGTCTTCTCCAACACCACAGTTCAAAAGCATCAGTTCTTCAATGCTCAGCCTTCTTTATGGTCCAACTCTCACATCTATACATGACTACTGGAAAAATCATAGCTTTGACTAAATGGACCATTGTCAGCAAAGTAATGTCTCTGCTTTTTAATATTCTGTCTAGGTTTGTCATAGCTTTTCTTTCAGGGGGCAAGTGTTTTTTAATTTCATGGCTGCACTCACCATCCACAGTGATTTTGGAGGCCCCCCCAAATAAAGTCTGTCACTGTTTCCATTGTTTCCCCATCTATTTGCTGTGAAGTGATGGGACGAGAGGCTGTGATCTTCATTTTTTGAATATTGAGTTTTAAGCCAGCTTCTTCACTTTCACCTTCATCAAGAGGCTCTTTAGTTCCTCTTCACTTTCTGTCATAAGAATGGTGTCATCTGCATATCTGAGGTTATTGCTATTTCTCCCTGCAGTCTTGATTCCAGCTTGTACTTCATCCAGCCCAGCATTTTGCATGATGTACTCTGCATATAAGTTAAATAAGCAGGGTGACAATATACAGCCTTGATGTACTCCTTTCCAAATTTGGAACCAGTCTGTTGTTCTGTGTCCAGTTCTAACTGTTGCTTCTTGACCTGCATACAGATTTCTCAGGAGGTAAGGTGGTCTGGTATTCCCCTCTCTTGAAGAATCTCCCACAGTCTGTTAGGATCCACACAGTCAAAGGCTTTGAAGCAGAAGTACATATTCTTCTGAAATTCTCTTGCTTTTTCTATGATTCAACAGTTGTTGGCAATTTATCTCTGGTTCCTCTGCCTTTTCTAAATCCAGCTTGAATATCTGGAGGTTTTTGGTTCACGTACTGTTAAAGCCTGGCTTGGAGAATTTTGAGCATACTTTGCTAGCATGTGAAATGAATGCAATTGTGTGGTAGTTTGAACATTCTTTGGCATTACTCTTCTTTAGGATTGGAATGAAAACTGACCTTTTCCAGTCCTATTGCCACTGCTCAGTCTTCCAAATTTGCTGGCGTATTGAGTACAGCACTTTAACAACATCATCTTTTAGGGTTTGAAATAGCTCAGCTGGAATTCCATCATCTCCACTAGCTTTGTTCATAGTGATGCTTCCAAAGGCCCAGTTGACTTCACACTCTAAGATGTCTGACTCTGGGTGAATGATCATACCACCATGGTTATCTGAGTCATTAAGATTTTTTTGTATGGTTCTTCTGTGTGTTCTTGCCACCTCTTCTTAATATCTTCTGCTTCTGTTAGGTCCATACTGTTTCTGTCCTTTATTTTGCCCATCTTTGCATGAAATGTCCCCTTGGTATCTCTAATTTTTTGGAAAAGATCTCTAGTCTTTCCCATTCTATTGTTTTTCTCTATTTGTTTGAATTGTTCACTTGGGAAGGCTTTCTTATCTTTCCTTGCTATTCTTTGGAACTCTGCATTCAGATGGGTATATCTTTCCTTTTCTCCTTTGCCAATGGCTCAGATGGTGACCGGGGTTCCATCCCTGGGTCAGGAAGGGAATGGCAACCAACTCCATTGTTCTTGCCTGGAAAATTCCATGAACAGAGGAGCCTGGCAGGCTACAGTCCATGGGGTTGCAAAGACTTGAACACGACTGAGCGATTAACAATTTAAATTTAATAAATTCTCTTCTTTTCTCAGCTATTTGTAAGACCTCCTCAGACAACCATTTTGCCATTCTTTTTCTTGGGAATGGTTTTGATCACCGCCTCCTATACAATGTTATGATCTTTCATCCATAGTTCCTCAGGTACTCTGTCTATCAGATCTAATCCCTTGAATCTATTTGTCACTTTCACTGCGTAATTGTAAGTATGGACCTAGAGGATATCATACTAAGTGAGACAAGTCAGACAGAGAAAGACAAATATTATATAATATCACTTATATGTGGAATATAAAAAAAAATACAAACAAATCTATATATAAGACAGGAATAGACTCACAGACATAGAAAACAAACTTATGGTTACCAAAAGGGAAGAGGGATAAATTAGGAGTATGGGATTAACACATACAAACTACTGTATCTAAAATAGATAAGCAATAAGAATTTACTTGTTGTATAGGACAAGGAACTGTATTCAGTATCTTTGATTAATCTATGATGAAAGATAATCTGAATAATATGCATATAACTGAATCACTTTGCTATATACCTGAAAGTGACACAATATTGTAAATCAACTATACATCCAAAAAAAAAAAAAAAAAGTCGGCAACCAGGACACTGATGGTCTAGAAAAGGAGCAAGGACAGATATAAGAACATATCCAAATATAACCCAGTGCATGAAATAACCTAACAATTTCCTAAACCGAGGGCATGTGAAGTATGTGCTTGGCCAGAACAGAGTGAACGTGGCCAGAGAAGACATCCCTGAAGTCATGTCTGATATTCAGATTTAGAGTAGAAGTTATTAGGGTGACCATACATAAATTTTGGTTCCCTTGGACAGACCCGGGGCGAGTGGTGGTAGCGCCTCTCTTTACTTTCAGTAGAGTCCTGGTTGGGGTAATGTGTCATGTGGTCACCTAGTTATTGAAAAGGAAGGAGGAAGATGTTCTAAGTTGATGGTAATTGCTCTGTTGGCTGCCTCTAGTGCTTAAGGTTTCCTGATGCTGAGGCAGGCCCAAGCCTTATAGAGAAGTGGTTAATTTGAATATAGCTCTGCTTCCTGATTAGTTATAGGATAATCAAAGGTAGTTATTCCCAAGCTGACCTAGCATGTAGCTAGAATTCAAATTTCACTCTGACCTAGGGGCTCCTCTGCTACTTCCACCCTTCCAACCTCTTCCACAAATTGAATACATGACCATTAAATTTTCCAGTGAGCAGAAGAGTATCTATAGTAAGAGTAGGTCATTTGGCTGCTGAGCCGGCCTCCTAATTGTAAATCTGGGAACTGTTCTCCCTAGAGAAGTTCTTGACTTTTAATAGACGAGCCTATGTATGGCTAGTGTAAAATATGTTCAAATGGTAGAAAATGATAGCTTGAAGTAAGTAGAGACTTGGCCTGGGTGGGCGCTGTTTCTTTCCTGGTGTCTTCCCCCTGTTCCATTGGCTTTGTCAAGGCCACCTTATTGGGCACCTCCTTTCTGAGCAGAGCACTGAGTTGACCATTTCTGATTCAGCCTGGGAGCCTAACTTTAGTTTCAACTTGTAAGAAAAGTGGGTTTGTGGGGGAGGCCTCAGAGGCCTCTCCCCTGTGCCCACAGGATGATTGGTCTGACTCCAAGCAACCAGAGATGCCCACCTGGACGTTGCAGGACTTGGGAAGCGGACACAGGGGACATCCTTCAGGCAGCATCTCCTTGGAGTCTCTGTTCAGAGAGGCTTCCAGTCAACAGGGAAACCAGACATGCAGCTTACTCTGTGTACGAACAGGCGGACCAATGCTTCTGGGATTACAGAAATGAAGTGATGGCCAGATCTTTTGTAGATGTTTTGTCCTGTTGTTTGGTTATGGGTTGTTGTTTAGAGGTGGCAAAGTGGGAATAATCTCTTTGGCTTTCCCTGGGCTTAAGACATTATCTTCTGTCACCCTGGACACTATTTTATTTTTCTAGCTAAGAGATGCGGGAAGGGGTACAGGGAAGCATTGTCTCAACTAAGGTTCCTTGCTCGGAACCTGCCAAGGTTCCTGCCAAGTTGAGAGTGTAAGTACATGCTTGTGCCAAATCACAGCTTTCCAGAAGCTCACTTGGGCCTAGAAACCAAGAATGACAAAGCCATCAAAGAGACGGAATGCAGCCCCGGCTAACAGGTGTGAGAAGGAGCAGGATTCTTCAATATCATGTCCTGAATTTCCTGCATCAGACACTGGACTCTTGGAAAACCCAGGGGACTGCATTCTCTTAAGGAAAATCCTGAATTGGGTAATCTAAAAAACCAGAGTGAGAGTAAAACTGATTCTAACTTCAAGCATGAATGATACATTATTTCATTTGAATACTTAGAAGTACATTATTAATTTAATGGTATATTTGGTATGGACAAGCACATTTAGTAGTCCCTTTTTGTCCTAATCCACCACACCTGGAGAGGGCTAGCTGGTTAGCTGTGATGCCCACTGGATGGAAGCTTACCTAAATTACTCAGGAGAAAATATTCTAACAACTAGGATGAGCATTTCAAAGCTTTGCAGTGATAGTAAACAACATACTTCTCTTTAGAGTCCTGTTCCCATCTTATTAGTGTGGGGGAAAGCGAACACTTAACACCCAATAAACACTAAGCCCACATTCCCCTCTAAGCCGGATACTAAGAAACAGAATGCTGATTTGTATTGGTTGAGCATCCTGAGCAGGGTTCAGAACTGTGGGGTTCAGGAGTGGAAAAACATGAAGGATTTAAAAGTCTGTGAACAGCCCAGGGCCCCACTAGCCTCTTTATTCCCAATTTTACTTTCCCCTGTGTTTACAGTGTTCTCTTGTATTGACCTGGCCTCTCCAGTAGGATTCCAAGTCCCCTGTCTTCGAGATGTGTACTCCCTGTCTAGGTGTGAGCCCGGCTGACACTTGGAGTGGCCCCTTATCTTCCTGCTGGCCCCCTATTCCCGAGTCAGGATTGGGAGGGAGTGGGGCTCTTTCCTCCCCACTTGGGCCTGTTGAGCTGACACCTGTGAGCAGAGTCCTCTCTCCAGAGGGTCACTCACACGCGGCCGTGTTCCTGCTGATGCACCGTGCTCTCTGTGCCCATCAGCTTTCTCCATGCCCTTTCCTCTGGGTCCCCCGGGGTCACCATTTTTCTCAACAGTGCCCCTCTGGAGCGGGTTTGGGGGCCAGAGAAGAGACGACACATGTTAGCCTTGTCAGTACCTTCAGTGAGTGATGCCTGAGGAGGAGGTGAGGTAGGCATGATTGGTGGAAAAATTCATCAAAGGAGAAAATGCGTCACTCTGTTATCATCCACTGTTGCAGTATGGTAAGAACTGGATGTTCTCAGCAACGTCCCTAATCCCCTGCTGAGACAGGGAAACAGGGGGTGTCTGCTTTGGGAGGGAGGCAGGCTGTGGTGCAGAAGGGCCTCAAGCTGCAGCCCAGCATGAGGGTCACCTCAGAATAGCTGAGGGTCCATGTGGGTGCCGGGCCAGCCCTGCCACAGACAGCTTGAGCTTGAGTGGGTTCTCCTGCCTTCCCAAGGGGCATGAAAGGGAAGGTGAGAGGGGATGGTCTGCCAACCCCTGGCGAGTGTCCTGGGTCCCAGAGCCTGTCTAGAGGAGGTGTGAGGGGTTCCCCGGTCAGCAGCTCCGTGGGGTGTGGGATACACTGGGACCATGGGTAAGGGCTGTGTGAACTTGAAGTTGCTCAGCTTTAAAGAGCCATCGCTGGAGGGGACACTCCGGAACCTGCAGAGCCACATGCTCAAGGGAGCAGCACCAGAGTGGGTATGAGCAGAGTAGCTGGGCTGGGCTGGGGAGGAAGCAGGCAGGCGGCCATAGGTGAGCCACCTTCACCTATTAATTCTCTCGAGGGCTCTTCCCCAGCAGGCTGAGGGATCCTGATGTCCAGGGCCCTCAGGGCCAAAGTGAGGAGTGCTGACCCTCCAAAGGTGCTCCCCGAGTCTCAGCTTTCTCTAGCTCCTGTTTCTCACCCCCTGATGCTTTGATTCCATCCTCTGAAGGCACGAATCCCCATGGGGTCTGGGATGGAGCTGGGCAAACACACAGTGATGGGTGTGCAGACATACTGTGCGTTCTGACCTCTCAGCCGGGGCCCCTCCTGCTCTGCAGGGAGCAGTGTTGATAAACCTGGCTTGCTTGGCTCTGTATGGACACCACTGGTAATGTAAATATTCTAAGTAGTCACAGAGGAGTCACGTCTTTTCAGCATGTTTTCTCTAGCTGTGGAGTAGGCTTTTGAGACAAACATCAGGGGCCTAAGAAGCTGGGATCTGGAAGAAGCTTCTTATAGATGGAATGAACCGCAGGAATGAATGAACTTCTGGAATTTCCTTACTGAGGCGGGTGTGCGTGCTTGTGGCTGTGGCTTCTGGCTACTGTGTATACATTATGCGTCCTGGCATACAGGGTTTAGCTAATGGCTAGCAGCCTGGTTGATCAATTCAGAACCAGAAGCGACTGGTAATTGTCAAGTTCCCTGAGCATGCCTCATCCAGCCCACCAGCGAGAGGTTAAGGGCAGCTTGTCTGAGCTGCTGTCTGCAGACCAAAGGGAGTGAAGCCCCCGAGGTGCTCAGGCTCACAAAGGCTGACAGGATGTGTGTATCAGGTTATAACTGGTACATCCAGGAGTGATGTTAGAGGTCTTCTAACCCCAGAAAGGTTAGGATATTCCCCCTGGGCCCTCTGTCAGCAGATCCTGCCCCTGAAATTCAGTAGCTCCGGTCTTAAGTTAGAGGCTTCTGTGTGAGCCTCCAGTTTTCTTACTGATAGTCTGAGGGTAAGCTAAGGCCCCCTTGTGTTCTGATGCTCTGTGTAATCTAGGACAACATACCAGCACCCTGGACTCTGACCCACTCCCAGCTCCTCCCCATGGCATCACTAACAGTATGACATTGTCACCTGGCTCTGAACCTTGGAGTCAGAGGCCTGGGTTCAAATTCAGCTGATAAAAAGTAGCTGTCATTGGTAGCTTTGCGACTTCGGATAGATTGCTCAACTTCCGAGTCTATAAGAGGTGATATTCATAACTCTTATAGAGTTGCTTTGAAAATGAAAGTTAACTTAGGCAAAACTCTCAGTACAGTGCCTACCTCCTAGTAAGCATTCAGTAAATGGATTATTTCGATTGTAGACATTGTGGTTCATGAGCACTTCATTTGGCTGAATCTGAGGTTTCCTTACTGTGATACTGGGGTTGGGTGGAACCAGTGCTTCTCTGACTCTACCATCCTCAAGGGAAGTGGAAAAAGAAATAGTATTCTAAGGGTAGGGGCTGGGAATGTAGCCTGAAGCAGCTTGCAAAAAGCAATCACATTTCTTTGAAGTCTTAGGATGACTTGTAAAATCAACTTATAGTTGTCATTTGGTACAACAATGTGAATGCATTGGTTCTCATATAAAAATACTTCTGCCAAATCTTTGAGTATAATTTATGCACAAGGACAAGTTGCTCCACTCTGAGGAAGGGGGTATGAGAGCATGATTTTTAAGGTCCTTTCCAGCCCTAACATTCCAGGTTCCCAGGGTGAGTGAGTCTCCTCCACAAAGGACCTGAAATTGGTACCCAAGAATCCTGAAGGGACCTTACGGGGTAGGCTCGCCTGTGCCCCTGCCCCTCGTGAGACTGCACGGTGCTGGGGTGGGGTGGGGGGAGCGCTGGTGGAGGAGGGAAGATGACGCAGCCCCTCAGAGTGAAGACTGAAGAATCCTGAAGGAGGAGCAGGGCTGTGTCTGAGCCTGACTTTCCGTCCTTGGGCTGATAAGTGGCTGAGTTGGGTTGGCAGCTCTCCACCACCCCAGGTAAACTCCAGGAAACAATAAACCATTGTTTCTCATCCAGAGCTGGGGGCTCCTGGAGACAGGACCTCCTGTCACAGGAGGGCAGGTGAGGGCAAGGGGTGAACTCCATGTGGAAGCACAGAGCTTGTCACACTGCCAAGGTGTCCTCTGGGCAGTTCCGATGCAACAGCCAAGGCCAACGTCTAGGGCTGTGCCTAGCCAGTGGCAGGAGAATTGAGGGGAGTCTGGAGAAGAGCTGCATGCTCTGGGGGAGAACACAGAGATGTCTGTCCTGTGAATGGGAAGAGAGAGCATCTCTGTGCATGGGGCGAGGTGTACCTACTGATGTTGGCGTGGGTCCTTCATAAACTAGCTGAAGATTACTCAGTAAGCACGGTCTCTCCCTCAGGCATGAGGGGTTGAAAAGAAGCCATCCTTTTGTTTGGGACAAATAATAAGCGGCTTTCCCTGGGCAAGGGCCTGACTACATTAGTCAAACTTGTACCCGTCAGATATCATTCCAATTAAATCTAAAGGAATATCAACACAGGTGCGATACTGAAAATTTCCTGTTGGGCATGGTATTTATTATGATAAGATCGAAAATATCTTGCTAAATTCTCCTGGAAGATATTGTTGAATTGAGCCAGGATTTGGAGTCAGGAGGATTGGACTCTAGTTCTGCCTTATTAGCTATGTAACTTTGCAAATCACTTGGTCTTTGAGCCTCAGATTTTCCATCAATAAAATGGGATCGTAATGTATCTCAGTATGTTGTGAAATTCAAATGAGATCTTGATTGGGAAAGCATCTCATAAGTTGTCAGTATGTGGAAGTTTATTGTAAATCGAAAGTCTTTTGGTAGCATTATCTAATTACTACTTTCTAGGCCCTCCGCAATCTACTCTCAGTTTAATGACTATATCCTTCAGAACCTCTCTTGACCCATCCATTTGCCAGGTCAGTTTCCTTGCTCTGAGACATGCTCAACCATCTCCCCTGCCCAGCTTAGCTGTCTACCACAGGACTCACTTGTTTAGATGGTCATGGTTCATTCTCTCTGCCTTGAAAATTTCAGAGATCTCTGACCTCCTGTCTTTGAGGATACATAGGTCTATTTTGTATCCTGGGCCTGTTTCCTCATTTGTAAAGTAAGAGGATTGGCCTAGATGATTCCCTACCAATCCTCACCTTTTGTGATCCAACCGCATTCCACTGTGGTAAAAGGAAGCAGGAATTGGAATAAGAGCAATGCATCTTGTCTAGCCAATGACACATAACTGATAAAAAGACATCAGTGTAAGAGTGTGAATTAGTAAATTACTCTCTGTGATAGATAAGGTAATGTTTGCAGCAATATTTCAATGAGCTTGAATGTTTAAGTGATAAGTGAATCCTCTCATTGCTCCTCAGAGGTGACTTACCAGAAAGCTACCATTTGCTGAGTGCTCACGGTGTGCCAGGTATGGTTAGAAATGGCTATAGTTACATTGTGTTGGGTATTCTAAGTATCTACTTTGTGTTAGATACTTGACCTTCCCTCTAATCTCTACAGAGCCCCACAAAACAGATATACAGATGGGAAAATTGAAGTTTAGAGAGATTAAGTAAATCACCCATAGTGATCCAACTATTAAGTGGCAGAAGTAGGTTCAAGTGCAGTATGTCTGACTATACAGCCTGTGATGAGATGGCTCACTCAAGTCCACTGGCTGGCATCACCAACTAGCTCACTCTTAGATTGTCATTTTCTTGTTCCTAGTGTCCCAGGACTAGAGATTACCCCAGCAGTGTTCTTGATACGGTTCTGGGCTTGACCTTAGAGTAGGAACTGATCATTGGAAAACCCCACCTGGATATAGCACCCTCCCTTCTCTAGCATGTTGGAGACAACCAATCTTGGCTCCTTCCTACTTCCCTTTCTGTATGCACCTGTCCCCTGACTCAGTGCTAACCAAGAGTGGGAGGGAAACTAGAAATCCATAACACTGTTGGCTGGGTGGGCCAGTGGCTAAAGCCAGAGGCAGGTTTTGTCTGTGGGAGTAATTAGAAAACAATTAGAAAAAAATTAGAAAGCAATTGCAAATTTGAATATCAAATCCAGAGCCTATAGGAGTTGGTGAAGCAGGTCAGCTTGTCTCATTTTCTTGCGCTGTGTCAGGGTTTGCAAAAGAAGAATCCCCATGCCGCTCAGTAAGGGAAGCTTGAGAGAACCGGGGATGTGCTCAAGCCAGTGGGGTGCTGCCAACTGCTCAGGCCTCAGGAGGTTCTGTAGGAGCTATGGACACTTGTGGCTAGAGACAGTTTTCAGACTCAGCCCTGGTTCTTATCAGCGACCACATCTCTGCAGCCCCTCCTGTCGACAGTGCTTCCCACTCCCCCTCTCCTTGGAAGACACTGTTTCATTAATTTTGCTGTTAATATTTGCTGCTCTGCTAAGGGAAGGCACTGTAAGTACTTATTCTACTCCTGACACTTAGTAAGTGCTCATTAAATAGATTCCTTTTTTTCCTTGGGATTTCCCTTTAGCTCTTTCAGCCCCTTTGACATCTGGACAGATGTCATAGAATCAGAAGCTGGACCTGGGAGGGGCCAGAGGCTGAAAAGCTAAGTGCATACACATTCATTCCTAACATGGGTCAAGTCTTCAGGGACTTCATGGTCTGTGCCCATGTCCCACAGGTGTGCCCTGAGGACCAGGTGAAGGTGAAAGTAGCTCAGTCGTGTCTGACTCTTGCCATCCCATGGACTATACAGTCAGTCCATGGAATTCTCCAGGCCAGAATACTGGAGTGGGTTGCCGTTCCCTTCTCCAGGGGATCTTCCCAACCCAGGGACCAAAACCCAGGTCTCCTGCATTGCAGGCAGATTCTTTACCAGCTGAGCCATCAGGGAAGCCCCTGTCTAATTCAACTGCCAACCTGTGAAGCCCTGTGTGGCGGGCCTGGAACAGTAGCCTCTCCTTTCTCCTCTTGGTGCCCTGAAACATCTTTTTCTGCTCTGGGCTTGTCTCCCCCTACTGGAACCTTTCCTACCTGCCCAGGTGTCCTAGAAGAGGCTGCAACAGTCCTAGAGACACCGGTGCACTAGGACAGGTGCACTAGACGCCCTTCAGGTCAGAGTGAGAGAGAAGAACCAGAGACGGGAAGTGAGTTTCTTAAGGTCACACAGCTGATTAGGGTGCATCCACAGTGAGCACCAGAACCTCTGATTCTCCTGAGCTATTTAACTGTCAGATGCTGCCTGCCGATTTCTGGCCCCCTCCTTGGCCAACGCTGCTTCTATCCTCTGAGTTCTGTCATAAATCTTAAAACAACAACACCACTGCCATTAACAATAGCCGCCTCTATGGACTGAGCACTTACCACGTGCCAGAGACTGGGCCAGGCTGTTCTTATACGCATGTTTGACCCTCATAGCGATCCTGCAGGTATGAGAGTGTTAGTAGTAGCTCCATTTTACAGATGAGTAAACGAAGACTGAGGTTGTCCCTTTCCTCAGGCCACACAGTTTCACAGTGGAGAATGCATGTCTGACTACATAGCAGTCTGGTCCCCGCTAAGGGGCACCCTGTGGGTGGGAGCATGAGCACTGTTCCTCCTCCCCAGGTGGATTTCCTGCATTCCTGCAGACTGAGGTAAGGCTGCCTAAGTCCTCACAGTGCTCATCTCACAGGCACATGAGTGGGGCTTAGCAGGATGGAGTGGGGAGACTAGGTCTTTGAGAAGGGGATGGTTGAATAAACTAGCCTGTGACCCCAAACTGACTTCTGCAGGGATGATACTGGTAATGAGCTGAGTGAACTTTAGGATGTTGCTAGACTGTGATAGGAATGCACATATTGCTAATTTAATTATAGTCAGGGGCTCTGGCTCAGGCTTTGATTTCTTTTTGCATGTGACTTTTACTGCCGAAAGCTTCTCTCAGCTGGTCTCATTAAATCTCAAATTAAGCAAGAATCCCAACAGGAAGAGAGCAGCTCCAGGAAACCAGACCTCACTCGTTCACACTGTGCATTCAGTTGGCTGTGTTTATTTGGTTTGATCCCCTTTTAAGAAAATTAAAAAATAACATTCTGCTAAAGACGTGGGCACTCAGGATAGAGTTGCTGAGTGGATACCCTCCTCGTGCCCTTGGTCTGCTGCTCTGCTCATGTGGCTGGGCTGGTGAGAGCAGCTCCTCTGCCTGCAGAAGCCAGCCCTCCTTTATTGTGCCTTTCAAGAAGAAAGGTACAGGACATTCTTGGGGAGGGAGGGGCTGTCAGTGGGTTCAGAGAAGAGCTCAATTGTGGTGGAGCTGGGGGAGGAGTGGGCTGGCTTTGCCTAATTTCCCTTAGGAACCCAGGAACCCATCAGAGTCTTTCAAGGCTGCCAGCAGGAAGCCCAGAGAGTGTACCCAGGGCTTGGTGAATTGTGCTCACTTCACACCCAGCAAGCCTGAGAAGCTAAGCGGAGAAAGGATGTATGACTTCCATGTCAGGACTAAAGCCAGGACTGGCACCTGTGTGTCTGGAACCAAATGCCAGTAGGCCCCAGGGGATAGATTTTTTTTTTTTTTTTAATTGTTGTGGCCTGTTCACCCACTCCTTTCCCTACATCCTTTCTCTCACATTCACATGTTCGCTCCACAACAAAATTAAGTAGTGCCTTAGTTTGGAAGTGATGGTTTTTAAGTGCTTTTTTTTTCAGCCCAACTTTCAATTTATTCATGTATTTCACAAGCACTTGTTGAGAGCTTACTGTGTGCTCATCTGTATTCTAGGCGTTAGGGATACAATTGTGAATGAAACACACAGAACCCATGACCCATTGCAGGAGCTTGTGTTCCAGTGGGGAAGACGGATGTTCATCAAAGAACCACATGGCTACATAGGGGCCAACTATGATGTGAGTGATAGATACACTTTCCACGATTTTGCCCAAATTACCATCCTTGGTTCTGTCCAGTTCAAAATAACTTTCCAGCCCTGTTGCCTTCCAAGAGACCTCTGTCTAGGAGACCTAGATGTCGATTCACCTCTGTTCCTCAGTGGTGAATAGCAAGTTTTTTTTTTTTTTTTAATTCAATTTCTTCCTTTATTATCCATAAAATACTTGAATAACTGGCATGTGCAAGGTCTAAGGTCTTCCAGAATCTGGGGTGCATATTCAGTCTTGACCAAGAATTCAGTTGACTTGAAGGTGTTACCCTCATCTGTCTCTGTCTTCAAATCTCTCTGGTCCACATGTGTTTAGCCTTTCTCCTTGGGAAAAAAAGATGGAATAAAATTAGGTATTGATTCACCTTCTTTCCCATCTGCCCTCAAAGTCACACACCAATACTGCTAAAACCTCTTTTCCCTTTTCACTTGTGTGCTTTTCAGAGGACAGAAGAGGAGATGGTGACGGGGAGGTGGGGTGTACAGGGGAGAGGCTACAGCAACAGTTCTCAAAGTGGGCCCTGCAGACTTTGGGGGCCCATGAGGTTCTTTCATGGGCCCAGGAGGCCCAAATGGTTTTTTATAATACAATGTCATTTGCTTTTTTTGTGTGTGTGTGTCTTTTTTTTTTTTTTGTCATTTGCTTTTTTCACTCTCCTTATGTCTCAAGTGACATTTTCCAGTGGCTGCAAAGAGTGTGATGTTATAACTAGCTGGATACAGAAGCAGACATGAAAACCTGTCTTCTATTAAAGAAATAGAAATTAAATACAAATTAAAGGAATTTGCAAAAATGAGCAACTCTTCTTACTAAACTTATTCTTGGTTTTATTTTGGAAAATATATTTTTCTTTAAAAATTCTTGTCTATGTTAATATAATGAGATCATTATTAATGTTTTTGAATGAATTAGTATTTCTTTAGTTTTAATTAATACAGTAAATATGTAATACAGTTACTATTGATGGCAGCACATAAGTTCTTTGGGATCTTCAATAATTTTAGGAGCATGAAGGACCTTGAGACCAAAATGTTTGAGAACTGCTGAGCTAGAGGCTAAGGAGTCAGCTAGGTGTTAGGAGAAGACCAGTTACTCAGGAATCAGACATGAGCCAGTAGAACAGCTTGTGTGCATGCTAAGTTGTTTCAGTCATGTCCGACTCTGTGTGATCCCAATGACTGTAGCACGCCAGGTTCCTCTAATTCCAAATCCTCATTTCTGATTTGGACATCTGTAGTCTGTCCCAAGGTGTGAGTTGTATAGCATGAGAGATTCCTTTGGAACTATGGAAATACATTCTCTCCTCCAGAGGAGAGGGACTGGTCTGGACATCACCTTGTTACCATGCTTTAGAAGTATGCACCAGGGACCAATTCTGAAGCTCTCCAGGACCAGCACTGCTAGATCTTCTTCTCAACATGAACACAATCTGTGGAGTGTGGTTCAAATCTCAGCCCAGATTCTTTAAGATGATTGCAACACAGGAGTCCCCTGTCCATCTGCTCTCTGGGCTTGCTCCCACTCCAGGGATCATAAACCAGGCTTCTTCAATTCAAGGAGGAGGGAGCTGGGTCTCAGGAGGCAAGGGTCCCACCAGTCCTGGGTGGTAATCCTAGACCAGATGTGTCTAGAGCTGGGTTGTGTTCCAGGCCAGATGTGGAGTTGGGGGTGGGCCCAGCCCTGCCAAGGATTCAGCTCTTGGCTTGACAGCGTCCTCCGTTTGCTCCACACTTGGAGTGGAATGTGCAGCTCTGAACAAGTCAAAACCTGTGAGCTTCGACTCTTGGTTTCCCCAGGACTCCACTCAGAGCCTTTGCAGCTGGCAGCCAGGGGTTTCAAAGGTCACCCCAGCTGGGCGGATTGAAAGAACAGATCTCTCTGACCGAGTGAAATTGGCTGCCCGGTACAAGGCAAGTTGCAACATCTTCGAGCAGTCAGCCAAACGCCCCTTAACTTTTCAGCCTGGCCCTGGGCTCTGCGGCAGCCCTGGCTCTCCCTCACTGTCCTCCTTCTCGGACAGACCTTGGACACGCATCTCAGCGGTACAGTGGTGAAGTGGCCACCCACGCGTACCAACTCATGGGAGAGCTGCCCAGGGAGAGGCCACGGTAAGGCGCATCCATCCTCTGGCATGTGGCCCTGTCCCACTGCCTGCTCCTGTGGCTCACGGCAAGTCAGCAGGCTCAGCCCACAGCCGAGAAGCAGCTCGTTTCAGGATTAAGAGCGATTAGGGCATTTGTCGGGATTTGAGGGCTCTGAAGAGAGAGGATTAAGGTGGAGAGAGGGAGCTGTCATTGCTGGGGGCATTTGCACCTGGGTGGTTTGCTGTATCTGCTGTGTGCCCGTGGCTCCGTGGGTTCATAGCCGACTGCCAGGCTGCCAGCACAGAGCCCGCTGGGAGCCCTTCCCTGTGGGGAAGGTATGGTATTTCCAGAAGCCTTGCTACCGGATCAGGTGCTTAAGGACAATGATCATTTGAAATGTGTGCACTTTGGATGGGGAAGGGGGCAGCTGGTTTCTCTAAACTTCTGTTGTATAACATGATTCTTGATTTAAAACTTTTCTCTAAGTCTTTGTGCCTCAGTCTTTTTGCCCTCTCTTTTGGCCATCGTTCCATAGTTGAAAGTGCTCCTTTCTGGGTTCAAGAGACAATTTGAAGTGCTTTTGATAAAATTAAAGTCAAATTAATTTAGTGCTGCTTTGAATGATAAACAAACTCTGCTACTTATGAAAACCCTATTTGGAGGTGAGCTTTGGCCCACGCCTTGCGTGTGTGTGACAGGCTGTGGCTTCCAGCTCTCAGACCACTGCTCTTCTGATCCCCTCTTTGTTTTTTTTCTCTTCTTACTTCTATTCTTTTGATCCGTATTTAACTGGTGTTGAATGGAACCCCCTAGCTAGGTGTATTCAATTCTAGCCACTGAGCCCTGCTCTGCCGGTAGAGAAATTATTGCAGAAACCACCCAGCCCTGCTGGTGCTCTTGACTGGAATGTGGTCCCTAGGCTGAATGAGGGATTAGAAGGGAACAAGGGTGTTTTGTATTATTATTGTTACTATTATTATTATTCTGATTGAGCATTCCAGATATGTCAGTAATCATTCACTGGCAGTATGGACAGGATCTGTTTATGTGGCTGATGGCAGTGGGTGGAGCGATAGGCTGAGCAGAGCTGCTTGGTATACCTGACCAGCTTGGGAGTGGGCTCTGGTTAATAACCAGCCTGCTCACCCACCCTCACCCCTCACAGTGCACTTGCTGCACTGACTTGCCTGTTCTAACCTGAAGCCAGACTTTCCCACCTGGCCAGGGATGGATGAATTCTGTCTTCTGTGTTTGAGGCTGAGCATGTTCCTTTTGTTGATAGCATCCAAGACCTTCAAGAGATCTCAGAAGGTCAGAATCAAGAGGATTAATAGAGAGGATTCTGAGCCTGATGTCACTACTCTTAGTTTCCAGCTCCCTTGAAAGCACAGAGGAAGAGTCTTGTGTCTTCCAAAGCCAGAACTGAGAGCAGAAGGGAGTGTAACACTCCCCCTCCCCCTTCCTTTGTGCAGTTCCCAAGCCTCTGCCTATCGCCTGTCCCATTATTGGGGAAAGCAGGAAATGCCTCCTCTGAGTCTGGGGCCCTCCAGAAAGCCCACAGGGTATGGCTGTGATCAGAATTCAGTTTGGTTTCCACTTCTTAGCTCTGTGACCTTGGATTACATGGAGTTGACTTTCTGAGCCCTGGTGTCCTCGTTTGTGAAAGGAGAATAATCAGAACTGCCTTGTAGGACCAGGGATTGAGTGAGATTAGGGCCCAGCACGAAGCTGGGTGCACACACCCTGCCTCTTTACTGCTGGGACAGATAGAACAGTATGCAGGGGCTGCCAGGGCCCCCAGTCCCTCCTACCCACCTTCTCATGGTCTGCCATCTGCTTCCCACTGCTGTTATACAATAACCACGTGCAGATACCCTTGCTCTGAGGATAATCAGGCTGACCTGGGCTTGCCGTCCTTGGTGGAAAGGATCTGTCCTACAGGCTGGGAGACTTGCTTTCCCTTTGGGAGCTGGATGATGATGTTGACAGCTAGCATTTACTAAGTGCCTCTTATGCTGCCCTGAGTGTTTTATATACACTCTCATTCAAATCCTCCCCTCAACCTTGCAAAGTTATTATCATTCCCATTTTACCAAAAGGGAAACTGAGGCCAGGAGAGTTGAAGTACCTTGCTCAGGCCACAGCTGAAAAGTATCAGTGCCCTGGATTTGTGGCTGGGTAGGACCCTTGTGATACCTGCCCTTACTCGACCTGATCACCACTGCTGCTGGCAGCACAGAGTGTGTCTGTCCCCTCACTTCAGAGGCAGTGGAGGAGGGGAGACGGAGAAGGGACCCCTCTAGGGTATTGTCCTGGCAGGCCCTATAGGATGTAAGGACCCCAATCCTTCTCTACCCCTATGTTATCCCACTCATCATACACACATGTAATTGTGCACTGGGGCAATGGCACCCCACTCCAGTACTCTTGCCTGGAAAATGCCATGGACAGAGGAGCCTGGTAGGCTGCAGTCCATGGGGTCGTGAAGA
Organism: Dama dama; assembly: GCF_033118175.1. Lineage (NCBI taxonomy): Eukaryota > Metazoa > Chordata > Mammalia > Artiodactyla > Cervidae > Dama > Dama dama. The sequence goes on from NC_083699.1 coordinate 50,555,165, forward strand.
GTCGGACACGACTGAGCGACTTCACTTTCACTTTTCACTTTTGTGCACTGGAGAAGGAAATGGCAACCCACTCCAGTGTTCTTGCCTGGAGAATCCCAGAGATGGGGTCGCACAGAGTCGGACACGACTGAAGTGACTTAGCAGTAGCAGTATCCCTTGTTACACACTAGATATTTAATAAATATATTTTAAATGAGTGAATGACTATATCCTGATTCTTGCTGTTAAAATTATATCATGATTACTTGGAAATGGTCCTGCAAACACATACACAAACACAATGATATAAATATGGCAAAATATTAATTGTTGAATCCAGCAATAGGTATTCAAGGTACTCACTTTTTATCATTCTTTCTATTTTCCCATTTGAAATTTTCCATTATGAAACTTATTTTTGGTTTAAAATTTCTATGTCAATCAATTCCTATTATTATTTTCCTTGTAAATATATACTCATATAAATGCCTGATATAGTTAACCAGTTCTCACTGTTGGATATTTAACTGTTTTTTTCTTTCTATTTCTGTTTAACTAGATTATTTTTCTATGTATTTTCCTATAAATAATGTGGTAAACATTCTTTTATGTAAATTTGGAACTATATCTCCGATTTGTTCTCAAAAACACATTTCTGAATGTAGGATTATTGGGGAAAGAAATGGACTATTTTTTTCAGAATCTTTTTTCCAAATTGCTTTCTAGAAAGATTGCATCCGTTTATACTCCTCCAAAGGATATGAGTGGTATCCAGAGTCTCACTAGTATTTGTTATCTTTCTTTTTAAATGTTAGTTTGGTTATTTTTTAAAAACAATGACTTCTTAATTTGCACTCTTGGATTCTGATTGAGGCTAGACAGCATCCATTTGTGTTGTGGTCATTTATCTTCTGTGAACTGTCCAAGTGATAGCTTGCTTATTATGTTAGCTGTTTTCTCGTATATAGAGTGTCCTAGTCCTTCATTCTTTTTTTGTTTGTTTGTTTTTAAGTCCTGGGGTGCTTTGTCACTTGTTTATCTGACAGTGTTGGGTCTTAGTGGCAGCACATGGGGTCTTGGTTGCATCATTCAGGGCCTTTCGTGTGACACCACAGACTCTCTGGTTGCGGGCAGCGGGCTCAGTAGTTGCAGAGCACGTGGGCTTCAGTAGCTGTGACACATGGGCTCGGCAGTGGTGGTGCACTGGCTCGGCTGCTCTGCAGTATGTGGGATCTTAGTTCCCCAGTCAGGGATGGAACCCATCTCCCCTGCATTGCAAGGTAGATTCTTAACCCCTGGACTACCAGGGACGTCCCAGTCCTTTATCCTCCTTGAAAACATTGTATCCCAGACCATCATTCCCCTTTTAATGTTGCCGATGGTATGTGATGACAGAAAGTCTCAGGTCTATATGTGTGTGGTCAGAGATCTCCGCTTTCTCCCTTATTACCTCAACCTCAAACACCCTTCCCACCAGCCAACTCTGACTGCTTACCGGAGGCAAGAGGGCCCAGGGGTTAAGAGTAAGTGCCACACACCTGGGATCAAATGCCAGTTCTGCCCCCTGCTAAATGCCATGGGTGCGTGCTAAGTTGCTTCAGTCGTGTCCAGCTCTTTGTGACCCCATGGACTATATAGCCCTCTAGGCTTCTCTGTCCATGGGATTCTCCATGCAAGCATACTGGAGAGGGTTGCCATTTCCTACTCCAGGGGATCTTCTCAACCCAGAGATTGAAACCACATCTCCTGCGTCTCCTGCACTGACAGGCAGGTTCTTTACCACTAGTGCCACCTGGCCCTAAGCAAATTTCTTAATCTCACTGAGCCTCCATTTCTCATCTATAAAATGGGGATGATGAGATTATCTATCTCCTAGTGTTGTAAGGAGAAATGAACTATTGTTTATAAAGTGCTTAGAGTAGTTCCTGATATATAGTAAATGCTACATAAATTTGGTTTTTCTTGTTACTGCAGTGAACCTGTGAGTCTTATCATTTTGAAAGGATTTTGTTTGCAAAGCTGATATCTCATCAGTGAAAGAGAAAGCTAGGTTTGTCAAGCAGGGGATGTACCCTGTTACAGACAAACCTAGGTCTATGTTATTTTAATTTGTACTTCAAAATACATCTCTCTTTTATTTTTGTTAGATGTTATTAAATTTAAACAAACTAATTATATGCCCAGACACTACTGTTCATCTCTGTCAGCTTATCCCATTTGGCACGGGACTTAAGCTTGTGACTAAAGATCCCAAGAAAGTGAACAGAAAATAAAAACTAGAAATACTCTTTAGTTTACCAGGTATTTGTTAAATTGCAGGCCTCCGATAGGTCAGGTACTGTGGATTCCATGCTGAGTAGGAATGGATACACGGTCCCTGGTGTGGGTCCCTGGAGTGGAACCATCCCATCCTGGTGAGGCACCCACCTGGTTTAGAATCTGGAACAAGGATACATGGGACACATTCCCGGGTGTGGCAAAAGGTGTCCAGTAACCTTGGCTGGGTTCTGACGACCTGGTTTCTCTCCACTGCTGCCTGTTTTCCCAGCCTGCTTCTCCAGCCTTTCCTGTGGACTTCGACAGCTTTCCCACTCCCTGGCTTTCCAACATATCCCATCTACTTTTATGAGAGCCAGAGTCCATTTCTGAATTTGCAACCAAAACCTGGTTCACACCTGTTAATGATTCCATTTCTAGAACTAACCTGAAGGAAGTCCCTTTGTTCCAACCGACCAACCAGCCCCCATAGACAACGAGGCCCTGGACCAGGTTTTCTTGTCAGTGATGCCACCATTGTGCTTTGTCTCTTTGGGTGAGTGACTTACCTCCTCTGGGCTTCACTTAGTAAGTGGAGGAGTGAGCCTGGATAACCTTAAAATGCTCCCTTCTCTGATGTCCTGTGGCCTTTGAGGCTTTTTCGCAGTCCAGTCCACAGAAATGGGATATCCTCCCCAGCCTTGCTTCCTTGCCTGCTTTCAGCCCCACACTCTGGCCTCACCTCACCCAGATTCCTTGCCATATTAACCTCAAACTCTCTCCTTCCTGGGCGTATGGATCCCATTTTTCCTTAGCCTAAGAGCCCTCACAGTTCAGGCAAAAGAAGCTTTTACTTCCTACCAAGAGCGCCTAACGCAGTTACTGATTCTGAAGGTTGAATACTGTTAGGCACTGATTTTAGATAACCATTGTAAGAACACTGAGAATCATCTGGTTTTTCTGTTCCTGCATCAGCTGCCCTTCTCCTGAAAGTTCTCCATGGGATTTGGGGGAACCCAGGACATGGCCCTGGGAGCTGCTGCCTGGGGTGGGCTGGGCCTCACTCTTAACAGCTTCACGAGTTGAGAATACAGAGCCTCTGGTTCCTAGAGAGGAGCTCCAGGTGGACCCTGACCTAGTGAGTCTCCCTGTAAAACCCAACCAGCACCCTGGGCACGCCGGCCGCCTATAGGGAGGACGGGCTGTACTTTGTCTGACCGGATCTTCCTTCCTGTTTGCAGACCATGGGGGATGTGAAGCTGGCCGCCCAGACACACGTTTCCAAAACCTCCCTCACTGTGGATCACTCGAGAGTCAGCTCCATGCCCCTGACTGAGGCCCCTGCTTTCACTTTGCCCCCTCGGAACCTCTGCATCAAGGAAGGAGCCACCGCCAAGTTTGAAGGGAGGGTAAGCAGTGAGGCTGAGTGGCGGCTCGGGAGGGGAGTGCGGGGAGTGCGGTGGCGGCGGTGGGCGTGGTTGGGTAGGTGGGAGGTGGGGAAGTGGACGTGGGCTGGGGGTTGCTTCTGTTTCAGCCTTCTCAGCAGCTGACACGGCAGAAAGCCTGCTTTCCTTTGGACCCTCATATAAATTGAATACAAGTCCATTGGCCCTATTTCTTTTGTTTATAGTTGACTTTGGGTTGTGTTGGAGAATTGGGGGTTGGGGAGAGACATTGAGATGTTTTGCTATTTATGCAAGTCATGTTCTGGTTCGTGCACCTGATTATAGGAGAAGGGCAGGGTGATGGCAGAAAGTGTACAACTTGGATTTAAATGTGTGTTAGTCGCTCAGTTGTGTCCGAATCTTTGCGACCCCATGGACTGTAGCCAGCCAGGCTTCTCTGTCCATGGAATTTTCCAGCCAAGAATACTTGAGTGGGTTTCTATTCCTTTTTCCAGGGGCTCTTCCCCACCCAAGATCGAATCTGGGTCTCCTTCATTGCAGTGAATTCTTTACTGATCTGAACCATCAGTTTAAAGATGTGCCCTCAAATCTGGACAGTGAAGAATGAACTCTCATTTTTCTCTTACTTCCTACCTGGAAGGAGTGTTTGGTTGACAACCTCTTGTGTATCCATCTGGTACATCCAAAGCAATGGGGGTAGGAGAGAGTACTCCTCATTTCAGTTCTGTCACCTTTTGCTAATAAGTATTGGTCTCTTGCCCATACTGGGTGTCCATTTCTTCCTCTGCAAACAGACAATGATATTTCCTTGTCCACCTTGTACTAAAAAGGAGAAGAAGATGGGAAGACTATCAGTAAGAACATTGAGGTTATGCCCAGCTGGACAGACCATTAGTAAGCTGCTGGCTCAAGCCACCAGGAAGTCAGATCATCAGCTTGACTTGGAGATGCACATGGAAGTCAGGAGGTTTGCAAGTAATATTTGTCCTAGATTAAACACAGGCAGTCTTCCCCAAGAAATGCTTTAGAAGCTGGAAGGCTTTGATCTGAGCAAAAGACAGCTGAGGTGATGAACTCACAGGTTGCACTTTGAGTTTACAAGTTAAGTCTGTGGATGGAAGGGGTCAAGAGCATCACTCTTCCTGGATGTTGCTGGGCCTTGCCTTTGTTTAAGTGGCAGGTTTGGCTGTGTGGTCATCTGTAGAGTATTCAGGGGCTGTGTTATGTGCTCTATACAGGCCTGTCTAGTTAACTGCTGGTAGATCTGACATTCCTTGTCATATTGTATCTTTTACTTAAAGAAGGGGAATGTTGGTGATGCTGCTGAGGAGTCAGCTCTTCTCTCTGGGCTCTATCAGCATGAGTGCTTTTTTTATGTTGCTCTGACTGTGGGCCCCATCCTCCCATGCCCGTAACTGTCAGGAAAGAAGCAACAGGAAGAGTCTCTGGGGATTTAGAAATGTGAGTAAAGTTTTAATATATGATACAACATAATGAACACTGAAAATGAGCCTGTTAAATGAAAGAAGCCAGACACAGAAGACCACATATTGAATGATTCCATGTATCTGAAATGTCCAGAACAGACAAACGTATGGCAATAGAAAGTAGATGAGTGGTTGCTGATGGCTAGGGAGGAAGAGTGGGGAGTGACTGCTGAAGGGTGCAGACTTTCTTTTGGGGATGATGAAAATGTTCTGAAATTAGGTATTGGTCATGGTTGCACATGGTTGCATATGGTTGCACATATTTGGATGGCATTATCAACTCAGTGGACTTGAGTCTGAGCAAACTCTGGGAGATAGTGGGCTTCCCTTGTGGCTCAGCTGGTAAAAAGTCCACCTGTAATGAGGGAGACCTGTGTTTGATCCCTGGATTGGGAAGATCCCCTGGAGAAGGGAAAGGCTACACACTCCAGTATTCTGGCCTGGAGAATTCCAAGGACTGTATAGTCCATGGGGAAACAAAGAGTTGGACACGACTGAGCAACTGAACAACATGGTTGCATGACTTTTGAATATGTTATAGAACACTGGATTTACACTTAAAAAATTAAAAGTGAACTTTTGAAAAAAATGGCTTGGCAAAATTGATCCATACCCACCCTCCTGCCCTATTGTTTGTCAGAGATGAACTCCTCCCTCAAATTAATACAAACTGTGGAGAGTAAGAGATGACCTAGCCTCTATAGATGGAGAGGTGTTGTTTTGTTTGCTGACTGTGGAGGTCATGAAGGATCTGAGCCTTTGGGCTATTTGAGTTGGAACCTTTGTAGAATGAACACTGACCCAGGAGTCCACACACTGGAGTTCTCTGTTGCTCAGTTATTCTCAGATTGGCAGGTCAGACCTTCTCTGGACCTTGGTTACCTTATCTGAGAAGAAATAGCTAGTTGTTTCTGTGTTTTCTGGCTTGCAAGGATGTGAAAAGAAAACAAATTGAGGAAGAAACTGGCAAAAGCAGTTCATAAAGTCAAAAAGTATAGTAGTAACAGTATTTTTTTTAAATGAGGTAACATTCAAATATGTAAATTTGACTATCTTAAACAATTCAATGGCATTTCATACATTCATGATGCTGATTGCAGTATTCTTAAAGCAGAGCATTCTCTAGGTGAACATTTTATTTTGCTGATATTGAGGAAATAGTTGACTTTGTATATTACATGTGGGCTGTAGGTCAAAGTGAATGTGTTTCTTAGAAGTCAACCTGTGGAGCTCGGTTACCACTCATCAACTCCCTGGAATTAACCCAGAACAACACCATGACAGCATGCTGTTACATAGTGGACACAGAAGGAAGAAGATTCCAGAGAGATGTTAGGTGGAGTGTCTGGGCTCCATCTGAGAACTTCCAGAGAAAAACACAGAGGGAAGTTCTTTCATAGAAAGTGCTTTATAAACTAGCATGTTGTGAATGTGTATTATCACTGTAGCAAAGGACACAAAGGAATGCCTTGCATCAAGGTAGAGCCATGTCAAATGACTTCAGAATGAGGAAGTGGTTGTTTGGATACCAAAATGCAGTTGCGCGGTGGATGCACCTGATCTGGCAGCCTCAGAGAAGGGAAAGGTAGAGTCTGAGTGACATGAGCTTAGAGCAGGAATTTTCTGTTAAAAGACTGAGCGCCAAATGGGGTCCCCTCCTCATATCCTTTAGGCTTTTTCCATATTGTGGCAGATACTTTGGGCCAACATGTAGCCCACAACCAGCCCCCTTTGCCCTTCCCTTTTCTGCTCTAGAGGCATTGCACAATTTGCCTTTGCAGCTAAGAGTGGCTCAGTGACACATTTGGCTAAAGTTTGCTCGCATATTTTTGGTAAAACTCTCGCTTTTCTGATTAAAATAAATCACTGGTTCTCTCATATTCCACCTCACCCTTACTTCCTATCTTAACTGCTGATTTGATGCCTGGAGCTCAGGCAGTCATATTGAAACTATGAGGGAACAAGCCAGAATACAAAGGGTTGGTCAGTGTGGGCATGGGCAATGTGCATGGGAGTGGAGGGCACAGCAGTGGAGGGAGCATAAAGACCAGCAGCTAAGACACAAAAGTCTTAAGGCTTAGAGAGTTTCCCTGATAGGATCTTTGACTGTGGTCATTCACACAGGAAATTTTACAGAAAGTGTTCCTAACACCTAATGAGATGCACGTGGAGATACTGTCTCTTTAAATGATGGGAATAAATAGGGGAGAAGACATAGTACAGAAAAGAACCAAAAAACCCTTTCAAGTCCTTACCAAATCTACCAACAGTGAGGGGAGTGCTTGAGTTGAATGTGCCCTGCAGATAAAGCATCCCAGAGGGATTTGCTCCTCCCTGACTGTGGCCATCCGGCTTGAACCAACAGGGTCTAAGGCCTCTTAAGAGGAAGTCAACCATATGGTGTTAAGTGATGATTTAATGTCATTGTAGAAAACTACTGTTTGATCAGGGTCTACTGCTTAGGCCAAAGCTACCTACCCCCTCCTCTTTCTTTGTTGGCTCTGCCAGCTTAAGAAGATTGTATTTTCCCAGAACTCATTCAACTTTGGATCCATACCTCATCAGTGCCACATTTAGACAACCTGAACCTACATTCTAGAAACCTGTTTTGTCATCTGGCCACACTGTCACATAAGAGCAGGGCATCTTGTCTGCCCAAGGGATGTACCCAGTGGAACCACACCAACACCCATGTTCTGAGCATCCAGAACTCTGAAATTCTCTACCAAAGGGCCCTGAGCCCACTTCTGATGACATCATGGGCCTCTTCCCGTGAGAAGACTTTCCTGGGACTGAGTGGGGTGATGGTCAAGGACAACAGTTTGCTTAGGGAACTAAAAAGGTAGATGAAACTCAGATGTGGGGATCTGTTGTCCACCCATGGGCATAGGAGGACCCGACAGTGCAGATGCAAGTAGGGTGTGGTATGCCACTGCCTGCTGAGTGTTACTGGGCCCAGGGTGTGGGGGGCCTCCATGGACAGGTAACTGGGCGCCTGCACATGCCAGGGGCTCACTGAAGTGCTTCCTCCTGTTCTGTTGCCCATGAGGGCAGCCATGGGCTGCCTGCTTCCCCCACATAGAGTCAAGTATGAAAGGAGCGAGATGGTAGGAGAAAATGCTGGCATTACTGGAGATTTCTCCCCTTTTGCCCTGGAATTCATTCTTATCAGACAAAGCAAACATGTTGATAGGCCCTGGCTGTGCTGTGAATCAAATGAGCTGGTATTTGAGTGACTCTTGAAGTACAGCCCAAATGAGGTTTCAGTCCAGACTGAGGGGTTCAGTGTTCACTGAAGGGGTTTCACAATAAAAAGCTGGCCTGGCCTCATCATGGAGGGTGGAGGAAGGGACCAGAGAAGACTTGATCCATGAAAACGTGAATAACTCCTCAGTTTCCACTTTAACCAACAGTGGTATCCTTCCCCCATTAACTTCTTCCCAGTTCACTTCTAACTCAGAAGCGCTCAACCACTTAGAGAAATTTGAAGGGAGCATCTAGTCTGCTTTCTTTCCTCAAAAATCTTTTTTGGGGGAAGTGGGGGGTGAGGCTTAGCTTGCAGAATTTTAGTTCCCCAACCAGCGATTAAACCCGGGCCGAGGCAGTAAAAGCACCCAGTTCCAACCACTGGACCATCAGGGAATTCCCTGTGCTCAGAAGTATTAGTAAGTTTTAACCACAGGTTCTTAAGAAAAACATGTGCGTATGAAACAGTAGGATATGACAGTATAATTAAATGCTTGAAATAGCACAATTAAATAGTTTGTACTATAGGAATTTAGCTGTGATTAAGATGAGGTTTGCAGTGGTTTGGAAACTGATTTCTTGCTTCCTGACTTTGGTCCTCCCACTTCGTCCTTACAGCTTATAGGTCTGACTGTCCACTTCCCTGCTTAATATCCTCGAACCTGTGATGAGGTTCCTCAGCGCTGCCCACAAGGCCCTTCTGGTCGACTCCTGGCTCTCCAGCCCTGAGCTCTTTCCTCCCTTCCTTGCCAGTAGCATCTCTTGCCCAGCCCTACTCACCCACACAGATGCAACATGGATACTTTGTTCTGCTATCACCTTTGTGAGAAAGGGTAAACAAGGAAGGCATTTTATCTTCCCTGTTGGTTAGGAAAGGGGACAGAGTGTGACAGGAAGGGAACTAGCATTTGTCATTGCCTTATTGGTGTCAGGCATGTGATCTTAGTTCTTTTGTCCTCATGGCAAAGTAGCTTTGTCCCCATTTAAAAGTTTAAAAAAAATTTATAGAATTTTTAAATGTAATACTATGCTTATAGTTATTTCAAGATATTGGCTATATTCCCCATGTTGTATAGTACATCCTGGTAGCCTATCTTACACCCAATAGTTGTACCACTTACTCTCCACCCCTAGAGTGCCCTTCCCCACCCTCCCAATTGGTAACCACTACCAACTTGTTCTCTTATATCTCTGAGTCTGCTTTTTTTTTTGTATTCACTAATTTGTTGTATTTTTTTAGACTCTGCATATAAGTGATATCATGCAGCATTTGTCTTTGTCTGACTTATTTCACTTAGCATAATGCTCTCATATCCCCATTTTTATAGAAGAAGAACCCAGGGGCTCAGAGTGACTACAGACGTTGCCAAGGTTATGTCAGTAAGTGAAGGAGGCAGTACTTTTGGGTCCAAATCTTGTATTCTTTTCACTGTATGATGTCATCCCTTTTGTATGTGTCATCTGGTTCCTTGAACTCCGTGGTTGTTTCTTATTCATCTTGGTGCCCCAGAAGTAGCACAGTGGCTGCCACATGACGGGTGCTCAATAAATGTTTGGTTTCCTTGAAAAGGTGATAGGGTCTGACTTCAGACCTCTTACCAGTCATGTTCATAGGCATTTGGCTCCATGTTTCTTAGAGGCTGTTGTCCCCCCCCCACCCCCCATCCTGTTCCCTGCAGTGTTCCTGTCCATATCCATGCATCCCTGCTCCCTTCTTGACCTCAGGTCATGCCTTTATCAAGAATACCTTCCTTCTCCCACACTGTCTTATCCAGCATCAAGGTCCATTTAAACCCTACCTCCTTCAGGCTACTTTCCTTAAGTATATTTTCTCTTTAAAGCATTTTATTAGAGGACAGAAGAACCATGGTAATAGGATGTAGAAAATTCCCAATAATCACATAAAATCTTTCGTGAGTAATAACCACAGGAAAGAGTTGACTACCTTGGCCTTTTTAAAATGTATTATTCATTAATCATCTCTGTGCCTATAATTTTATTATAAAGAAAATAATTATTTAAATGTTAAACTATTTTTAAAACAAGCATTCCAGCAAAAGTAAAAATATTCCTTGCCTTGACCCTTACTTCCAGAGGTATACACCATTAACAATTTGGGTATCCTTCCAGAAATATTCCATAAAAATATAAGCATAAATCTGCATGTGATTTTGCATATACAAATGGACCCATCTACATGCACTGATCTGCAACTTGCTCTTTTTGCTTAACATCCCTTGGCATTTCTTTTTAGACGTTAGCACATAGATCTACACCATAGGTATATCTGAGCCAATTCTTAGATTTCTAGCCCTCAATTGCTTCCCTCTCTGAATTCCTATAATACTTATACGACTCATTTTTTAAAATTAATATGCAGCTTTATCAGTTATTATTTATTGTCTTTTGCTTCCTCATTGCAAATGAGTTCTTTGAGGTCCAGAACTGCATTGTCCAGTAGGATAGCCACACTTGACTACTTAAATTTAGGTTAAGATTAATGAAAATAAAATAAAAAATTCAGATCCTCAGCCTTGCTAGCCACATTTTCAGTGCTCAATATCCACATGTGGATAATAGCTACTGTGTTGGGCAGCACAGATTATTGAACATTTCTATCATCACAGAAAGCTCTATTGGGGAGGGCTGATCACAGCCACTTTTGCATTTAATTCAGTCCCCATGTAACCAGAGGTCCACAGCTAGAAGATATATTCACAATAGCTGTTCCATTCATAGTAGAAAGTAGACATTAAATTTTTGAGAATTTTCTTAGGGCATAAAATTCATTGAAAGAAAAATATAATCCCTTGATGAATGAATCTTTGTCTTCCACTTTCATTGAGGAATGGTAATCTTGGTGTTCCAACAAGCTGAACATGCTCCCAAAATTTCTGTGGCCATCTGTTCCAACTGATTCAGGAAGTCTCATGACAAGGAGGCTGGAGGTGGGTTGCCTGGTGTCACAGAGTTCCTGAAGTATTCAGAGAAAAAGCAATAGAATGGAAATGACAGGGCAGGTCATGCTGAAACTACAATTGTCAGCAGTTGGTGGATACTCTGATTCAAAATGTCAGGCTGAACCTATTTATTATCTTCTCCTCCCTCCAAATATGCCACTGAAATGGGAGAAAGGGTTAAAAAGAGTTAATTTAGAGTTGCACTGAGAACAGGAGAGGGGAATTAGTGGATGGGGGGTGTCCATGCTGTAACATATGAGAGCCACATATTTGAGATGAAAGGATTTGGAAACTAAGAGTGAACTGTAGGGCAGATATCAGGGTTACTAAGGGATGTTTGTTTAATATCTCTATGGAGAAAACCAAAGCTCGTGGTATGGATATTAATCAGTATCAGAAAGTCTTTGTGCTTTGCCACCAGGTAAAATGTGTTGGATGTCCAGTTGCTGTCCAGTTACTCCATGCCCAGACACTCCAAGTGAAGCCCACCAGTAGGCATGCCCCACTCCCACAGGGAGCTTGCAGTCAAGCCCCTCACTGAGGGAGGTAAGACTGTACCCAGGGGATGGAAAGTCTACATTTGGAAACTAGTTCATCAATCATAGATTATGAAGAGTTAATTCATGGCCACCAGATGTTTGAAGAAAATATTTGTACAGTGTAACATTGCTATCAAGAAATTGTTCTTTTTGAAAGTCAACCTTTAGACAAAGCTCAAAAGTGTTAGTTATAGTAACAGAACAGCAAGTAAACTCTGTAAGCTTTGGCAAGCCATAAGTAAAGTAATGGTGAATGGTAAGGTTGAGGAGAGAAGGAGAGGAAGAGAAAACTACAAGGGCACTACAGTCCTCATCTTACATGGTAGGAAGTGAGATGCCATCTAAAACAGATGGATCAAATAACAGAGACCTGGGCGTATGACTTAAAACCATAATGATAGAGGTAAAAAATGGTCAGCCCATCGGCCATATTTGGCACACAGACCTTTTACATTTGGTCAGCAGTATTCTCAAAAAAATTTGAGCTAAGATTTACAAATGGAAAGCTTACATATATAATTCATTTCTGAATGGCTTTTCTCAAAAAATATCAGGCAGCACTTCCATGTGGCAACACTTGGTCAGTGGACACTATCCCTACATCTAAGCTCATCTTTGCCAGGTTGTTATAGTCTCCCCCTACCACCCACTCCCAGTTATCTCCCAACATGGCCAAGCATCTGTTGCCAGTTATGACTTTGCAGTTTCCCTAACCACTTAGTTCATGTTAATGGTGGAAAAGCTACAGATGGTTAGGAAGAGGCAAATGCCTCGTGACATTTCTTGTCCCCACCCACTTTCTATACATGGGTATCCTGCCCAGACTCTCTAGGCATTTGAATTTGTGATTTTGCCATAAATGTACAATAGAAGACCTAAAAATAAAAGAATGATTGGTGAGAGGGAGGCAGTATAAGTCAGTGAAATTTCTCATCATTTATTGTAGGCATCCACTAAGTGCTTTCTAAATTCTTAGATCAAGAAATAGACCCAGAGTAGATTATCTAGCATTACAGAGTTTAATGATAAGAAGACGAGAAAGATTATTTCAATGGTTATATTTGGTAAGTGATATCATTTCAGGGAAGGCAAAGAGTGAGAGGGAAAGAAACCTTTCATCATTTTGTACCTTCAACTTTTACCTTTTACTTTATGCACGTTTTTATAGCTTGAATTTTTAAAATAGTAGGCGGGAATTACTTCTGTAATTTCTAAAAGGCACAATAAAATTGCCTGTAAAAAGACGTGGTACCTGAGTTCAGTGTCCAGATTCTAACTGATAAATGGTCAAAGATGAATACACAGTTTGCATTGAAAGAAACATAAAAATATATGTGGAAAAATATATAGCACTGCATCAAAATACCCAACACTACCTGCAACTAGAACACTGGAAATTAAAATACTTGAAAAATATTTATGTACCTGACAAACTATTTATTAGCAACATATTAATGCTGAGAGCCCAGTGCTGGGAACTGAGGAGACAGGGAATCATGCTAGGAGCACCTATTGCTGGTTTAGCCTTTCTGGGGCTCAGATTGACAGAACGTTACAGGCGCAGTAAAACATTGATGTGCTTTGTCAAGAACTCTGCTTTTGACACTGTAAGTGAACTCTTGAAGAAGGGAAGAAGTAGTTTGTACAAAGATGTTTGAAGCAAATATGATAAATCAGGAAGCAGTTTGTGCTCAAAAGGAGGTACTAAAACAAGCACATCATTTGGGGAGCTATGCCCTTAAATGGAAATGTGTGTGAATAACACAAGTGGAAAGAGACATAGAGCGGGGACTCTGAGCAGTCTGATCACTGCCACATAAAAGCATATATGTGTTCACTACCTGAAATTAGAGGAGGATTTGGAACCACGTAAATAGAATTTTTTGTTGTTGTAAGTTCTCTAAGTGTCTGTGTTTTTTAATTTTGTGGTGACAGTTTACCTTTCAAGGAAGAGAATTTGAGTGCTATCTAGATACATCAGTCTCTACTAATAAGGCCTTTGGGCTTCTGTTATTTTAACGTGCTTCTGATTAGTTGCCTGTTTGCCTTGAAACGGAAATAAAATTGTGTGGCAAAATGAGCACTGAGAAATGGAGACACCAGATTAGGCTTTCCTTACTCTGTTTGCTCACGGTGGCTGGAGGGACAGGTGTGCAGTGCCAGTTTGGCATTCACCCGTAGGGATCCACGTGGGAAGGCCTGGTTTATTTTTTCACATAGACACAATTTCTGTAGAGCCCCAAGGTGTTACATTCCTTATGATACGAAACTTCCTTCCAGCTTTAAATGAAGTTAACAATTGAGTTGGAACTTTCTTAGAAGTTGGCCAACCTGAGTCAAGTTTCCTCTGTGCTCTGGATCTTGAGACTACACAGAAAAAAAATATAATCAACATCATCAGTAATCTTGCACCTAATGGATTATCAATTTTGATAATGGAGAATTAAACTTTTCTCTGACACCTTTTCTAGCCCCCGCAGTCCACTGTATTCTTTTCTATTGCCACATTTTAGAAGGGTTTTATTCCACAGTCTACAGTTTAGAATTCTATGGGATGAAAACATAGTATGTGGTAGAAAGAACACTGGACTAGGGTTCTGGTTCCTATGAAGCTGCCTTAAAACTTTCAACAAACCACCAAACCTCCCTGACTCTCAGATTTCTTCTTATAACAAAATAATTTAGATGTCCCTTAAGGCCCTTTGCGATCTGAAATTCTGTGATTTATATATTGTACCACATGTTCCCTATTTCCCATGTCTAATTCATTAAAAACACACCTCAGTCCCAGCTCCTGGTAAGTGCCCAATAAGGAGAGATTATTTGTTCAGTCTGTGAATTTTCTAAGTTTTAATCTCTTGTATCACTAAAGTAATGTTCTGCTTTTATATAAGATAGATTTTGTGTTGGATTTGATTCATTTTACTAATGTTAATTGAACACTTTACCAAGAGACAGATACGGTTTTAGTTGCTCAGAATAGGCAGTATTTAAGGAGAGCTATATCAGCCTCTGAGGACTGGAGTATTTGTGATCCACAAATCAGGTTGGGAGTTGGACTGGTGGTTGTATGCCTGGGTCTTTGTCTCTAATTTGCCCTGACCTCTGGGCTTTCTTTTCCTCATCTATAAATAAAGAGCTTGGACCGATGACTCTGAAGCCTCTTCCTGCTCTGACATGATTCCATGACATAAAATTTAAACAAGATTTTGGAGTAGAGACCTAGTGGCTTTATCAGTGTGCCCACCAGCTGATCCCAACTACTACATGAAGTTGTGACACTCAGGAAGGCTGACCTGAATGGGTTGTTTACAGGTGAATTCAGTTCAGTGAACAGTAGCTTCATGCAGGCTGTTTGGTGCACTGGGGATAAAATGATGTCAGAGAGGATCAGGAGACTGTCTCTCGATTCAGGAGATTCATACTCTCAATCAGCTGAGGCTGTGAATCAGCTTCTCCACACCCAGTCCACACACACCAGTCCCATCCCCTGCCTCTGCTCAGGAGCACTCTGAAATGAGAGTGGGTGGGGCACAGTGATGGTGAATAGATGTGTCCTGACAGGGCTGGCCAAGTGATATGAGAGTGAGAAACAGGCCATGGGTGACACCCTGGTCCCTGAGCTGCTCTCTAAGAGACGCAGGTCTGTTCCCCCTCAGAAAACTCCCTCGGGATTCAGGGCAGGCTGAGGTGGTGGGAGCAGGCTGGGGGCCTGTTGAATGCTGAAGTGTGGTTGGGGCTGTGGGAAGGGTTGTCTGTGGAGTGTGAAAGACTTGGCTTGGCCGGCCCCCCAGCTCTGGGAAGCCTGACAGGGGAGTGAAAAATGAGCCTGGAAGAGTTGGAACCAGAAAGGCAAGGAAAAGCAAATCAAACCTGGATCCCGACTTTAAAGGCGTGAGGCTGAGGGAGCCAGGCACCTGGACATACTTTCCACAGCCTGTCACGCTGGCCTCACCTCCTTGGTGAGCAGTGAGGGGAAGTTGAGGCCATGGAGGCTGGTTCCCTGGGCTGCGGCCCCCATAGCCAGGCTCCTCGGAGGCAGATACTACCCCAGTAAATGTCATGCTCTGTGGGGCCAGAGGATGGGGACACTTGCCACAGTTTAGTCCAGAGAGGAGAGGGAAGACCTTAGTTTCTGGAAGCGGGGCACATAATGACCTAGAACCGGTGGGTTCCTCACACACATGTAAGGAATGCTGCTGCCTGATTAATGACTTACCTGGAGCACAGCTCTTGTAAAAGTCAAGTCAGTCACCAACCCACCCCGACCCTTTCATTTTTAACAGCCAGAGCATGACTTTTTGAAATCTGGGGTAAGATCTGGACACCTAGGTGCCTGAGTCATTGGTGGAGACCTTGTATAGTGCAGTATATCTCAAAGTGGGGTCCATCAGAACCCACCAGAATGCTTGGAAAGTCCCATCCCAGCCCCACTGAGGTGAGACCATGGAATCCTCATCTGAGTACACCATCCCTATACACAGGTTCTTCTCCAAGCCACTGACATGAGATTATTGTTCTCGAGAGATGGAAGGAAAGGTTATGGCTGCAGGTTTCAGCTGCACAAGGATGGCAGAGCTCATGGGTGTGGCTGAGGCCATGAGACAGCAGGGGACTGGACTTGTGTCTGCTGTGTCATTTACTTCTGGTAATGATGTGTCTGACAATCTTGGGTCAAGGGAAGGTGTTCACTTTATTGCTCAAGCACAGGGCTGACTCATAGAGGTCAGTGGTTCTCAAGGATATACTCTCTCTTTATGAACTGTGTGTATATAGTGTGTTATACATAAAAAGAGTATGATTTCTCTCCAAACCAATTTTTATCCCTTTAGGGGTGATATTGCCACCATATAAATTAAATTTTATAATGCTTCTAATCCTCTACTAGGGTGGAGGTGAGAGATCAGAAAAGAGCAAAGGGAAAGTATGGGGAGGGAATAATGGACCCTGGGTAAGATAAACACACAGAAATGAGTGGTGTACAGTCTTGTAGAGTTGATCAGGACGGGCTTCACATGTGACTATAAGCGTCCTATCCAACCAGTCCAAACTAAAGGAAATCATTCCTGAATATTCATTGGAAGGACTATGCTGAAGCTGAAACTCCAATACTTTGGCCACCTGATGCGAAGAACTGTTTCATTTAAAAAGACCCTGATGCTGGGAAAGATTGAAGGCAGGAGGAGAAGGGGGTGAAAGAGGATGAGATGGTTGGATGGCATCACTGACTCAACGGACATGAGTTTGAGTAAACTCCGGGAGTTGGTGATGGACAGAGAGGCCTGGTGTGCTGCAGTCCATGGGGTCGTGAAGAGTTGGACACGACTGAGTGACTAAACTTAACTGAACTGATAAGCTTCCTCAAGTCATGATGGTCCGAGACCCATTTGTCCTTCAAAAATAAACTCATTCACTCAGGAGGTGTAATCACAGGACATAACTGGTAGGAGCTCTCTTATGCTATGTACTTGGGAATATGTGTACATTTCCTGTGCATGAATAAGGAGAAATTTCTAAATTTTAAAGGCAGTAAGAGATGCTATAAAATATAAAATTCAGCTGTGAAGAGAGATGTGAAAAGCAAAGGAGAAAAGGAAAGATATACCCATTTGAATGCAGAGTTCCAGAGAATAGCAAGGAGAGATAAAGCCTTCCTCAGTGATCATTGCAAAGAAATAGAGGAAAACAATAGAATAGGAAAGACTAGAGATCTCTTCAAGAAAATTAGAGATACCAAAGGAACATTTCATGGAAAGATGGGCTCAATAAAGGACAGAAATGGTATGGACCTAACAGAAGCAGAAGATATTAAAAAGAGGTGGCAAGAATTCACAGAAAAACTGTACAAAAGAGATCTTCACGACCCAGATAATCATGATGGTGTGATCACTCACCTAGAGCCAGACATCCTGGAATGTGGAGTCAAGTGGGCCTTAGGAAGTATTATTATGAACAAAGCTAATGGAGGTGATGGAATTCCAGTTGAGCTATTTCAAATCGTAAAAGATGATGCTATGAAAATGATTCACTCAATATGTCAGCAAATTTGGAAAACTCAGCAGGGACCACAGGACTGGAAAAGGTCAGCTTTCATTCCAATCCCTAAGAAAGGCAATGCCAAAGAATGTTCAAACTACCACACAATTGAACTCATCTCACACGCTAGTACAGTAATCCTCAAAATTCTCCAATCCTCAAAATCCTCCAACAATACGTGAACCGTGAACTACCAGATGTTCAAGCTGGATTTAGAAAAGGCAGAGGAACCAGAGATCAAATTGCCAACATCTGCTGGATCATTGAGAAAGCAAGAGATTTCCAGAAAAACATCTATTTCTGCTTTATTGACTATGACAAAGCCTTTGACTATGTGGCTCACAATGAACTGTGGAAAATTCTGAAAGAGATGGGAATACCAGACCACCTGACCTGCCTCTTGAAAAATCTGTATGCAGTTCAGGAAGCAACAGTTAGAACTGGACATGAAACAACAGACTGGTTCCAAATAGGAAAAGGAGTACATCAAGGCTGTATATTGTCAGCCTGCTTATTTAACTTCTATGCAGAGTACATCATGAGAAATGCTGGGTTGGATGAAACACAAGCTGGAATCAAGATTGCTGGGAGAAATATCAATAACCTCAGATATGCAGATGACACCACTCTTATGGCAGAAAGTAAAGAAGAACTAAAGAGCCTCTTGATGAAAGTGAAAGAGGACAGTGAAAAAGTTGGCTTAAAGCTCACCATTCAGAAAACTAAGATCATGGCATCCAGTCCCATCACCTCATGGCAAATAGATGGGGAAACAGTGGAAAAAGTGGCTGACTTTTTTTTTTTTTTTTTGGGCTCCAGAATCACTGCAGATGGTGGTTGCAGCCATGAAATTAAAAGATGCTTACTCCTTGGAAGGAAAGTTATGACCAACCTAGACAGCACATTAAAAAGCAGAAACTTTACTTTGTCAACAAAGGTCCGTCTAGTCAAGGCTATAGTTTTTCCAGTAGTCAAGTATGAATGTGAGAGCTGGACTATAAAGAAAGCTGAGTGCCGAAGAACTGATGCTTTTGAACTGTGATGTTGGAGAAGACTCTTGAGAGTCCCTTGGACTGCAAGGAGGTCCAACCAGTCTGTCCTAAAGGAGATCAGTCCTGCGTGTTCATCGGAAGGACTGATGTTGAAGCTGAAACTCCAATACTTCGTCCACCTGATGCGAAGAGCTGACTCATTTGAAAAGACCCTGATGCTGGGAAAGATTGAAGGCAGGAGGAGAAGGGGACGACAGACGATGAGATGGTTGTATGGTATTACCGACTCAATGGACATGAGTTTGGGTAGACTCTGGGAGTTGGTTATGGACAGGGAGGCCTGGCGTGCTGCAGTCCATGGGGTCGCAAAGAGTCAGACACATCTGAGCAACTGAACTGAACTGAGGAGATGCTATTGGGCCTAATTGTGGAGGATCTTGGCTCTGTTGTTGTTCTCTGGTCTACAATCCCTTCCTCCCTAGAACTCAGGTCACCCAGCTATCTGTTCTTCTTTGCTCCTAAACCAGCTCAGCTCCCCCCACCCAGTTGCTCCTCACCCCATCTCCCTGTGGTCCTGAGCTCTCTGTGCTACATTTGGTGATGCTTCTTGAACCTCCCAGTGCCCACTAGTCAGTCATGATCTCTCCAAAGCTTCAGGGCTTAGAGGGATATGGGTAAGGATACGGGACACCGGCTGTGGCAGAGGGTGGGTAAGTGCCTCTGGGAGGCCTAGTTCATCTTGCCTTCTTCAAGGAGCAATGGTCAGTCCAGTGCTTGTAAACATGGCCTTGCCAGGGCTTAAATGGTCATAAAATATATAGTAGGGAACCTTCAGGCCATAGGGCAGTGGGAGGAGTAGGAAGGGCACAGACTTTGCAGCCAAGAAGTCAATTCTCTAAGCTCCATAGGGAGCTGGAAATAATAATTCCTGCTTCACAGCATTATTGTTGGGAGAGTTGGTATCAATACATAGTAGTTCTCTAATAGAATGGTGTACATTATACTAGTAATATGATCAGGATTATTCATTTGTCCAAAGCACCACTCTAAAAATCATTTATACTGTCCTAAAACATCTATAAATCATTTATACTGTTTTGCATCCTGCCTTTTTCCCCCCAACATATCATTTTTCAAATAACTCTGTCAATATAATTTTAATGGTCAGTATTCCATTACATTTGATATGTTACGATTTATTGAATGCATTGGTGATTATCTAGGTGGTTTCCAGTATTTCCTTTTATAAATTAAATTCTGGTGAGCATCTTTATACATGAGGGTTTCAATTCAATAACTAATATTTTATTTTTGGGGTTGATTAGTTTGCAGTAGAGGGATTATGAGGACAAGGGCTTTGGGCATTTTTAAGCTCAAGTGCTTTCCAGAAGACTGTTTGGCTTGACATAGCTACTTCGTTTGGGAGATACAAACTCAGTTTGTCAATTTGTCTCCACCAGCTTCTTGCTGCCTCAGCTCACAGCCTGATTCCTTTCTGTATCTGCCAAATTGCTCTCTGAGCCAGGATCCTTCTCAGGGCCGCAGTTTGCATCTGCCTCTGCCTCTGTGTTAACCTCCTGGCGCTGGCTTCCTTTTCCTGGTGTCAGACACAAAGGGATGGATTAGATCTCATAGTTTCAGACTGGGAATTTCTACCGACCACACAGGGATAGGCCTTGAACTTCTCCTTGCTTTTCTTTTTCTCTTCTCCACACATCGCTTTTCTTCTAGACTACCTATTTACTAATTTTAATCTTTCACTTTGAATCATATCCTCATTCAGAGTATATTTGTCTTCATTGGATCCCAGAGGGGGAGACTTAGAGGTGGATACTATCTCCCCTAGAAGAAAGGGAGCTTCCCAAGATAGGGGCTGGGTCATCTGTGCTGACTCTAACACAGGTGTACACCAGAAACTGGGGTAGCTCCTAGGAGCAGAAAGCACTGAAGACTCAGTTCTTGTTCACTAAGCATTGATGCAGCCTGATTAGGGTGGTGAAATGTGTGTATGTACACTTGTTTTCTAAGGTTTCCTATGTTGAATCTGTCTTCTCTATCTCCTCTCTGAGAGGAAGTTCTCCCTGAGACCAGACTAGTTCATAATCATGCATGTATCTCTTACAAATGTCTGGCACAGTACCAGGGAAGGGTGCTTTATAGGCCTTTGTCAAGTGAGTGAATGAACAAACCCTCCTCAGTAAATGAGACCTAATGCCCTTTGGTCAGAGTATAAAATACTACAAAATGTGTGATAAAAGCTATTGGCAAGAAGCACTCAGAAGACCTCATGGAGAAAGTGGGATCCATCCTAGATCATTCTCAGTTCAGTTCAGTTCAGTCGCTCAGTCGTGTCCAACTCTTTGAGACCCCATGGACTGCAGCACACCAGTAGTCATGTATGGATGTGAGAATTGGACTGTAAAGGAAGCTGAGCACTGAAGAATTGATGCTTTTGAATTGTGGTGTTGGAGAAGACTCTTGAGAGTCCCTTGGACTGCAAGGAGATCCAACTAGTCCATCCTAAAGGAGATCAGTCCTGAGTGTTCATTGGAAGGACTGATGTTGAAGCTGAAACTCCAATACTTTGACCACCTGATAGGAAGAGCTGATTCATTTGAAAAGACCCTGATGCTGAGAAAGATTGAGGGCAGGAGGAGAAGGGGACAACAGAGGATGAGATGGTTGGGTGGCATCACTGACTCAATGGACATGAGTTTGAGTAGACTCCAAGAGTTGGTGATGGACATGGTGGCCTGGCATGCATTCTAGGAGTCACTAATTTATTCAGTTACAAAATAAGTCTGTGGTGCTTAACTGTGCTCTCAAGAATACCCTGCGAGTAGGGGGGAACTGGTGAAATATCTTGCCAAAAGACTAGATGGTCTTGTAATAGCTTTGTGATATCTGAAATTTTCTTGCCCATAATCCTGTTTGACCTCCTTGAAAGGCTGTAGTGGAAAAATCATGAATCTGGGGACCTTGTGCAAATGACTTATCTTCTTTGAACTTCATTTTTATTACCTATAAAATTAGCATAGCCGTGCTGACCTTCCAGGACCACTGGGAGGATTAAATGAAGTGATGCGTGTAGTGTGGTGTGTACACTGTGAGGCCGAATGTCCAACCCTTCCATCCCTGTGTAGCAGGAACAGGCATAGCAATGGCCTCGGGAAGCCTGTGCTGTGGTCTCTGCTGACCCTGCAAAAGTGCTGTCACCCCAGCATGACCTACTGGTAGGTTGCTTAGGAGAGGAGCTGAGAAGTGACAGGAAAAAGGTTTCATGTGCAGTTCATGAGTTAAGAGAATATTACTTAATTGTGGGTTTGATGGAAAACATTATGAGAGGTTGGTTCAGACCTTTCCAGAGGTCTGCCAGCAACCTCAGAAGTGGAGCCTTATTGAAAACAGCTGGAGAAGAGGCTGGCGCCCAGCCTCCCCTCGCTTTTCCATGCCCAGAGCTGTCTCGCTCCATGGACAGAGCTCAGCCCCAGGATTCTGCCAAGGCCCTGGCAGCCTCAGCTGGGGACGGCAGTGGCTCTACCCAGGTCCAGACTCCAGCTCAAAGGTTGAAACCAGTTAAGCCTGAGAGAGGAGTTGGCCAGGACTACCAGTTGCTATCTCACCCGGGGCTTGGAGTTAACCACTGACGTGCATCTTTGCAGGATGAGTTAACCGATGTGAGATTCTCTGGGCACGGGTGTGGGGGTGTGCGCTGCCTGCTGGGTGAGTGATGGTTGGACTACATAGTCCTTTGAAGTCCTTTCAGCGGTCCTGCTGAACACCAGCTAGGGAGTGAGGACACTGTTCAAAGCCCCTATTCGGAAGCCTCTCCCCCTCTGCTGCGCAGGACCTTCCATGAAGAATGCTGCCAGCTTTGCTACAGCCACAGCCCATTTGGTCTTTTTCTAGCTGGTCACCAGCCATGCCGATTTCAGCTGGATTTTCTTACAGACAAGTATGGCATGCCATCCCCTCAGTCTTCCTTTCTGAGTGGACTTCTAGTCACAACCATTCTCTTTTTTTATTTATTTGCCAAAAATGGCTTCCTAGAAAATCTACATAATTCAAACTTTTTAAATGTTTTTCATGTTATTCAAGAAAGTAAAAGACATTCACTGTAAAAAAAAAAAATTGGAAGTACAGAAAAGTATAGAAAAGAAAACAATCCCACCACCAGAGATAGAAGCTGTTTACATTCTTGTATATTTCCTTTTAATTTTTCCTCTTTTATAACAAGAAGAATGTATATGGTTATTAAACACCATATTATACATATTAAATAATTGTAGTTTTATAAGTTGCCTTTTTATGTAAATTAATATTTAACTGATGTTTTCTCATGTGCCTCAAGATGATAATTTTTAATAACTGTATAGTATTTCATCCTATTGTGCCATAATTATTTAATTTTAATTAATTTTTTATGTTTTAGAGCAATTCTTGAAATAGATTTATTTTGCTCTTTGCCCATGATTGTTCAATTAAGTTTTTCTTGTAAAAATAACTTAGAGCAAGAGAATCATTTATACACATTCAAAAATGACGCATGTGTGTGTGCTCAGTCATGTCCAACTCTCTGCAGCAACATGACTGTTGTCTGCCAGGCTCTTCTGCCCATAGAATTTTCCAGGCAAAAATAATGGAGTGGGGTGCCTTTCCTCCTCTAGGGGATCTTCCCTACCCAGGAATCAAACCTGTGTCTCTTGCATCTCCTACATTGGCAGGTGGATTCTTTACCATAAACACCACCTGAGAAGTCCCATTCAAAAATAGAACTATCCATATTCTTCAGTGTTCCATGAAGGGAAAGTCTGGTCTAAAGAAAAGATATGACAAAAAGTATGTTTTCAATTTTGGCTTCTCTGTTCTAATAAGCAAAGAAAATTTTTGTTGTTTTCATCTTGGTTTTAGCATCCTATCAGTACCTTTTTCTTCCTCTAAATTGATCTGGCATCCAAAATTGATTTTTTACATTAAAAAAAATGAACGTTTAAAAGCTTTGCAGTTTCCTTCCTATAGACAGCCTTCTCTGGTGGCTCAGATGATAAAGAATTTACCTGCAATGCAGGAGACCCAGGTTCAATCCCTGGGTTGGGAAGATCCCCTGGAGAAGGGTATGGCTACCTACTCCTGTATTCTTGCCTGGAGAATCCCATGGACAAAGGAGCTTGGCGTGCTACAGTCCATAGAGTCGCAAAGAGTTGAACACGACTGAGTGGCTAACACTACATCCATCCTCGTGGACATCTTTGATAATTCCATAGGCAGATATTAGACTTATTGAATCTTTTAAAGCCTTTGATAGCTATTTCCAGATTGTCAAGATCATCATTACTATGATAACTCCATAGGTAAGAAAAATGAAGTTCAAATTGTTACTCTCACATCAGCAATGTTTAGGAATTTAATTTTTAACTTTTAATTTTTCCATTCTCTCATAAACACTGGTTATCACTTTACCTATTAAATTAGCAAACTTTAATAACGAATAGTATCACATTTGATTTCATATTTGCTTGATCACTTTTAAACTTTTTTTATGTTGGCTGTCTCATGAACTTCTTATCCATACCCTTTACTTTCTTCTTTATGTACTCATTTTATTTAGTAACAGAAAAGTTTTAAATATGTATTAAGAGCTTCCACCTTTGTTTTCTACATATAACTCAAATATTTTTCGTTTACCTTTTTTGTCATAATTGTACTTTTGTACAAAAATTTTAAATATAAATGCCTAAATGTCTTAATGGCTTCTGCTGTTGATATCATACTTGGAATCTCCAAGCTTATAATATGCATTTCTTCTGGCCTTTGTTACCTTTAAAATTTTAATCAAAATGAATGTTTCTCTGTGTAGTATGAAGTAGGGACCTTAAATGTGATTTTTAAAAAAAGTATATATATTTACTTAATAATCCATTCTTTTCTCATGCATTTTAAGGCACTTTCATCATATACTGAAGTCACATATATGGAGATTATTTTGAATTTTTTGAACTGTTTTATTAATCAGTATGTATATTTTTGTATCAGAACCGAATGGTTTTAATTATGACAGCATTTTAACAATCCATATTTAATAGTATAATTCCACTGATTATTTTTAATCTAATGACAAAGTATTTTTCTTTTTTGTTCAAGACTTGTCATATGTTGCTTAGAAAATTTGAAAGTTTGCACATCTTAAGTTTGTTCCTAGCTGAAGTGAGAGTATGTGAATGTTTTCTAACTAGTAATAGCTACTAGATATGAAAGCAATCTTGCTTTTTGAGTAGTTTATAACCAGCTAAAGCCAATATCAGAAATATACTCATAGTCCCTAATTTTTTATTATTGAAAAAAAAATATTAAATATTAATGAACCAAGCATTCAACTCACAAAATAAAATAATAAAACAAACCAAAGAAAATTATTTCTTTTATTTATATAAAAGAAATGAGTTCATTACTAAGTAGAAAAATTATATTAATGAATGTATTTAAGGACCAGTCTTGGAAATAAGAAATAGCAAATCCAACCAGATCAATCAAAGAAGACCAGAAAATATAAATAAAATTTAGAAATGAGATTCTCACCACAGATCTAGAGTTGACAAAAATGAGATATTCAAGTTCAACTCTGACAATATTTTTGGAAAATTTTTTTTTAAGAGCCAATTCTTTTTTAAAAATTAGTTAATTTATTTATTTTTGGTTGTGCTGGGTCTTCATTGCTGTGTAGGCTTTCTCTAGTTGCAGTGAGCAGTGGTGGGGGGCATACGTCACTGCAGTGGACTAAGTCATTATGGCTCTCGAGCTCAAGAGCGCAGGCTCAGTGGTTGTGGTACATGGGCCTAGTAGCTTCATAGCGTGTGAAATCCACCAAGACCAGGGATCGAACCCATGTCCCCTGCATTGGCAGGTGGATTCCTATCCACAGGACTGCCAGGGAGGTCTCCATTTGGAAATCTTGAAAGAAATATATATTTTTGAAGAAGATAGAAACTACCAAAATTGACTAAAAGAGAAATTGAAAGCATGGAATGTTTAGTGGAAGAAATTAGAAGGGTGAGGAGATATCTCCTAAAAACATGCTGAATCCAGATAGTTTTGTGGGTGAGTTCATTATATCCTTCAAGGAACAGATCATTCCAAGCTCTGTATTCATAGTACAGAGGTAATTTATACATAAACAGAATCTTTCTTTCCAAGTTCTCTCAACTTTATGCATTCAGCTCTATTAAGTTCTTAGAAGACTAAGGTTTGGGGTGGAAGGCATCTTAGAGGGTATGAGGTTTCCCTTGACAACATCCCAGCCAGATGGTCCTCCAGCCTCCTTGTGAAGACCTCTGGGGATGGGGATCTATCATGTTACACTTGGCCCCTTTCATTGTTCAGGCATTGTTACCTTCCTTGTACCAACCTAAATCTGCCTAGATTTTGGACTTTTACACCCCTGTTCTGGAGCTATGCAGCACATAGATTCTTTTATACAAGAGCTCTTCATGTATTTGAAGACGGTTATATCCTCCTTGTGGTGTGTTTCATTCCAGGCTAAGTACACCTGTTTCCATCAACTAGCCTTTATGTTCCTTCAGTAAGTTGCCTGTGGGGCAGTAGGCATGGTCATCACATCACTAAATCATGAGCCCCTTTGTCGGTGTCTGGTTGACCTGTGGTGCCTGTATCTGAGAGCACCCTGTCAGTAGCAGTCAGGCAGCATGGCACTGCCCTCTCCTTGTTCACGTAGCATGCTCTGTTAATACAGCTTAAGGTTAAATAAAGTTTAAGGGCCTCTTGCCCAGCTCCTTTTACACAGGAGCTGCCCCTGCCACTCTTGATTTTGTCTAGTTGAGGATTATAGAACCTTCACAGTACTTGCTCTCTGCTAACTTTTGTTTATTTGAACTTTTGTTCTCTTAGGATGTTGATTCTGTTAGCCTACATGTTATGTCCCCAGTATTATTGCCTCCTTTAGTTCTCATGAGCAGCTTTGCAGTCTTCTTTCAAGTATTTGATAAAAAAATATTGGTGTAAAGGAGAAATATGAAGTCCTGGGACTTACCAGAGAGACCAGGTTTGAACATACTGGTTGATCACCTACTACGTGCCAAGAAGTTGGTGAGTCGTTGATGAGCCAGATCTCTGTAGTTCTTTTCACAAGCAGCTGAGACAGGTGAGAGTAACTGCATACAGAAGAAATATGAACTGTGATGAGGCCCACTGAAGGAAGAACATGGGGTGCCCTGAGAGCATAACAGCATGACCTAGTTTGGGACAGTAAGAAAAGTGTTTCTGAAATTACAGCCGTGTAGGACATAAAGATGGGAGAGGAGAGACATCAATCTACCCTCTACTCTGTAGTGGATTTAGTAGTCCTGCTGGACATGGAGAGAACTTCATAACAGGCATGGTGTCTAGGCTCCCCCTCTCAGATAGCTGACAGTCTGTCAGGGAGCTCTGCCAAATGTGCTTGGAATAAACAGAAGCGTAACCTGTGTTAATGGCATAGGTGCTCTCCTCTCAGATTGTTCTGAGCCATTCTGATTCAGAATATTCTCATTTTTTCCAGTTAAGTCATCCAAATATGCTTGGAGTTCCAGGATTTTGAAGTTGAGACTTTATAACACCAGCTCCTCCTTGCACCTGGAGGCTGCCCATGAATCTCCTGTCAGATAATGTGTCCTGATTTTATATGGAAAGTATGGTCACTGTGCTTGCTGTAGGGCAGAAAGAAATATGAAAGGTGATGTCATGGTGATTAGTTTGCCCCAGATTTTCTGGAACAGACCTGATTTTAAACAGATAAATGTCTGCTGGTTTTAAAAATGTGGTCACTTTACAGAATAGTGTAAGGTTTGAAAGCTGGGAGGCAAGAGAGATGAGAGGGGCCTGGATAATTGAGGAGACTCTAGATGGGGAGTGAGTGGTCTTGGAGGAGGTGGGGGGAGGGTGTCTCGGAATTACCCCTTGCTTGGTCCCACTAGCTGCACAACTCTAAGGTTCTTGTTCACCTAATGGTGTATGTGAGCATTTAAAAAATATTTTTATTTATTTATTTGGCTGCCTTGATTCTTAGTTGTAGCATGCAGGATCTTTAGTTGCAGGGGTCTAGTTCCCTGACCAGGGATGGAACCTGGGCCCCCTACATTGGGAGCGCAGAGTCATAGTCACTGGACCACCAGGGAAGGAGTCAGTGAGCGTTTTTAAAAAGGAAAAAATTAGGATAAATCTGATGCATGACACATCCTATAGACAGACAGAAATGGAACTTTGCAGCTGGGAGATAACTGAGAATCGGTTATATTGGCATTTAACGCTGGCTGGAGGATATTTTCTTCATCTTTTTAAAATTTTTCTTTTTTGGGCACACCTCGCACCTCGTGGCTTGCAGGATCTTAGTTCCCTGACCAAGGATTGAACCTGCCCCCTTGGCAGTGAATATGTGGAGTCCTAACCACTGGACCACCAGGGAATTCCCTTTTTTTTTCAACTTTTAAAATAAATGTCACCCCTTTAGAGGTGGAGCGCTATCCCCAGCCTGCAGTCTACAGGTGTGTTTAGAAGTAGGTGTTCTGAGGCCAAGGTGTGGGGTGGGGTTGGGAGCATCAGTGGTCTGAGCCTTGAGTGGTGTCAGTGGTCTTTGCCTTAGAGAAGGCCTGGGAAGGTCACATGGGTCTGGTGTTCCAACTGGACAGTTGGAACTGAGGACTCTGACTCTGCCATGGCCTGTAATCATGGTTTGCATGTCTACTTTGGGGGCAGACCTTGCCAGGGGCAGCAAAATCAGCTCCAGAGAAGCTGAGGGCCAAGGCACTGCTGGGTTTTTCCGCTTCTCCCTGTCCAGCAAAAGGAAGGGAAAAACACCAGCCTTGGAAATGAAAACCCTGGCCCCAGACCTGGACTCAGCTGAGAGGCTCTGGACAGAAAGTGGCTTGGGAATAAACACTGCTCTCTTACTTGCGTCCTGCCACTGGGAGCAGTGGGCTCTGGGCCCCAGGCATGCTCCTTCCTTCTGGGTTGCAGACTGGCTTGCCTCTCCTTGGGTTATGAGGCAGGAATTCCCTGTCCTGCTCAGGTGGGCTCCAGTGTTGGTGAAACACCATGGGAAGGTGTAGGTGAGAGGCAGAAAGAGTTACCAGAATTTCCAGAGGCCAGGAGCTCCCTGAGAAGGTGTGTTTAGAAATAGGTATGCTGAGGCCAGGGTATGGGGTGGGGGTGGGAGCCCTGAGTGGTACTAGAAACAGTTAAGCTTCTCCAGGTTAAAGTGGGCTCTTAGGGGCACAATAAGTTTACAGACCCTTCTAGTATCCAGCCTGAAGCGGACTGTTTTTGCAACGCAAAGTATGAGCCAGGCCATCTTTTTCAGCAGCCTGCTTTCCTGAAGGCACCCCCCAGGCACCCTTCATCTGTGTAAATTGCTTCTCTCTGCCACTTCCTGACACTCCCCAAGGGACTGGCAAACCTGTTCTTACCTCTTTCCCATTCCTTAAGCCTGGAGATGTCTATAGCCAACTTGCCTAATTCCTTAAATACCTTACTTATTAGGGTGACCCCTGTGCCTGTCAGCACATCCACTCCTGTTTAGCAGCTGTGTGGCTGCACCTGGAATGCTCTGAGCTGGGTGGTCTGAGCAGTTACCTACAGTGAGGCTGCAGCCAAGCCCTGCCTGCAGGCTCCTTGACTCCGTGCTACAACAGTGGCACCTATTGAGTTTCCTACTATTCACTGTGATTAGAAAGGAAAGCAGATGCCCAGACTTTTTGTAGACTGTCTGTGTACCCTCCTTCTTTCACCGAGGATATTCTAGGACGTGGGGAGAAGGGCTCTTTGGGCTACAAAGCTTCCAACACAGGAAGCCCTCAAGCTGCTCTTGTAGCAGTCTGGGAAATGGACTGATTTTGAATCTCTCTCAACCAGCCAGGGGTTGGTCTGCTGATGTCAGGCACACACCTTTGGGGGACTGGGGAGGTACCCTAGCATCTAGCCAGTGATGCTGTGTGTGGGGCTCGCCTCCTCTGGGGATGAACATGCTTGGTGCCAGCTCAGCTGGGGCCCAGCCTACATGGATCCCTGAGGATCACATAGTTGAAAGGGACATTGGCAGGCGGGGGGAAGGAAAGTTTGAGTTTTGTTTTTACTAAATAACTGGGCAACTTTTCCCTCCATTTTTCCAGATGCTTCTTCAGAAAAGAAATTTCAATGGCTTGGACTGGGAAGTCTGAATCTGCTTTAAATGTGTGTTTTTGAACCAGGACTCAAACCCCTTTGGCATTCCCTGCCCCCAGCATGCCACCAACACCCAGACAAGCAGGGCACTCACAGGCTTGCTCACAATGGGACCTTCTAGGAGGGTCCTGGCATTTGTTTCTGATCTCTTTCCTGTGTCCCCTGGGGCCCTGCCTTAAAATTCTTGAACAATATCTTGTGCAAGAGCTGCGCTGCATGCAACTCAGTTGGCAGGAGTAATGAATCAGGCAGAAGTGGCTGAGGAGCACTCCCCGGGTGACACTAGGGTGTTCGTGGAGGGAAATGGGAGGAGGGTGAGGAGCCCTGAGGCTCCTGCCAGGCTGTGCTCCCACTGCCCTGGCCTGCAATCCATCTCTCTTCACCCTCCTTGAGCCCATCCCAGGGTGGGGACCCTGAGGGGCTGCCACGAGGTCAGCAGAGTTACCAGGAACCATCTGCTGTCCAGTCAGACTTGAGTGGCTGGTTCTTACACACCCAGCTCTATCAGCCACCCACCCCGGCTCCCTGGGGGCTGAGGCTGTACTGGGAGGTGGTCCCTGGAATCCTGCTCAGCACCACCACCATGGGCCTCCCCACATCCATCCTGTACTCCTTCAGTCCTCAGTCTACACCCCTTCTGCGGCCCTGACTATGTGTGCCCTGTCATCTTGCAGGCTGGGAGCCACTCCAAGATGGAGTGCCATCTGTTGTCTCCATCTTATTTCCTGGCATGGAGAAGAGGCCTGTGTGGCAGGGGTACAGTGAGCAAGGATGGAGCAGAGAGAAAGGCAGGGGCCAGGCCACCCAGGGCCTTGGGAACCATGGTAATTGGGCTTTATTCTTAGCGCAATGAGAAATTGTTGGAAATTTTTAAAATAAAGGAGTGACTTTGGTCTGATTTACGTGTTTTCAAACTTTTATTCCTTGTTTTAATACCTAACATAGAGCTATTGTACTAAAGGCAATGTAGTATTTGGCAGAGGGATAAACACACAGCTCATTGAAACAACAACAGAGTTCAAAAATAGATCCACATATATTTGGCTCATTGATTTTTGTTTATTGCTGTAAAATATACATGGCATAAAATTGACTGTTTTATCCATGTTTAAGTATACATACAGTTCAGCGGTATTAAATATATTCATATTGTTGTGTAATTAAGCTCTACCACCCATTTCCCAAACTTTTTCCATCTTATAAAACTGAAGTTTTGTACCCATTAAGCACTAACTCCCCATTTCCCTCCTCCTCCTACCCCTGGCAACAAGCATTCCATTTTCTGCTTCCATGAAATTGATTATTCTAGATCTTCATCTAGGTGAGGGTTGGACCATGAAGAAGGTTGAACGGCGAAGAATTGATTCTTTCGAATTGTAGTACTGGAGAAGATTCTTGAGAGTTTCTTGGAGAGCAAGGAGATCTAACCAGTCAATCCTAAAGGAAATCAACTCTGAATATTCACTGGAAGGACTAATGCTGAAGCTGAAGCTCCAATATTTGTCCAGGTGATGTGATTAGCCAACTCATTAGAAAAGACCCTGGTGCTGGAAAAGATTGAGGGCAGGAGGAGGAGGAGGTGACAGGATAAGATGGTTGGATGCTATCACTGACTCAATGGACATGAGTTTGAGCAAATTCTGAGAGATAGTGAGGGATAGGGAAGCCTGGCGTACTGCAGTCCATGGGGTCACAAAGAGTCAGACATGACTTAACATCTGAACAACAACAGGTCCTTATCTAAGTGGAATCATACACTGTCTGTCCTTTTGTGACTGGCTTAATGTCCTTTAGGTTCATCCATGTTGTAGCATGTATCATAATTTCCTTCCTTTTTAAGGCTGAATAATATTTCATTGTTTGTATATACCACTCTTTGTTTATCCATACATCTGTTGATGGACATGGAGTGCTTCTACCTCTTGGATATTATATAAATAGTACCTCTGTGAACATGGGTGTGCAAATGTCTGTTCATGTCCTTTCTTTCAGTTCTTTTGGGTTTATATCCAGAAGTGAAACTGCTTAGTCATATGGTAGTTCTATTTTTAATTTTAGGGGGAACCACTATACTGTTTTCCATAGCAGCTGTATCATTCTATTTTCTCACCATCAGTATACAAGGATTCCAGTTTCTCTAGATCCTTGCTTATTTTTTTTTATGCTAACCATCCTTAAAATGAGTTTTTATTAAAAGAAAAAGAAAACTTATAAACCTACAAGGACAAATAGAATGAGAGAGAGACAACAGATGAGTAGCAGATGAGCCATGTCAACAAATTGGTGGATGATGGAAAATGAATAGATGATTGGGTGACTTGGGTTTTAGCTTCTGTGTTGTGCTATACCCATGTCTGATTAAAAAAAAAAAAAAAAAAAGTAAGCCTGCTTGTGCCAAAACAGTTTCTATAAAGGCTGAGAAATTGGTGGCATCATGAACTTTGAAAGTCTGACTTGTGGACTGAAGCCGAAAATTGGAGGATTGGTTAAAAATGTAATAACAAGCAGTTAGGGTCTCAAATCCCCTCCTGTACTCCACGTGCCAGGCCACTGCTCCTCTCTTGACTGAAAGATCAAAGTTTATCTGAAGAGAGACTGAACTTAACCAACTCTCAACTCCTGGGCATAAGGTACAGCTGCAGGCAGGATGGGGTTTTGTACTCAAAAGGGAGAGGGGCTAATTAGAAATCAGTGTATTGAAATGAGTCCCCTCATGGCCTTTCCTCAGTCAAAGTCCCAAATGCTGATAGACAAACCTAATTACTGTGTCCAGACTACCACCCTCTCAGCAGGAAATCAGAAGTTCCTATCTGTGGAACCTGATCATCTCAAGAGACAAGATCCATAGATGTTGATAGTTGAGCATTTTTACCCATTCACTCTACTGGGAGATCCAACAAGTTGACAAGGCCCCACTTGCTTGAAGCTTTTAATTTCTTTACTCATGTATGTGAAAAGTCAGTGAGGGATCATTAGCTATTCCACGGAAGCCTCTGTTATTAAAAAGACAAAAAAAAAAAAAAAAAAAATCAAAAAAGAAACCAAGTAGGAACAGAAGACTATAGAAAATGTTGGAGAAATTTTGTCTTACCTCAGAGATAAGATGTTGCTTTCATTAAACAGGAAGAGGAGATTATTCACTGCAGTTTTTAAAAAAATTTGTTTATATATTTGGCCGCATCGGGTCTTAGTTGCATCATGAGAGATCTTTCACTCAGGGCGTGGACTCTCTACTTGTGGCATGAGGGCTCAGTATTTGTGGCACATGGGCTTAGTTACTCTGAGGTATGTGGGATCTGAATTCCCTGACCCAGGATTGAACCTGTGTCCCCTGCATTGCAGGCAGATTCTTAATCACTGGGCCACCAGAGAAGTCCCCTCAATACTGTCTTGAAAAACCCAAAAAAGAAGATTTTTTTGAAATTAATGATAGCCAAAATAATAACTTCAATAGATTGGTTTGACGATAAAGTTGAAGTCTCCTCAGTTCAGTTCAGTCGCTCAGTCATGTCCGACTCTTTGTGACCCGATGAACTGCAGCACACCAGGCTTCCCTGTCCATCACCAGATCCGGGAGTTTATCCAAACTCACGTCCACTGAGTCAGTGATGCCATCCAACCACTTCATCCTCTGTCATCCCCTTCTCCTCCTGCCCTCAATCTTTCCCAGCATCAGCGTCTTTTCAAATGAGTCAGCTCTTCACATCAGGTGACCAAAGTACTGGAGTCTCAGTTTCAACATCAGTCCTTCCAATGAACACCCAGAGCTGATCTCCTTTAGGACGGACTGGTTGGACCTCCTTGCAGTCCAAGGGACTCTCAAGAGTCTTCTCCAACACCACACTTCCAAAACATCAATTCTTCGGCCCTCAGCTTTCTTTATAGTCCAATTCTCACATATATACATGACTACTGGAAAAACCATAGCCTGGACTAGACAGACCTTTGTTGACAAAGTTTCTGCTTTTTAATATACTGTCTAGTTTGGTCATAACTTTACTTCCAAGGAGAAAGCATCTTTTAATTTCATGGCTGCAATCACCATCTGCAGTGATTTTGGAGCCCAAAAAAATAGTCTGACACTGTTTCCACTGTTTCCCCATCTATTTGCCATGAGGTGATGGGACTGGATGCCATGATCTTAGTTTTCTGAATGGTGAGCTTTAAGCCAACTTTTTCACTCTCCTCTTTCACTTTCATCAAGAGGCTCTTTAGTTCTTCTTCACTTTCTGCCATAAGGGTGGTGTCATCTGCATATCTGAGGTTATTGATATTTCTCCTGGCAATCTTGATTCCAGCTTGTGTTTCCTCCAGCCCAGCGTCTCTCATGATGTACTCTGCATATAAGTTAAATAAGCAGGGTGACAATATACAGCCTTGACGTACTCCTTTTCCTATTTGGAACCAGTCTGTTGTTCCATGTCCAGTTCTAACTGCATATAGGTTTCTCAAGAGGCAGGTCAGGTGGTCTGGTATTCCCATCTCTTTCAGGATTTTCCACAGTTTATTGTGATTCACACAGTTAAAGGCTTTGGCATAGTCAATAAAGCAGAAATAGATGTTTTTCTGGAGCTTTCTTGCTTTTTTGATGATCCAGTGGATATTGGCAATTTGATCTCTGGTTCCTCTGCCTTCTCTAAAACCAGCTTGAACATCTGGAAGTTCACGGTTCACGTATTGTTGAAGCCAGGCTTGGAGAATTTTGAGCATTACTTTAATAGCATGTAAGATGAGTGCAATTGTGAGGTAGTTTGAGCATTCTTTGGCATTGCCTTTCTTAGGGATTGGAATGAAAGCTGACCTTTTCCAGTCCTGTGGTCCCTGCTGAGTTTTCCAAATTTGCTGACATATTGAGTGAATCATTTTCATAGCATCATCTTTTACGATTTGAAATAGCTCAACTGGAATTCCATCACCTCCACTAGCTTTGTTCGTAATAATACTTCCTAAGGCCCACTTGACTCCACATTCCAGGATGTCTGGCTCTAGGTGAGTGATCACACCATCATGATTATCTGGGTCGTGAAGATCTCTTTTTTACAGTTTTTCTGTGTATTCTTGCCACTGCTTCTTAATATCTTCTGCTTCTGTTAGGTCCATACCATTTCTGTCCTTTATTGAGCCCATCTTTGCATGAAATGTTCCCTTGGTATCTCTAATTCTCTTGAAGAGATCTCTAGTCTTTCCTATTCTATTGTTTTCCTCTATGTCTTTGCATTGATCACTGAGGAAGGCTTTTTTATCTCTCCTTGCTATTCTCTGGAACTCTGCATTCAAATGGGTATATCTTTCCTTTTCTCCCTTGCTTTTTGCTTCTCTTCTTTTCACGGCTATTTGTAAGTCCTCCTCAGACAGCCATTTTGCTTTTTTGCATTTCTTTTTCTTGGGGATGGTCTTGATCCCTGTTTCCTGTACAATGTCACGAACCTCCATCCACAGTTCATCAGGCACTCTGTCTATCAGATCTAGTCCCTTAAATCTATTTCTCACTTCCACAGTATAGTCATAAGGGATTTGATTTAGGTCATACCTGAATGGTCTAGTGGTTTTCCCCACTTTCTTCAATTTAAGTCTGAATTTGGCAATAAGGAGTTCATGATCCAAGCCACAGTCAGCTCCCGGTCTTGTTTTTGCTGCTGTATAGCACTTCTCCATCTTTGGCTGCAAAGAATATCATCAATCAAAACACAAAAATTCCTTAAAATTGAAAGATATGCATTATCTACAATGAAAAAACATATTACCAAGGATCCAATACAATGAGTGAACAAAGACTTACAACAAAGCACATCATCATGGAATTCTAGACTGTCAGGGATAAAGAGAAGATTCCAGAAGCTCTGAAGGAAAAAATCCACACACATAGACTGGGTCATAGAGGAAGGATCAGCATGGCATTATACCTCTTGTAGCAACACTGGATGCCAGAATCAGCGACTTCAAATGCCATGAAGCAATACCTTCAAAATTCTGAAGGAAGATTTTCCACTATAATTCCTTTCCTAGATAAACTGCCAGTTGAGTATAAAGTAGAGTATTGACACTTTTGGAAATGACTTTTGGAAACTTAAAGATTTAATCTTCCTTGCATTTGTTCATAAGAAACCACTGGAGGAGGACATGTTCAACCAAAGTGGTGGCGTCCAAGAGGATGGTGAAGGAAAGTCCCCAGAGCACTATGCACCGGGCCTAGATAGCATTGAGTTCAGATTTGGAGGACAGCAATAGAATGTTCCAGGAGAGATATCTCCAATGGAGGGAAAAATAAAAGCCACCGATACATTTGACCATTGCTGAGATGACGCTTCCTCCTTGGAAGGAAAGTTATGACAAACCTAGACAGCATATTAAAAGGCAGAGACATTACTTTGCCAACAAAGGTCTGTCTAGTCAAAGCTATGGTTTTTCCAGTAGTCATGTATGGATGTGAGAGTGGGACTATAAAGAAAGCTGAGCACCGAAGAATTGATGCTTTTGAAGTGTGGTGTTGGAGAAGACTCTTGAGAATCCCTTGGACTGCAAGGAGATCCAACCAGTCCATCCTAAAGGAGATCGGTCCTGAGTGTTCATTGGAAGGGCTGATGTTGAAGCTGAAACTCCAATATTTTGGCCACCTGATGCGAAGAACTGACTCATTTGAAAAGACCCTGATGCTGGGAAAGATTGAAGGCAGGAAGAGAAGGGGACAACAGAGGATGAGGTGGTTGGATGGCATCACTAACTCAGTGGACATGAGTTTGGGTAGAGTCCGGGAGTTGGTGAGCCTGGCATACTGCAGTTCATGGGGTCACAAAGAGTTGGACACGACTCAGCGACTGAACTGAACTGACTGAGATGAATTTTATAGTTCTCTTGAGAAGTTGTATTCTTTAAAAAACCAATCAAACCAAAAGTATGGCAGGTATTAACTCCAGGAAAAAAAATCTATTAATAATTGTAATATACTATGTAGCTTGGCAGTGAGCGAAACTAAAATAAAGCAAACACTAACACACTGGCATAATAAAAATTGTCATTAGTTACTGGGGGTTAGGGGAAGAGCTTATGGGAAGGTTGAGAGCTAAAAGCTTATGTTTCATATAGAGAAGTTAAGACATAATGTCTAAAATTTGAAAGAATAAAATAGTTGTTTAAGGTTGTTACTTTAAACACTAGGGAAGAAAACAGAAGGAATGGCTAAAAGAGTTGAAGATGATTTCCTGAAGGAAGTGGAAATTGGGGGTGGGAGGGGTAGAGCAGAGA
Organism: Dama dama; assembly: GCF_033118175.1. Classification (NCBI taxonomy): domain Eukaryota; kingdom Metazoa; phylum Chordata; class Mammalia; order Artiodactyla; family Cervidae; genus Dama; species Dama dama. The sequence continues at coordinate 50,592,516 of NC_083699.1, forward strand.
TCTGCTTTTTTTTTTTAATGACTTACTTATTGACATTTTGACCACATATGTGTCTTAGTAAGAGTGAAAGCATTTTAGGAAAGCATGTTGGGTTATGTTTTTCAGCCTGGTGGGCAGCCAGACACTGACACTGCACAGGAAACAACTTTTGATTCCTTATCTGGCAGATGAGGGTGCCTTTGGGCAGTGAGGTCTGGGGAGGACATTCTGCTATTAAGAAGCAAACTCACACTGCTGCTGTCTGCCCCTGGTGCAGATATTTTTGACAGCATCACAGAGGCACTCTCCTGACCATGTTGATGCAGGCAGCCCAAGAGATCCTGCCATCCAAGCTCCACCTGCTCACCCCGCTCCCTCACAGCCTGCCACCTGGGAGAGCCAAGCAGAATGCAGGCTTTGTGTGGTGACGTGCGTGCGTGTGGAGCAGGTGGTCAGCAGCCGCCAGGAGAGACAGTTAAGGTGAGGGAGCCAAGCTGAGATGTTCTCAGTGGCTGGGACCCTCTGGTCACTTTTGCCCACCTTTGCTTTTAAATAGAATTGCTTCATATTCTCAGAGAGTCCTCAGAGGACAGGACCTTCCCAGGACAATCTGTGGCCGGATTGAGTCTTGTGGATTTTTGAGTCTCGCGGCGTCTGGGCTCCAACTGTTTGAGGATCAGAAGCCGCTGCCAAGTAGTCTGTGTGTTGTTTGGGAGGAGCCCCCTGCTCCATCTCTTCTGCCAGCAAAGTATGTCTCTCTCTGTCCAGATCCAACTATAATGGGCCAGAAACTCCAGATTTATTACCCCAGATTTATTTCCTTCGTGAAACTTGCCCATGCCCTTGAAATTCCAAGGCTGCATTAGTCAGTGAGGCAGAAATCAAGGGGATGGTCTCTGTCTTGAAGTTTCACATGATATTATAGGAGTGGGATGATGGTACAGGCAAAACTACAGATGGGATATTTGTTTTAAAATGTGTTTTTTGATATTACATAAAATCAGCAATCACTTTTCAAAAGGGGTTTACCCTTCAAATAAAAATAATAAGCGAGTTCCACTAAGGCAAAAGGTGTTCTCAGTTCTGATTAAGGGTGTGACACCTTGAAGTTGTCTATAAGAATCTGAGTTGTGTAAGAGGAGGCTCAGCAAGCCCAGAAGTTCACAAGTACTGGTATTTCTTCGGGCAGAAGCAGTTTCATGCTGTCAAAGCTTTGAGCTGAATGGATGCTAAGGTACCTTATTACAAGGAATCACTGACCTCAGAGAGAAGAAGAGACAGAGGACCTAACCTTTTGAATTTCTTGACGTACTGTTGTACATGTGTTTTCTCATTTGATCATAAACTTATCCATGGAAATAGATACTGATATAGTTCCATCTTACAGTTGTATAAACTGAGGGCCAAGTAAGTTAAGTAACTTGCCCAAGGTCAGGCAACTGGTGACTGCTACAGCCAGCACCCACACATGGCTCTGTCTGATTCCAGATGCCATATACCTTCCTGAATTAGGACTCTTGTTTGCAAGTGACAGAAACCAAGTGCATGGGTTAAATGAAAGACAGGTATTGTCTCGTATGACCGAGTGGATCCTAAGCCCACCACAGTTCTGCCTGCCATGCGTCCATCTCCTTCCTTCTTCACTGTGTATGTGATGTCCTACTGTGTACATGGCTTGCTTCTCTTAGGTGGAGGCAAGGAAACATAGGTGGGAATGGGGGGGGATGGCTGCCCACAGGTAGCTTCAGGCTTACATCTTCCCAGCTTAGGATCTCTGTGAAGAGACAGTTTGGTCTCGTTTTATTCTAATTGAAATTGCAAGGAAGAGTCCTGATTGGCTGACTTGGATCAGGCTCATTGTGGAAGCTTGAGCGCTTTGGCCAGAAGGCAGCTACTGATGCCTCTCCACCAGACTCACCTGAGGTGGGTAGAAGGGAAGGGAGCAGATCTTCAAAGGAGGGGCTTACCCTGGGAAAGGTAAGCAGGAGAAGATCCTGAGCACATCAAACAAAATCAAGCCACAGCACTAATTTGTTAAACTTCTGTGATACCTCGCACCTCTTATTAGTATTTTAATACATCTGAGAGCATGTCTCAGCTCAGTATCAGAAACTGAAGGGTGAGCTTAGCTTCTGGGCCAGCCTCACCAGCTGGAGACGTTGGTTCTTTGGAAGTCTTCGTTAGGGGAGGTAAAGCCAGAACTCAGGGCTTTGTGCAGAGAGGTTCCCAGTAAGGCTGAAATCCCACAGCCATCCCACAGGAACTGGATCTCAACTGGAAGGACACTTGTTTTCATAGGAAAACTCTGAATTTGGAAGCACTAGGAAAACATCAGTGTCGGAGGTTCCTGATTACATTTAGAATCTGTTTCTTTGTTAGACTGTTCGGAGTTTTAAATGCTTGTGTCATTGAAAGGGAATCAAGAAGTTGCACGCATTGATAAGCTTGAGCTAGATAGAAGGAAATCAGGCTTCTTGTTTGAAACAGTCAAAAGGGCCTGAGGTATAACCCAAGGCTGCCAAGCTGTAACCTGTCTCATGCTCTTTGTGGGAATAACAGTGTGTTCTCAGTCTGGCAGATGTGGGAGTATGGGGGTGTCTGTGTCCTGGGCCAAAGGAAAGGAAAACTTGCCACAGGAAGTGAGAGTGGCTGATCACAGAGAGAGACTTCCAGCATCTTTCCTGAAGACCTAGGTGGCCTTCTCCGGGCCGGAGTGAAGAGTGCTTCTCTGCATTTTGCTTTTGTTTTTCATGGAACTGCTTCAGTCCCTGCTGTTTCACAACTTTGGACTTGAGGGCAGAGAGGGTCCAGCAGTTTAAGCCTCTCACTAATTGCTGCTTTTAGCCGGTATGATCTCTTCCTGAAGATTCTGTGGGTTCAGTCAAGGCTTTTGACTGTTGGTAATGAGATTATTCAAAGCTTTAGTTAAGTTCCTGCCTGTCCAATGGGCCAGGTGCCGGGTGCTGACACAGACCCAGGCCCCTAAACTGTCATGTCATACCTGTAGTTCACCCTTCACTCTTCACTCTCATAATATATCCATGATGTAAGTTTCATAGGCATTTTCTGTGGTCTAATTTGCTGGGGGTGTTAATATTTTAATTCTTTCTGTGCATCCATGTCCATTTATTATCTGGATGAGCTTATACTTGGAGATAGGACAGAAGATTCATCTTCAATGAATTCCTCAGGATCATTGGCTTCTTTGCTATTATTTTCAGTTTTTAAATCACCAGCTCTGTCCTAGTCATTTATCCTAGGAGAATTTATTTATGTAGAAGAAGATGCCTTGAAACAGGGCAAGAAGTTCAGAGTGATGGGCTATAGGCAGGCTGGCAATCATAGGAAGCATGGAGACAGTTGCGTTGCAGAATCAGCTTTGTCTGTCTTGCTTGTCTCCAGCAGGTTTCCTTAATTTCCCATCCTTCAGGCTCAGTCTTTCCCAGCATTGATTTCGGTTATCAGTATGATTCAAACAAATACTATGGACAACACCTTCATCTATTATTCCCAGCCTCAAGGATTTCTCAGCTCACTGCTCACATCTTCTTTGTGTATCTTTCCAACTCCCCAGTGTCCTGCTGGGCAGTCCCCTTTCACCCTGGCTTCAGTGTAATCCTGGTTTCTCTCTCTCTTTTTGGTCTCCTTCCATTCCCATCATGAGCAGAGCTTCAGTTTCATGCCTTGCCCAGTTCAGCACTGCAGCTGTGTGGCTTGGCAGTGTGCAAACAGGGACAGGTCCACCCAGGTACAAAAGACCTGCAGGAGATCATCAAAACCAGGAACATCACTCCCCTTTCTACCTCTTACCAAACTGAGAAGGCAGATGTGTTGCTCTGAGTCTTGTAGGGGTATGGAAGCCAGAGAAGCTGACTTTGCTGTGGGTTTACACCCTGGTAGCCTGTTCCAGGCAACCCAAAATTGACTGCAAGCCCTTCACACACATCAGAGAAAAATCAAAAGATAGGTTTGATCCCTGGGTCAGAAAGATTCCCTGGAGGAGGGCATGGCAACCCACTCCAGCATTCTTTCCTGGATAATCCCATGGACAGAGGAGCCTGGCAGGCTATAGTCCATAGGGTCGCAAAGAGTCAGACACAACTGAAGTGACTTAGCACGCACAGCCTTAAGAATGTTTCACTTTCAGTCATTAAGTAGATCTCTAAACAGCACCAGGTTCTGAAAAACTTCCCAGCATGGCAGACAGATGTGACATGGCAGCAAGCAGCCACCCGCCTGCAGCCCAGCTTTCTCCTCACCAGCCAACACACGCAGAACAAGCCCCCACTCCTTTTAAAGGTCTTTTGAGGCCATAAAGGCTCTTGGGGACATTTTATGGAACTGAAGCACAGTTTTACTGTTTTAAATTATTATAGGGGCTATGGTGACTCTATCTTTATTTTTATGATAAATTGTCAGATATGCCCTTGATTTATTTGATCCCAAGCTTTTGTTTAAGAATACAACCTCCAGTTAAATGTGGTTACTGTGGCAAAAATATGATTCTCCTTAGAATGCCTTCTTTGGGGCCATTTCCAAAAACTCATTATGGTGAGAAGTCAGGGCTGCCTACTCATATTCACAGGCATCTCTCCTTGTGGTCACTCAGTTTTCCTTTATGGAGGATTAGAGAGTATTAAGGCTGTGGGCTGGGCCCAGGGGAGACTGGAAGGGGAAGAAAGAATCTTCCCCCAGAAGCTAAGTGGGTCATTATTTAATCCAGACTACTTCTGGGGTAGAAGGGACCTGAGGCATCAAGAACTGTTTTCTCAACAATGAAAAGAAGGAATTACAACCTGAAGAGGTCAGGAAGCCAAGCCAGACCTAGGACACAGGCCTGGCTGTTATGTCATCTGTCTTTTCTGTCCCACGCTGACTCTCCTAGGGATGTCTTGGGCACATGCATGGCACCCATCCTATCTGTCTTAGGCTGTTGGCTTATTTCTGCTTTAACAGAAATACAATAGATGGGGTGGTTTAAACAACAGAAATTTATTTCTCACAGTTTTGGAGACTGGAAAGTCCAAAATCAAGGCACCAGCAGATTCAGTGTCTGGGGAGAGCCAGCTCCTGGTTCGTAGATGGCCAGCTTCTTGCTGTGTCCTCACATGGTAAAAAGGAGTGAGGGAGCTCCCTGGAATAGTTTTTGTAAGGGCACTAATCCCATTCATGAGGGTCCCACCCTTCTGACCTAATCACTCCAAAGGGCCCGCTTCCTAATATAATCACATTAAGTGTTAGGATTTCAACATGAACTTTCAGTTCAGTTCAGTCGCTCAGTCGTGTCCAACTCTTTGCAACCCCATGAATTGCAGCACGCCAGGCCTCCCTGTCCATCCCAACTCCTGGAGTCTACTCAAACTCGTGTCCATCAAGTCGGTGATGCCATCCAGCCATCTTATCCTCTGTCATCCCCTTCTCCTTCTGCCCTCAATCCCTCCCAGCATCAGGGTCTTTTCCAATGAGTCAACTTTTCGCATGAGATGGCCAAAGTATTGGAGTTTCAGCTTCAGCATCAGTCCTTCCAAAGAACACCCAGGACTGATCTCCTTTAGGATGGACTGGTTGGATCTCCTTGCAGTCCAAGGGACTCTCAAGAATCTTCTCCAACACCACAGTTCAAAAGCATCAATTTTTCGGTGCTCTCCTTTCTTCACAGTCCAACTCTCACATCCATACATGACCACTGGAAAAACCATAGCTTTGACTAGACAGACCTTTGTTGGCAAAGTAATGTCTCTGCTTTTTAATATGCTATCTATGGTTAATATGGTCATAACTTTCCTTCCAAGGAGTAAGCATCTTTTAATTTCATGGCTGCAATCACCATCTGCAGTGATTTAGAGAGACACATTTAGTCTATGGCACTGTCCTTTGTTACTTCAAGGAAATAGCGCTAGACTTGCTTTTAGCATGGCCATGACCATTCACATTTTCCCCAAGTGGGGAACAGATATTGTTTTAATATAGGGGAGGTTTAGGGTCTATAAGGGATAAACATTTATCAATGCTTCGGGTTCTATAGTATTTATCTTACCAAAAACAAAAATTTACAGTAAGGCACAGAGAGACAGCTACTCAACTGGTAGACCAAAATTATGGTCCCAGATCTGCCACTTGATCTTAATTGATAGCAAATCATTCACTTCTCCAGGCCTCTTTCCTTAGCTCTCAGGGCTTAATAATATGATTGGCCTTGCATGCTGTCACAGACACTCTTGGTACCCCACCCAAATCACCTTCACCAGGCTGCTACACCTGTTCCCAGTTGCTCTGAGTGTCAGTTAAGGGCTTGGTTTCCTGAATCCTTATCTCAGGTTCTGCTTCTGCTTCCCAAGACACCTCCATTATAGCACTGCAAGAATCAAATAAGATTCTCTGTGTGGAAGACTCTGAAAACTAAAGTATCACTGGGCTTTTATTGCAGTTTTGACTGGGCTGTAAAAGTCCCAGCTGTGGCTTCTTGGCAGAATGCCCGTGATGAAGGCAGATAAGACATCCAGGGAGGGCAGGGCTGTTGTCACACACCCAAGAATGTGAGTCTAGGTTTCTCTTCTTTCCCCACCTAGGAGCCCAAGATAGTAGGAAGACAATAAAAATGAGTTTACTTGAAGTTGAGTAATTTTTAGGTAAGGTTAGGTAGTGACTGAACAAGTTTTTCCATATAAGGAGGATAAGAATTGGAGCTGCGGATTATTCAGACCTTGGAACAGAAAAAGGTCATAGAAATTCCTGCTTTTGCTTCAGATGCAGGGTGTACGAAAGTCCATTACAAACTGCAGTTTTCTAAGTGTCACTAGTTTCAGCATTTTTTAAAAAATCCTTGGATACTTACTTTAATATATAAGGGCACTGCAGAGGTGGGTTTGGTAGTTGGGGTGGAGGGGAATGTCTATGCACGTAGAAAATGAGAGGAAAATAGAAAGGGAAATAGGGATCTGTGTCCTCAAGGTCTGGAGCACTTGCAATGTCCCCAGTTAATCATTGATGCCTCCAGCCCTGATGGCCTCAGAGCTGGCACCGCTGCAGGGGGCCAGAGCACTTGCTCATGGAATGCTAAGGACGCATTTGGTGAAGTTAATGATTCATCACCGCCGCGCCCCCCCCCCCCCCCACCCCAGCCCCCTAGCCCCTGTCCCAGGGCCCTGCATCCCTTTCTCTGACACTGACAGAAGGTTGCCTGCCTAACAGGGTGGAGGAAAGGATGATAACTCACAAATTCACTGTAAGACCAGACTCCCAAGGGGCTTCCTTCTGTAGGAAAGTTTCTTTCCTTAGCTGTTTCCTGAAGATAAGCTTCACAGAGAAAAAGAATGCATTACTGGAGTGATTGATATTCCTTGGCATGAAGTTCTGTGCCAAGAGTGTACCACAAGATGACATGTTTTTTATATGGATATGTGGCATCTGCCACCTTCAGACATGCATAATGTTTATCTGTGTACCACTTTTAATTCCAGTTCTAGATTTAGGTACCTTGAGGGGCTCCACAAATTAATAAATGGTTGTGCTATACATTTATTATGTGTGTTAAGTCACTTTCTGTCGTGTCTGACTCTTTGTGACCCCATGGGCTGTAGCCCACCCGGCTCATCTGTCCACGGGATTTCCCAGGCAAGAATACTGGAGTGAGTGGCATGCCCTACTCCAGGGTATCTTCCTGACCCAGGAATCAAACCTGCATCTTCTGTGACTCCTCAATGCAGGCAGCTTCCTTACCACTGAGCCACTGGGGAAGTCATATATTCATTATACAGACACACTAATATGAAAGGAATACACATTTTCATTTAATTTTTTTTCTGTTTTACAAAGATCAAGGGTGTTATTTGCAAGGATATCAGGAAATGATAGTTAAGTAAAAGGAAAACAGGAGCACCCTAGAAGCGATCTCTTTTTGTTTCATGTCACAATAGCCATTATAATATGCACGTGGTCCCTTTCAGCCCCATCACCCTGAGATAGGACTTGTGTGCTTGGCAAGGCCACAATGGTCCAGGTGTGAGGGCACAGCCACCTACCATCCCCTTTCTCCCATGTGCTGATAAAGCATCCTCTCTGACCTCGCTGAGGCCTGTGATGAAAATTACAGTTGCCAGTCACTGAAGGCTTTCTTTGTAAATGCAATTTGGGGTTATCCGGTGAATTTGGTTTTGCTGCATCTGTACCCATGCTTTCTTGTCTTGGAAGTGGACACGTGTGTAAAAGCTGCTGCTGTTGCCTATTTGCAACACCAACAGTTTCTTTCTCAGGAGGGTTCTATGATGTCTTCTGGGCATTTCTAATGCTAAAATCCCCCAATTCAGTGTCCCAGGCTTTGCACTGACGGGCCAGTCTGAGCCCTGCTCCTCTGAAGAGGAATCCATTCCGAAGGGCTGATTGAGTTTCTTGGGTTTCAGGGCCCTTGGGGAACTTTCTCTGAAACTCAAAGTGATTTCTTTTCTTGGAACTTATCTTTCCCTGCACTTGCCCCTCGCTGGGGAAACATCTTCTCTCTGAACAAGTTGCTATGAGGCTCAGACATGTTAAGTATTTAGAAAAGTGCTTAACACTTAGCACTCAGAAAATGTTAGCTGCTAACAATTCATAGAGAGAGTGGTCTCAGCCTGAGACCTGCCTGATAGACACATCAAGCAAGGCACATATGTAGGTGCACCTTTCTTAGTAGCCACATTAAAACACTAAAAAGAAAGAAGTGAAATTAGTTCTAACAATATATTTTATTTAACCCAATATATCAAGGTTACTATCTTTTCAATATGTAATCAGTGTTTCTAAATTATCAAGGCATTTTACATTCTCTTTTCATAGTAACTCTTCAAAGCCCCTTGCGTAATTTACACTTACTCTTATGGTGTGACTCAGGATCAGCCACGTTTCAAGCACCTGGTCACCATGTGTGGCTAATGACCGCCGTACTGGGCAGCTCAGATCTAGAACCTTGCTACCCAAGGTGAGTTCTAGGGTCCAGCAGCCTCAGCAGCATCTGAGAGCTTATCTGAATGGCAGAATCTCAGGCCCACCCCAGACCTATAGAAGTAGAATCTGCATTTTTAAGACGTATCTGTTGCTTGTTAGAGTGGGAAGCATTGGTCTAGAATCCCCATGTTCAGTCCCCACCCCTGGGGTTCTGATTTAATTGGTCCAAGGTTGGACCTGGGCACTAGTATTTGCTTTGAATCTCCCCCAGTGATTCTAATCATGCAACCAGGCTTGAGAGACATCTGTGTGGTGGGCTCTGAAGCCAGGATGCCTGACTTGGCCACTTTCTATTTTCAAGAAAATAGAAATCTATAAAAATTAAAAAAAATAAAAAAATAAAAATAAAAATAAATAAAAAAAAAAAAAAAAAGAAAGAAAATAGAAATCTATCAAAACTCTGCATCTCAATTTCCTCATCTCTAAAATGGAGATGTAAGTAGTATTTGTTTCACGGGCTGCTTATGAGAATTATATGAGTTAACACATGTAATGTACCCAGAACAATACTTGATACATAGGAAGTACTCCTTGTATACAAGCTCTCACCCTTTCTTCTTTTCCTTGAAGGTCCAGGGCTACCCAGAGCCCCAAGTGACATGGCACAGAAACGGACAACCCATCACCAGTGGGGGCCGCTTCCTGCTGGACTGTGGTACCCGGGGGACATTCAGCCTTTTGATTCATGCTGTGCGTGATGAGGACAAGGGAAAGTATACTTGTGAAGCCACCAATGGCAGTGGTGCCCGCCAGGTGACAGTGGAGTTGACGGTAGAAGGTGAGTCCCAGGAGGTGAAAACCCTGGGGAGAGATAAGCCATCAGTTTCCTATGGCCTGCAGCTCCTGCTTCAGCCCTCTCTTGGGAAAGGAACCCACCAGAGAAAACATCCCCGTATCCCTGAACTCAGGACCTTGTCGTCTGATGGGAGAAATGTGGTCCCTGGAACAAGGGAGGCATCCAGAAGACGATGTCGGACTACACATCACCTCTCCCCGGCTTCAGCCTTCCCTTTGCTTCCCCTCACACTGAGACTCCTCATCATGGCCTTACGAGGCCCAGTGCACTCCTGCCTGGCTCTCCAGACCCATTTCCCTCCGCTCCTCCACTGTGGTCACTGCGAGCTCCACTGTGGTCACACTGGCCCTCTGCTTGTCCCTGAGCAAAACCTCAGGGCCTTCGCCTGCTGTTCCCTGTGTAAAGAAGAGCTCTTTCCACAGCCCTGCCCCTGACTTGGCCCCTCACTTACTTCAGATCTCTACTCAGACGTCCCCTCCTTGGAGAACCCTCTCTGATGCTTCATCCCCAGGGCTCTCCATCCTCTCACTCCACCCCAACTTTTCCTTCCAGGGCCATCACTGTCTCCTGTTTTACTCCTCCATCCAAATACCCCCTAACTGGAAGTTCTAGAAGAGGGATTTTTATCTTGTTTACTGCTGTATCTCCAGCATCTAGAAAACTTCCTAGCATGTGATACTGAACTATTTAGAGAATGAGCAATGTTTTTATCATCATTATAAAATAATACATGCCTGTCATAAAAAGCTTTGTAAAACTCAAAAAAATATATAGGAGATAAACATACCAGCTTGTTAACACTGATTATTTTGTTGTACTTAAAACAACAACAAAAGGATTATTCCTTTGTACTTAAAAAAATTTTATTAACTTCAAAAGTTCCAGGAAAACATTTGACCGTAAGTAAAACTATTCCTTTGTGACTGGTATATCTCTCACATGCTAAAGACACTCCACCAGTGAGAGAACATTTCCAGTTCAGGCCACTGGCTTCTACTTAATGGCCTGACATCTTAAAGGACGTAGGCGTTCATCAGACCCTCAGAAACATAACAAGTGTCCCTCCACCCTTCCCAAGGGCTTATAAATCAGAGGGTCAGACTCATTTTCTCCTCTCAGGAAACAGTCCTCCCAACCTTGATTTCAAGGGATACTATGTGCCAGAGAAGGTTTCAGAAGGGGGTGAGGTGTACTCAGGCCAATGTTTTTCCTGTTTGCTTGCATCATGAAAGGACACACAGGCTGTTTCATAGAACAGGATATGCATAGTTTGGATGCTTTCCCAAATTCTTCAACTAATTGACTCATTCTTTTTTTAATGGCCCTCTAGTACCTGTGGGCTGGGGTATTCCACATGGAAAGTGGTCCCTAGTCAGTCTCTGAATGGCCCCTATCTTGGCCAGTTCTGGTCCTGTGTTTTCCCCTACATTATGCACCTTTCATGCCCAAACTTGAGTTGAGGCCCACAGATAAAAATTGCTTTATCCTCTTGTGTTACTCAGCCCAGGCTGCCATAACAAAATACCACAGACTGCATGCCTTAAATAACAGAAATGAATTTTCTCACAGTTTTGGCTGCTGAAGTTCAAGCTCAGGGTCCAGCAGGATTTGGTTTCTGGTGAAGGCTCTGTTTCTGACTAGCCACCTTTCTGCTGTGTTCTCTCATGGCAGAGATAACTCTGGTGTCTCTTGATCTTCTTATAAGGGCACCAGCCTTATTGGATTAAGTGTGTATGTGTTAGTCGCTCGGTCCTGTCCAATTCTTAGCAACCTCACAGACTGTAGTCCTCTGGGCTCCTCTGCTCATGTAATTTACTGGAGTAGGTTGCCATTTCCTACTCCAGGGGATCTTCCTGACCCAGGGATAGAACCCTTGGCTCTTGCGTCTCCTGCATTGGCAGGTGGATTTTTTTACCACTGCACCACTTGGGAAGCGCTCTTGGATTAGGGCCACACCCTTTTGACCTCATTGAACCTTTGTCTTGTCTTCAAAGGCCCTGTCTCCAAATACAGCCACATGGGGTGAGGGTGGGGGGGATTAGGGTTTCAATATATGAATTTGGGTGGGGACACAGAAATGTTTAAAACATCCCTTTTCTGATTTTCTATTTGGAACTGGGGAAATGAGGAATCAGAGGTCCAAGGTTCTGGTCCCAACTTTTGCCAGTAAATGTGTGACTTTAAATTCCATATCTCTGTTTCTGCAGAATAAAGGATTTGAATTCTCTGGTCTCTACAGCCTGACTAGTCCTTGTTTTCTATGATCCATTTTAAAGGAATAGAGTTGGTAGGAGTGTAATGTGTGCTCAGTCATATCTGACTCTTTTGCAACCCCTTGGACTGTAGACTACCAGGCTCCTCTGTCCATGGGATTTTCCAGGCAAGAATACTGGAGTGGGTTACCATTTCCTTCTCCAGGGGAATCTTCCTGACTCAGGAATCAAACCCGTCTCTTGAGTCTCCTGCAATGGCAAGTGGATTCTTTACCACTAGTGCCACCTGGGGAGCTATATACAACCCAGGTCACATGAAACCTTTTTTTTTTTTTTTTTTGATTCCCATCAGTGAGGACATTAGATCTGATGTCTCAGCTAAGCAGGAAAAGTTTTATTAGGTCGTGGTACTTGAGGAGGGGAAAGGAAAGCAGGCAGGAGAGCTGTTAACAGAATGGGAAAACTCTAAGTCTCTCAACCCTGCCCCCTCCCCTTTGGCTTTAATTTGGGGAGACCACTGAAGATGTTTTATTCCTTCTAACACTAGGAGATAGAGAATAACCTAAAGGCCACAGCCCCTTTAAATGTGAATGGCCCTGTATTCCCTTTTGCTTCTACATCAAAGGTCAGTTTCGGCCCATGTGTGGTTTGGGACCACCCCATAGACCACAGGCCTGAAAGAATCCACTCTGGTCCCTTATGCCATGGATAAATTGTCAATAGTGCCATGCTAGCCCAAAGGGAATCCAGCAGCGCCCCCTGCTTCTCACCAGCTTTATGTACTGTGCTTTTTCCTTATGCTTCTTATTTAGAAAGAGTAGTTTCTGGAATTAAGAGTATGATTCATATGTGGAGCCTTTTGAACCCCCTAATGATAAAGTTTAGCTGGCAGTGTTATCCAATGGTCTTGGATTTTACCTCCACTAACTTCTACCTATGTAGAAATTAACCTTTTGAACCTTACTTCCTTTCCCAGAAACAGATGCTAATGACTGCCCCATGGATTGTGTAAGGATCAGCACAGAACTGTCAAATAGCAGGCACTCAGTAAAGGGTAGCTTTGTGATTCAAACCTGGCATTAACATCCTAAGAACTACTCACAGAGGGAAATCCTTGCATGAAGAGTGGAAGAGAAAGCTTTCTCCTGTGATTTCCTTCAGCAACCAGGGCCAAGAAACATGCAGTATCCCTCATGAGGGCAAGCATCTTAATGACAGGACCATTCATGACCTTGTGCAGTGGAATTAAACCCCAGGCTGAACCCTGGAAAGGGTCTGTGTAGCCAGCCCTGATGCTCACCCACCTCCAGAGAGCTGGTCACAGAGCTTGTGTAGAGCAAGGGAGAGATGTGATGCCTGCCCCCTTGGGAGCTTCTCTCTAATGGAGGGTCCATGGCTTGTTCTCTAGCCCCACACTGTCCAGAAAAATACAGTTGATCCTTGAACAGTACAGGTTTGAACCTTGCAGGTCCAATTATACAGAGATTTTTTTCAGTAGTAAATACTACATTACTACATGATCTGATATTGGTTAAATCTGCAATGTAGAACTGCAGATACATAGAAACTACATGTGTATGGAGGGCTGACTATAAGTTATACACAGATTTTCCACTGCGGGGAGGATGGGCACCCCTAATCCCCAGGTTGTTAAAGGGTCAGCTATATAATACTGGGGAAATCCCATGGACAGAGGAGCCTGGCAGTCTACAGTTCATTGGGTCACAAAGAATGGGACAAGACTTAGCACACATATAATGTGAGCCACATGTGTAGTCTTATGTTTTCTAGTAGCCACATTTTTTAAGTTGAAATCAATTTTGATAAAATATTTTACTTAATACAATGTATTCAAGATTTATCATTTCAAAATATAATCAATATGAAAATTATTCCTAAGATATTTTATGTTCTTTAACATTTGCAACATATTTTACATAGTAGCACATCTTAATTTAAACCAGCTGTATTTCAAGAGCTCAGTAATGACTGGTGGCTAATGGCTACCATACCAGACAGCAGAGCTCTAGAAACTCCCATGTGAATAGGGATAAACAAGGCTTACATGGAGAAAAGAGAAGAGAAGCCCACAGGTATAAACAAGGTGGTGGCTTGTCCAGGGCAGTCACTCCACAGTGTGAACCTAGGGCGTGGGGTAGAGTGAGGGGGGGGGCTGAATTGAGGAGATATGCCCCTCACCCCATGGTCTGACTCTGAGAAGGCCCTTTGTGTCTCAGGGACCAGACAGTCACTTAAGTCATTTCAAGCAATAGATGGTTAATTTTAAGGACTTGAGCTCAGGAACCCAGGGAAAGCCAAACTGGCTGGCCCAGAGGTGATCCAACCTCAGAACAGCTCAGACTCACCATTAAGCATGTTTAACCCAAATGCAAGGGCACCCAGATCACCTGGGGAATCTTGTGAAAACGCAGATTCTGGTTCTGTAGGTCTGGAGTGCTGCGCATATGCCTACAGTTCTGACCAATTCAGTTCAGTTCAGTTCAGTCGCTCAGTCATGTCCAACCCTGTGACCCCATGGACTGCAGCACGCCAGGCCTCCCTGTCCATCACCAACTCCTGGAGTCTACTCAAACTCATGTCCATTGAGTCAGTGATGCCATCCAACCATCTCATCCTCTGTCATCCCCTTCTCCTCCTGCCCTCAATCTTTCCCAGCATCAGGGTCTTTTCAAATGAGTCAGCTCTTCATATCAGGTGGCCAAAGTATTGGAGTTTCAGCTTCAACATCAGTCCTTCCAATGAACACCCAGGACTGATCTCCTTTAGGATGGACTGGTTGGATCTCCTTGCAGTCCAAGGGACTCTCAAGAGTCTTCTCTAACACCACAGTTCAAAAGCATCAATTCTTTGGCCCCCAGCTTTCTTTATAGTCCAACTCTCACATCCATACATGACTACTGGAAGAACCATAGCCTTGACTAGACAGATCTTTGTTGGCAAAGTAATGTCTCTGCTTTTTAATGTGTTGTCTAGGTTGGTCATAACTTTCCTTCCAAGGAGCAAGCATCTTTTAATTTCATGGCTGCAGTCACCATCCGCAGTGATTTTGGAGCCCCCCAAAATAAAGTCTCTCACTGTTACCACTGTTTCCCCATCTATTTGCCATGAAGTGATAGGACCAGATGCCATGATCTTAGTTTTCTGAATGTTGAGCTTTAAGCCAACATTTTCACTCTCCTCTTTCACTTTCATCAAGAGGCTCTTTAGTTCTTCTTCACTTTCTGCCATAAGGGTGGTGTCATCTGCATATCTGAGGTTATTGATATTTCTCCCAGCAATCTTGATTCCAGCTTGGGCTTCATCCAGCCTAGCATTTCGCATGATGTACTCTGCATATAAGTTAAATAAGCAGGGTGACAATATACAGCCTTGACATACTCCTTTTCCTATTTGGAACCAGTCTGTTGTTCCATGTCCAGTTCTAACTGTTGACCTGTATGTTCTGACCTGCATACAGGTTTCTCAAGAGGCAGGTCAGGTGGTCTGGTATTCCCATCTCTTTCAGAATTTTCCACAGTTTGTTGTGATCTACACAGTCAAAGGCTTTGGCATAGTCAATAAAGCAGAAGTAAATATTTTTATGGAACTCTCTTGCTTTTTTGATGATCCAGCAGGTGTTGGCAATTTGATCTCTGGTTCCTCTGTCTTTTCTAAATCCAGCTTGAACATCTGGAAGTTCGTGGTTCATGTATTGTTGAAGCCTGGCTTGAAGAATTTTGAGCATTACTTTGCTAGTGTGTGAGATGAGTGCATTTGTGTGGTAGTTTGAGCATTCTTTGGCATTGTAGTTCTAACCAGCCCCTGGTGATGCCCGTGTGGCTGGTCCACAGATCACACGTCAAGTAGTAAGGAAGAGTTCCATTACAGATGTGATGTATTTATCCTAGTATGAGTGATTCTCAAAGGTGAGCGTGCATCAGAATTACCTGGAGGGCTTCTGAAACCACAAAATGCTAGGCTCTGCCCCAGAGTTTCTGGGTTAGTAGCTATAGGATGAGCTGAAGAGTTTTCATTTATAAAAGTTTCTTAGTGGTGTTGATACTAGGTTGATGCACACTGGGTCCAACACTTTGAGAACCAGTAGGCTAGTGCCTATACCTAATATGTTGGAGTTCTCCAGAGAAATAGAATAGATCATATGTATGTGTGTATAAAAAGATTCATGACAAGGAATTGGCTGTCACGATTATGGGAGCCAAGAAGTCCTAAGAGCTTCAGTCAGCAAGATGGAGAACCAGGAGACCTGATGGTGTCATTCCTGTCCAAATTCTAAAGCCTGAGAATTAGGACAGCTGATGATGTGGTTTCAGTCCTAAGCTGAAGGCCCTGTAGGTGATGGTTTCTGAGGCTGCCCCACTTGTCTCTGTTGAAAAGCAAGGACACGTCCCTCATCCTGGAATGTCTCCCATGAGCTGAGAGTGAGTCCCTCTATCCACAGCCTTGTGCACCACTCTGTTCCTCTCTGGGTCAGGCCCATTTCAGATAGGCTCCCCACCCTCTTGGAGTTTACCTCCTACTGAGAAAGAGACTATAAGTAGATAACCAATATAACTTGTAGTAGAATTAAGTACTCCCTGACCGTGTGTGAGAAACAGAGCCAGGTGGCAGGCCACCTAGAATGTGGCAGCAGAAGGAGAGTGACCCCACGTCACAGAATTCAAGGGGGAAGAGTGGCCTTAGTGACCACTAGCCTAGCTATGCTGGTGTCGCTGACCCCAGTGTTATCTGGTGATATTTGGATTTGTAGGAAATGCTTGTACACTATGTTTTTTGCTACTACCCTTTTTCGGGGACAGATTTCTCAGATCCCTTTCATTTTCACATTGAATTAGATTGATGACAATATATATTTTGAGACTATGTCTATTTACAGTGGCTGAGTTTTAAATCACTGTATTCCTCAAGAACATCTGTTATGATTCTCCTTTTGTTGTGTTGTTCTCTTCTTTCATACCATCTTCTTTTACTTAAATCTTCTACCTCCTTCAAATACCTGTAGGAAAGTTATGACCAACCTAGATAGCATATTAAAAAGCAGAGACATTACTTTGCCAACAAAGGTCCATCTAGTCAAGGCTATGATTTTTCCCATGGTCGTGTATGGATGTGAGAGTTGGACTGTGAAGAAAGCTGAGCACCGAAAAACAGATGCTTTTGAACTGTGGTGTTGGAGAAGACTCTTGAGAGTCCCTTGGACTGTAAGGAGATCCAACCAGTCCATCCTAAAGGAGATCAGCCCTGAGTGTTCACTGGAAGGACTGATGCTGAAGCTGAAACTCCAATACTTTGGCCACCTCATGCAAAGAGTTCACTCATTGGAAAAGACCCTGATGCTGGGAGGGATTGGGGGCAGGAGGAGAAGGGGACGACAGAGGATGAGACGACTGGATGGCGTCACCGACTCGATGGACATGAGTTTGGGCAAACTCCGGGAGTTGCTGATGGACAGGGAGGCCTGGCGCGCTGCGATTCACGGGGTCGCAGAGTCGGACACGACTGAGCGGCCGGACTGGACTGAATTATGTTTCCCATTTATACTCTTTATAAACTCTTTTCAGTCCATAACATCCCCGATCACTCTCCTTTTTGCAGGTGTATATGCCCTATTTTTTTTCTTACCCAGTCAGAATATTAAAATGCTCTGAATTTTTGTCCTTTTCTATCTCATCAAAGTTAAATATATAAATGTGGTAGAGATAAAACTATTCTTTTTGCCCCTACAGTCTCATTGTTAAACATTTGTGTGTCAAGACTGCCTTGGCAGAGGCTCACATATTTGCTACCTGGAAAAGTTAGATGACCAATGTCTCAGTCTCATTCTGTTCTTGAAGGATGATTTCCAAATCCTTGTCTCCCTCCCTCAGCTGTTTCCACCTTCCAGTTTGCCTCTGAAATATATACCAGCACCGCTGACTGGCCCAGTTTTTACTCTTGATGGTGCCATCTTTTCTCCTCATCTCTTACTCCTCCATCCGGTTCTCCCATCTCCACCCCAACCCCCGCATACTTTCCTGTTGCTTGTAGTCCTAGCCTCTTCTTCATTCATCAAACTTTATTGCATGTGCTAACTTTGTGCTGTTATCTAAGAGCAACAAGACTTGGTAATTGTGCTCAAGAGACTGACTTTCTTGACCTCATATTTCATCGTTATGTGACGATTAGGCAACAACATCAGGATGCATTTAGGAAGTGCTGACTTTGTGTGGTGCTATGTGGGAGACAAAATACTTTGTCAGATCCTTTCTGCAAGAACCTGGTTGGTCAGATAAGACCCAGACATGTTGAAAGCTAAGTCAAAACACAACCCCAGTCATGAGACAGCATTGGTTTATCTGCCAAACGATTGGCACATCAGCTCTGTAAGCTTAGAGGAGGACGAGATATCTGGAGGCTGAAATGGCCTGTGATGTCTTCTTGGTGGAGGAAGGACTTGGTTAGTCCTGGAGGAGCAGGTCAGATGGATGCTGTTTGGATGGCAGAGTGTGATTCTGATGATAGGGATGGGAGAACAGTGGAGAGAATTAAGGCCTGGAGTGGAGGGTCGGGCAGGAGCAGAGATAGTGGGAAATAAAGCTGAAGGAGAGATTGGGAGGAGATCGTGGGAGGTCTGGAGCATGAGGCCAGGTAATTTGTAGAGTCATATCCATTCCAGAGTATGAGTGGATGGTTCTGCCCTTAATCGTTGCTTTTCCATTTTCATACTTCATGTAGCTCTCCAGGTGAAAGGAAAGGAACCCGAACTGTTGGAGGCCATTCCCTATGAATTCATGGCCTGATGGGGGTAAAAATAAAGACCTAGACTGTAAAAAAAAAAAAAA
This sequence comes from Dama dama, assembly GCF_033118175.1. Classification (NCBI taxonomy): domain Eukaryota; kingdom Metazoa; phylum Chordata; class Mammalia; order Artiodactyla; family Cervidae; genus Dama; species Dama dama. Next base: position 50,611,322 of record NC_083699.1, read on the forward strand.
AGAAAGAAAGAAAGAATGAAACCTTAAAAGAAGATAACATAGCAAGATAAGTTACAGACCACTGCTCCCCTTAGCTACAGTTAGAAGAACAGATATACTATGTGCTTACTTCTGCTTCATGAATCTTCTAACTTATTTTTATTTTTCTGAACACATGAATTTCTACCACACATGATCACAGATTTTTCACATGTTCCGTGTTTGATACACCAATCCAGTGGACGAAGGAGCCTGGTAGGCTGCAGTCCATGGGGTCGCAAAGAGTCGGACACGACTGAGCGACTTCATCTTCACTTTTCACTTTCATGCATTGGAGAAGGAAATGGCAACCCACTCCAGTGTTCTTGCCTGGAGAATCCCAGGGACGGGGGAGCCTGGTGGGCTGCCATCTGTGGGGTTGTGCAGAGTCGGATGTGACTGAAGTGACTTAGCAGCAGCAGCAGCAGCATTTTGTGTAATTCTGAGCAAAAATGGGTTGCTTATTAGTACAATGAATTTCTCCAGAACCATGCTGAAAATAACCTTCCCATACACTACACTTGCCCACTGGGTGGTTTCTGATCAGACATCCATATAGTAGCTGCAACCAAATTATTCCCACCACATCAGACCCACAAATGAGGAGGAGCTCAAACCAGAGATGACTTTCTCTTTATTTCCTTTCTGATAAATTTTTATAGAATCAGTCTTTATGACTTAAGTGCTAAAGGGAATGCCTGCTACTTGGCTTGGTGTTTGGAGGGGGGAATCACAGTGGAAAGTAACTCTTGAGAAGTGAGCTGGGATGCCTGGGAGTCTTGGCCTCAGAAAGAAGACTCTATGTAGTGCAAAAGCTTTTAAGTTTCATTAGGTCCCATTTGTTTAGTTTTGCTTTTATTTCCAATATTCTGGGAGGTGGGTCATAGAAGATCTTGCTGTGATTTATGTCGGAGAGTGTTTTGCCTATGTTCTCCTCTAGGGGTTTTATAGTTTCTGGTCTTATATTTAGATCTTTAATCCATTTTGAGTTTATTTTTGTGTATGGTGTTAGAAAGTGTTCTAGTTTCATTCTTTTACAAGTGGTTGACCAGTTTTCCCAGCACCACTTGTTAAAGAGGTTGTCTTTTGTCCATTGTATATCCTTGCCTCCTTTGTCAAAGATAAGGTGTCCTTAGGTTCGTGGTGTCCTTTGCACTACAAAGGAAACTATAAGTAAGGTGAAAAGACAGCCCTCAGATTGGGAGAAAATAATAGCAAATGAAGAAACAGACAAAGGATTAATCTCAAAAATATACAAGCAACTCCTGAAGCTCAATTCCAGAAAAATAAATGACCCAATCAAAAAATGGGCCAAAGAACTAAACAGACATTTCTCCAAAGAAGACATACAGATGGCTAACAAACACATGAAAAGATGCTCAACATCACTCATTATTAGAGAAATGCAAATCAAAACCACAATGAGGTACCATTACACGCCAGTCAGGATGGCTGCTATCCAAAAGTCTACAAGCAATAAATGCTGGAGAGGGTGTGGAGAAAAGGGAACCCTCTTACACTGCTGGTGGGAATGCAAACTAGTACAGCCGCTATGGGAAACAGTGTGGAGATTTCTTAAAAAACTGGAAATAGAACTGCCATATGACCCAGCAATCCCACTTCTGGGCATACACACTGAGGAAACCAGATCTGAAAGAGACATGTGCACCCCAATATTCATCGCAGCACTGTTTATAATAGCCAGGACATGGAAGCAACCTAGATGCCCATCAGCAGGTGAATGGATAAGGAAGCTGTGGTACATATACACCATGGAATATTACTCAGCCGTTAAAAAGAATTCATTTGAACCAGTTCTAATGAGATGGATGAAACTGGAGCCCCTTATACAGAGTGAAGTAAGCCAGAAAGATAAAGAACATTACAGCATACTAACACATATATATGGAATTTAGAAAGATGGTAATGATAACCCTATATGCAAAACAGAAAAAGAGACACAGAAATACAGAACAGACTTTTGAACTCTGTGGGAGAAGGTGAGGGTGGGATGTTTCAAAAGAACAGCATGTATACTATCTATGGTGAAACAGATCACCAGCCCAGGTGGGATGCATGAGACAAGTGCTCCGGCCTGGTGCACTGGGAAGACCCAGAGGAATCGGGTGGAGAGGGAGGTGGGAGGGGGGATCGGGATGGGGAATACGTGTAAATCTATGGCTGATTCATATCAATGTATGACAAAACCCAAAAAAAATAAAAATAAAAAAAAAGAAAGAAGACTCTAAAGGAAATAGCCATTTTCTCTCTTTAGAGGATCTAAATCCTTTTCAGAGTACTTATTTAAGACAACTTAGAGATCACTGGTTGCCATTTATTGAATTATTCCTCCCTCCAAAATGAAACTTCAGGTCACTACTCCTTTGAACTCACTGAGTAGGATATGACTACCTTATCCATCAACGACTGGGAAGTAGTTTATCTTCTAAGTGGTGAATGTTTTATTTCAACCCCTTGAGGAAGAATTGGTTCTTTAGTTCATCAATTCCTGGGGACCCAAACAGAACTCCTGAAATGTCTACTTGACATCATGGGATGACCTCCTTAGCCTTATGGAAGGATGAACAGCTGACTCTTGAAAACACAAGTTTGAAATGTGTGGGCCCATTTATACATGGATTTTTTTCAATAAATAGTACCTGTATTTTCATTTAATTAAGTGTGGGGCAAAGTTTGTCTTCGATTAGAGATCACAATAATCAAATCGAAAGAACTAGGGTTTAAGTCCCAGTTCTGTACAAGTCATTTCAACTTACTCCCCTTGGGTGAGTCATGTATCAGTTCTTGCGTTTTTGAGACAGATTAACAGTATGTGAATCTTCTACTTTGGGGTCAATGCCCCCAAACCCCATGTTCTTCAAGGGTCAACTACTTGTTACTGAGTGTCATTGTATAAGAATAATGCACATGTGTACCTTCCGTGGAGAATGCACTGTGGTGTGGCAGTGACCTCCAAACTCACTGACTGATTGGAGGCAGTAGAGTGAACCGTTTATATGGGGTGAGGCCCCTGCTTATACAGGGACAGGCAGCCCCTGGGAGAAGCCTGTTAACATTTATGGTCAGGACTTTCATGACTCCTGGAAGACACAGCTAAAACTTTGACAGGTGACACCACAAACCTTCTTGGGAAGGAAGGCAGCCCAGCCACCTGGTCATCCTGAAGCTCTCCCTCCCTTCCCTTCCCCAGCCCATCACCAGATCCTGCTGGGCCAGCTGGTTTGTCCCCACTGCCGCCATTCCAGCCCATCATCTCTGTCCTGTTGCACAGATTCCCAGCTTGTCTCCCTGGTTCCACACATACCCCATTGTAAATCAAAGGGGACTTTATCAGTCCCACCCTTCAAATCGTCCAGTGAGGATTTCTACCTTTAAACTGAAATTCAAGATCTTCAGCAGGCCCTGCACTGGAATGTCCCCTCCCCCATCTTTGAAGCACTTTGTCTTTCTCTTAAGGCTCAAGTTTTAGTCTAGTTTTTATTACACACATCAGTCTACTGGCTGAAGCCCTAGTTAATGCCTTATGCATAATAGGGACTGAATCTGCGTTTTAGTACAGATGAGGTCTCAAGGATCCCATGTCATATAGCAGAAAACTGTTTTGACACCACACTTACAGCCATTTTCCCCCCATTTTTTCCACTTCAGTGGTCTGTAACTTGTCTTGCTATGTTATCTTCTTTTAAGGTTTCATTCTTTCTTTCTTTCTTTTTTTTTTTACAGTCTAGGTCTATTTTTACGCCCATCAGACCATGAATTTATAGGGAATGGGCTCCAACAGTTTGGGTTCCTTTCCACTGGTCCTCACGAAGTATGCCTCTCTGGGTGGAGCAGGCTGGCACTTCAGATGAACCCAAGTCCCTTTCTCTTTGGCTTCCTTCTTTTTCTGATAATTTTCCTTCACATGTTTCAGGAAGCTATTTCGGCTCATAGAATGCTTAATAATATGCTCAATATGCACATTAATTCTCTTGGCAAGAATCTTGCCCTTAACTTGTTTGTTCAACAGCATGCTGGGTAACATTGTAGACTCTCCCAGTTTTGCCATGGTAACATTTGTGGGGCATTCCTTTTTGAATAGTACCCATTCGCTTAATATCTACAATATCACCCTTCTTGTAGATTCACATGTATGTGGCCAAAGGTACAACTCCATGTTTTCTAAAAGGCCTAGAGAACATGTAGCGGGTGCCCTCCTCTTTCCCTTTGTGTTGGTCATTTTGGCGAATTACTGAAAGATGAAAGGGCTCATGCTTTTTTTGTTTTATAATATGAGTGCTCTGTTATTTATCCTAACATTGCTTTTTCTTTTTGCTATATTTTTTTCTTATTTTTTCTCTTTATTGAGATACAGTTGACATATAACATTGCTAACACTACTTTTTATTCTGGTGTCCACCTGTATACCTTTGTTCCTTTATTTCCATGACTATACAGTGTTTTGTGATCATTCACCTTTAAATCCAAACATGCATATGAGTCAGTGCAGGCATCTGTTTTGTTATGTCTTCTAATGTGCCTGAGCATTTACATTTTGAAATAGTCATACTTGAACATCTGTTGATGTTCAATATTGAAATTTTATATTGAAATAAATATTATTATAATTTACCTTCTTTTTATTTCTCCTTAATCTTTTACTTAGGGTTTTACATTTGTTTTCTCTTTGAACTTATATAGATAGATGGTTAGTTTCAAATATTGATTCAGCATGGCACAGGGGACCTTGCTAAATACATGTTATAAAAAGTGGGCACATGTTCTGATTGAGTGAAGAACCACTATTTTAAGCAATCCTCAGTATCTACTTTGAAGTTGCCTACAAGTAGGGTGACTGCTCCCTGGTTTGCCTGGAACAGTCCTGATTTATTCCTGTTGTCCTGGCAGAATTATTAAATATGCCCCTTTCATTGTCCAGAGACCCTGTTTAGATAATAAATTGTATCACCACATGTTTTTAGAAGCATTTCTTCTTTTTACTATCATGATTACATTATTACCCTTTTCAGCAGCATTCTCTGTGTCTACTCAGCCTTAGACAAAAAGTGCTAGGTCCCTCCACTGTTGAACTTTTCACTCCTTAAACCTACCAGTATTCTCTTTTACTCATCCTTGAAAAATCTGAAATTACTGTTTAAATACCTTCGGTGCCTTTTTTTCCCTCTCACTAACTTGATCCTGTCTTCATCAATTCTCTTAACTTACTCTTCTATTTTTGGCATTTCTACCTTAATCCCCTTTCCACTCTTTTCCTTTTTTTTTTTTTTTTTAACATAACCTTGCTGTTCTGCCAGATTTTCATACTTTCACAAAATTAATTTTGCCTTATCTGACAATTTGCAGCTTCAAATTTTTGCCTATAAATAGACCTTGTTAGCTATTTTAGTCCAAATTCTCTTTTTGCTTTGATGTATGTCTTTGGTGTTGACACACATTAAAATAAGCATTCCTCAATTCCATTTTTAGCTGACTTCTTTATATGTTACCTTTGGATTGTACCATAAACTGCTCTTACTCTGATATACAAGTACCTCCAAACAGCATTCTTTTGTTACTCTTTGAGGAAATGCCATATTTTTACTTTATTTTCTTTTTTTTTAAGGAGTAAAGGAATTTTAACTTTTGGATTAAGACATTTGGCTCCCAAGAGTTTTAAAGATGCTTAGTCTAACTTCTTTTATTGTGATAAAATACACATTACATTAAATTTGCCATTTAAACAATTTTAAAGTGTACAATTCAATGGCATTAAGTACATTCACAATGGCGTGCAGCTGCCAGCACTGTCTAGCTCCAAAGCTTTCCATCATCCCAAACAGAAACCCCACACCCACTGAGCAGTCACTCTCCTTCCCCCTCCTCCAGCCCCTAGCACATACTCATCTGCTTTCTGTCTCTGTGGATTTGCCTCTTCTGAACATTTCATACAAATGGAATCATATATTTTGTGTATGTCTGACTTTTTCCACTTAGCATAATTTTTCAAGGTTAATCTGTATGTAGCATGTGTCATCACTTTATTCCTTTGTATGACTGAATAGCATTTCATTGTATAGAGAGACCTTACATTGTTTATCCATTCATCCGTTGGTCAGTCTAATTTTTAACAGCATGAAATGAGTGGTACAGTATAATGTTATAAGTGCAGTGAATGGTACAGAGATATTTTATTTTAAACTTTTAATTTTATATATGTGTACAGCTGATTAACAAATGTTGTGATAGTTTCAGGTGGAAAACAAAGTTACTCAGCCATATACATGTATCCATTCTCCCTCAAACTCCCCTCCCATCCAAGCTGCCACATAACATTGAGCAGAGTGTGCTATATAGTAGAAACTTGTTGGTTATCCATTTTAAATATAGCAGTGTGTACATGTCCATCCCAAACTCCCAAACTATCTCTTTCTCTCATTCTTCCCCCTGCTGGTAACCATAAGTTCATTTTCAAGTCTATCAGTCATTTTCTGTTTTGTAAATGAGTTCATTTGTATCACTTCTTTTTAGATTCCACATATAAGGGATATTATATGATATTTCTCTCTGTGTGTTTGACTTACTTCACTCAGCATGACAATCTGTAGGTCCATCTATGTTGCTGCAAATGACATTATTTCATTCTTTTTAATGGCTGAGTAATATTCCACTATATATGTGTGTGTGGATATTATATGATATTTCTCTCTGTGTGTTTGACTTACTTCACTCAGCATGACAATCTGTAGGTCCATCTATGTTGCTGCAAATGACATTATTTCATTCTTTTTAATGGCTAAGTAATATTCCACTATGTGTGTGTGTGTGTGCGCGCATTATATCTTCTTTATCCATTCAGTACAGGGATATTTTAAATGAGAGTCTTAGTGGTTGGCATGTGACTAATGCTGGGGATAGAATGTGTATAAGAGGTTATAACATTTGGATATATTTTCTTCTGGGTATTTTATATTTTATTTATGGTTGGGTCATTTTACTATGTTTGGGTATTTTATTTCACTTTTACCTGCTTATGATCACATTGATTAGAAAAGTTTGCATGCTGCTCCTTTTTTCATAAAATTCATTTGTTTAACAAATATTTGAATGCCTATAATGTGATGGGAACTAGTGTGTTTACCTCTGATGGATACAAAATTCTGATAAGGATATGGTTTGGAAGTTATCAGCTTATGGGTATTATTTAAAGCCATAGGACCAAGACCTCCCAGGGAAGAGTCCATAGCGCTGAGGAGAGGACCCAAGACTCAGCCCTAAGGTGCTCTTGGTGATAAAGTTCCAGGAAAGAAGGAGGTTGAGGGAGAACAGGCAACCTGGTAAAAGCAGGAGAGTCTGGAGGAAAAAGTGTTGGAGGGGATGGCCCCTGGTGTCAAGTGCTACTGAGTGAGATGGGGAAGAGGTTGGACCATGGGGTTAGCAAGGTGGTGGTCAGAAGGGAGCTCAGTGGAGTGGAGAGGATCACAGCCCAGCTGGAGTGTGCTAAGGAGCTCATGTTGTAATGTTTGAAAATAGTTCTGAATGTTTCATTTATTCTGAAACATAATTCAGTGGCAGAAAAAGATTCTAATTGTACATTTTAACTGAGCCACTTATCTCCCTGTCAACCTGTGACATTTGCACTGTTTCCAATATTTACTATTACCAACAAGACCACAGTGAGTAGCTTTGTAAACTTTCTTTCCTACTTTTAGCATCATTTCCTTTGACTAGAGAGACAGAAAGGAAGATGCTGGTCTAAGAGGAGAGCATCTTTAAAGCTTACAATTCTCATGTGCTCAGACACTTTCTGAAAGAACTGACTAGTTGGTATTCTTCCAATGTTATCTAGCATCTTGGCCTCCCTGAACAGATCTTTCCTTTTATCTGCTTATAAGTTCTTTCAACCTTGAAAAGAGAATCTAATGAGAAGTACTAAACCCACATTATGGGCTGAAAATTATACACAGCTAGTTTAGTTCAGTTCAGTCACTCATTCATGTCTGACTCTTTGCAACCCCATGGAGTGCAGCATGCTAGGCCTCCCTGTCCATCACCAACTCCTGGAGTCTACTCAAACTCATGTCCATTGAGTCAGTGATGCCATCCGACCATCTCATCCTCTGTCATCCCCTTCTCCTCCTGCCGTCAGTCTTTCCCAGCATCAGGGTCTTTACAAATGAGTCAGCTCTTCATATCAGGTGGCCAAAGTATTGGAGTTTCAGCTTCAACATCAGTCCTTCCAATGAACACCCAGGACTGATTTCCTTTAGGATGGACTGGTTGGATCTCCTTGCAGTCCAAGGGACTCTCAAGAGTCTTTTCTCAACACCATAGTTCAAGAGCATCAATTCTTTGGTACTCAGCCTTCTTTATAGTCCAACTCTCACATCCATACATGACTACTGGAAAAATCAAAGCTTTGACTAGATGGACCTTTATTGGCAAAGTAATGTCTCTGCTTTTTAATGTGCTGTCTAGGTTGGTCATAACTTTCCTTCCAAGGAGCAAGTGTCTTTTAATTTCATGGCTTCAGTCACCATCTGCAGTGATTTTGGAGCCCCCCAAAATAAAGTCTCTCACTGTTTCCACTGATTCCCCATCTATTTGCATGAAGTGATGGGATCAGATGCCATGATCTTAGTTTTCTGAATGTTGAGCTTTAAGCCAGCTTTTTCACTGCCCTCTTTCACTTCCATCAAGAGGCTCTTTAGTTCTTCTTCACTTTCTGCCATAAGGGTGGTGTCATCTGCATATCTGAGGTTGTTGATATTTCTCCTGGCAATCTTGATTCCAGCTTGGGCCTCATCTAACCCAGCATTTCTCATGATGTACTCTGCATAGAAGTTAAAAGCAAACTGACAATATATAGCCTTGACGTACTCCTTTCCCGATTTGGAACCAGTCTGTTGTTCCATGTCTGGTTCTAACTGTTGCTTCTTGACCTGCATACAGATTGCTCAAGAGGCAGGTCAGGTGGTCAGGTGGTATTCCCATCTCTTTCAGAATTTTCCATAGTTTGTTGTGGTCTACACAGTCAAAGGCTTTGGCATAGTCAATAAAGCAGAAGTAGATATTTTTATGGAACTCTCTTGCTTTTTCGATGATCCAAAGGATGTTGGCAATTTGATCTCTGGTTCCTCTGCCTTTTCTAAATCCATCTTGAACATCTGGAAGTTCATAGTTCACGTATTGTTGAAGCCTGGCTTGGAGAATTTTGAGCATTACTTTGCTAGTGTGTGAGATGAGTGCATTTGTGCGGTAGTTTGAGCATTCTTTGGCATTACCTTTCTTTGGGAATGGAGTGAAAACTGACCTTTTCCAGTCCTGTGGCCACTGCTGAGTTTTCCAAATTTGCTGGCATATTGAGTGCAGCACTTTCACAGCATCATCTTTTAGGATTTGAAATAGCTCAACTGGAATTCCATCACTTCCACTAGCTTTGTTCGTAGGGATGCTTCCTAAGGCCTACTTGACTTCCTGTTCCAGGATGTCTGGCTCTAGACAAGTGGTCACACCATCATGATTATCTGGGTTCTGAAGATCTTTTCTTGTATACTTCTTCTGTGTGTTCTTGCTACCTCTTCTTAGTATCTTTTGCTTCTGTTAGGTCTATACCATTTCTGTCCTTTATTGTGCCCATATTCACATGAAAAGTTCCCTTGATATCTCTAATTTTCTTGAAGAGATCTCTAGTCTTTCCCATTTTATTGTTTTCCTCTATTTCTTTGCATTGATCACTGAGGAAGGCTTTATCTCTCCTTGCTATTCTTTGGAACTCTGCATTCAAATGGGTATATCTTTCCTTTTCTCCTTCGCCTTTCCCTTCTCTTCTTTTCACAGCTGTTTGTAAGGCCTTCTCAGACAACGATTTTGCCTTTTTGCATATCTTTTTCTTGGGGATGGTCTTGATCACTGCCTCCTGTACAATGTCACGAACCTCCGAACCTCCGTCCCTAGTTCTTCAGGCCCTCTGTCTATCAGATCTAATCCCTTGAATCTATTTGTCACTTCCACTATATAGTTGTAAGGGATTTGATTTAGGTCATACCTAAATGGTCTAGTGGTTTTCCCTACTTTCTTCAATTTAAGTCTGCATTTGGCAATAAGGAGTTCATGATCTGAGCCACAGTCAGTTCCCAGTCTTGTTTTTGCTGACTGTTTAGAGCTTCTCCATCTTTGGCTGCAGAGAACATAATCAATCTGATTTTGGTATTGACCATCTGGTCATGTCCATGTGTAGTGTTTTCTCAGCTAACTAAATAGTTATATTAAGAGAAAGCACATGTACAACAATTGCCAACCCATATGGAACCACGATGTGAATGTGATGCCACTGTTTGCTATTAACTCTTTTTCAGTGAGATCTTGGTGTAACCTTAAACCAGATGTGGCTGAGGAAAGTACTCAGCCATGAGCTTCATCCTTCTCTCCTATTTTCCTATGCATTCATGTGTGATCCGTGCTGGGATTTAAGGAAGTCTCCCCTTTTCCAGGAAACCCCCTGCAGATATCCCACTGCAGCTGCCTGCTGTTATCAGGGAATGACTTCTACCCTTCCCAGGAGTGCTTTGGGTGGGGTTTTATAAACATTCCCAGCCTATCACAAAAAGATAGCAACTTTCAAGCCCATTGTCATCTCAAAAATTTCCTCCTCTCCCCTTCTCCATTCCTCGAAAATACCCCTCCACTCTGTGGTCACTTCCTGGTCTCATTGTGAGTTGTTCCTCCCAGCAGCAGCAGTTAGATAAAGGAGGTGACACCAGCCACCTGGGTTTGCTGTTTAACTGCTTCCTGCCCAGCACAGCAGCACCCCACTGCGGACCAGCAGTGCCCATTGTCCTGCTGGTGCCTGTCCTGGGAGGTACTGGCTTCATTGGAGCTCCTCTCCAGTGATCTGCTTGTTCCAGCTGGACAGATACAGCTATTTGCTGGGCCTTAAGTGGGGTGGTGATTGGGTCAGATGGGAATGGACTTGGCAAGAGTGATGCATATGCATCTCCCTGCTGCATTCCATTGGCTCCTTTTCTGGAGAGGTCCTAATTTCCACAGAACATCCCCAAAGTGGAAGGTCCAAGAACATATAACTGCTCAGCAGAATGGTGGAGTGTTCTAGAACAGGCAGACTGGGATGCTTTCCTGTACAATTACTGGTTCTGTGACTCAAGAGGGTGACTTCACATCTCTGAATCTCATTTTTTCCCACCAGTTTAAAAAATATAGCAGGATGATGTGATACCAGTCTGCTTAAATTATTACAGGAAATCCATGCAATGATATATGTAAAGTAACCACCATAGAGCCTGACCCAGTACAGCCTCAATCAGGGTGAACTGTTACCATCATTATCTCACCCCATACTCCTTGTTGACTCCCTGACTTTTGTTGCTCCAAGTTGGTAGCTCAGACTTGGCTCTTCAAGCCTCTTTCTCTTTGTTTCCTACTTGCAGGGAGCTCTGTGAAGAAGCCTGGTCAGCCTGTTGTTTCCAAAGCCTTGGGGTAAGTTCTGGGGTGTTCAACCCAGGGTAAGGGCTGGATTGGCTCCTGTTGCCTTGGCACAACAGCCTGGGGAGCAAGTTTTCTCAAGCATCCCAGGTTATAACTAAAGCAGGAGCCTACTGGGGTGTGACATGTCATTCACACAGCCCCTCCCGACCCTGTGGCCTCTGTGGATCGCTCCTTTGGTCCAGCTGCTAAATGCAAGTGGGCTATGTGGCCATAGTCTGCAGGAGTCTCTAATAACCAAGACCAGAGTCAGAAGACCTAAAATAAGCAGACTTAGACGAGGCAGTCAATATGTGACTTTTCTTTTGGCAAGTAAACCTATACTGGCAAGGGTAAGTAAAAATGGCTGCTATAACAAACAAGCCCCTAAATCACAAAGGCTTAACACAAGGGAAGTTTATTTCTTATTCAAGCAAAATCAGTTCATATTTTCTCAGACAAGTGGAGAACCTTCCAGCTAAATTTCAGGGACCCAGGCTCCTTCTGTTTTGTGGCTCCATCATCTCTTCGGCAGAACTCTCTGCATCTAGCCAGAAGAGAATCACACGAGAGGTTTTGAACGGTCCAGCCTAAAAGTGGCACATAGTGCTTCTGCTTTCTGTTCACAGTCTGTTGGCCAAAACCTAGGCTTTGGCCAGAGCTCAGTAGAACTCAGGTGTACCTATATTCAATGAACTTCCCAGGTGACTCAGTGATAAAGAATCCACCTGCCAATGCAAAAGTTGCAAGAGACATGGGTTCAATCCCTGGGTCAGGAAGATCTCCTGTAGTAGGAAATAGCAACCCGCTCCAATATTCTTGCCTGGAAAATTCCATGGACAGAGGAGCCTGGCGGGCTACAGTCCATGGGGTCACAAAGAGTTTAGCATGACTGAGTAACTGAGCGGGAGGAGGAGCACAAATTCAAGGGACTAGTAAATGAAGACTAGCCGCACGCTCAGGAGGTAGAGGAAATAGGTTTTGGTGCCACAGATATTTTCCAGGAATGTATCTGAGCCACAGAATTGGGAAGGTTTCCCTTTGCTGGTTTCTGAGCTCATCTTAAGTGACTTGGGTGGGGACAGACAGAAAAGGATCTGCATTGCTATGGATTTCCTGCTGATCTTTTCCCAGGGACAGATTTGCAGCCCCTGCTGTGGAGACCCGTCCTAGCATCTGGGGAGAATGTCCACCAAAATTTGCTACCAAGCTGGGCCGAGCAGTGGTCAGAGAAGGACAGATGGGGCGGTTCTCCTGCAAGATCACTGGCCGGCCCCAGCCACAGGTCACCTGGCTCAAGGTAGGGTTCTATCTGTCCTGATTCTGAGTGAGATCCCTGGGCTAGCAGGAGTCTGTCTTCCCAATCAGTCCCTGCCACTTCAACTGTAGATGGCCCTCGAGTTTCCCCTGTGTTTGGTAGCCATGCCTGTTCTTGCCCCTGTTCGCATACTCTCCCTGTCACTCAGCCCACAATGTCCTGTAATCCACACACTCACAGAACAGCATAAAACTTCTGAGTCAAGACAGACCTGACCATGTCAAGATAGTGGACTTTGAAATCTGGGGCTGATTTCAAGCCATAGCTCCCTGATTCACAGAGCATGTGATGCTGGGCAAGACATTGGTCTTTTAGAACCAGGGTTTCCTTATCTGTGAGGCAGAGATAGTACCACCAACCTCAAAATACTGTTGGGAGGCTCCATGTGGGAGTGCTTTATAAATCACTGGGGCTAGACATTGTGAAGACAGAGGTGAGGAAGCTGGGGAGTGGGGGAGGAGTGGGTGTAAACAGGGCAGTGAGGAGATCAAAGCCAGGGAGAGTAGGTTTTTCATGGGTGGAACTCCTGGATAAAAATGAGCGATGGGGTGCCTTTTCCCTGTGTCCTGATTCTCCTGTTCTGACCCTGGAACATCTATAAAAGGAAGACGGAGGAAAAGGAGAACTAAAGTGAGGAATGTAGAATTTTCTACCTCAAACTCGGGCTCCTTTCAAATAGATTCCATGCATCTGCTCTCAACTGGACGGAACACCATAGTGCATCCATACAGCAGTCAGGGCCCTTGGGTGGCCCTCAGGCTGCTCTCCGAGCATGATGACAGAGCCCAGAGCAGAGGGCCCTGCTGCCCAGCCTGGTGTCTGTCCCATGTGGATTGGCAGGAGACAGGACAGAGCTGAAAGGTGAGCAGTTTCTCTGACCAAACTGCCTGTGCCGTCCACAGGGAGATGTTCCCCTGCAGCCCAGTGCCCGTGTGTCTATGTCCGAGAAGAATGGGATGCAAGTCCTGGAAATCCACGAGGTCACCCGAGATGATGTGGGAGTGTACACGTGCATGGTGGTGAATGGGTCAGGGAAGGCCTCCATGTCTGCTGAGCTTTCCATCCAAGGTATGGTCCAAGCTCTCCATCCAAGGGCTGTGGGAGGGCTATTGCAGAACTGTCCCTTCCGGGGTCCCTAAAGGACCTATAAGGAGCTGCTTGTTCATTACACATCTGTGGTTACACATGTCACACTTATGTACTCGGGTATCCGTCCCCAGGTCAGCATCTTGAATCAGAAGAATGGGTGGGTGAGTAGCACAGACGCAGCCAAGGAGGAAGATACTTCACCTGTGTCTGCACACCTGGGTTCAGTTTTTCCTTTTTGCTCAGACTCCTTTTTTATTTACAGTTCTAATTGCCTTTTGGAAGAGTGCACATTGCTAGTGTCTTCCCATCACCTCATACTTACCCAGCCTAAAATTTATCTCAGTGTCCACCCTGTCCTTCAGATTAGGTGCTCCCTCAACTTAATTCTTCCCTTCTCACAGGACTGGGCATTTCAGACCAGCTTTGGCCCCTGTCTCTTCCTTGATACAGTCATCAGCCCCAGTTAGCCCTTCTCTTGAAATCTCTCTGTGTATGACTCTCCATTCCATTCCCCTTGGTTCTGCCAAGTCCAGCCTGGGGAAACTGGGATGTATGGACAGGAAGGATGACTGAGGTTACTCCATTTGAGTGAGAACCTTGAGTGGGTTGGGATTTATGGATCAGGGAGTAAAACAACCCTCACTCTCTCTTCTCCCTCTTACCCTTGTCACTTCTATGACTTTCCTCTTCTCCATCTCCTTCCTTCCTCAGAAAGTATCCGTCCTTGCTCTCTTCACATTTTTGGCCCAAGTGTTTTTACTGCCCACAGAAACAAATTTATTTTACATTGCAACCCAGGATGTGTGTGTGTGTGTGTGTGTATCTATGTGTATGCTTAGTTGCTCAGTCATGTCCAACTCTTTATGACCCCATGGACTGTAGCCTGCCAGGCTCCTCTGTCCATGGGGATTCTCCAGGCAAGAATACTGGAGTGGGTTGCCATGCCCTCCTCCGGGGATCTTCCCAACCCAGGAATCTAACCCAAGTTTTCCACATTGCAGACAGATTCTTTACCATCTGAGCCACCAGGGAAGCCCAATATATATAAACATATACATATACAAATACAAATACATATGCACATATATTACTGAAACCAGTTTCATGAAACAATCCTGAGTGTTATATACAATACATGCTGGCATTTTCTCTTCTCTTCTACTTCATTAAGGAAAAAAAACCCTTTTTCTGACCATAGGCTCTGACTTCACAACTCACTACTGTCTCAGGACCCTACCATTTTAGTCTCTCTCCTCTACTTTCTCCAGCGCTGAATTAAAGAACTGATCCCTTCTGAAGCAATTAATGCCAGAATGGTGTGTTTCCTGGGATTTGTTTGAAAATACTCCCAGAAAAAGTCCCTCAAAAACAAAAGAGAGAGATATAGATAAGATTGGCAAAATGTTGATATTTCCCTAATCTGGGTGTTGGCTTTCAGTGTTTGTCATATCCTTTTTGGTACTATTGTATATTTTGTAATTTTCCATGATAAAACATGTTTTAAAAATAATGTGGTAGAAAAATATATCTAGTAATAGTATGTTTTTTTCTTTGAAGAATTGAATAAAATTACAGTTTTTCTGTACGTTTTAAAAAGAAGCAGGTATTTGTCAAAAATGATTACCTTGAGGAGCTCTTTAGAGGGCCACATGCAAGTGGAACTGTGTGGGTTTGAAGTTTTGGGTAGGTGTTTATTTTTGTTTGTCCCTCGAGTGGTTTTTGTTTCCACTTTGGGCTAGAGAACAGGAAGCTACTGTGCCCAGGGTGGGGCAGCAGAGGCCTTAGGAAAGGCCCAGGGCAGCGCTGGAAACTTAAGAGTGTCTGCAGGGCTCAGAGGAGTTTATCAGACTAACCCAAGAAGTTTAGGACCAGGGAAGCTGAAAGGAGAGGGGGAGGAGGGCCACAGGTGATGGGGAAGGTGAGCGCTTAGGAAGTCAGACTCTGTCATAAATGAGAGATTCTTGTTTTATCACTTCCTGCTCCTGGCGTATACAACATTCCACTAACCGTCTTTCTACCTTCTCTCTTTTTCCAGGTTTGGACAATTCCAGTAGGTATGTGTAAGCTTTATGACTGTCATTGGTCCATCTCGAAATGCCCCCTGTCAGAAAAGAGGGATTGTAATCAAGACATGCCCTAAATGTCTGAGTCATCATATAGTGGGGAGAACTGCCTTTTTGAGGGGCGTTATTCTATTTGAAATGTTTCGTTTTCTATTGTAATTTGCTGCCTAGGTTCTGGGTCAGGCTTGCCGTCAGTATTGAGACTCTCGAAGACCCTGCTCAGTATCTTTACTAGTTAGCCACCATTAGGAAGGGCACTGCTCTGCAAGCATGCCCTCCATGTTCAAGGCCAAAATCCACCTGCTTGTTTTCTGGCTGGAAACTGAGCCGACTGCAGAGAAAAACTTTCGCTCTTACCCTGTCCTAATTTGTGGGCTTTCATGATTCCTGGAGCTCGTGCTTGTGATGAGTAACTAAATGATTGTTCTCTTCCTTCTTCTTCTTCTGCCCCACTGTCTGCCCCTCACCACCAAATAGGTCACTCGTGAGAGGAACAAAGGTGGCCGGTATGGACATCAGGAAGGAAGTGACCAATGGAGTCACTCAGGGGCCCAAACCAGACAGCCTGGAGGCTGCTGCCGAGATTAAGAACTGCCCCAGCAACCAGCGAGGCAGCTCCCCGACCTGGGCCACAGGGAGCCAGCCTCAACCCCCCAGGGAATCTGAGCTGGAGCCGGTGGGGGACTCCCCCAGAAAGGGCCAGAGGACCCCCATCCTGCAGAAGACCTCCAGCACCATCACCCTGCAGGCAGCAAAAGTCCAGCTGGAGCCCAGAGTGCCAGTCCTGGGAACCCCCTGTCCTTCCAGAGAAGAGAAGGAGGGGCCAGCTGCAGCCCCTCCAGACACCCTCCCCACCAGGCGGTCAGGCCTGGGAAGCCAAGACACTGCGGGCAAGGTCGCTACCAGGAAGGTCCCCATGGAGAGCCAGAGGGACACCACGTTTCCCAAATTTGAGAGCAAGCCCCAGAGCCAGGAGGTCAGTGAAGATCAGCCAGTCGAGTTCAGATGCGAGGGTGAGTAGAGTGGCCTGAGGTCTCTGGTGTGCATATGGTAGCCCCTGAGGGGGGTCACTCCTTTCCTTCACCTCAGTGGTTGGAACCTCCTGTATCCACCATCGCTTGGGACTGGAGTCCCCCACCCCAGAGAAGCACTTTACAGGGATCTCCCCTCAGGAGATGCTCCCTGCAGTGGCCTATTGTTCATGGTTGAAGAGAGCACCTACCCTGAGCCCTGATTTTCAGCCCCCACCACAGGAAACCCGTCACCACCATTGCCACCAGGAACACAGCCCAGGGTCCCTTTCTCTGTCCTCCCTTCTGCAGGCTCTGGCTGGTCTAGAGGCCTGGTGTGCCACCTTGCATCCCTCCTCCCAAAGGGCCCCGGCCTCTGCCTTGAGGAGGAGGGGGAGGGTGGTTTCCAGCCGGAGTGGGTTCCAGAGAATGGGTTCCAGCTGGAGGGCAGTAGCATACCAGCTGAGCCCCGCCCTCAGGCTCAGTCCCTTCATCACCCACCCCAGCCCACAAGCGCTCTTGGGGGCCTCACATCCTTCACCTGGCCCTGTAGTTTCAGGGATCCCAAAACCTGATGTGACCTGGTTCCTGGACGGTGTCCCCGTGAGGAGTCAAGAGGGCACCATCGAGGTTTATGAAGCTGGGGGGGCCCATTACCTCTGCCTGCGGAGAGCCCGGGCCCGGGACAGCGGGAACTACAGCTGCACAGCCGCCAACGTCCGAGGCCAGGTGTCCTGTCGCTGGACCCTCCTGGTGAAAAGTGAGTACATCCCTCAAGGTCACCCTGGCTTCTCTGTGGGAGGACCTTCGCGGGGTGCTCCACACATGGCACCCGTGTCATCTCCTACAGTCCCCTGCCCAGGGGCTGCCACCTGAGAGAAACGTCATTCCTGCCTACCGGCCAAGGTCAAAGTCATTGCTCCAAGGGAGTGATTCCTGATGGGAATTCACAGCAGGATCACCTCAGAATAGACAGGCCCAGCCCAGCTGTGAGCCACCTTTTTCTAGTTCCTCAGGTGCCTGTCTGAGGGCTCACTTTGAACCAGACAGACACACTTAGAGTGACGTGAGGTGATGTGGGTGCCCCCTCTCTTCTGCTCATTGTAGTATCTGTTTATAAAAATAGTGCATGTGCAGAGTGAGGAATTTAAACAATATGTAATCATATGGCTTGGAAATAAATGTTTTTTTAATTTTTTAAAATAAATTTGGCATTATGCTGTTTG
This sequence comes from Dama dama, assembly GCF_033118175.1. Classification (NCBI taxonomy): domain Eukaryota; kingdom Metazoa; phylum Chordata; class Mammalia; order Artiodactyla; family Cervidae; genus Dama; species Dama dama. The sequence continues at coordinate 50,629,524 of NC_083699.1, forward strand.
TAAACTGCTTGCTATTCTAATTTGTTCATGTTCCATAGGCATTTTTCAGTATTATTTCTTTCTATACTTCTTATATCATTTGAAAACATGCTTTGTAATGACTATATATTTCCTAGAATGATGTCTAGCCATGGCCTTATTGTTGTTTCCATTTAGATTGTTTTGACTGTTTCCAGTTTTTTCCTACTGTAACAAAACTGTTTTCAATAGTCTTGCACCCACCTATCTCTCTGTGAGATTTCCCCCTACTTTAAATGCTATTTAGGGACCCTAGAGCCACATCCTACTGTTGAGGAAATTAGTTAACCACAGGGGTAGAGCCAGCACATTGCAGGCTATTGGAAAACTTATGAGACAAATAACCTTCACTTACTTTTTCAGCAAGTAAATTGCAAACAAAAAGGAATGAAGGGGCAGCTTGTAGGAAACTTAAATGAAAAGACACAGGAGACACCATTAATCGTAATACCTGGACTTTGCATGGATCCTGATTGAGATACCTTAAAAAAATTTTTTTATAAGAAAATCAGGAAAATTTGAGCATTGATAAGATATTCAATATAAAGGAATTAGTGCTATTTTTAAGATGTGATGATGGAATCTGTGGTTATTTTTTTCAAAGTCTGCATATTTTAGATATATAAGTTGAGTTACTTACTAGTGAAATGATAGAATTTCTGATCACATCAGAATCCATGTGTGTTGGGATTTGGTGTAGGGTATGAATGAAGTGAGACTGGCCATTATGAAAGTTGAAAAACAAGTATATGATGATTCACTATACAACTTTTGTATGTTTCTGTCTATTGTTGTGTGGGTTTGAAATTTGTTATAATAAATGTTTCCCAAAAAAAAGAACCTAGTTCATTCACACAGTAGGACGCCATGCAGCCAGTGGAACAAATGGGCCTGACCTGTACACTCTGGTGGTGAGACCTGTCCAAGATATGTTAGTATGGGGATGAGCCAAGTGCAAAGAGAATCGTGTGTATCATGCGCTGCTTGCAATAAAGGGGGAAAAAATTTATGTACACAAAGCAAACTGATGCTTGTGTGTGCATAAACATTTCTGGGAAGGCCCCCAATTTCCTTTAGGAAGAGAAAGGGGTCCATAGGAAAGGGTGAGAGATAGTCTTGCTTTTCACTGTATACTATTGACTCGCTTCTTAATTGGGAATTTTACTACATTTGTGAATTCCTTTGCAAGGAATATTACCCATTCATTTGGAGGTGGAAGTGCCTGTAGGCAGAGGTCCCAGGTCAGGAAACCTGACCTTCATCATTCAGGGCTATGTGTTAGGGTGGGGGACTCACTTGGCATCATAGCCACCAGAGGTTAAAAAAACAACAGGCTTTGGTTGGAGCATTAGCTATTATTATTAAATGGAAACTATGCATTGAGCCTGTACCTACACAAATTGGGAGTGAAAGACAATGTTGATTTTTAAGCCATCGCAGAGCTGAGGGAGAGGGTAGAAACTGGGCATGCTACAAAGCTTGCTGTTCTTACCAAGATTCAGCTGTATGATTGTTTTAGAATGAAAGTTCCTCAGAATGCTGCAAGTCTTTGGTTAATTTCCAGAGTTCTAATAAAGCTGATGTTGAGCACTTTGCCAGGGTTCTTGCTCCTTGTCTGGAAGAGAACTTAATGGAAGTCCTAAGTCCTCCATCCCAGAAGTCTGGCTTGCCTGCCTTTCTCCTTAGCTGTTTTGAAGTCTCCAGAAGGTCTCACCAAGACGCAGGTCATCTAATACCTCTTTCTCTTTCTTCCTATCACTGCAGAAAAGCTGCCTGCTTCCCTTACCAAGACTTCTTCTTCCATCCTTCCCAGACCCACAAGAAATCAGGTCTAATAATGATTGACCTTCCTACCATTTCTTCAGTCTCTCCCCCTCTCCTTATCTAGAGACCCCTTTCTCCTCCCTACAGGCATGATCTGGTCTCACCTCATCTAAAAAGGAAAAGAAAATCTTCCCTCTGCCTCACTGCCCCTTAAGTTCCCAAGTTTTCTCTCTGCTCCTTTTACCCCAAAATTTGCTGCTAGTCCAGTCTCTGTGCCCAGCTTCCATCTGATGATAAGCGCTAACACCGCCCTGAAAGCCTGTTCAATGAGTCAGGCTTTATGTTGAAGACTTTACTTGCATCACTTCATTTGGTAATCTCAGCAGTCTTAAGAGAATCACAGTTACACCCATTTTCCAAATGAGAATACTGAGCTGTAGTGAGGTTAACGGACTTGCTCAAGGTCCCATGCCTTGTTAAAAAAAAAAAAAAGCATATTCCTAACCCATGTTGGTCTGACACAAAAGCCCAGTTGTTTGCAGTGCCTCCTAAGGGGATTTCTCTAATGAGGGAAGTTGATGCCTCCTGGGAGCAAAGGGGAGGAGGTGGTGTCTCCCCTCACTTGCCTAGGTAAGCTGGCATCCCTTCACTCTGTACCTGCCCATTCAGATGCACCACATTCTGATTGTAGCTGTGTTGCCACTGCCTGCTCTCCTATTAGGGTACCCCTAGGCTAGAGGAGGAGGTGTGGACGTAGAGTCAGAGAATCGGGTGTAAAGCTTTGTTTTACCACTGGGCTTGACTGTGGGAAATTATTAACTTCATCTGTAAAATGAGCTAAAGATAGCAGTCTCGTGGCTTTGTCACTATCACCTCTGGAAAAGTACCTAGTAAACCCTCGAATATTAGTTTTTGCCCTAAAACCTTTGTACTCTCAATATAGTAGAGTTTTCCCCTCATCACTGAATTGAATAGCTTCTCTGAAGAGTACCAGTGGGCTATCGTCTCATCACAAAATCCAGTTGCCTTAAATCAGCCACCTTGACTCTTCTGCAGCACGTTCTGGTTGTTGTGGAAAAGATTTTCTATCCCCATTGCTCTTAATTATGGCCCCCAAGCAAAATGTTCCCCAACTCACCTATGTAGAAATTTTCCGTAGAGTTCAGCTCAGTGGTTCTCAATGAAAATGGGGGGGATTGAGGCCCCCAGTGCTTCTGAACTACTGGCCTAGATTAGAAAACTAGAACTCATGTAATCCTTGTCATTCTGTCTTGAACTTGAAAAAAAATAGCTATAATAATTTAAAATTGAAATGTCCTCAGGAGTGGGCATGTGGTAAAAAAAAAATAGCTATAATAATTTAAAATTGAAATGTCCTCAGGAGTGGGCATGTGGTCAAGTAAAAAGATATTCACAGGAGTGTTCAGGGTCTTTTTGTTAGATACAATGTTTTAGTGTTCATCCTTGTATCTTCTGAGTAAACCACAATGGTATACTGCTATGATAAGATCATAGAATTGCCAGTCTAATTTTAAATGTATATATATTGTTGGGGATTTTTTTGTGTGTTTTTTTTTTAGACTTTTTTTTTTAATGTGGATCATTTTTTAAAGTTTTTATTTAATTTGTTACAGTATTGCTTATTTTTTTTATGTTTTGGGTTTTTGGTCACAAGGCATGTGGGCATGTCTTAGCTCTCCAACCAGGAACTGAACCCACACCTCCTGCATTGGAAGGCAAAGTCTTAACCACTGGACTGCCAGGGACATCTGTATAAATTATTTTTTGAGTCAGTTTAGATGATTTATGTTTTCCTTAAAAAAATCTATTTTATCCACATTTTCAATCTAATGAAACATTTCAGGATTTTTAAAATTTAAATAAAAAGCGTGCAGGGTCTGATGGGACACATCAAGGATAATATAAGACAGGAGAAAGTAGAATAAGGCCAAGAAAAGGGGATGAAGGAGCTCGGTGGATGCTCCAGGACAGTGAAAGTCCAGACAAGGCAGGAGGGACCCCTGTCCTGGAGGAGAGGAGGCTGGCCCAGTCCTGAGCACTCCCAGACGTGGGGTGTCTTGTGATGATGAAAAAGGCCCTGAAGTCACTCTGCTTCAGGCTCCAGGTCTCGACATGGTAGTACTGCCTGCTTCCTTGTGTGATGATGGATGAGGCAAAGCCAGACCACTGAGAGAGCAAGCCCTGGGTGCCCAGGGCAATGAGGTGGCTGCCTGTGGTCAATCCCCAGCATGGGGCGGTGGTGATCTGAGACGGCCTATCTGTCCTTTGCCCTCACAGAGCCAGCCGTGTTGGAGGTGGCCCCTTCATTCTCCAGTGCCCTGAAGGACTGCACCGTCGTTGAGGGCCAGGACTTTGTGCTGCGATGCTCAGTGCAGGGGACCCCAGTGCCTCGAATCACTTGGCTGCTCAATGGTGAGACCCCCTGCTCCAGCCCCCCGAGCCTGTGGCCTTGCCTGAATTCCTGCTTAGCTTCCCCATATATCACTCTGAACCATTTATGCATGAGAAAGAAGCATGGAGTGTAGAGAGAGCATGGGACCTGGGAGTCTGCCAATGCCTGGCTGGGGACACGGGGCAAGCTTTACCCCTCTCTGAGCCTTGAGCTCCTCGTCTACAAGACGAGAATGAGGCCACCTACCTTTCAGATGGTGATTGTCAAATTAGACTCTTTATATACAACAGTTAATGAGATGCCTGGCACATAGGTGCACAAGCAATTTAGCTTCTTTTCGTACAGCCAGGCTCACAAGTAGGCTCTCAATAAATATTTGTTGAGTCAATAAGTGAACAAAAAAGCCCACAGATTAATGAACCACACTAGCAGTTGCTCATGGGATCTTGCCTTTTATTTAGTGGCAGGTGGTTTAAGGGTTCATAGACCAGTAATTCTTTTTAACATTATAGTCCTATAGAGACATCCCAACTTTCTTTTTGCCAAGTAAAGTCCTTTGAAAAAAAAAATTATTACATATTATCACTCTTCTCTCTCTCTCTTTTTTTTTTAAACAAAAAAAGCTTTTAAATTCCAAAAGTATGTATGGGAGAAATCTATCACTAGAACTGAAATAGTCCATAAAATTAATGAAGTTGCATTGGTCTACTTTTGGGGGACCTTAGGGGAGGCTAAAAGGATGCCTGCACTTGTCCTCCTCTGTATTGAGTGGTTGGGTGACCCTGGAAGCCCCACTTTACTACCCTGGGAATCAACCTCTTTATTGGTGAGGAGATGGATTGGAACAGAGGTTTAGGGTCTCTACCAGCTCTCGCACCTGATGGAATGAACTCTTTAAGGGATCGGCACCCCATCTCCTGTGCACCAAATAGTCCCCAGGCATCTCTGCCCTGTTGCCATGAACCTGCCTCGTCAGTATGGTTTGCTCAGGCTTTGCTAGAAACGATCTTCAGTCAGCGTAGGAAGTTGCCTTGGCGTCTCCCTATCTGTGGACTTCTTGGGCAGAGAGGTGAGAATGGGGGTCTTCCCCTCCACCTCTTACTACCGACAGAGCTCCTGTTGGATCCCACGACTGACGGCACAGAGGTGGCCTCCTTGCAGCTGGAACACAGCATGGATGTTAAGGGCTAGGAATGGATCTGAACAAGAGCATTTCCCTCCCGCTTGGCTCAAGGTCCAGGCCAGGCGTCAAGAAACACCGTCTATAAAGGGCCAGATGGTAAATGTGTCCAGCTTTGCACGCCACACAGTCTCTGTCACCACTACTCAATTCTGCTGTCATGGCACAAACAAAGCCAGAGACCACACGTAAATGAACACAATAAAACTTTATTTATAGACACAAATGTGAATTCATATAATTTTCACACACGTCATGAAATATCCCTCCCTTGATTTTTTTCCCAACATTTAAAATATGTAAAAACTATCCTCAACTTTCAGACTATACAAAAACAGGCTTCAAGTGGGATGTGGCCTAGGAGCAGGAGTTTGCTGAGCTCTGGTTTACACCTCTCCAGACTGAAAGGCAACCCACCTTCTTACTCTTGGTGAATCTTGGTATTTTCACAGTTCCCACTAGAGGGAGATCATGCACAACTCCGGGACCCTTGGCCACCAACTCTGGTTTTATCCGTCTTGGAACTGGGAGTTCTGTGTCGCCCAATTCTGAGTGCCCTGAGCCAACAACTCCTTTCTGGGGCCACCGTTGCACCCCATGCTTGAGGAGTCAAAATAAGCTATGCTCCAGTAACAGGGGAACTCTCAAACAGCTTGCCGGTATAGATTTCTACAGCAGAGGTACTTTGCTGGCAGTCAGGGAATATACTGGCATTCTCAAGAAAAAGAGCGTTTAGGGACACACACAGAGAGAGAGAACAGTGTTCAGTCCTCACAGTGGCAGGATCCTGGCCCCTTGGCTCTCCCAGCCCCCAGCCCACTTCTATGAAGTGCATCGGGCCAGCGGAATCTCTTCCCTCTGGCCCTGTGGCTGGCTTGGCAGTCTCTGTCATGGAGACATGAGTGTTGCTATGAACAGAAGAAAACATTGCGTCGTGCACAGAAGACCTCTTTCTGCACTTTCTCCCTCTCCCATTGCCCACCCCCTGTTTTATGAAGTGCAAACCAGGACCCTGGGGCTGACAGGGGAAGGAACTGACAGTTGCTTCCTATATGGTAAATGGACACATTCCTGCTCTAAGGCCAGGACCTTCAGTAATGAAATTTTCTTTTTTCCTGGAAATGAAAGCTCACATCCTGAGATAATAAAATCCTGGGAATGTATAGCATTAAGGAAACCACTGAATTTCATGGCATACACTTCTGTCTCCATGCAGGACTTTACGGGACCTGAATAAAGGGCCTCTCGTGCAAGGGACTTGGAAGAAGGGGCCAGAGTTGTTTTTATAATCCCCTGCATTTATTTTTTCTGTGAATCCTAAAATGCAACCCATTGCAGTGTTAGGTTGAGGGTGCAGAATCACTTCTGATAAATATCTGCAGTGGGAAATAGGCTCATTGTTTCTGGAAACATCTAAAAGGAGCTGGGAGTCTCATGTGCAGTCTGAGTGAGGTCCGAATTCTGCCTGAGGCTGGGCTGTGGGCCAGGTGACCCTGTGAGATTCTTTCCAGGCTTAGAATCCTGTGAAGTCTAGGATGTGTATCTGGGGACTTATTTAAACAGAATGCACAGAACTCTGCCTTTCCCGCCTGTATTCTAAATGTCTCCAGAATCTCTCCCCCAAGTCCTACCAGCCGCAGTCTTGCTCCTCCACCCTCACAATCACCCCCTCTCCTTCACCTCCCTGGCTCCTGCCTCTTTCTCTCCCCCTCGAGCCTCTGTCCAGCTGGCTGGGGGTGGTCCTAACACATCCTGAGCCCTCAGTGGGCCTGAGCAAGTGTGGGGAACCCCAGCGTCATGACAGCAGCTGCCCTGCTGAGGACAGGACTCCCAGCCCTCTGCTGGCTGTTCCCTGGCCTGAGCCCTACTGTGCTTCCCTCCCCAGGACAGCCCATCCAGTACGCCCGCTCCACCTGCGAGGCTGGCGTGGCCGAGCTCCACATCCAGGACACCCTCCCGGAGGACGATGGCACCTACACCTGTCTGGCTGAGAACACAATGGGGCAGGTGTCCTGCAGCGCCCGCGTCACTGTCCAGGGTAGGAGCCTCTGGGCACCCCTCTAGAAGCACCTTTCCTGGCAACACATCTGCTCTGGAGAAAGGGCACCACACCTGAAGGCAGGCAGTTGGAGGCAATGGCCTCCAGGAGCTCACAGTGTCCAGGGTCTACCACTGGAGATGGATGTGCAAGCCCAGCCCTCCACCCCTCACCCCACTGTGGCTGAGGGAAGATGCAGGGGAAAGAGGCAAAGACTCCCTTGGTTCGAGAAGCTTCCAGTCTGATAGGCAGAAAACCACACCCACTGAAAGAGGACAAATTCCTGTAGGACTCAAGCTCTCACAAATGACCCCTCATGCACTGGGGGGACACTGGGGGACACCAGGTAACAGGTGCCAGTATTGAGGCTTCCAGAGAGCCAGTTTGTCCCCTGTTTCCTTCTGCCCTCACTGCTCCCTACCGCCCCAGGCTTGCTCTTGCACCTCAGCAGCCTGGTGTCCAGTAATCTGATTAGCATGGTCGTCATGCATTGATCAGCGCCAAGTGTTTAGTCCCAGAAGTCCTGGGGGGGTGGGGCCACAGATTCAAGACAGCTGTCTGGGCTATGGTATTGAAAGGCATGGTGACAGAGCTGGAGAAGGTCTTCCTGGGCCCAGGGTGTTCAGGTAAGCCTGAATCCCTACCCTCAGCTGGGCCCGGGCCCCCAGGTCCCACAGTGACTGGAGACTGAGTGCTTAGACCGGGTGTGTCGTGCCCTGCTTTGCCAGCAGCGCAGTAGGAGACACGCCATCCTGCTCTGTTCCCTCAGGCTCAGCCTCTTGGGGAGGGTCTTCTTGTATCTGAGCAGCAACCTTCCAGGGGGCCTTAGAGGTGGTTTCACTGAAAAGGGGGAGGGAAAATCATATGTTGGTTACCTCACTAGATACTGTCACCTCACCTGTATTTTCTCGATTCTTAAAAACCCTGGAAGCAGGGTTGGAGGGGGCAGCGCTCTCCCTATCTTTCACGGAAGGGTCTGGAGGTCTCAAGAAGTCAACGTCAGTTGCCTTGTGAGCCACGCTGGCCTTTGGAACCCAAAGCCAAAGTGGGGTGAGGGGTGGAGGGCTGGGCTTGCACATCCATCTCCAGTGGTAGACCCTGGACACCATTGCCAAGCTCCTGCTCACTCCCTGTCCTTTCCCAGAGGGCAAGTCCCCTGGCCCCAGAGTGGGGATGAGCCTCACCCCAGGAGCTAGGCAGTGTCACCCCCAAGGGATGAAGGAATGGCACTGACAGCCTGTCTGCCTAGGATTCCTCTGATTCCTCTGCGATTCCTCCAGAGTGTCTGGCATGGAGTCACCACCTGGGGACTGGCTCTTCCTCTTCCCAGGAGGCCCTCCTTCTCGGATCCCTGCCTGACTGTGGCCCCAGGAGCTTGCCAGCCTCATTCTAGTTTACACTCCATCTGTTCTTTCCTCACGGATCTCACTCATGGCTGATTGAGGGGTCTGGGGAAATCATGGATCCAGGCCAGGGTTGCTGCTCCCACCTTCCCCCCACCCCTGGGCTCTCCTTGGAGGTCCAAGAGGCCTACCCCAAAGTGGTAGTGATGGAGAGGGCCAGAGAGATGCGTGATGCTTGTGTGGTCTGAGCCTTCCTGGCTGGCTTCAGCCAAGGGCCCTGCGGTCCAGAGCCTGTCCTGGGCTGCCTGTGTTTAGATTGGATTAGAGGGACCCCACTGAGCTAATGGTCCCAGTGGAGGTGGGGGTCCCCAGAAAAGGGGCAAGGAGACTCTGGGGCCATCCTCCTTGCCCCCCAGGTCTGTGGGAGGAGTGGGGCCTGGGTGGTTGCCCATCTGAGCATATTTCAAAGCAGAAACAGAGAGGTCCCGTCAAGGACTCTGCCAGAGCTGTTTGGATCTGCTCTGAAAACAGCCCCGTGTGAGCAGGACACCACGCTACCCGCCCCCACCCCCCCGCCCAGTGTGGGGTTTGACTGGCCTGTGAAGGCCAAACAGAGGCTCAGCTACCATAAATGGTGAAGGAGGCTGTAAGACGTGGCCACGCTCCGGCTGCAGCGCTGGGCTGTCTGCACAGGGTCGGGGAGGCCGAGCCTGGCACAGTGACACCCCTGGCTCCATGCCCAGGGCACCCGGGGGGCTCTGGTCCACATCCCACACTAGCCTCAGCCATGGAGTTTTTCTTACTTTATTGGCAGCTTGTTTGGCTGCAGTCTCTGTGTGTGGCTCAGAGGGTGGGAGATGACTGTAGTGGAAGCATTTGTCCCATGCAGTGCTGACCACTGTCCTGGCCTCTCCCTCAGCTGCCCAGGCCTGACCTTTCTGTCCCCACTGTGTGGCCCCAGGCCACAGCTGGAGTGTGGACCAGGCTTCCCGGCTGTAAGTCCTGCCGCCAGGCTGCTGTGTCCTGCGCTAATGATGTGGGATGTGCTCAGGACCCCCAACCTTTAAGCAAGATGAACTCTTTCCAAATGGCAAGTCTAAGGAGCGGTATTACCAAAAGATCAACTCTGCTACACTGGGTGGTTGTTTTTCTGTCTGTTTGATTGGTTTTGGTAAAAGGAAGGGAGAATCGGAATCAGAGAAAGCAGGTGTTGGGCCACACGCTAAAGCCATAGTCTGAGCACCCTGTTCAGGGAATTCTGGCCACAAGAGGGTGCCATTCATCAATACCTCTCCCTCCGCTGTTCCGGTTTCCAGGGAGGAGGGGTTCTAGAGTAACTTGCTGGAGGAGAGTTTAGCAGATCCTTGTTGAAGGCCAGACATGGGTGCTCTTTCTTACGTCTTTAGCCTTTAGCCAAGGTTTTGCCAGCATCGAGAAGTTGCTCACTCAGCATTCTGATGGGCCTTCTGCAGCCTCTTTACCCTGCTTTCTCTGTGTTCTCTCCTCTGTAACCTCCTCCTCCCCAAATCTGACTAATTCCCTCCCACAAATGTCATTTCTCTTACCTGCTGTACCTCTCTTATCACAGTACTTACTAACAAGCAAATTTTTCCTGAGAACCTCCTTGGCCCTAAGCATTGTTCTGGGGAAGCTGCCATGAGCAGAAAACAGGTCCTGTCTTCCTGCCTGTTACATTCTGATGGATGGTCCACAGCTGGCTTAATTATTGACAAGTGCTACTAAGAAAACGGAAACAGAGAGGTGGTGAAAGGGATCCTTTCTTAGGTGGGTGCTAAAGGAGACCTCTTGGGAAAGGTGACATTTGAGGGGAGACCTCATGAACTGGAAAAAAAGACTGCTCCAGGCAGGTGGTACAGCAAGTGCAAAGGCTCTGAGTTGGGAACAAGAGCAGCCTGTTCAAGGGACAGTGAGACTGCAACAAAGGGAGTGGGGTTAGGTTCACCAAGAGAGGCAGGGGTACATCATGCAAGTCTCTAGAAGGGCAATGAGGGGAGAAAGCGTTTTATCCTAACATAAAATTTCCTCTAATTGCCTGTTCAGCTGCCTTTTTTACTAGACTGTTAGCTCCCTGCAGGCAGAGACCATGTCTTATTATTTCATGTAGCACATGTCCTACTGTGTGAACACGTGTTCAGTGAATGGATGAAGGAAAAATGGAGGTGGGTGAGTCTCTGTGGTAGTGCAGGGGGCATTCCCTTCACCTCCTCTCTTGCCTGGGGGCTCAGGGCTCAAGGAGGTGCTCAGCAAACCTACATGCCAGCTCTCAAATATTCCTGCTTTCCTCCTTCCATCCTAGGAAAAAGTCCCCAGTAGTTAACCAGGCCATGAAAATCTTCCCTCCTGACCCAGGATAGAGCCTAAAGGATGATTAATCTAAATTCTTGCAGAACCCAGGAAGATCAGAGGAGAGTAAATATTTCAGTGTATATGCACTGAGTCATTGGTTCGGGGGCTTCCTTAGACTAGAATCTTTTAATTTCTTTCCCCTTGGAGTATCTTTGTCAAGGCTAAAATTCTTAAGTGACTAGATTTATTAACCTGCTAATGTGCCCATTTAGACAGAGTGTCTCAGCCTAATGGTTTGTTTATTTAAGTGAAGGCCTGCTGGGCTCTTAAAGGCACCAAAGGACATAAAATGTGAATAAGTTAAATTTTAAAAAACCCTGATTTCTAAAATAAAAAATGAGATTTAATAAGCATATTTACCACAGTGTTTGTTTTGATAAAGAGCCTCTAATGAAAGTAATGGGCACCAGGAAATCAGCCATTTTCTGGACAGTGAAAGCATCAGTAAGAGCCCAGCTGGCTTTCAGATTAGTGACAAGCCCTCTGCGGGACAGCTTGGCACACTCTGTGTGTGTGTGTGTGTGTGTGTGTGTGTGTGTGGTGTTCAGTCATGTCCGACTCTTTGTGAACCCATGGACTGTAGCCCACCAGGCTCCTCTGTCCTTGGAATTTTAGGCAAGAATACTGAAGTGGGTTGCCATTTCCTTCTCCAGGGGATCTTCCCCGCCCAAGGATCGAACCCGTGTCTCTTGCATCTCCAGCGCTGGCAAAGGGATTCTTTACCACTGCATCACCTGGAGAGCCCCTTGCTTTAAGCACTGACAGCCTCTTAAATGTATTAAAAAAGAAAGTTCTGGGGGCTTCCCGGGTGGCCCAGTGGTAAAGAATCCACATGCCAATGCAGGAGACATGAATTTGATCCCTGGTCTGGGAAGATCCCACATAATATGGGACAACTAAACTCATGCTCCACAACTACTGAGTCTGTGCTCCAGAGCCCGGGAACCGAAACTGCTAAAGCCCAAATGCTCTAGAGCTTGAGAAGCTGCCACAATGAGAAGCCCATGTACCACAACTTGAGAATAGTCCTTGCTCACCATAACTAGAGAAAAGCCCGCACAGCAACCATGACCCAGCACAACCAAATAAATAAATAAAATTATAAAAATAAAAAAATAAAACCATTCTGATTGGGGGATACTGGCAGGTACTTTGGACATTGTATAATCTGTCCAGTTGGTGTCAAGTATGGACCTTCCCCTTTATGAATTTAAAAACACTGAAAACATGTTTAATATTTTTGTCAGCTAAGTGAAAGTCGCTCAGTCATCTCTGACTCTTTGCTACCCCATGGACTATTCAGTTCATGGAATTCTCTAGGCCAGAATACTGGAGTGGGTAGCCTTTCTCTTCTCCAGGGGATCTTCCCAACCCAGGGATCAAACCCAGGTCTCCTGCATTGCAGGCGGATTCTTTACTAGCTGAGCTAAAGAGGAAGGATAAACATCAATTTTACCTCCTCTCTTTTGTTTGCTTTTTAAGACTTTAGTCCACCCACAACACCTGTCCAAAGTCTTCTAAACTCTATGAAGTCCAGCAAATAAATGCTAAGTTATCTTATAGCCAGGTTTTAGTCTGACATAGGTTGATACAACAGAAATGGTGTTGTGCGGCATGTGAGCTTTTCCTGTCACAGGACTTCCAAGTATACGTTTGTCTCCATTATGGAGCCGGAGCCTCATTTTACTAATTGGGCAGTTAGAGAAAGGAGACATGAGTTCGATCCCTGGTCTGGGAAGTGAAGTCGCTCAGTCATGTCCAACTCTTTGCGACCCCATAGACTGTAGCCTACCATGCTCCTCTGTCCATGGGATTTTCCAGGCAAGAGTACTAGAATGGGTTGCCATTTCTTTCTCCAGGAGATCTTCCCAACCCAGAGATCGAACCCAGGTCTCCCACCTTGTAGGTAGATGCTTTACCGTCTGAGCCACTAGGGAAGTCTGGGAAGATCCCACATAATATGGGACAACTAAACTCATGCTCCACAACTACTGAACATGTCACATCGCAGTCTCCTTCTACAGTCATTGCAGGTCATCTGCAGCATTTTTTTACTTGGAGTTCTTGGTCAGGAATACCATCCAGAATTACAGCTTTGTGTTTCTAGTGGCAAAATGCGATCCGTGCTTTGACAGTGTGGTAGGGAGTGTGGTTTCCAGACGTGCCTCCAGAGGGTACATGGGCTGGTTTGGATGGTTTACCTCTACGTTTAGAATTTGATTATAACTCCTAAGGCACTAAGAAGGCTGTGGTTGCAATATACTCCCACTTCCCATCTGACAACCCTATCATTACTGGTCAGAGATTCTTTTGGGAGGGGGAGTGTCATATGTCATTGTTTCCTTTCATTCTTTTCCTTTCTACTTCTTCACATTTGCTTCTTAGGGTCTGGAGAAATCAGTGGGGAGAAGGAAAACCAAAAGAGAGGGCATGGCTATGGGGGAAAAGCTCTCTTTTCATGCCCAACAGGTAGACCATTTGCTGACTCTCCAAGTTGGTTTATTCAGTTAGGAGACAGATTTTTGTTGGAAGAGAGTTCACAGACATCCGTGGAAAGGGATTTGCACTGTGCATAAATGCCCTGCTGATGGGGAGCGGCTGGGCGAAGGTAATCCTGATGAGCCCTTGAGTCAACCGTCCTGGAGCTTAGGGAAAGGAGGAGGCCAGACTGAGACCCCTGACCCTGCTGGATTTTGAGCACCAGATCAAGGAAGGAGGGAGGATTGTGCTTCCGGAACTGTCTTTCATTGGTGATCCACTGAATGTCCATAGTATCTAACAGGGTGAATAGTATAACAGTGTGGAGTGAATCAGATTTGCTGTTGGAAAGATATTTTGCATTTTTAGGACTAAACAAAACATTTCAGCTTCAAAACTTAAGGAAAATCTTTAGTAGCTCAGAGATGGAGGCAATAATTTTCCCTCTCCCTAACTGCATCTTTAGGAGGTCCATGTGTCTGCTCACCTGAGAGGTGTGGGGGCAGGGGATGTAGGAAGTAGGGGAGGGCCCTTCCATGTCCATTTTTATTTGGTGACAACCTGTGGATTCAGAGACACTGGTGTCAGAGCAGGGAGGCTACTGACAGACAGGCCTGAGGCTCTGACAGCAGGACTTAGTAAAAACTGTAACAGGCGGTAGTCCCTCTTAGGGGGAGCCCTGGGGAGCTCTTTAGATGGTAGAGAATTCTGTCTGTTTCATATTGGTGTCATCATCTGTTTAAACACTTTAAAAGTGACATTCTTAATTTTTTATTTTAATCTGACACAAGTTTTTAATGAGCTGGGAGCCTTCTAAGAGCCATTTTCAAGGCAAACTACTCATGTACATTTAATGCGAATTCAGTCCATAAACATGGGGTGCTTTAGAGAGCGGTAACTTGGCTAGTAAAAGTTGACAGGTGGACAAAACTTCCAAGAGAAAATGTCTAAGGAGAAATTCGGAAGTGTTTTTCTTGCTAAACCCATGTAAAGTGAGGAAGGATTCAGAAGGGAACAGGCGAATGATTGCAGTACAAAAGAAGACACTTGATCCACACCAGCACTGTAACAAAGCTGTAGGGGCTTCTTAATTTTCAAGCCCAAGAAAGCCCAAGGCCTTGCTCGTGTCTCCAGTTTTGATGAGCAAGTTTATACCAGTTGTTGTTGTTGTTCGTTTGCTCAGTTATGTCTGACTCTTTGCAACCTCATAAACTGCAACACACCAGGCTTTCCTGTCCTTCACCATCTCTCAGAGCTTGCTCAAACTCATATTCATTAAGTAGGTAATGCCATTCAACCATCTCATCCTCTGTCACCCCCTTCTCCTCCTGCCTTCAATTTTTCCCAGCATCAGGGTCTTTTCTAATGAGTCAGCTCTTTGCACCAGGTGGCCAAAGTATTGGAGCTTCAGTTTCAGCATCAGTCCTTCCAATGAATATTTAGGATTGATTTCCTTTAGGATTGACTGATTTGATCTCCTTGCAGTCCAAGGGACTCTCAAGAGTTTCTGCAACACCACAGTTCAAAAGCATCAATTCTTCAGCTCTCAGCCTTCTTTATGGTCCAACTCTCAAATCCATATATGACTACCGGAAAAACCATAGCTTTGACTATCTAGGCCTTTGTTGGCAAAGTAATGTCTCTGCTTTTTAATACGCTGTGTGGGTTTGTCATAGCTTTTCTTCCACGGAGCAAGTGTCTTTTAATTTCATGGCTGCAGTCACCATCTACAGTGATTTTGGAGCCCAAGAAAATAAAGTCTGTCACTGTTTAAATTGTTTCCCCATCTATTTGCCATGAAGGGGTAGGACTGGATCTCATGATACTAGTTTTCTGAATGTTGAGTTTTAAGCCAACTTTTTCGCTCTGCTCTTTCACTTTCATCAAGAGGCTCTTTAGTTCCTCTTCGCTTCTTGCCATAAGGGTGATGTCATCTGCATGATATACTAGTTATTGTATGAGAATTAACGAGGAAAGTAGCAAATAGCACCTGTTGTGTGGATGCTTAACTTCCTCTAAATAATAGCTTTTCAAAACCTATTATTGGAATTATATCAGTTCCTGTAAGTGTTAAAACAAGACCATAAGTTATCATTTTTAATGAGGAACATTGTTTTGATAAATGATCTAATCAGTTAAAGCCAGTTTGTTTTGTTTAATTCCCGTAACAACTCCACACTCTACTTTTGAATGAACTCCATTCTACAGATGAGGAAAACCAATGCTCAGACGTCAAGTCAGCACTGCCACAATCCACCAGCTCACAGGCAACCCCTCTAGGCCTCCAGTTGCCTACATGCTTGTTCTGCTGCTCTGGGTCTCTGAGAAGTCATTTGTTTGATACTTTTTCTTCCCCAGAGCAAGAGTTTTATGTTTAAGTTCATGACTAGGGACCGTCTTCAGAAACAGTTTCTGATGAGTCAAAACAGAGCAAAAATGGCCAAGGAGGGAAAACTTGGAGGGTCTGTGCTGTGCTTAGTCATTCAGTCATGTCCAGCTCTTTGCGACCCCCTGGACTTTAGCCTGCCAGACTCCTCTGTCCATGGAGATTCTCCAGGCAAGAATACTAGAGGGGGTTGCCATGCCCTCCTCCAGGGGATCTTCCCAAGCTAGGGATTGAATCCAGGTCTCCCACATTGCAGGCCATTTCTTTACCATCCGAGCCTCCAGGGAAGCCCAAGAATACTGGAGTGGGTAGCCTATCCCTTCTCCAGGGGATCTTCCCAACCCAGGAATTCCCCTGGGTCTCCTGCATTGCAGGCAGATTCTTTACCAGCTGAGCTACTAGGGAAGCTCTGGAGGGTCTATATAGGCTCAAAGAGTGGTCTGTCTCTCTGTCTTTGTCTCTCTCCTTTCTTTTCTCTCTCTCCATATTCCTTTCTTCTCCCACCTTCTTTCCTCTCTCCTCTCATTCCTCTATCCCTTTCCTAAGTCCTGCTATAGTTTAATCTACATGACATCATTTTTTGCTTGTCAATAAGCTGCGTATGGGCTTCCCTGGTGTGTCAGACAGTAAAGAATCTACCTGCAATGCAGGAGACCCAGGTTCAATCCCTGGGTTGGGAAGATTGCCTGAAGAAAGGAATGACTACCCACCCCAGTGTTCTTACCTGGAGGATTCCATGGACAGAAGAGCCTGACTGGCTACAAGTCCATGGGGTTGCATAGAGTTGAACATGACTGAGCATGTGCACTGCTTATAACCGTTCTTAATCTTAGTTCTTGCCTTTCCCACCAGAGGACAAGCCTGTTCCTTTTCCTTTCTCTCAATGTGGAACAGAACCCCCAACACCCGGCTACCCAGTTTAACGGCAGAGAGAGCCAGTGAGTGAGTGGAGGGCCATTGGCTAATTGACCAAGTACCCGAGCAACAGGCAAGTTCACTTTAGAAATTTAATCCTAGGCCAGTAAATCAAGGAGGCTCAGCCTGCCCTAGATTCCAAAGAGAAAGGGCCCTGTGGGCTTGGTCTCAGCAGACCAGAGGAAACACCGCTGTAGGGGAGACCTGGGGTACATTTAATCCGGCCCCATTTGAGCTGGGTTGCAAGTCTGCCACTGCATCCCAGGGACCTCCTCCCTTGGTGTACCACAGCCAGAGTCTGCCCTCCCCAAATGAAAAAGGTTCAGGTTGCCTGAGGTGCTGTGGCCCCTGGGGGCCTCTT
The DNA here is from genome assembly GCF_033118175.1 of Dama dama. Lineage (NCBI taxonomy): Eukaryota > Metazoa > Chordata > Mammalia > Artiodactyla > Cervidae > Dama > Dama dama. The sequence continues at coordinate 50,646,787 of NC_083699.1, forward strand.
CCCTCAGACTCTTGTCCACCTACCCTGCCTGAAACCAGGACTGCACCAGGTGACAGCTAAAGCAGGGCTCCAGGAGAGACGTCTCTAGGAGAACCAGCTACTCTGGGCCAGAGCTCAAGGACAGAAAGCTCCCAGGGGAATCTAGCTGACTGGCCTTTGTTCTCAGGTCAGGAAGGGAGCATCCAGACCAGGACCCCATTGGCCATGTCAGGTTTTCTGCCAGCTTCCTTCTCGGAGTCTCAGCTCATTCTGCTGTAAAATGAGGGCACATTCTTCCTGACTTCAGAGGGTGTTGAACATAAACTGAGAGCTGCAGATATCCTTTAGAATCGTTAAGTGCTGACCTTTGTAAGGCATTGTTATAATGTTATCTCAGTGGCAGCTGAGACCTTTCAGATCTCTGACATATGTGAATACCCTGGTTTGGGAGGATACCATATTGTGTCATTTCTCATCATGTCAATAGTTATTGTCAGATTGAGTTTGCCTAACCAAAAATAGTCAGATTAGGAAAGGCACAAAACATTTATTCTTGTACTTATTATGTGCCAGATATTCTTTAGCTGTTTTACATATGTCATTTCTTTGAATCATCTGAAAATCCAACAGTATTTATCATGCATTATACTAATGATGTGTGCATTACCCTTATCACATGGGCATGATTGTCAATAACTGATGATAACTGTATTCTTATCAGTTTAGAGGAGAGAACACTGAGGCTTAGCTTGGGGGACTTGCTTCAGATCACACAGCTTGACCTAGGAGCTCACAGCACCCATTTCCATCTGTCTCTTCTTATGTATCTAAGTCCATGCAAAGAGGGAGCATAAACTGATATGTGATCTGTCGGCCACAGATGAGCCAGGATAAGTTGTGTGTGACTTTGGAATGAAATAACAAACATACACCTCACCCTTTCCCCTGACTTTCCCTGCTCCGTGTTAGCTTTTCTCCCTTGTCAGGTATCTGGGATGGGGGTCCACATAGCACATCTGTCCTCATGGGGAGTCCAGCATGGCCATCCCTGCAGGTGACTGGCTCCCTTGGAAAAGACAATCTTGGAACACCTTGGCCTCGTGGTCAAGAGGCCTGGGTTTGAGCTCTCAGTCTGCCTGTCACTGGCTCTGGGACCTTGGGTACCTTACTTCACCGGAGCACATCCCAGCCTCTCTCCAGTAAAGCTGGGTGGTGGGCTTGGGGCTGGGGTTTCAGGATTCAAGTTAGGGCTACTTTTCTGGGGTTGCCTAAGGAAGCTGCTTGCCCTAAAACTGACATCCTCAGTGGCTCCGGGATCTGACCCCAGAGTGTGTTTGCAGGGGAGGTTTGGTTGTTTTCCTCATTCTGTGAAGACTCTGGGGCAGCGACTGGGGCTAAGCCCGGCTCTCTGTGGCTCTAGTCCCATGTGACCTTGAACGGCAGGCTTGAGAACAGGTTCATTCTGCACATTTACTCCCCATCACTTCCCTCTCCTCCTTGTTCTTGCTGTGGGGCCCTTGCTGGGGAGGCAACAACAGGGTCAGAGATGATGGGTGACACTGGAATTAAATGCCTGCCTGGGGCAGTTTCCACAAATTCAGACACTGTCACTCATCTCTCTCTGGAGGAGTGCACTGAAATTTTGTTCTCAAAATTAGGTTTACTTTCGATATATCCATGATATTTTTAAGCAACACATTTGTATTCCTAACAGTATTTCCCTTAGGTGACATAAAAATGAGAATCTTTAATCCTGGGGTGAGGTTCCATTTGCTCTTCTGCTGCTGATAAATCCACCATGTAATTAAGCCCAAGAGGTAGGTGTGAGTGAGCGCTCATGCCAGCCTCACACACCTGTGAACGTGGGTGATGGATAGCTGGACAAAGTACTTTCATATAATATCTCTTTAAATCCCCCAGGTCCTGTAATAGTACTGTTATTCCCCTAAATACAGTTGAGGAAGTCAAGCTTTAGAAAGAGACAGTGCCTTGCCCAAGACCAAGTCCCAGCCTTAGATCCTACATTTCAGTGGCTTTCAGAGAACCAGTGAGTGTCACATGGCAGGCAGTGCCCAGAACACCCTCTAAGGGCAGGGGGTGCAGACAGGCATTCAGTTGCATTGGCTGAGACCCGTAGGGTGGCTTGGCTTTGCCAAAGCCCCAGGCCTGGAAACTGAGCAGTAGGAAGACCTAACACATGGAGGGGTCAAAGAGGAGCTGTCAACTGCTTGCAGGAAAGGGAGCTGGAGGTTTTGATGTTCCTGCAGCATCTGGGAATGAGAGTCCATCTGCAGGGAGCTCTGTGAAGCTGGGACTCTGGCCAAGACAGTGGAGAGGCGGGAACTGGGAGGGCTCTGGACAGGCAAAAACATTTTGTCCTTGAGCCTTCTCGTTCTGTGTGAGAGGAAATTCCTCAACTCTCCCGAGGCAGCCTGCTTGCCCAGGGAGATCTATGCATTCCCAATATTGGGTCCCTCGAGCCCATTGTTTGGGCCTTCTGCCAAGGGTGTCTGGCTGCCCCTGTCAGAGGCGATGATGCCAGGGCTGGGGCAGATTGGCTCTGAGAACCTGTCCTCTGGTCATGGGTCCTGTGTCCCCTTGCACTCTGGCTCCACGCCCTTCACACAGCACCTGCCTTGGGGAAACTTGTCCTTCCACCTGCCTGGTCTTCCCAGCCTCTCCCACCCTCATCCCCAGAGGCTGTGCAGGGCATGCTCTGAGTATGCCATATTTTGTTTTCATTTAGTGTCCAGTTTGGAGTTAGGCCTTTCCCAGGTATGTAAATCAGCCTAGAAATGTATTGTCATGGCTACAGGCTTCCAGGAGAAGATCTGGTTTGTGTGGCTGAGGGCTAAAAAGAACTCAAAATACCACAGTCCTCCTGCCCCCAAACTTAGAGTTTACCTTAGAGATACCATAGCCTTCTTTGTCTCTACCCTTGCCCGCTCCAGACCCACCTCCCCCCACCCCCCACCAAGACAAAAACAAAAAGACTGAAAAAGAATTATTGAAGATCAAAACCGTGTGGCTCGCAGGACGAAGGGCAGGATCAGAGACTGAGCAGCTGGGAGCTGTGGGAAACACACACCAGCTCACCTCTCCGCTGCCCCTTTCCCTTTGGCTCTCGCGAGGCAGGTCAGAGCCCAGCTTAGGGAGGATCCTGAGAATGAAAGAAAGCCTGTTTGTTACCCTACCTCCCCCAGAGAACAGAATGGGGGTGAATGGGCCAGCCCTGAACCCAGAGAGTTGTTCTAGTTTCTGTCTTTGGCTAGCTGGGGCACTCTTTCCCTCTCCCAGAGAGAGATTCACCCCACCCCACCACCCCATTTTGGCTGTACAACAAACTGCATATATTTATGGTGTTTACTTTGAACTTTCATGCATGAAACCTTCACCACCATTTTAAGAAATGAACATCTCCTTCACTCCAAATGCTTTCTTATGCCCCTTTACAATCTATCCTCCAACCCCTGCCCCAAACAACCTGTCACTATATTTTGCTTTTTCTAGAATTTTAAATAAATGGAATCACCCAGTATACTTTCTTGGTCTGCTTTCTTCCATTCAGTGTAATTTTGGTGAGATGTGTCCTTGTTGTAGTGTTTTTGTTAGCGCTGAGGAGTATTCCATTGATATGGATACATCATAGTGTGTTTATTCATTCACTTGTTGATGAGCATTTGGGTTTTTTCCAGTTTGGGGCTATTAGGAAGAAAGCTGCTATGAAGGTTTGTGTACAAGTCTTTGTTTGGACATGTGCTTTCCTTGCTCTTGTTTAAATACCCAGGAATAGAATGAATGGATCATGTGCTAAAAAGTTAATCAACTTTTTAAGAAACTGTCAGATTGTGTTCAAAAGGGTCTGAGCTATTTTGCACTTGCACCAGCAGTGTAGGAGAGCTCCAGTTGTGCCACATCCTCGCCAGCACGGTCCTTAGGATGATCAGTCTTTAACTTTAGCCATTCTAATGATGTAGTGTCTTTGACTTTCTTGAAGTGCTTAAAGTCTCAGGAGATGGTAGGGGAGCACCTCACAGTCACAGAAAACCATGAAGACGCTCTCTAGTTCTGTTTTATGAGAGACATCTAGATATGCAGTCCTCCCTCTGTACCTGCAGGTTTTGCATCTATAGATTCAAACAACCGCAGATCAAAAATATTTGAGAAAAAAAATTCCAGAAAGTTTCAAAAAGCAAAACTTGAATTTGCTGTGCTGGCAACTGTATAGTGCTTACATTGTATTATGTATTATAAGGAATCAAGAGGTGATTTTAAAGTATATAGGAGGATTTTAGGTTATATGAAAATATTATGCTATTTTTTTTTTATGTAAGGAACTTGAGCAGCTGCAGATTTTTGGTATCAGCAAGGAGTCCTGGAACCAATCCCCTGCAGATAGCAAGGGATGACTGTATTGTTAGATGAAAAGGCAAGGTGCCAATCATTGTATATAGTTTGCTATCAGTCTTTAAGAGAAGAAAAATAAAAGTGTATACCTATGTGCTATTGTGTGTTATACACATGGACCATCATTGGCATGATGAACAAGAAGCTGGAAACCTTCTGGGGAGAGATATTGGGCCAGAGGACAGGGGTAGAAGGGAGACTGTACACATACTCTTTGTACCTTTTGAACTTTATGCCATATGAATGTATCACTTATTCAAAAGAGTAAATAAAATTTAAGGGGTAAAAATCTCATAGGATGCCAAGCGTTGGCTCTCCCCCACCACTTCTATCCCCTGGAAGTGCTCCTGGGGACCCAGAGCCTAGGTTGGACATGGCCCTCCAGAGGCCTCGTCCCTTCCTGCTGGGAGGCAAGAGCACTGTCATGCCATGCAGGGAAATGGGCCCATCTTGTTCCGAGGGGCCTCCTGGGCCTCCCACACTCCTTATCTGGCAGTAGTCAGTTTCTGGTGGGAACATGAGCCCCAGCACGTTCACATGCTGTGTATTCCGTGTCTGTGGAATGAATGAGTGAATGTTCACCCCACATTCTGTTTGCCACACAGAGAAGAAGAGTGAGGAGAAGAGTGAGTACCTCCTGCCTGCAGCCCCCAACAAGCCCATCGCGCCCCTCTTCCTGCAGGGCCTCTCTGATCTCCAAGTCATGGACGGGAGCCAGGTCACCATGACAGTCCAGGTGTCAGGTCTGTCCCCATGTCTCTCTCCTCGGGGTATACATGAAAATGGGCATGGTTGCAACATGGGCATTGCTCCCCGATGTCCTGCTCAGCTCATTGATCCATCAGAAAATCAGCCTGGAACTGTCAGTCAATGGACCTGAAAAAATGAAGCCTCTTGGCCCCTCTTTTCTGTTTTCTCTGGGCAGGATTTTCTGGATTCAAGGTTAAGTGGTTCAGGGGAAAAAGATGGCCATGCTTGAGAGTTGGGGGATTAGTTGAAAACATAGTGTGGCCAGTGTAACTGGAGATTGTGAACACTGGTCCAAAACCAGATGATGTGAGAACTCCCAGACTCTTGAAAGATAGTTGCTGTATTTAAATGTTATGGCAAGAAGATGGAACAGAGGCCTTCTCAAATAGGGATGGGGTGACAAGAGCATGGGATGAGCAGCCCAGTGGAAGACGTCACAGTCCTTGCTGGAAGCCAGCAAGCGAAGCCTGGGGAATCTCCTGGCACAGTCTTAATGACATAGACTTGTGCTGGCCTCTGATAAGTCCTGTTGACAGCCTGGAGGTCCTCTCTGGCTTTTCAGTTTCTTTGGAGCAAAGGCGATAAGGATGAGCTGGGAGAGAACCCGTGGTCTCAGGGTGAACTCCCTGCTCCCAAAGGCTGGAGGCAGTCCCTGGATAATGCAGGCAGAGGCTGGGTCCCCTTCCCTGCACACACTCCTCAAGTTTAAAAATCAGAGCCCCCCCCCCCCCGGCCTCCAGACATGGGGTTGGCTTCCCCATTGAGGCAGGTGGTGGTCTTCACTGCCCTTGAAAGAGCCCAACACCACGCAGCTATTCCTGGGGTCTTGCTCCCCTGGAAGCAGAGCACCATGGCTCAGCTCTTACCACAGAGGAACCCTCACAGGTGGCTGTTGTTTTATGCCCCCCCAAAATTGCTAGAAGCTACCCCCAGGGAAGTAGACTAGCAAAAACTGAAAATGCCATCCACTATGAGCTGGGTCTGGAAAGCCTGACACCCCTCTTCACCCTTGGACATTTGTATGGTACCAAAATGAAGTGCTAACGGAGACTTTCCTTGGTGAAAACTGACAAGGGAGTTTCTGTGAAGTCCTGTGTGAGGTGTGCGGGGCAGGAAACAGAGCTGCAACCCACCGATCCAGCTACCACTCAGCATTATCAGTCTGAATTCTGATTTTAAAAGCTTTTCTACCAGTGTATTTTTCATCTCTGAAATCATATTTTTTTTTCCACTTCTGGGTTCTTTCTGGTTTTCCCAAATTTGTTGTTAAGTAATTATAATGAACATGTATTGAGTACTTTCTTTGTTCCAGGTGCTGCTCTAATCGGCTTTTCTAGTGGGCTGCTAAGGGGGTGGTATTAATTTATTTAACCCTCCTAGTAAACCTATGAGGTAGGTAGGGTTAGAATATTTATGGATGGGAAGACTGAAGCAATGCAATGTCACAGTACTAAGTAGAGTTGCCCACAGCCCAGGGAAGCACCTCTCTGACCAGCCCCCCTGCTGCTCCTCTCCGTTCAGGGAACCCGCCCCCGGAGGTCATCTGGCTTCACGATGGGAATGAGATCCAGGAGTCCGAGGACTTCCACTTTGAACAGAGAGGCACTCAGCACAGCCTGTGTATCCAGGAAGTGTTCCCGGAGGACACGGGCACTTACACCTGTGAGGCCTGGAACAGCGCTGGAGAGGTCCGCACACAGGCCGTGCTCACTGTGCAAGGTGAGGCTGACCTGTGACCTGGTGACCAGAAGCGGGGCAGGGACGAGGTAGCTATGTGGTTACAGTCTCTCCAAAGATGATCTGAAGATGAGGAAACCGTGTGAGCCTATTTTGTTGCCATCTCCTCTGCTCCCTTGGTTCCCTCCCAGCCCCAGCGACCAGGTCCCCATCCTCCATCTGAGGCTCTGGCTGAGTGGAGCCACCCTTCCCTGCCTTTAGAAACCCCTACTCTCCCTGGATTACTGGTGAGCAGTTGCATAGAGTGCTAGGAGAGAAATCTCCTAACACACTTTGGAGGTGAGGGCCTATGAGGGCCCTTGCCTTTAGAGAACCCATATTTAAGAGGAGAGACAAGTTAAGCACACACAAGCAAGTGACAGCTCTTCATCATACAGATCATTGTTACCTATCCCAGTGCCCCTGTACCTTCTAGGTGACTTCCCCTTGCTTTGGCTATACAAGTTCATGTTAATATTGCCCTCTGAGAAGCAACCAAGACAGATTTGCCATGAGAACGAGGTGCTCTCTCTGAGTGTTCAATAAGAGTCATTTCTGGATGAGCTGTTCTTTGGGTAACATGCTGTCTTCTGACCTTCACCGCCTTGGAGAATTGAACGGATGTTCTCGGCTGAAAGGCCTTCCTCTCTAACTCAATACTCTGCTAACTTCAGAGCCACAGGATGGCACCCAGCCCTGGTTCATCAGCAAGCCCCGCTCAGTGACTGCCTGCCTGGGCCAGAGTGTCCTTATCTCCTGTGCCATAGCCGGCGACCCCTTCCCCACTGTGCACTGGCTCCGGGATGGCAAAGCCCTCTCCAGAGACACTGGCCACTTTGAGGTGCTACAGAATGAGGACGTGTTCACCCTGGTGCTGAAAAACGTGCAGCCCTGGCATGCCGGCCAGTATGAGATCCTGCTCAAGTGAGTCTGCATGCCCTGCTGACTTCCTCTAACCCCTCCCCACCCAGTTCCTACCTCCTGGCAAAGTCACTACTCGGGACTGGGAAGCCAGAGGAGCCACAGAAGAATGTGGGGCTGGGCTTCAGGGAAAAGAAAGAGCAGGCTTGGTGCTGCTGACAAGCTTTTGTTCTTCCCTCTCAGGACAACAGAGGTTCATTGAGAGCCTTCCCCTCTGAGCTCAATTCCCCAGAGTCCTCCATCTTATTACATCCTGGCTTTGTTCCTCCCATTATTTGGTATATGAAGAATATGACTGAGGAAAAATGGATTAAAATTGGGAAAGCAGCGTTATCTATTGTGAAGGGAATACGCTGTGCTAAGTTGCTTCAGTAACGTCTGACTCTTTGTGATGCCGTGGACTGTAGCCCGCCAGGCTCCTCTGTCCATGGGATTTTCCAGGCAGGAATACTGGAATGAGTTGCCATTTCCTCCTCCAGGGGATCTTCCCAACCCAGGGATCAAACCCTGGTCTCTGATGTTTCCTGCATTGGCAGGTGGGTTCTTTACCACTATTGCCACCTGGAAAGCCCCATGAAAGGAATTTATTTGTTATCTTTCACCTTCATACCTAGCAGCTTGAGACAGCAATAATATTCTCACAATTTGTATGGGTATTGCCTCAGTCTTTTATACAAGGTTGCAATGAAGATGTCAGCAGGGGCTACTGCCTCTGAAGACTCGACTGAAGCTTGAGGGTCCACATCTCACTCACAAGGCTGTTGGCAGGAGGCCTCAGCTCCTGGCCGTGTGGACCTCTCCCTAGGGCTGTTTGAGCATCTTCATGACACTGCAGCTGGCTTCCCCAGATCTGGGGGTCCAAGGGAGACAACTAGGTTCAGTCTCCTATGGCCATTCTTCAGCAGTCTACTTCTGCCACATTCTATATCCATGAGAGATGAGTCAGTAAGTACAGCCCATATTCAAGCAAAGGGGAATTAAGTTCTCCTCTTGGAGAGAGGAGTATCAAAGAGTTTGTAGACATTTAAAACCACTACAGGGACATTAACTGTCCCCATTCATTTCTCCTCCCTTTCAAGGTCTTTCTAGGAAACATAGGAAGGTAAGCTCCATGAAGGCACATTGCTGTGTTCCCAGTGCTTAGAACATTGTCTGCCCGTAGTCAGCATTTGGTAGCTATTTGTTAAATGGATGTGATCCAGAAATATTTTTCCAACTTTAAAATGCTCTAATTCTTGAAACTCCATGTCCACCCTTGGTTGATGGGGACAGAACACCAGCCCCTAGGGTTGGTATTAGCACTGAAGAAGAGCACTTGTCTTTACCATGACTCTGCAAACAGATTTGCCACATCCTGAAGATGGCTGGGCTGCTCTGGCTCAGGTGCCTGGCCTCTTTACAAAGGGCTTGCTCTCCTGGATCAATCATTTCCCTGTACTGAGCCCACGGTGTTCAGGGCTCTGAGCTATAGACAGGCTCTGTAACCATATGCCAAAGCTACTGCCATGATGGAGCGTTGTTCTAAGTAAGGACAAAACCTAGCAGGTGCTCCATCTACTTGGGTCTGTTCTGGGCATGTGCTTTATACTTGAATTGTTAGCTTTTGCTGCATAACAAACCATCCTAATAGTTGGTCAGTTTTAGTAAAATAGCCACTTATTACTTCTTGGGCATCTTTGGATCTGCTAGGAAATTCTACTTGGCTGGCAAGGCTCAGCAAACCTCACCTGAGGTAATACCACATCCGTGGCAGCTGATGAGATGGTTGTGGGCCAATTGATTATCCTATCACCATCAGCAACATGCTCAGAACACACCGATGGCCTTAGCCTTGTTCCTGAACTAGTTATTATCAGGAAGACCAATCTGCCTCCAAAATAGAGAGAAAATAGTTTCTTCCTCTCAGCCAGCGCAAATAATGGAAACTGATTCTGTGTTAGAACAGAGCTTGTTTGTATGAAAGGAACGGTGCTTTCAGACAGTATTCATGTACTCAAGCTAGACATCCTAGAAGAGATGAGTCTTTTGTGGGATTTTGAGGCAAATGAGACAAGTCTCACTGGATAGCCTGAGTGTGAGAGGGTAGGAAAGAGCAGAGCAAGGCTGTGGGAAGCCTGCCAGGCCAGAGTGGAGGGTTGCACCGGGAGGTCGGCAGGCAGACTGTCTGGGCCCAGCTGGGGACAGTCATAAAACTTAGACTGTCTTAGCTGGAAGGGACTTCAGAAGTTATTGAACCACCTCCTTGTTTAATAATGGGGGAAGCTGAGGCCTCAAGGTCATGGCCACCCAAAGGTGAGTAGCAGAGTCCAGACTGGAACCCTCAGCTCTGTCTTTAAATCAGATGCTCCTCCATTCTTTTTTTAGTGCACTGGGAACTTGGGAAACCTGGGAGAGGATGTTACACTGGGGTCCCCAAACGTGCATCCCTCACCCCTCTCCCCTCCCCTGAGTCCAGTCTCCTCATTCCTTTGGGAGACTGCTCCCTGGCCTTGGCTTTTTCCCCAGTAAGGAGGCAAGTCCATGGAAAATTGCCCTGGGGAGTGTGTGCCAGGCCTGCCAGGGGTTCCTCTGACTTTTCTCAGACCCAGACCTAGAGAGAAATCAGACCTGTACCCAGGACAGAATGCCTTTCAAGGACAGAGACTGGGAGGAAGCTTGGCTGAGGGTGGGGGTGGGACAGGTGCTGTCTGTTGCTGCTGTAGTTGGGGGTACATACGGGCGGTTGATTCTTACCTTCCCTCCCCTTCCCTAGTTCTACTGAACTAAAAGGGGAAATGTCAAAAAAAAATCAGCTCCAAATTCTAGCTGAAATATTTGAAAGATTGATACTTGCCAGGAAATTAGTTCTTTAATTTTGCACATAAAATCCATTCCAGGGGTGGGTGATTCAGTGTGGGGCAGGGTCCAAGATTTTGTAACCAGAGAGTGGGCTTCTGACTCAGGGCTTAGGAACTAGGGAACACAGAGGATTCTGTTGGGTGCAAAAGGTGCCACTTGCAGAGTGACAGCCCCATACCTCTGTGGCAGCACCTGGGCTGGGCATGGGGTTGAGGCCTCAGCCTCAGGCCTGACTTTGTAACTGAGTCTGTGCCAACCCCAAAGAGGCCCCAAGAGGCTGATCAGCTGGTTAGGTTATCTGGGTGTGGGTCCCAGGTAACCGGCCTCTCTGACCTTTCCACATGAACCCATGATTTGCCTTAGAAATCTAGCCAAATATTTAAAATGGATAACCAACAAGGACCCACTGTATAGCACAGGGAAGTTGGCTCAATGCTGAGTGGCAGACCGGATGGGAGGGGATGGGAGTTTGGGAGAGAAGGGACATATGTATATGTATAGCTGAGTCCCTTTGCTGTCCACCTGAAACTATGACAACATTGTTAATTGGCTATACTCAGATACAAAATACAAAGTTAAAAGAAGAGTCTAGCAGAGATTTCGGTTTGTGGCTGTAGATATAGTGACCCCGAGATCATGCCAAGAGATGATCTCTTTAGTGAGACTGCTGTAGTATTCCCAATTCTGCCACTTCAGACTGTCTGGGTGCCCCCGCATGAGGCCTGGAGGAGGATTGGGCAACAGGCTGCCTGCACCCCCTTCTTCAAGGCAGGTAATAGAAAACAACAGAAGCCCTTGCCAGCTTCCCCCATTGGGAGCTAGCGCTCACTTCAGTTCAGGGGTCAGGGCACCCGACCGTTGAAAGCCTCCGAGGGGCTTGGCTGGGGTGAAGCATGGCCATGTGGTCAACATCTGCCCCTAAATTTGCATCTGGGCTATGTTCTATTTGTGACAGGAGGAAACCCAGCAGAGGAGATGTTGAAAAGGGCGCCCCGGAAAACACGGCCCTGGGGCACCCTGTCCTCATGCTCCGTGCCCACCCCAGACCCTACACCCTGTGCTTACAAGAGAAGTGGGAACAGAGTGGGCCCTACTAGCCAGCAACCTGGAAGAAGCAGGGTGCTCAGGGGCGAGGCCTCAGCTACAAGTGACCCCCATGGCTATTCTGTGAGTCACCCAAGCCCTGTTAGTTTTCATCCTGCTGATCCTGCTGATCCTGCTCATCCTGCTGAGCTCCCAGGATGCTCTGAGGGCCTGAGCCTTCCCAGAGCCTGGTGCTGAGAAGGCACCTAAGTGCTGTCTGTGGAGCAAAGGAGTACCCTGGGCACTCACACTGCCCACAGCGGGGTGCCTGAACCTTGAATCTGTGCCCCCTAGAGCCCAAGCATTGAGGAAGGTAACCAGCAGGTACCCAGCAGATGAGAGAAGATTAGGGAGCATGAAAGGCCAACCTCTCCTCTATCAAGTGGGTTCCCAGTGTCGAGGAACGAATAGTGACCCCCGGGACCCTCAAGAATCATCTGCCACACCGTGGGCTGCTGGTGCCTGACCTGGAGCTGGCCCTGCATTGGGAGGGAGGCCACGCAAAGCAAGGTAATTGCTTGAGTGCATTGGCAGAGCCACAGGAACGTGTGCTCAGCTCTCTGTCCATGTGGGGGTAACATACACACGTTCCCAATCATGGACTGGCAGGTACAGGTGCCCGTCAGGTAGATCCCATGTACATGTGGTTGATATACACATATACACTTAGACACACACAAACACACACATGTCCTGGGATAGATTTGTACTGAAGAGCACTGTAGGGTGGGATGGGAAAATTACAAGTCAGGTTCCAACCCTTTTCCCTACTAGCCAGCTCTGTGAGTTTAGGCAAAGTTACTTTACCTTTATAAGCCTCATTTTCCTCACCTGTAAAAACTGTTGCTGACACCAGCCTCACAGATCTGTCATGAGTAAGTGAGATGGAATATATGAGATGGATTAGGTCTACGGTAGGACCTGGTGCAGGTGCCAGCCCCTGAAGTGCACATGATAGGGACAAGTGCAGGAAATCAGTCGCCCAAGAGCCCAACACAGCATCCTGGAAACCCTGGGCCTCCCCTCCTTCCCTTTACAATGGGCACGAGAATGCTGTGAACCTCACTGGGCTGTTGTGGGGACAAGAAACACAGTGGCTGTGAGTCATGAAAGATGGAGGGTGCTACATAAAACATGGTTATTAGCAGGCAGAGTCGCCTTTGACTATCAGATCTGCCTCCACTGCTTCCCCCGGTCTGAGCAGCGCCTTCTTGGGCTCGTCAGAGCCCAGACCTGCCAGCAGATGGCAGCCTTGCGGGATCTGACGGCTGATCTGCTGTAAGCCCAGCACTGCATGGGAATGGTACAGCCCCTTTCCCGAGCCCCTTTCCCCAGCTGGTCACGGACAGTGTTAACACTGGGCTGAAGAATCCCGAGCCGTCTCTGTGACAAGAAGAAAAAGGGTCACTTTAGGGATTAGAGGGTGTTTTCATTTCACGAGCAGCTGGAGGGGACCCAGCAGATGGGGGCACCTTGTGAGGAGAAGGAATAACCACCCCAGTATTCAGGGGGCATGGAATGAGACTCAGGGTCACTGCGCAAGGTTAGTGGGGCCGCACAATCTAGACCAAGCAGCTCCATCACAGCTCTCAGCAGCTTTAGTCTTTACTCTCCCTTGACTGAGTGCCGATTGTATTATTTTTATAATATACTTACATAAAAGTATTCCTATTTCTGGATGCGTACCTTAGCTGATTCTTTTTTTTTTTTTTTTTTCTTTTTAAGCAAGAACTGGAAAGATAAAGGGTGACTAAAGTCGGGGAGGGCCCTGCCCTAAACCTAGGTCTGGTGTAGGTGTGTTAGGGTCACAGCTCAGTCCATGGTCCCCTCTTCCCTGGAGCCAACCTGTGGCCAAGGTCCTGCCTGCCCTGCCCTCCCTACCGCCCTAGACTAGGCAGGCCCTTGGCCCAGAAAGCCCCTTGATCTGTATTGATCCTTTGAATTCTTCAGGAACCGTGTTGGCCAATGCAGTTGCCAGGTGTCCCTGATGCTACAGAGCAGCCCGGCCAGAGCGGTCCTGCGGTGAGTGTCCCCCGGGGGGGTTGCCAGGCCAGGCCCTGTGCCACTATCCACCCACCTTCCTCCTGGTCCCAGCAGGCCCAGCTCAGCAGCCCCAGATTGTTTGTATCCTCTAGCTGAGGCTGCCCGAGCCAAGACAGAGAGATTGGAAGGGGAATGAGGGAGGGGGGGGGGGGGGTAAATTTTTTTCTTTTTTTTTTTTGCACACACCCTTATAAGGCTACTGAAGTCATTACCGATGTAACAAACCAACTAAGCAAGCAAGCGCCTCTCACCAAAGTTCCCTTCTATAAACATGGCCTGGCCAGCCCCCCTGGCCTCCCCTTTCCTCCGCCCTCCCTCCCTCCCTCGGGGATTTGCTCTCCCTGACGTCTCTTTCTTACCCGGCCCCTTTTCCTCCTGCTACTTTCCTTTTTCCCTTCACTGGTCGCAGGGGGAGGGAGCCTGCCAGCTGCGAGGGCCTCTGTGGCCGAGGAGCTGGTGCTGATGGTGGTGGTGGTGGTGGTGCCTGCTACGGGAGCCTGAGGCCTGGCTGGCCGGCGGCGAGAGGCCAGGGTGCCCCCGCGGACGACGACGGCGAGGACGCGCGTGGGGTGCTCAAGAGGCGCGTGGAGACACGGCAGCACACGGAGGAGGCTGTTCGCCAGCAGGAGGTGGAGCAGCTGGACTTCCGCGACCTCCTGGGCAAGAAGGTGAGCACCAAGACCTTGTCTGAAGAGGACCTGAAGGAGATCCCGGCTGAGCAGCTGGACTTCCGCGACCTCCTGGGCAAGAAGGTGAGTACAAAGACCTTGTCTGAAGAGGACCTGAAGGAGATCCCGGCTGAGCAGATGGATTTCCGCGCCAACCTGCAGCGGCAAGTGAAGCCAAAGACCCTGTCAGAGGAGGAGAGGAAGGTGCATGGCCCCCAGCAGGTGGACTTCCGCTCTGTCCTGGCCAAGAAGGGGACTCCCAAGACCCCTGTGCCTGAGAAGGTACCCCCTGCGAAACCTGCCACCCCAGATTTTCGCTCGGTGTTGGGCAGTAAGAAAAAATTACCAACAGAGAATGGTAGCGATAACACTGAGGCCTTGAATGCCAAGGTAGCAGAAGGTCCCAAGCCTGTGGGCAATGCCCAACCTTCAGGGTTCCTGAAACCTGTTGGCAACGCCAAGCTGGCCGATGCCCCCAAACCCTTGGGCAGCACCAAGCCAGCAGAGACCCCCAAACCCTTGGGCAGCACCAAGCCAGCAGAGACACCCAAACCCTTGAGTAACATCAAGCCAGCTGAGACCCCTAAACCCTTGGGCAGCACCAAGCCAGCTGAGACCCCCAAACCCTTGGGCAGCACCAAGCCAGCTGAGACCCCCAAACCCTTGGGCAGCACCAAGCCAGCTGAGACCCCCAAACCCTTGGGCAGCACCAAGCCAGCTGAGACCCCCAAACCCTTGGGCAGCACCAAGCCAGCAGAGACCCCCAAACCCTTGGGTAACGTCAAGCCAGCTGAGACCCCCAAACCCTTGGGCAGCACCAAGCCAGCTGAGACCCCCAAACCCTTGGGCAGCACCAAGCCAGTTGAGACCCCCAAACCCTTGGGTAACGTCAAGCCAGCTGAGACCCCCAAACCCTTGGGCAGCACCAAGCCAGCTGAGACCCCCAAACCTTTGGGTAATGTCAAGCCAGCTGAGACCCCCAAACCCTTGGGTAACATCAAGCCAGCTGAGACCCCCAAACCCTTGGGTAACGTCAAGCCAGCCGAGACCCCCAAACCTTTGGGTAATGTCAAGCCAGCCGAGACCCCCAAACCTGTGGGCAATGCCAAGCCAGCCGAGACCCTCAAACCTGTGGGCAATGCCAAGCCAGCCGAGACCCTCAAACCTGTGGGCAACGCCAAGCCAGCTGAGACCCCCAAACCCTTGAGTAACGTCAAGCCAGCTGAGACCCCCAAATCTGTGGGCAACGCCAAGCCAGCTGAGACCCCTAAACCCTTGGATAACGCCAAGCCAGCTGAGGCCCCCAAACCCTTGGGCAATGCCAAGCCAGCTGAAATCCCAAAATCCACTGGGCAAGAAGAACTTAAGAAGGAGGTTAAGAATGATGTGAACTGCAAGAAGGGCCATGCAGGGCCCACAGATAATGAAAAGAGACCAGAGAGCCAAGGGACAGCCCCGACCTTCAAGGAGAAGCTGCAGGATCTCCACGTGGCAGAGGGTCAGAAGCTGCTGCTCCGGTGCCAAGTGTCCTCTGACCCCCCGGCCACCATCACTTGGACACTGAATGGAAAGACACTCAAGACCACCAAGTTCATCGTCCTCTCCCAAGAAGGTAAAATGGCTGGGGCGGGGAGGAAGGGAAACCCTGTCCTAGTCACTGTCCGCTCCCAGAGCCCTGCTTGTTGACAATGCTCATAGCCCAGGGCTGGATGGGAAGGGCCGCTTTCTGTGCCCCTCACTCACAGGCTCAGTGCCTGCCCAGGACCTGGGGCACACACTGCTGGAAGTCAGGGGCGGGAGTCTGGTCCTAGGGCATATTCCCAGACCTCAGCATCTGTCTGGCAGAGCCCCCTCATGGCACCCCTAGGCGTGGCTTCTCAGAGGAGCCCTGGGTCTGGGCTGATACCCCATCTCTGGCCCAGAGAGGGCTCCAATCACAGGCTTGGACATGGGGGCACTAGGGCTGGGACTGGCCAGGGGCTTGGGGCTGAGAGCTGCCTTTGAAGCAGCATTTTTGGTTCAGGGCAGGGTTTGTAGTGATGGGATGTGATTTGAGGTCAACAACAACTTGAGTCTTGATAACACTGTGGGTTTAAAGGGACCTGAAGGGGAAGCAGCCAGGCAGACAGAGCCACTCACTTCCTAATTTGGATGAGGCTTGTTTGCTGGTATTTCACATTCTTGGGTTGTGGAGAGAAGGGGGGTGGTGCATAAATCCTGCCATCTGGGGCCTTTCAGCATTTGGAATTCTCAGATGGGCCAGTTTATACCTAGAGAAGAGATGGGAGTGAAAGGGTCTTTTCCCTGACCCCTCCATTTGGTTTGAAATGTTTTCATAAATTCCAGTCCTGAACGAGAGC
Organism: Dama dama; assembly: GCF_033118175.1. Lineage (NCBI taxonomy): Eukaryota > Metazoa > Chordata > Mammalia > Artiodactyla > Cervidae > Dama > Dama dama. Next base: position 50,663,552 of record NC_083699.1, read on the forward strand.
TCCAAGGATAGCAGGCTTCCCACACCCCACTCTCGTGGCCGGCACTGGAACAGAGTCTGGCCTGAACTCAAGGCTGAGGCTGGTGGCCCTGGACAGGGCAGGGTACATGGCTCCCTGGGAAGCGACACTTTACCCTTGGAGAGTAGAGGGCGGCCACCGCAGAGGCCCCGGAGGACAAGTCCTGTCAAATCCTGATCAGCTGAGACAGAAGCACTCCCCTGGCTGCACTGCCCTCCTCCTATCCTCTGACAGCACCCCTCTCCACTCCCTCTCTCACCCTTCATCTGGCTTCCTTCCTTCCTCTTTAAAACCCTAATGAAGTACTTGAAGATAGCATTATCCCACTCAGCTCATGATGGAGTTTCTCTCTTCACTCTGCCACTCTGACAGCAAATCTGGGCTGGCTGAGCGTTTCGAATCTAACTGCTGAAGGAGTAAAGGGGAGACTGGCCCAGAGAGAGGAAAAGGGTTTATTTTCCACTAATGTGTTGACATGATAGCTTTTCCATGTGAAAATCCTCGGTTTGGTAGGGGCCTCCAGAAGTCATCTCATCCATCCCCCTGTCTCTGCTCATTCTGGCCGTCCACACACAGGAGGGCCTGGGGGATCACCATGATGGGCTGAGATGTCCAGAGCAGTGGATGCCAAGCCTTCCCTGCCACCTCTGTCAGCCTGTCCTGGTTGGAAAGTGTAGGCATAAGACCGACTCGAAACCTTGACCAGGAGTATTTCCCATCTTATCCTGTGGTGACCTCTCAGAGCAGGACGGAAAGCAAGCTGCTGCCATCCTGGGGACAGGTGTGGTCCCAAAGGTCTGCTCACGGTGAGGGGCATGGCTGCACCACCCTTAGGGAAGCCGAGGTTGGCACAGCTGAGGACAATATCCACAGCCGTACAGCTGTCCTGGGACCTACATAGAAACTGCAGAGCCACCAAGAGCTGCTTATAAACAATTCACTGGACGAAGCAGTGAAAGCAGACCTCAGCCCTGGTCTCAGACACACCCCCAAGCCCTTAGGCACAGGCTGCTCATACCCAGGGTGCGGGGTGGGTCATATCTGCTGGGCACCGAGAGCCTTTTACACTGGCTACTCCAGTATTGCCTCCCACAGAAACCACCTCAGATGGACAGTTTAGGTCCAAAGCTGAAGAAGAAGAAATGATTTTAAAAGGCCAGCACAAGGAGAAGTTTGGTGAGGGGACAGGATTATAGAGATAGCCCCAAGTCCAACCTTTAAAAATATTCTAAATATTTGTAATTCCTCTTTGAAAAATAAGAATAGCTTGCATTCATTGAACACCACGTGCCAGACACTGACCTAGGCATCTTATTCTTTTCACTCATTTAATCCTCGTAACCAGTATACTGCCCTTGTAACAGAGAAGTTAACGGCTTTGCCAGAGGTTGCACAGCTAATTAGTAACAGAGCTGGTCTTGGAATATAGGCAGTTGAGTTCCAGTGCCTAGACCACTCTGCTCCATCACATCTTAGTTATTATAATTCTTGTCAGCATGTCAGCATGCTGGTCCTTCCCTGATCAACTTCCTCGAGAGTGTTGCCTATGAAGGGAAAAGGCTAATGGCTATTCATTCCTCGACACTGTCAACAGTTGTCAAGAGGCTGGAAGACTGGTGGTGGGCTCTGGGCTGGTGAGTTTTGGTGTTTTCACTGCAGTGGAGGAAGCTGACCTTGGAATGGGCCTGCTGCCTTGCCAAGGTAGGGAAGGGGCTTGATCTCAAAGCGGCAACTGCACTCTGTCCACCATCCCTTCTCTAGCGCTTCACTCTCCAAATCTTCAGGAGCCCAGGTCAAACACACACCCAGGAAAGAAAGCCTGGGGTAAAGCCTTGTCAGTGACCGCTTCCACAAACCCCACTGCAGGGAGTAGGGCCTCTGAGAGGTGTGAGTGAATCTTTTCTCAATAGACCTGGAAGGGAGGACACACGCACACAGTGATAAACCTCTTCCAGCTAAGTGCCGGTGATGAGTAGGACGAGAGGGAGCTGAGTGCTGGGTCACAGGGAGAGGCTGGTGGTGAAAGGGCTGGACCTTGATCTGAAGCGTGGAGGCAGGCAGGGCTCCCAGCAGGGAGGGTGTGGGCTTCCCAGATATGAGCATGGACAGCAGCCGAGGAGGCCGGCTCCCCGCTGCCAGCATCCTCTAGGCTGGAGAGGGAGGTGAGGTCCATTCCATCCTCTACCATGCTGAAGAACTCAATTCTAAAGACAGTAGGAGCCCTGTAAGAGTTAGGAAGGGGAGTGATAGACACAAAGCTGGGATTTAGGGGCTTTGATTGATTCTGTGCCCAAAGACAAGGAAAGGGCATCCTGAAGAGGTTGGGGAGAAACATGGTGAGGCCTGGACTAGCAAGGTAGCCATGGCCACAGACAGTAAATGACCGGTTTAAGAAGCAAGGGCAGAGTTAACAGAACCTGGTGCCTAGGTTGGAACGGGGTTGAGGGGGCAGGGGTTTGGTAAGGAAGAGGAGGGAGTTCAGGACCACTGAGTGTCTGTGAGGGGGTGACTGGGTTGTAGTGATAGCATCAGTGGAAATAAGGAAGCTGGCATTTTGAGGTGTTTGTAGGGAGAAGGGGGTTGCTAAGTGGGTTTCTCCATCCTTCACAACCCACTGAGTATCCTCTCGACCCCCACCTCCCTGACTCAGCACCCTTCTCGCTCCACTGCACTGAACCGTGCGCTGTTCCCTCGACTAAGATCAAGGTTCACTTCCTCCAAGCCTCGCTCCCAGACTGTGGTCCCCAGGCCTTTTGCCATGGCAGACCCTTGTGCTCTCCCGCCATCCGTGTGCACGTCTGTGACCTGCTGCTAGTGGATACTGTTTATAGGTTTCAGGGGGAGCTTCTCTGAACTCTGTAGCTTGAATAGGGCTCATTGCCCATGGGCCCCACAGAACATGATTATGTTCACTCCATCTAGTGCCAAGAGAGCAGAAGAGGTATGGTGACAGTCACTTGAATTGACTGCATTCTTGGAGGGACTCGTGGAAGTGTCCTTGCTTTTCCTGCATCTCCCAGAGCTACAGGGCAGACGGTGCTCACTTACAGCAACTGGGCCTGCCCTTGGGCCTGCAGGGTGGCCTCACCAGGCCCTTCTGGACCTGCAGCAGAACTGCTCAGGCCTTGGCCCAGGACTGGGAGGCCGGTGGCCAGACAGGGAGCTCTACGTGGCTGCTGAGAATTTCTTTCATCTTTATACCTTATTTTCTGTCCCCAGGCTAGGTTTCTTCCTCCAGCAAACATTTCTCCTCATCTATTAATGAGAATTCATTATCGTTGTGTTGTCAATGGGTGATTCATTTTTTATTGCCATTAGTGTGGGATCTTGCAAAGGCTTTTTCAAAATCTATCTAAGTCCATCCCACAAAACACAAGGATCTACACCGCACTTACTATGTGTAAGGCAGTATTCCAGCCCATTTCATTGGATGCATAATCCACTTGAAGAATTCTGAGTTAAGAATTTCTTTCCCTTTTAGAAACCATATTATCTCTTTCAAGGGTCAGTTATGTTCGATCAAGTGTTCACGACTTTTTCTTGCATAGATCCTACCAGATCACCTGTTCCAGAAATATGCCTTGGTCATTCTCAAAATGATTTTTTTTTTTAACTGACGGTGTTCCAGGTTCAGGAAAAACATTCACAATAGTCACAGGCACTGCCCTCCAACAGCTAGGGTGGGAGAGAGGCACGTGTTTAGTAATGGCCTTGGGAGGTGAACTCAGTGCCTAGAAGAGGCCTGTTTATGGCTGGGGGTGCTTCAAGATGGCCTTGTCCCCGAAGAGGTGACCCAGAGCTGAGTAACACTGTCCTGATGAGCTGGGGCACTGACACAGAGAACAGCCTCAGCAGAGCCTCTGGAGCTTGGGACCACTCCCTCCACCTCACACACCCCACCTCCCCTCTCCCCACACTCAGAACACAGGCAGGATGGGGGGAGGGGGCCTTCAGACTCTGTGACCTTGAGGGGCTCTCCCAAGGAGGGTTCTAGCTGAGCCATTCATTGGATCCCTGGTTCCCATCCCCCTCACCTTCTCAAAATTCCCCACCAGACTGAGGCTTCTCAAAAAAACTCTGGGAAACGGTTTTTCTTCTGGAGGTCAGGAATAAGCTGTCCCACAGGAAATACCAGATTCTTCAATCTGGGCTAGCCCAGCCTCCAAGCCTGCCGGGGGCCCTCCCCCAACCCACACACATGGCCAGGGGTCTAGGTTCTGAGCAGCTCGGAAAAGCTGCCTTTATGATATCCCACCCATCCCCCCGCCTCCCACCGCAGCCTCCACCGTGAAGGGCGAGGGCTCTGATCTACATGTTCCGCCTCTTCTGGGGTCTCACTACTGTTTTGTGCCATTTTGGTTTAAGGCTGAAGGCAGCTGGGGGACTGAAGCTGAGAGACAGTCAGAGATTCGACCAGGAGGTTCATTGGGAGTGGGCCTTAGCCTCAGACTGAGGAAAAATGGCAGGATGGGGTCCATGTTTTCTAAGCCTCAAGTTTGGAGGCCAGAGGTCATCTTCTCATGCCCCTGCCTCTCGGATGAATGGAAACTTCTCTCTCTAGAAGATAGTTTCTCTCATTCCCTGATTTCTGTGCCTCATAGTTCTCACTTTCATGACAGAATTCCTAAAAATCCAGCCGAAATCCTTTCTGTTGCAGTTTCTGCAAATTAACCACAGGGGACAGAGACCCTGAGGCATTGCTGTACCCCGTAGGAGAGTGCAGGGAGGCCCTGCTGAAGGATGGGGTCTAAATGAGGGTGTAAGGGAGAGGGGGTGCAGATCAGCCATCCTGACCCAGGGAGTTGGTGGAACTGAGGTTTCCCTGTTGAAGACTTCACCCAGGTGCCAGGAAATAAACAACGATTCTATCTCACTTTCTCCTCCAGCCTTGGTAAGATTCTCTGTGCAGAACTGACGTTACCCTTCCTCCCTCCGAGTGTCCTTGTATTTGTTGGTCAAGTCTGTGTGTCTGTCTGATGGGGGCATAGGTACTTTTTCGATCAAAGGCCGTGCCTCTGCACATTCACACCTGGGATGCATAGAGCTCTGCCGGCTCAGGACCAGTGACTTGTGCTGGGCAGTGTGGTGGAGAGGGAGGTGGCCAGAGCTCTAGATGGCAGGATGCGCATGGCTCCAGCTGTGTCCTCTTCTTCATGTGATGACAGCTGCCATGACAACAGGGCAGCTTCGAGCAGGATGCCGTGCTGCTGGCTTGTGTGTGTGTCTGATGGCAGGAGCGAGAGCACTGCTGCCCCCCTGCCTGGCCCAGCAGGCCCAGTATTCAGGTGGTCTCTCCCCACACCCTCAGGGAAACTCCCCAAAGGGGTCCCTCAGAGAAGGAGCCAGCCCTGGGATGAGAGAGCCAGGGTAGGCAAGGACCAGACTCCTGAGTGTACACCCAACCTGACCCTTCCTTCCCTCAACCAGGCTGGAAGAGACATGCTGGGGCAAGGGCAGACCCGTGGAAAAGAGAGCTGTCCCATCCCTCTCGGAGGGGACCAAAAGACCCTCCCCTGGGGGAGGCAGCCCTGCAGTGCCCCTCTCCCGGCCCAGGGCCCCTCGTCAGCCAGGAGTGTCAGCGTAGATACCGTTCCCTGAAAAGCCAGCTCCAGCGTCTCTGGCTGGTCTCTGCCTCCTTCCAGCAGATCTGCCCACAGGCCAGTGTCCCTGCTGGGCAGGGGTTCCTGCCCTCCCCCACTCACCTGTTTGTTCAGAACCTCCTTTTCTAGAATGCATTCCCAGAATCATCGAGGTAAGCTGGTGGAGCGTCCTCACCTGCCTCTGTCCCTACCACAGTCTGGGGACCTGAGCTTGTCTCTCTTGGTGACGTCCAGTGCGAGGGCCTGGGTCATCTGCCCTTTGTATTGTGCTACTGCCCTCCAAGGGCAGGGGCTATTTCTCTCTCTTCTTCTTACCTTGCTATTGTGTATTTCTATGAGAGAACTCGCTGGAAGCGGGGGTTGGGTGTATTTAGGGATCAGTTATTTTGCATCTGGGTTATCCTTGGGCTTTGATGAGGAGAGCAAGTTGGTTCCCACCGGACCTCTGACCTCTGGGCTCCTGAGGATGCCTGTGTGAAGCACACTCCCTGTGATACTCCCAGTGCCGGGCAGATGTTGGGCTCAGACCTGGTCCACTCAACACTTCTTCCTCCTCCTCACAGGCTCCTTGTGCTCCGTCTCCATCGAGAAGGCACTGCCGGAGGACAGAGGCTTCTACAAGTGTGTAGCCAAGAACAGTGCCGGTCAGGCTGAGTGCTCCTGCCAAGTCACCGTGGACGGTAGGTGGTACCCACCCACCACAGCCCCACATGGAGTCCCACTTCTCAGCGCCCACCATCCCTGAACAGACCTGCACCCAAAGCTGCCATCCCTACCAGAGGCATTCTCATCGTGGGTGACAAACCATCTTTTGCAACATGAGACAGGAAGGGAAGTGGCAGCTCTGCTTGATGGCTCCTTGTGGCCTTGCAGCCCTGCAGTCAGCTGGGAGGAGGGCTGCTCACCTTGTGGGCCCCCTCCCCGGTCCTAACCTTCCCCCCCATGCCAGGCAAGGAAGCCGGACACAAGACAGGAGGGGAAAGGAGAGAAGACACACCCACAGGAAAATGACTACATAGGGTTTTACAAGCTGAAACAAACAAGTGTCAGTGCTGGCTGGGCAGACCCGTGAGGAGGGAGCAGAGTGGGGTCCAAGTAGGGGCACTTCTTCCAGGAGGTGAGTCGGGGCTGAGGCCTTGGGTAGGGAGACAGGCCTGCCTCTGTGATTAGAGAGGAATAATCGTAATGTAACAGAGGGAGGGGATGAGAGGTGTGAGGGCAGAGTCCTGCCAGGTCTGAGTGGAGCTTCCTGGGAGGAGGGGGCGAGTCCAGTCCTGTGGGGATCTGTCCTAAAGGCACACGGGTGGTGTGTTTGTGAGTCTCCTGCTCTTCTCTGCGTAGGTTAGAATTACGTTTGCAAGGAGATTAGATGGTTTAGGCCACCACCTCCACTTGATATGACAGGACACTGGGCCATTCAGGGAAGGGAAAGTGTCCCTCATGAGGTTTCCTGCTCTATTAGGGCCGAGCTAGGGCCAGAGTCCCATCTTGGGACTCACAATCCAGGGCCCATTCTCAGTATTTTGTTACTTTCCTGCAATGACCTACAAAGGTAGTTAGGGGAAACAATTTCTTGCCTTTGAAATGCCTGGTTAGTAACTATCAGTGACATGTTAAAAGCTAGTGTCCAAATAAGGCATCTTGAAGACCAGCTTTGTTGTTCCTCTGACTGTGAACGCGATCACTTGACTTCTAAACTCCTAACCTGTTTCAGAAGATGTGGAATCGTCTCTGTTCTAGATATTGTAGTGTGATTTCCTGATCATGAAAGCCAAGATCGTGATACACAATGAGCGGGAGAAAAGGAAGGAGAGTCTTAACAACCACAGTCTTTAAACACACACACGCAATGGCAACACAAATTAAATTGTCAGTTGCCAATAGTAAACCTGAGTTTGTAAAATACTGTGTGTGTCTCCCTGGAGTTCTGTGAATGTGTTTGTCACAGATGTTCTGAGTTCAAGGGAGCAGATTCGATGGGTGGAAGTGTACAGTCAGTTCAGAAGTGGGTTTGAAGCATGTGTTTTGAGGCAAAGGGGCTGCTGCTCCTGATTCCTCCTGTCACCCACCCAGGTCAGATCCTGTTTCTTTCTAGACAGGTGTTGCAGAATAGTGTTCCTGGAAACTTGGCCTCAGAAGCCTGTTTCTAACAGCCCACACTTGGGAACCATGATGATTTCAGAAGGAAGCTCCTCTTGCTGATGAGGTTATCTGCTTTTGGAATCCCTGGCCTCTTTAGGTCCTATTCACATGTCCAGCTGAAGGCAGGACAGCAATTCATTCTTATCTGCAAAGTGTCAGCATCTTTTCCAGAAAAAGCAAAATGGTTTATTTTTAAAACCAAACTTGTTTTCAAAGTAAAATTTCCTTTTTCCTTACAGAATATATTTGGGGATATTTTTAAAGGTTTGGGGAATTCATTCTGCAACTCAAGGCGCTTTTGTTGTCCCTAAGTTGGTCTCCTTAGTAGACTCCCTTAGTAGACTAATAGACTCCTTTGCTGTCTCCGTGAACCTTGACCATCATAATTTATCTGTGGTTTCTTTGGAGGGGCCCTTGCAGGGTTTGGCCTCAAACTACAGATTGGGAGTTAGGTCTTAGGAGAAGAGCTAGGAAAGGGATCAGAGGGAAACCAGCTGAGATAACAGGGCTGACTCCAGGTTAACTGGGTTTTGTTTTATATTTTTTCAAATATATATTCAAATATGTATATTCCACACCCACCTTCTTTTCCCTGTTGCTACACATGGAGATATGTTCTTGTCCTGCATGTGAGTTGCTTTCTTGCCACATTTAGCTTTATCTTTCCATCAGGAGCCACCTCTGAGCCCTTGGTAAAGGACTGCAGACTTCTGAGCTGCTCCCTGGCCCCCTTTCAGCATCTCTCCCACTGCGCTTCTCTCAGCTGAATAGGCTTTGAGTCCTGCTCTGTCCCCTGATCCTCTCAGCTCTCCCCACTCCCTTACTCAATAGTACCTGGTGGTAGTACCCAATGGGTCCATGCACCCTTTGATGTTATAGGCAAATTCGTGTGTGTTTGTGGATTAGAGCATTTTTTAAAATATAGAGTCCATGGTTTTTAACCATATTCTTAAAATAAGTCATGAATTGAAATAGAGTGAAGAACCACTTGCCCTAAGAAGTAACCTTGACTCAACTTTTAAGCCCAGTCATTGTGCAGGGTCTTCCATTTTTCTCCATCCTCAGCTGCCCGCTACATCTCTGGATAAGACATGTCTTGCATCCTTCCTAAGGGGCTGCAAGGTCCCTCTCCACTAGAGGTGAGGAACACAGCTGCTACTGATGTCAGACTGGCTTTGCCCCTGACAGTCACTCAGCATCATTCAGGTAGCCTGTGCTGGACACCACTTAAGACTCTATGTCTGTGGCCAATAGGATGATATATTTCAAGACCTCATGAAAATGACTTTGGCTCATTGGCTATTCTGCATTAGCCACACTGCTGCCTCCCTCTTACAGTAGAGACAGAGGAAGGTAGCCTTTAAATCGCAGCACATCTGGCTCTTAATCCTGCTGCTTCAGTTGTTTCCATAAGAAAAAGGGTGCTCTGTGCACTCTCTTGATTATGGTCATGCTGCCATTCCATTCAAGGTAGCAGCAGGCATGTCAGCTTGTACTGCAGAAAGCAGCTGAAGCCTGAAGTGGGTAAGGATTTGTCAGAAAAACTCCAACGAGGAGAAAAGGCTGGGCTTCAAGGCCTGCCATGGCCAAAAACTCTTGTGCATTTTTAGTTTATGCAATAATTGGGCAGGATAGCCTTCTCATTGGGAAAACCCAGGTTCAGTAAGGGTCAGAAGGCTTCCCCAGTCACTCAGACAGTACAAAGAGATGCCGTGTCCCTGAGTGTCTCTGATTCCAAAGCCCAGGCCCTCCGAGCCACCCTGCTCAGGGAGTCCCAGCATGAGTTACCCTGGCAAGACTCGAACACAGGTGTGTCTGGTTCTGAAGTCTGCACCTTTCTCGGGACTATGTGGCGCCCCTGTATAGTGAATAACACTGAAGTTTCCACTGTCTGAGACAGCCAGGTCTCCCTTACTAACAGCCTTTCTTGCTAGGAAGTCCTGCACCTCTGTGAGTGGCCCAGGTGAGAGGTAAGAAGGCAAAGCCCTTTGTAGGCCCCAACTCCAAGACAGGGCAGCTCTAGCCACCCTGCCCAGCTGCCCCGCCAAGGGCTTTGGGCCTCAGCCACCTGTGAGATCAGAGGTTTCACAACCATGGAGGGTGGTACGTGTGTGTGGTGGGGGGTAGTTTTCCAGTGGGCATTCGTTCAGCCAGTATGTCAGCCAGTGCCCACCCTGCCAGGCAGTGGCCCTGGGGCTGGGGTTCAGAGCAATGAATGAAACAGAAGATCCTGGTCTCAGAGCCTTTACACTGGAGTGAAGGAGAGACAAAAACACGGACGAGCAGATAAGTCCTACAATATCAGGTGATGACACGTGCTGTGGAGAAAGCAAAACGGGGCAATGGGGAGGGTGAGGCCCGTCTGAACAGAGGCCTGAAGACGTATGGGAAGGAGTCTCAGCAGTAGGAAAGAAGAGTAAGGGTGGGAAGCTCAGCCCTGAGCTGAGGCTGTGAGCAGGCGCTCCCAGAAAGAGAGGAAAGGAGGCCAGCGTGGCTGAGCACCAGGCCAGAGGCAGAGTGTGGGAAATGAGGCTGAGGACCTGCAAGGTCATGTGGGCTGCGACAGGACACCAGATTTTATTCTAAGTGAGATGGGACAGCACTGGACATGGTAAAGGATCCCTCAGGTGGTGACCAGACCCAGGAGGAGGCAAGGAGAGCAGGCACGAGGCGGCCGCGATGTCCAGGGAGCTTAGACTCCATGGAATAGGTGGGAGATGACCAGACTGATCGTGTTCTGACAGCACAGCTATTAGGATTTGCTGAGGAACTGGAAAAGGAGAGAAAGGGAAGTCAAAGGTAACCCTTAGTTTTTGTGAGAGAGCACATGTCAGCGGTGGTACCAGCTACTGAGGTTAGAATGTGGGGGGGTAGGGTGGGGGCGGAGTCAAGTATGTGAAATTTAAGGGGTCCATAAGACATCCATAAGATATCCAAGGGGGCTTGTCACGTTGGCTGACATTTAGACGAATCTGGAGTTGAGGCGGGAGTCAGGGTTGGAGGCAGGATATGAGGAGTCAGCTGCATGAGGCCATTGAATATCCTAGAATTAAGTGGGGTCCCTAGGGGTGGATGTGGATGGCAGAGAAAAGGAGAGAGCCCAACACGAGAAACAGGGCAGGATAGTGGTCTGCAAAGGAGACAAGAGGACTGGCTGCCGTGAGACAGGAAGAAATCGAGGAGAGAGGGTTGTTCTAGAGGCCAGAGAGTGATCATTTCCTCAAGGAAGGATGATGGAAGTCAATATGTCAGATGCCTCTGCCAAGTAGAATAAGATGAACCTGAGCATTGGTCTATGGATTTGGCAACTTGGGGTGGTTTGTAACTGTGAGAAGGGAGTTTCAAGCCTAACTTGTGGTGTATGCAGCTAACAACCTATGCCTTGGCTCCTAACTGCTGCAGTCCACTGCCACTATGGCCAGGTAACTCTTCTGATTGCTGAATTGACTTTGACCCACTCATCTCTTCTTGACTTTGATCTGCTATCACTCCCATTTGTTCTTTATATCGACTCAGGCAGCTAATGTGTATTAGGCTGAACTAAATCAAATTACCATTTTAGCAGGTCAAAAGCACCTGAATATTGGCAAACCGTATGGTTCAACCTGAAACATGGGTATAAAGTACTTAGCATCATACCAGGCATGGACTGGGACTTCCCAGGTGGCACTAGTGGTAAAGAACCTGCCTGCCAATGCAGGAGACATAAGAGACATGGGTTCAGTCCCTGGGTTGGGAAGATCCCCTAGAGAAAGGCATGGCAACCCACTCCAGTATTCTTGCCTAGAGAATCCCATGGGCAGAGGAGCCTGGTGGGCTACAGTCCATGGTGTCTCAAAGAGTCAGACATGACTGAAGCGACTTAGCACAGACACCCAGGCATGGACTAAGTACCCAGTAAATGCCAGCTGTTACTCCACATCTCATCCCCTCCTCTGGGAGGTGTGGCTATTCTCATTTTCCTGGTGAAGAAGATCAGGAACCGCCCAAGGACTCATGGTCACCAGCCTGCAGAGCTGGGAAGATGCTCATTCTGGTCCGACCTCTCTGCCCTAGTCTTGCCAGCATGCTGCTTGCTCTGGGGCAGAGAGAGAGAGGCTAGCCCCGCTGCCCTACCCATTCTGGGGGCTCCTGTAAGCTCAGAAACCTCCCAGAAGCCTCCCAAGACATTGTTCCCCCTACTGAGAGTTGCAGCTCTGGGAGTGACCTCTCTTAGGGGAAATAGAAGGAGAAAGGCTGCGGTAGAGCCTGAGCCCGGAGCTAGCCCAGGAGTGGAAGGGGTGAGGCATTGTCCATATAAGGATGTGTATTCCTCTCTATGTCGAGGCCCCCCATCTCCCCACACCACCACCTTCCTCCCCCGTGCTTCTTTGGGGGCACAAGCAGGCCAGCAAAGGACTTCCAGCTCTGGGGCCCAGATCTAGAAATGGAGTTCAGTTTCATCACAAGCTGATTAAAATAGACAGAAAATACATGCTGCTCTTAAACTTTTATAACTATTATTTTTATCCCCTGGGCAGCCGTGTGAGCACAAAGCTGGTTCTGATTAAGCACATGGTCCTCCCAACCCACTCCTTGCTGTGGTTCTCATGGACAGACTGACAGTTAATGGCTTGTGGTGCAGGCACAACCCCCAAGGGGGCGGGGGCGCTGCAGAGGAAAGAGGGGGCTCCTCCCACCCCTGCAGTGCTCCACATCTGCGGGAGTGCCTGGTTTGACAGTGAAAGTTGAGGGCCAGGGCCAGATGGAAAGATAAGTCCAGGGAACCTCTACAAACAAAACTCAAAGCACAAGACAGTCGTGTCTGACTCTTGGCGACCCCATGGACTGTAGCCCGCCAGGCTCACAAGTCACTGTAAAGCAGTCACCCATGCTCTGAGGACAGATGCAGGGGCAGGAAACATACAGCAGGGCCTCCGGGAAGGCTTTCTGAAGGGGGAAGATTTTAAAGTGGATTTGGGAAGGAGGCCAGGCAATGTGGCAAACAGGAGGAGTGAATGAATAGGTAAATGATCGCTGTTGCATGCCTTCTTTCCCTAGAGTCTTGCAGTGCTGCAAGGCAGAGAAAATAAGTGTCATTTCCTTTGTACAGATGTGGAAATAGAGACCCAGAGCATGATCCCAGGATTGCTGATGACAAAGGCAGAACTAGAGCCCTCCTCTCTCCTTCCTGACTCTGATGGTGCTCAGAAGCAAAGCCCACCACAACCCCACGAGGAGAGAAGGAATCTCAATCCCTGTCTGCCTTTGTTCAGGCACTCAGGGAGACTGGGCCTCTCATCCTTTGCTTGCTTGGGCCTCAGTCTCCCCATCACTAAAATAAAAAGTCTTGATCCTTCTTTACCTCCCTCCTCTGATGCCCTGGAACTCACTGGGAAAAAGATGGCGAGAAGAGTGCTGATGCCAAGGAAAAGAGGACTGTGTGTACCTACTCTGTCCTTACCTCCTCTTCCTTGAAAGGGGGGAAAACAAAGAAATGTCTGGGTGTGCCTTTCTTTGAATTGTTATTGGTGCTGTCAATGCTGGTCTGGAAGGAAGGGAAGAAGGGAGGGCCTTAGACAAGGGAAACTAGACTCATCTCATGACCTTGGTTTATGGCAGCCTCATCCATAAATGTCAAGGGAAGCATGGACAGGTTTTCCTGACTCTAGCAGTAGTCCCCGAGACCCGCCCCTACCTCTGCGCTCACCCACATACCCACCCACCTGAGGAGAGAGACTAGCAGTTTTCAGCCTGGCAGCATATTATTGACACCTAGCCCCCCCACCCAGACCAATCAAGTTGGGATCTGGGGAGTGCGATACCAAGGTACAGGTGCTTCTAATGGGCAGCCAAGGTTGAGAACCAAAGGTTGATAAAAATGTACTGAGGATTTTTCTGTAGATGACAATGACCACTATGTCCCGGGAGAATACTCAATAAGAGAAAATGAAATCATCCCTTCCCCATGGCACTTCCTGCTCTTTCATCCATGTCCACATGGAGACCAGTGTGGGGGCAGCCCACTGAGGAGACAGGACATAGACCATGTCGCTACAGATGGCGGGGGCCCTGACTCATCATCTGGGGCTTTTTGGCTCTTACGGAAGGCGGCAAAGGATAACACGCAGCTGGGGATGGCAGCAGGGCAGGGGGGATTCCTGGATTACCCAGCTAACAAAGAGTGGGCCGGCCTTGGATTAGGAGGGAAGCCTACTGGTATAATGGAATATATAGGGACAGACCCACATACTAGAGCAGGAGAGGAATCCAATGCCATCTAGAAGAAGCAATGCATCCTGAGAGTAGCACTGAGTCTGCATGCTGGGGGAGTGTACATGCCCAGCCCCTAGTTCTGTGCTTATGTGCTTATGTGCCCACCCGCCAGAGCCCCTAGTGTCCAGTCTAGCGGAGAGCACGTGTTAGCAGCCAGGATTGCCCCACTCTGGAGGAGGGACAGGAAGATGGCCCTTCCTCACCAGCCAAGCCACAGGAGTGTAGCCAAGCCTCAGCTGGAAAGTCCCACCCCCTCCTTTCTCCCTAGTACTTCCTCTTCAGGGGCAGGAAGAGGATGCACAGGAAGGGGCTCTGAGTGGGGGAGGCTCCCTCCTAGCACAGTCTCTGAAGGGAGTTCCTTGTGGGGAAAATGCTGGAATCTAGTGATAGCGGCACAGCCAGCTCCTTCTTATCCTGTTCCGCGGGCAGTTTCCCTGCAACTTGCTCCAGTCTGGTCTCTTCAAGGCCCAGTGAGGGCCTTTTCCTTTTCCACTCAGCCCAGCCCAGCACTGTGTTACCCTTGGCAATTTAAAAATAAAAACAAAAAAAGCACAATGTGAGAGTTGCAAGTTAAGCTTTATTTAGGGCAAAATGAGGACTATAACCCAAGAGACAGCACCTCAGATAGCTCTGAAAAACTACTCCAAAGAGATGGGGTGGAAAGGTAAGTATATATGAAATTTTGGTGAAGGGTGAATACATGCAATCAAACACATATTTTTTCCAGAAGGTTTCTGCTAGTCTTGTGAAGCTTGTGCTAGTCACCAGAAACAGTCATCACTGTGAAGGATTTTAGTGTTTTTCTAGATATGAGGAGATACAAGAATTGGGCTCCTAAAATTTGCTCCTGAAAATATGTTTATCTGAAGATGTATCCTGCCAGTTTTCTACACCCTGCCCTCCCAGAGCACAGAGTGCCTCAGTTCTGCTTTCCACTCTGAACTCCTTTCAGGAGGTATTGGAGGTCAGCAGCACATTACTGAGTCTTTGTGGAGGTAGATGGCAAGAGCCCATGGCAAGTGCCAGTTTGTAGTTGACACCCTGCTGCCAAGGGAGGGCTACCCCTGGCATCATCCGCACTTGGCATGAACGTGAAGGAGAGTGGAGGACAGGCCTGAGGAGTCGTGTAGCATTTCAGCTCTGCCCAGAGGCTACCACTGCGGGGTTCCACTGAGTTCACTTTGGGGAGGATGCAGAAATCCCCATGACAGGCCCATGGTTCAGTCCAGAGCGAGTGAGGCATGCCGACTGCCTGCTCAGAGGCCTCCATCTGATCTGGAGGTCTGACTGTCAGTGCTCTTGTTCCAAGGGAGTTAGAGAAAACGGAGGCCTCAAGACCCCTCCAGATCATGAGCCCAAGGGCAACCATCCTGTGCCCTGCTTCCTCAGTTTAAGAGAACTCTCTGCACAGAGCAGGCTTCTGGAAGTCCAGAATGTTTAGCCCAAGTGGGTTAAGACCCAGTGAAGGGAAAGGTGGGGCCTGGGTGAGCAGAGGGCCCTGCTGATGTGATTCTGCTGGCCCGCACCCACAGCAGAGGTGGAAGTGCTCACCAGCTCCCAGGGTAGCCTGTCCATCCTTCTTCAGGGGGACTGTGCTCTGCACTTGATGTATAAGGCCTGGTGGCACAATTGCTCCTTCTTTGGTGCTCTTGATGCCAGCCCAGGTGCCATCTGCCCCACAGCACGAAGGGCCCTCCGAGTGGAGCAGGTTGGGGAGGACTATCATGGTGGTGGTGGAGGTGGGATTTTTATTGCAATGTTTCTTCTGCTTCTTTCCCTGGGTGGCTGCTGACTCATGTTTGTTGTTCCCATTTAGTTCCAGATGCCCCCGCCAGCGAGAATGCCAAGGCCCCGGAGATGAAAGCCCGGAGGCCAAAGAGCTCTCTTCCTCCAGTGCTGGGAACAGAGAGTAAGTACCTGTTCAACTCTTCCAGGCAAGCCCAGAACCAAGTGCTGCCACTGCCTTGCCCGTGCTCCACAGAGCCTGGCCTCTGTCCTCACCCTGGTACCCCGTGAGCTCCTGGTGACCCTTCTTCACCCCTCCCATGTCTTCAGGCCTAAGGACATCCACGTCCTCTGTCAACCCCACTCAGGCCCCCCCTGACCCCTGGGAGACCATCCCCTAGTCTCTCTCAGCTGTCTTTCCTGCTGGATGCACCTTCTCCAGGGGGGGCTCTGACCAGATCAATCCCAGCTGGAGTGCCCACTCGCCGCAGAGCCCACCAGCCCCGTACGAGTGAACCTCTCCAGGTGGCCACCCTGGCACACCTGCCACACATGCACACCCCCTTCTGACATCGCACCTCAGCCTTTCCTTCTGAGTGCTGCCCCGCCCCCCGGCTCCTTTCTCCTGTTTTATCCTGAAGGCAAGCTGAGCTCCTCTGCGTGCTCCAGCCATCCGTGTGCTCCTCCCCTCATGCCTTTGCCTGGGCGTCTCTGTCTTCAGACAGACTCCCACAGAAAAGCCGTCTCATCCCTGAGTTTGTCCTTGCCCTGCCTGAAAAGAGCTCTTCCCTCCTGTGAGCCCCCGTAGTACTCAGCACCCACTTCTGCCAGAAGGCTGTCTCCTTCCCTGTGTCACGGTGACACGTCTGTCTCATCCTCCCTCCTACTTCGTAAGGTCATGGGGCCAACTCAGGGGTGCGCCTTTCAGGATGATGGTGCCGTGACCTATTCGCAGAAGGGCCTTACCCACATCTTTTGGAATCAGCTGTGGTCTAAACAGCTGAGCAGGAATGGGGCTTTTTCTGAGACTCTGCATGGCTTTCTCCCTGTTTTTGGATCTCGGCTCCTCCAGGACCCCCTCATCTTATGGGGGTGCTTTTACAGGCCCACAAAAATGTTTTAATATCTTATAAAGTTAGGAAGAAAATTAACTTTTAGATCAAAGAAGATGTTTTAATCTTTAATATTAATATTCATCTTTATACCAATGCAGTTATAAAATGTAACTTACATATATACATATATTTTTTTTTCTTTAATGAATGAAAGTGAAAGTGAAGTCTCTTAGTACTCTTTGCGACCCCAGGGACTGTAGCCTACCAGACTCCTCAGTCCATGGAATTTTCCAGGCAAGAGTACTGGAGTGGATTGCCATTTCCTTCTCCAGGGGATCTTCCGGGGCCCTGAAAGGCAACGGTGCTTAGAGTCCACAAAGATCATAAGGCAGCTCTGGCTTCTCCTACTGATGAATTATTGTCTAATTTTGTTAGAACTTTGCCTTAAAAGCTCCAGTGTTAACAGGAGGTGTGGGGTTTCCTGGACATCCCCAACACACTCTTTCTGTGTTTTAAAGAGCAAAAGACAAGACAAACTCCTGAATACCTGTGCTCACAAGGGAAGCAAGCGAGGGTAATTCACAGGCTGCCTTCGCTTTTCCATTACAAGGCAGTGTTCTGGAACTTAGTTTTATTCACATCTCATCAAAGCAACATATTTCCCTCCCCAGTGAGGAGCTTGGGTTCCTCATGCACATACCAGCCAGGCTGTCAGGGGCGGCCCCACTCAGCCTGCAGTATGCTGTGCCAACCGAACTGGAGTGATAATTTCTCATGGATGTCTAACTACCCGGGAGCCTCCGAGTATCCAAAGTGGACATTTAATGAGTTGTTGGAAATGCAGAAACAATTCTTTTAAAAAACCCGGTGAGAACGGGTTAGTGATTTTATCTTCTGAAAGGATTTCTTGGGCCTGTGCTGTTAGTTATGGGAGCAAATCAGCAGGAGAGATGTGGGCTCTTAGAAGAGCACAACTGGCAGTGAACTGGGTCTGAGTGATTGTTCTTCCCTCCTGGGGGCAGAAGCAGGGGTCCCTGGGGTTCCAGCTGGGAAGTCAGCAGTCTCCTGTCCTCCGCCCTGGCACATCCATTCCAATGAGATCCCCAGGGAAGGGAGATGGAGTGGGAGGAGAGTTGTGAAAGAGAAGCACAAGCTGGAGACAGCGAGCAGCCTCGAGGGTTTGTTGCCCTGGAGAAGTCTTCAGAAAACCCTGGTTGGGTTGTCATCATGCGCTTCTAGGGAAGGGGTTCGAAACCCTAGCTGCATATTAGATTCACCTAGGGACCATTTAAAAACGCTGCCACCTGCTCTACCCCAGACTCATTGGATCAGTACCTCCTCCGGTGGTGGACAGCTTCAGTATTTGTTTCAGCTCCTGGGCCATTCCAAGGTGCTGCCAGTCAGGCTGGAGAGCAGCTGCTCCAGAGGGAAGCCCGGTGCCCTTGCATCTCTGGTCTTGAGAAAGCATAAGCAGGTCTTCTCTACTGCCTCCCTTAAATGTGGAACCACCTGGGGGCTCCTCAGTCTCAGGTCCTTGTGTATTCTAGCACCCACCTTTACGGAGGGAGCAAGATGCTCTGTGGTAGAGGCTGAACCCCATGGTTCTTTCCCCTGCAGAGGGCGCAGGGAACGGGGCTCAGCAGGCAGTGCTGCTTGAAAGGTGGGGCAGGGCTGGCTGAAAGTGCTTTGTCTCCCTAGCAGACACACACATCTGTGATTGGCATTAACTCCAGCCAACACTGCTTGTCTGCTGAAGGGAAATTTCACTCTGTGTAGAAAAGCCTTCAAGTTGGAGTCACAGACAGATGTCTTACTCCCAAAAGGATGGAAGTGTGTGTCTCCATGTATGGTAATGGCCACATTGAATCTCTTTGCTGACCCCCTCGTTACCCCAGCCATCACCCCCTGGGATGCTGAGAGCATTAACAGGGTGATTCCTTCAGAAACCTGCAAGTTCCCTGGGTACCTGTACACCATCATGGGGCTTCCTTCCCAGGAGATTCCTGAAAAGGTAGCTGCCTGGAGACAGGAAATGAAGGGGGTGTCTTTCAGGTCTGCAACCTGAGTTCTTTTCTCGCTTTGGGGGATAATTTGTATTATTTTTTAATTACATACATTAAATATGCATGTCTTCTTGTTTAAACATTTTGAATAGTACAGTTTACCCAGTACATGAAAACCTTCTTTCATCTTACCCCTAATTCCACTCACCTCCTTAAATATATTCACAATTACTCTTTTATAAATATTCTCATATACACATGCAAATGTATCAGTTGAATTTTTTTCCCACAGAAGTGGAATTATGCAGTCTGTGCACCCCTTCAACTTGTCTTATTCTCTTAGCATTGCCATCCTCTGTCCCAGACATTTCTGATTCCATGATAAAGCCCAGATTCTCATGTCATTGAGTGGTCTGGCTGTGTATGTGTATTAGTTTTTGTCAAGGACTGGAAAGTACCTAATGTAACCAGGAAATACATCTTTCCTCTAGTGACCAAGGGAAAGCTGAGTGGTTTCCTTATCAAACAGATGGTGGCCAGATCCTTGTCTGGTGGCCTCCCCTCCCCAGCTTGAATGTTTGGTCCTGTGAAGAGCTGTCAGGTATGAGATTGGATGGTCATCGTCCACACATTGCCTAAGAGCCCCTGGGGCCACCACTGGAGCCAAGCTCTGGGGAATGTGAGGAAAAAGCCAGGCTGATTTGCCCAAATCCAAGGGGCTGGATGAGAGAAAACTGGTGAAAGTACAAGTTAACCTGCTGGACACCAGCTCGCAAGTACGGAAGTGAGGAGGGGGTCAGATTTGGGAAGTGTGGGAAGATTTCTGAATGAGGGAGGTGGTGAGCCAGATTACAAAGGAGGAGAGAAATGTGGTTTGGTTGATGAGGAATAACATTCCTTTTATTGAGGAAAGACTGGAGGGAGAAATGCACAAGTGCATTTCTTCATCACAAGGGCCTCTGATTCAATGATCTGCCCATCGCACAAAACAAGAGTTTTCTTGAGCACCTATGTAGCAGGCATCATCTTAGACACTCAGTCTGTATTGCTTCAGACAAGTCTCATTCCACTGAGCTAATTGTATTAGTTGTTCCCACTTTTTATTGCTTCAGACAAGTCTCATTCCACTGAGCTAATTGTATTAGTTGTTCCCACTTTATAGATGAGCAAAACCAAGTCTTAGAGAACTAAACTGTCCTGCCCAGAGTCTCACAGATGGTAAGATGTGGGCACTGTGAGGGCAACCCTGATCCACATTCCTCCCACACGACTCTGTGCCTTCCACAATCTCAGGGCCATCCTTGTGCTGTCCATACAGTGGAGGTACTGTCCTCCAGGGGGACAGAGGTCTGACTGCCATCAGAGCTGCAGGGAGAAAAAGGTGACAGCTGGTATGCTTTCCTGGTTCTTGAGACCTGTCAGGGTCTTTTCTGCATGCCTCTCTGGGAATTTTTTTATAACTTTATTCTGGTATAATTTCAAATTTACAGAAAAGGTGCAAGAATAGTATAAGAAACTCTTGTACACCATTTACTTAGATTCATCCATTATTTACATTTTGTCCTATTGTTTTGTCATTCTATATGTATAAACTCATATATATATATACCATTCATCAAATATTCATATCTATATGTATGAAGTTGTTCAGTCGTGTCCGACTCTTTGCAACCCCATGGACCATAGCCTACCAGGCTTCTCCGTCCATGGGATTTCCCAGGCAAGAATACTGGAGTGGGTTGCCATTTCCTTCTCCAGGAGATCTTCCTGACTCAGGGATTGAACCCGGGTCTCCTGCATTGTAAGCAGACGCTTTACCATCTGAGCCATGAGGGAAGACTTCCCTCTATATGTATAATACCATTTGTATGCTATATCTGTTCATACATATTCACCATTCACCATGTAGAGATGGATTTCCCTCATGGTTCAGCTAGTAAAGAATCTGCCTGCAATGTGGGAGACCTGGGTTTGATCCCTGGATTAGGAAGATCCCCTGGAGAAGGGAATGGCTACCCACTCCAGTATTATGGCCTGGAAAATCCCCCCTGTATAGTCCATGGGGTTGCAAAGAGTCGGACAAGACTGAGCGACTTTCACTTTCATATAGAGACAAATATATATACTGCTTACAAATAGACATCATACCCTTAACCTCTAAATGTTTTATTGTGTATCTTCTCTTAAAATCAGGACATCTAACATTGAACTTATACCGTCTAACCCACAGTCCCATATTTGACTTTTGTCAATTGTCCATTCTTCTTTCTGGCTGCTTTTCCCTCTCTTGATGGGAATGTAGTGTCTGCACTCCTGGAAAACTTTATGCACACCTCCAGCCCAAAGTGGCTCATCTCCCACATTTGAAGAAGGAACAGGAGAGAAGCGTGGGCTGGGGAAAAAGCATCTTCCACCTGTGGGGGTGTGGGGACGTGGCGGGCAGCAGCACCCTTCCTTGTCGGGCCTCCAGATGCCCCTTTACTGTGTGTGCCCCCTGCTGGGCCAGCACTCAGGCACAAGCCACCTCCAGACAGCGCTTGGGGTGGAGGGCAGGGAATGAAGGTCTTGGTTCTGCATCTAGTGGAATGTGGCCTTGACTGTGGTCAAAGCCCCTTCTCCCTCTACAGTGTCAAGTGGGGACTTTCTCCAACTGACTCCAGGTCTTTTCTAGCTCTGACATCAGGTCATTCAGTAGAATGCTTTTCTTTGGAGTGATGCAGGGTTGGCTAAAGCCCTTCACATCATCTGGTGTGTGGAAGGTGGAAACTCCAGCAAGTGTGAACACACAGCAGCAGAGACATCCATACAGGAGGGAGGCTGTATGCATGGAGTCCAGGTTTAGGGTGTTCCAGCTGGAAGGGATCTGACTGGAGTTTTGTGTGAAAGAGACATTGCTGGGGCTTAAGGAATGGCTTGAGAAAAATACAGAGAGGCGGAATCCAGTGATTAAGACTCTGAGCTTCCAACACAGGGGGCTCAGGTTCAATCCCTGGTCTAGGAACTAAGATCCCACATGGATCCCACTATCTATGTAGTGTGGCCAAAAAGAAAAAGAAAATACAGAGAGGCACTGTGATAACAGGCCCAGGGATTCCTCCTGTCAGTCTGTAAAGCTGATGATCTTTTAGAAAAGACAGAAACATCCATAGGGCACATGTACAATTAGGAAACAGGAACCAAGGCCTGTCCATCTCTGAAATTTCAGTGGCTGGTCTGGAGTAGGGATTTAGTAAATATTTCCCTTTTGAAGTATATTCATCAGTTCCCATGTTCCTGGGATCTGGAGACGGTGAAGGTGGAACACCCCTTGTGTTTTATGCCTGGTCTTGGCCTGAGCTTCACCTCTCTTACCAGTCCCTTTGACCTCTCTCACTACTATCCCAGATTATGATGCTCTTAGATGTCTTTGCCTTGGTCTCCTGAATGTGTCTCTCCCTGAAACCAAAAGTCGGTCACCTTGAAAGCATCTTTGGGTATTAAAAGCAATGTCCAATTATCTTGAAGGGTTTCTCCAGGATCCCATCTTCCTTTTCAATATGCTCTCCAGGAGTCAAAGGGCTGGAAAGAAATGCTGAAGAGGTGAAGACTTGAAATCAAGACTTGCTCGACAGGGAAAGTTGTGGGACCCTGGGAGAGAAGCGGGGTTATTTTCATGAATGTCTTTGAAAGCTGAGCCAACTCCTGGTTACTCCCAACCAAAGCATTGGTCTTGGTGCTCACGCCGCCCTCCAGCACACTGTGCGTGTGGAGCTGTGCTTCCACCCTTGGGCTGCTGGGTCCATCTACTTCCCCGCTCTTCGATCGTCTCCCACGAGCCAGTTCAATGGCAGGGTGGGTCCTCTCAGGGATGGCCTGGAGGATGCCAGTCAGACGACGCTGGCACTGCTGTCCTGGCCTTGTGGGCTGTCTCTTTCACAACCGTCCCAATGTTCTGTGTCCCGGGAGCCTGGGGCTGGGTGTTTGCAGTAACAAGAGGATCAGTGTTCCTCTGGAATCTTATGTGACGGCCTTCGCTGTGAGGGAATGTGTACAGGAAATTTGCCCAGAGATGTTCATTCTGGGAAAATGACAAATGTTTTTCCACAAGCCCCTTTGTAAGGAGGGGCTGGAAAGAGCCTGATGTGTGTGGGGTTGGGGGTAGGGGTGGAGAGGGACAGTGTTGGGGGTGCTGTTTAAAGCCCCCTGGAGCCCTCTGAGCCTGCCCCAGTGCAGGACAGTGAGATTTAGCCCCATCCCCAGATCCTCACCACCACCCCCTGCTGTGACACAGCCCACAGGGTGGGTGCTCCCTTCACATGTCACCCAACCCGTGTCCCCTTCAGGAGCTTGTGGCAGAAAGTGAATGCTTATTTGGGGAATTGTGAAGGGTTTGATGTCTATTTTTAGCTAGCTACCTAAAAAGGGAAATGTCCCCAGAGAGGCAAAGATCCACGGACCTCCCTGTACCCAAGGCTATTGATGCTACCTCCCCAGTTTCCTCCGGCTCTTCATTATCTCAGACCCTTTGGAAGCTATAAGACCCACGTTTGGGCTCTGTAAATATCTCCCAATGGCTGACTCTGATCTTTCTGCTCTGTGGATTCACTGGAGAGACAGACTCATGTGTCTTCAGATTGAGCAGCTCCTGTGGGGTGCTGACCTCCTCCCTCCCAGGGCAGAAGGAAGGTCCATGAGGCCAGGACTAGCTGGGTGTGGGCAGGCTGGGGCAAAAGCAAAAGATACCTTACCCACACAATTGGAAGCCAGCCTTTCCAGTCCAGCTCCAGGTTTCCCAGAAGGCTTCTAAATTCAGTGTTTTGATTTTGATGTTTTTATCGGGCTGCTTCACTTCTTCCAGACTCAGTCTTCTGTCTGGGGTGGAAGGCTCAGCACCTGGCCACTTTGATCTAAATTGGTGACAGAGCTAGGGGCCTTCTTCTTTTCATGGAAAGTTGCACAAGGATTCAAGCCAACAGGCTTCATCTTTGAGCATCAGAGTCCAGAGCTGTGATTAAGTGTTCTCAGGAAATTCCATGTTAGCAGAGTTCCCCGGGGATTCCACTCGTTCCTTTAAGAGGTATTTTCTAGCGTGTTCCAGGTACTGAGGGAGGTACTGGGGATACAGAAGATGAGCGTGATGGCCCTGTGCTTGCCCTCAGGGAACTTGCAGGGTATATGCGCACTGGGGGCAGGTTTCCTCAGTTGCCTTGCCCTGTGACAACTGCTGATCAAACCACCTCAGAGGGGTATGGGACCCACCTGGCAGCTGTGATGTGTGAACGAGTCAGCAAAGAGCTGACAACAAAAGCCTGGCATTGTAGAAACTGAAAGGCCTTCAGTGTAGTATACAAAGCAGTGTCCCCAGAAGGCACAGGGATCAGCAGCATCCACACCCCAAGGAAGGTCAGGAATCTGTGTTTTTAGTAATTCTCCTGGATGATTATTAGGCATGCTAAATTTTGAGAACCACTGTCATTGAACATAGAGGGCATGGGTGAGGGTGTTCCCCAAGAGTTAGAAAGAAGGCTGGAGATGAAAGCTGGGGACAGACCTCGGAAACTCTTGTCTGATGAGTTGGACTTGACCCTAAGAGGCAATGGGCAGCCACTGGAAAAGTGTAAACAGTGCAGTGACATCAGATTTGCTTTTGACAAAGATCACTTTGGCTACAGAGTGATGGATGTCCTAGGGTGGGGACAGGGGACCACAGGTCTAGGAGGTGGTACAGTTAGGCCTAGAATGGTAACAGTGGGGATGTGGAAAGAGGAACCAAGGAAGTTATTTTTTTTGATTGAATTGAAAGATATTAGTCAGTGACTGGATATGGGCAGGGGGTGGTGGGTGGGGGGCTTGGGAGAAATGGAGATGAGCAGCAGTGTGGGGAGAAGAACTGCGTTTGGTTTCAGATGTTGGGTTTATAGTATGTGCCTGGGGAGATGGTGTCAGGTAGTGGGATGTATGGGTGGGCTCAGGAGAGAGGTCTGGGCTCCAGGGAAAATGAGTACAGCAAAAAGAGGGATAAAGAGAGGAGTTTAGGTTAGTTTGGGGAGTTTGAGGGGCAGTGCTGTACCAGAAGAGGAATACTGCCTGGGACTGACTGGGAGAGGGACAGACCCTGGGCAAGGAGAGGGAGGATGCTCTGTTCTCCTTACAGGCCCTGTGGCCAGAAGCCATCATGGGGTTTGCAAAGATGGTTATATCTTTTTCTATTTCTGTGATATGTCTCTCTTACAATGGTTAGTGCAGAAAGTTTAGAATGTTGGAGTAGGGGGTGGGGGACAAAAGACTGACAACAAGAAACTGGTAAGTGACCCAAGAGGTACTGAGAGTTTGGGCATCTGGACCAGTGAGAATTTTACCTGTAGTGAGGCCCTGAATTGGGGAAGGAGCTCCAGGCACGGCAGGAGAGAGCTCATGGAGGTATAAAGCTGACCTGACCGGCAGTGCAGGGACTAAACAGATGAAGGAAAGTACAGAGAAGTCCTCTGGAGATCTGTTTAGGGAAAAAAGGAGAATGGGTGGAGGTGGGGGGCGGGTAAGAACTGGTGTTAGAATGCTATATTATCTTCTTTACAACATAGCTTAATCCTTTACAACAAATTTTATTTTTTCTCCCCACATTCTTTGAATGGGTACACTACAGCTCCAAGAGGTTACATAGCAAGATTTAAGTCACACCCCTTAGGGAGTAATGGGGCAGTATTTGAACCCAAGTCCAGGGTCAGAGCCTATGCCCATTGCGTTTCTGCAAAGGGACAGAGAAGGGTTTTAAGGCCCTGATTTGAGGATGGGGGAGAGTGTTCGAGGGAGTCAAGAGACAACAGGAGAAAAGCAGCCACACACTGGGCAAAGAAGGCTTAAGTCCTGTTTCTAATTCAGCCAAGTGTCATTTTATGAACCCAGCAAGTCATCTGACTTTTATTCAAATCCATCTCCTTTCTCATGAAATGGAAACAGTATGAAGTGCCCTGCTTGTGTTTGGCTGGGGTAAGAATCCAATGAGAAAAAGGATGATGACATCATGGATTAGAAACTCAGCTTGCTGAGTCCAGTTTTCTTCAAGAAATCAGGTGTTAGAATCCAGTGACTCTGCTTTCTAGTCCATTAATCATGTTCTCCTAAGCCCAGAACACAATTAATGGATTTCAGCAGATGGGCCTCTAAAACATGTATAGAATAGGATACAGAACATTGTTAACATTTAAAATAGCTGTGACTGATGGCCAAATCAGTTTCAGATGCTAATGACTTCAAACAGGAGATGCTCCAAATTTATTGAACAACCAGAAAACTTTGGCCTTCAGCCATATTTAACTATAACACAGAAAGATAGATATTAGCTCAGGCTCTGCTTCTGGCCATGTAAGTTTACCCACGGGCCCCAAGACTGTATAGGGGGAACTTCGGAGTCATCGCTTTTACTCTGTGCCATCTTTGCCTCTTTATTAACTCCTCACCCACGTCTCCAGAGGCGGGCACCCTGCCCCCAGAGCTTCTCCCCAGTTCCATCAGTGTGCACAGACTGGGCGGCCTCAACATCAGCACTGTGTTGTCTCACAGTTCTGGAGGCTAGAAGCCTGAGGTCGGGTGTCGGCAGGTTTGGTTTCTCCTGAGGCCTCTATCCCCTTGGCCTGCAGGGGGCAGTCTTCTGGCCGTGTCCTCACGTGGCCTTTACTCTGTACGTGTCTTCCTGGTGTCTCTCCATGGGCCCAAATTTCCTCTTCTTATAAGGACACCATTCCGTTTGGATTAAGGCCCACCCTAGCAGCCTCCTTTTAATTTAATCACCTCTTTGAAGTTCCTGTTTCCAAATATAGTCATATTCTGAGGTACTGGGGGTTTAGGGCTTCAACGTATGAATTGGGGGCTGGTGGCACAGCTCAACCCATAACAGCAGCCCTCCACACTCTCCTGCTCCCAGGAGGTATGGTCCTGGTTCTGGGAGGAACCCCCTTTTCCTTCCCAGAAGGGCCGCTGTCTTCCAGCTGTGCCCTCTCCCTTCCCATCTGCCCTGGGTGCAGGTGGGCAGGGGCTTCATGGCTCAGTCCATGCTGAGGGTTCTGTACCCCATCTGGTGCCCACTCCTGAGGGGTCTGGGAGTGCCCGGGGGCATTTGCCTACTAGTATCTCTGGGCTCTTTCTCTCACCTAGTCCTAGTCTTCTGCTCTCACATCTGTATTCTTCTCTCTCACTGTGGAAGAAACCTTAGCTTGACATTTCCTCTTCTGTCACCCTGTCTCTCTGTGTCCCTCTCATCTCGGGAATTCTTGATGGATTAGTTGACTCACTACCTGTTTTCTTGAGAATCTCCTCTAGAGCAATTTCTGACCCATGTCCTGCCCTCTCAAACTGGAGGTGGTGGTGCATCTCCTGCCCACATATCACCCGATGTTGGTCGTACCTTCTTGGTGCCTTTCGTCCTCCATCCTGGGTCACAGGGACAGTCCCTCCATAGCCCATCTGCCTCATGCCAGCTCCTTACTAGTGGCATCACCTCGGATAAGATCCTGACCCTTTTTCACCTTTCACTGTACTTTTCCCCCAAAGAACTGACCCATCCTCACAGTTCCCATTAATGATTGCATGTTTGATCCTGTAATCTTTCTCTTTCAGCTTCTACCAACTCTTTCTAGAATTCTGATCCTCGACTTCTAGCCTATATACTGCTTAAACCCTTTTATCAACCACATTCTCTTAGACCAAGCCAAACTCCTCATCTTTCACTCCCAAATTCCATATTGCATCAATAAAATTTTTCCCATTTATTCAAGCAAGAAATCCCTGAGGAATCTTTGTTCCTGTCTCTTGTTTAGCCCTTAAAATCTTTTAAATTTTCTTCCATCTCATATTTGTATTTTATTTTCTGCAGCCTTTACCAAGGCCAGACCTGGATCAATTTCTTCTAAGAGTATGGCAATAGCCTCCTAATTGGATTTTCTCATGCCCTGGAATTGGAAAGACCTCCAGAGGTCCTCTAGACTAGCTGGACTCTTGTTTGAGTCAGGATTCCCTGTTACTCAGAACAAAGACCTAACTCGCACATTCATTCTAGACTAGAACTGTCCAATAGAATTTTTTCTGTGATGATTGCAATGCTCTCTATCTGCACAATAGAAGCCACTAACCATGTATGGCTATGAGCACTTGAAATGTGACGAGTGTGACTGAGGGGCAGAATTTTTCTATCTTCTTAAATTGTCCCACCATCTTCATGCCACTGCTCTCTGAAATCAGCCCTGTGCTCCAGCTACCTCCCACCAAACATCATCCTGCTGATCTTCCACCAAACATCATAAACATGACTCTCTACTCTGGGACACTCTGTTCCTAATCAATGGGACTCTTCTCTTCAAGTCAGATCATCACAAGGGACTTCCCTGGCAGTCCAATGGCAAAGACTCTGTTTCCACTGTAGGGGGCAAGGGATTGATCCCTGGTAGGAGAACTAAAGTCCTGCATGCCACACAGTGTAGTTAAATAAATAAGATTATGCCTGGAAATGTCAGTTAGCAACAAATATGCTACCATGAAGAAAAAAAATTTTTTTTAAAGATTATCTTTCAGGTCCACTCTGTTTTGTATCCCACCTTCCAGCCATCTCCTCACCAGACGCTGCTCTCTCTTTCTCCCTCATTTGAACAACTACATCATGTTGATGGGATAAAACATTGTTTAACTTTCTGTTTAACTTTTATTTTGAAATTTCAGAACTGGAGAAAAGTTGTACTACTTAGTACAAATAATCCTTGTAGACCCTTCACTCACATTCTCCAAATACTGATGTTTTATCATGTTTGCTTTATCATATATTCTCTTTCCTTCTCTGTTTTCCACTTCTCTTTCCTTCTACCTCTTCACAAACATATACACATGTACATACATACACATTATTTTTTATGAGCAGTTTGAAAGTAAGTTTCACATATGGTATCCTCTACACCTATATTCTTCTTAAAAATAAGGACAATATCTTATAAAACCACAGCTATTTGATGTAGAGTGGTTCAGGAGGATCTCATTGATTAAGCAACTCTTTCCCATTTTTCATATTACGGTATAATTTTATACACAATAGAGTTCACCTGTTCTATTGCACAGCTCTTGACAAATGTTTATAGTCTTGTAACTACAACCATGACCAAGATATGGCTCTACACCTTAAAACATGTCCTTGTGCCCCTCAGTAGTCAACCCCTCCTACACCCACCTTTTCTCTGTCCCTATAGTTTTGCCTTTTCTAAAATGGCCTACAAACAGAATTATACAGTACATAGCCTTTCTCTTCTCTTAGTGGAAGAGAAGGATGAATCATTGAGATTCATCATGTTGTGTGTATCAGAAGTTTGTTCCTTTTTGTTGGTGAGTGAGTGGTATTTCCTCGTATGGATGTACCACATTCATCCATTCTCCAGTTGAAGGGCAATTGGATAACTTCTAGTTTTGGACAATCACAAATAAACCCACTACAAACATTCATATACAAATGTTTGTGTGAATGCAGGTTTTCATTTGGATAAGTAGGTTAGATAACTTTTGAACAAAGACCTGAAAGAAATAAGAAAACAAGCCATGAAGATAGTTGAGAATATCTTTGCATGATCACCGTATTACTACTTAGACCAGTGAATAGTTTTGTGCTGCAAAACTGGTCTGTTTGGGTCATTTTTCTTATGTGAGTTATTTGGAGAGTGTAGCCTTAAGAATGGAGGGGACCATTGATTGGTTCATTCGTTTGTTCATTCACTCACTGATCCATTCAACAAACGTTAAATAAATAAAAGCCACCAATCCATAGTCTGTTACAAAAAGGAAGGCTGAGACCCTTGGATCCACACCAAGGACTAAATTTAGCCAGTTTATCTGACATAATTTCCTTTATGAGTTTCCTGAAAGTTAGGGTAAGAGAAGAGTTAGTGAGTTTGGGGTTATCCTCACTGAAATGGAGAATGGACACTTAAGCATTTTTGAAGTGTTTATCTCTATGGAGGTTCCAGGGATCCCTCCGGAGGCCCCCCGAGAAGGGATATTCATTTGCTCGTGAGGTTGTCCATGTGAGTCTGCAAGGTCTCCAAAGGCATAGTCAAGTGAGGTCTCTGTCTGGATGAAGGGCCAGAGGGTAAGACAGCGCCCTTCCAGGACTTAGGAGCCTTGTGAAAACACAGAAAATAACCTGTGAATGTCTTTTTTTCAGGTGATGCAACTGTGAAAAAGAAGCCTGCCCCCAAGACACCTCCGAAGGCAGGTAATTGGTCGCAGCAGCATTTAGGGACAAGGGAATCATCTGCCGTGAGGGGTTTTCCCTTTGCTCTGCTAGACTGATCACTGGGGCTGTGGTCCCAGGAGACCACACTCCCACCCCGGATTCAAGCTCTGCAATAGTTAGGCTGAATTTTCCCTGAGTTTCTGCAAGTCTGTGTCCTCCACCCTCTTCACTACTTGCCTTTTCTCCTTCTCTCCTGGCATAAAGCCTGCTCACCCCTCTGTCCTCCAGTATGCCCTTGTGGAAATGATCCACTTTGTGCTGTTCTCGTGGTCTGCTCTGTAGGTCCCTGTCATAGGAAGCACTGTCTGTTTTCCATGGAAAGACATTTGAGGATGTGAACCAGTTTGAGCCTGTTAGCTAGAGTGACCTGGATGTTAGATGGCAAGGCACTACATAGTTAAGAAAGGAGTTAAGATATAAGATTCAAAAACTTAGGGGAAATCACAAATACCAGAGCAACCAACCAGCAGAGAGTCATGCCGTATCGGTCACTTCTGTTGGAATCAGGATCAAGAGACCAACAGAACTAGCAGGTCCGTTAGCCTAAGTATGTGGAGCAGAGGTCACTGCCCTCAGTCTCACCCTGAAGGCTCCAGAAGGTGAGAGAGGAGACACAGACCAGCGTGACCAGAAGCGTCAGATGGTATCAGAACACTTGAGGTTCCTTCTTCCTCGAGCTCACTCTCCCTCTTGTCCTCCCCCAGCCATGCCGCCTCAGATCATCCAGTTTCCTGAGGACCAGAAGGTGCGAGCAGGAGAGTCTGTGGAGCTGTTTGGTAAGGTGACCGGCACCCAGCCCATCACCTGTACCTGGATGAAGTTCCGAAAGCAGGTCAGTACCGGAGGGCAGTGGCCCAAGAATAACCCGCACAAATTCCAGAGCAACTCTGGGCCAGAGGGAATGAGAAACGCTGTGATGGAGGCAGCATCACTGTTCATCAAGGGGGCCTTAGACATGGGAGAGCCCCTCACCACCATCACCCACCCACCAAATTTGAGCTCTTAATAACCTTTTCTTCAGCACCTGGCAAGAATGCCTGTTTTATAGACAATTTGTGCGATAGAGTATGAAGGGCATAATAGAACAAACCATCCATGGCTCCCACCTGATTTTGATATCTCTGCCTAGAATTCTACTCGGAGTCAGGAAAATCAAACCAGTGACCTGAATGATCTCTCAGACCCCTGAGCTTTCTGTGATTCTGTGCCAGCTTACTGAGCCCTATCTGTGGCAACCACTTAGACTTACCATGTGCTGGAGAGATAAAAGTGCGTCTGAGTATTTGAGTAGATGACTTGTACGTTAAACAGAATTTTGGCTTCCTGACCCAGAAATCTAACTATCATTTATAAGAACAGTCCTATGGGAAAATGTTTAAATTTCCAAATAACTGGTTCCTTTTAAAGGAGCTTGAGGAGCTTATCCATTCCTCCAGTCCCACACTGGCAATGTGTACCCACATGCTAGAATGGCGGGCTGGCCCTGGGTCTGGAACTCCACAGAAGGTGTGATGACTTCTTGAAGCCTCTGTTGCTCCATTCCTAACCCATTCAAACTGTCCTAAGGCCCAGAGGTGGGAGGCTTGTACTGGGGAAGAAAGAAGGGTTGTTCTCAAAAGACAAGAAGAGAAGCTGGCCTTCTCCCAAAGCGTGTTTGCTTGGGTTTTGTCTGGGTTAGTGATGTCTGAAGTGAGATGCAAATCTTAACCCTCTTCAGAGACATTTAGCCGAGTCCCAGCTCCATCCAACAGAACTTTCTGTAGTGATGTAATTGTTCTGTATCTGTTATCCAGTATGGTAGCCACTAAATTCATGTGGCTATTGAGCTTGTGAAATGTGACTACTGCAATTGAGAAACTGAATTTTACATTTCAGTTAGTTAAAAATGGTTATAACAGTTTTCTAGAGATAGAGTTCACACATCAGGAAATTCACCCTTTTAAAGTGTACATATATTCACAAGGTTGTGTAACTATAACAATTTTCTAATTCCAGAACATTTTTATCACCTCAAAAGGAAAGCCCAGATCCATTAGCAGTCATTTCTTCCCTTCCCCCAGACTCTGGTGACCCTAACCTATTTTCTGTCTCTAAGGATTTGCCTATTCTGGGCATTTCTCATAAATGGAATCATATGTGTTCTTTTGTGTCTGGGTTTTTTTTTTTAACTTAGCATAATATTTTCAGGGCATATCCATAC
This sequence comes from Dama dama, assembly GCF_033118175.1. NCBI lineage: Eukaryota > Metazoa > Chordata > Mammalia > Artiodactyla > Cervidae > Dama > Dama dama. Next base: position 50,695,792 of record NC_083699.1, read on the forward strand.
TGTAACATGAACCAGTACTCCATCCATTTTTATGGCCAAATAATATTCCATTATCTGGATGTACCATGTTTTATTTGTTCATTCATTAATGGACATTTGGGTTATTTTCCATTCAACTAAAATTTGAGTAGCCACATGTGATCGGTATTGGTATTTGACAGCACAGAGGAGGTCAGAACCCTCTGGGTGGGCTTTGTACGTGACTTTGATCAAATGTGTTCTCCCATCCTCCATCCCAGAGCAGTGGAGCGGGCTGGGATGTTCCTCGTTTCCAGTCTAGGGCAGCAAGTGAAGACATAGCTTATTCCCAACCCCCAGACGCTGCTCAGCACCCTTCCTTCCTGCCCAGATCTGGGCCCCATCAGAGCAGCTTGGCTTTGAATGCAGGAGAAGGGGCCCTGAGCGGGAAGCCCAGGGTGCAGACAGGACCAGCCCCACACCACTATCCAGCTGCATCCCTTAGGGGGTGTGGGGCGTGGCTTGGAGCCCCCTTCCTTTCTGGCTCAAGTCTCCAGCGCCTGGCCCACTCTCTGCCCCCAGATCCAGGACAGCGAGCACATCAAGGTGGAGAACAGCGAGCAGGGCAGCAAGCTCACCATCCGGGCGGCGTGCCAGGAGCACTGTGGCTGCTACACCCTGCTGGTGGAGAACAAACTGGGCAGCAGGCAGGCCCAGGTCAACCTCACCGTGGTGGGTGAGTCTGGGGACGGGTGTGCAGAAGGCAGGATGGTGGGCTTCCAGGCCTCACCTTTGGGGTACTCCTCCAGCACATGTGTTCCCTCTGCCCACGGCCTTCCTTTCTCTTCCTGTTCTCACACTGTGGCTGCCCTTCCTGCTTGTTGAAAATCCCAGACCTTGCACATATAGTGTTTTCCTTTTTCTGTGAATCTCCTCAGGCTTCCCTCTCTAGCCTTTGGAGACCCGAGTTCCACCACCACAGCTCTCCGTAGCTAGCCCCTGTGACACCCTGTCCCCCTGGTCCTGTCCCCTCCCAGTCCCCTGGCAGACCCTCACCTTGAATCAGTGCTGCCTTTCAACTTTACTGCCACTCTGCCTGAGCCCGTGGTGCAGCAGGGAGATGACATCAACTCACAGCCTCAGCCCTGGGCTCTGTCAACATCCAGGCTCACTGGAGGCATTGGTACTAGTCAGCTCTGTCTCCCACTTCCTGTGACAGCCATTCCTCGAGACCCTTTACCCTGCAGGCCTTGGCCTCTGGCCTCTCCAAGACATAGGAGGCATGAGACATGAAATTGCTCAGCTTCGTGGCCCCACACCTGCAGGCGTCTCTCTGTCCCCATGTTGATTCCACCCTCCAGGCTCTGGGTGTTGCCCACCTTTCTCCTGTGCTCCAGACCACAGGCTCCTGAGGGCTACGGGCCCCAAAGCCCCGTAAGTCCCCAACCCTTCTTTTTTGCAGCTTCTCTTTTTCTCCTATAAATGTTGCCAAGTCTCCCCCATCATCTTCCCCATGCACACAGACACAACTCTTGCAGTATCTCCTGCTCTCTCTCCATAGCCAAGCCCTCTGAGAGAGCCAGTCTCTACTCTGAGTCTGCTTCTTCACCTCACTGGCAACACTTTTTAGCTCCCTGTAGCCTGGCCCCCAGGCTCCATTCTTCTGCTGGGACTGCCTTTCTGAGATCACTGTGCCCTCCTAATCCCTAGTCCACTCCCTTTTTCATGTCTTCTGTATCACAGGACTGAGTTCAGAGTCTGTCTCCAGGCTCACTTTTCCCTCTCCACCTCAATCACTATGCTTTTCATGCTCGGGTCTACTCTCTCCTGAAATATCAAGCAAGCTTCCTAACTGCCTGCCTGCTGTCCGTCGTGTTCAGCCCGCTGTCCTCTCACGTGGCAGGCATTCAGGACCTTGAAGGAGCAGCAGATGGACAGCAGGCTGGTCCCAGTGCCCTTGTGGGCCTTCATGCGTGGTGCACATGAAAGCCTTTTGCCTGGCATTCGTTGATTCGATCCTCTTTGTGTTTAGTTTCCTTGTGCGTGCATGTGTGCGTGCTCAGTCGCTCAGTCGTGTCCGACTCTCTATGACCCCATGGACTGTAGCCTGCCAGGCTTCTCTGTCCACGGGATTCTCCAGGCAAGAATACTGGAGTGGGTTGCCATGCCCTCCTCCAGGGGATCTTCCTGGTCCAGAGATCGAACCCACATCTCTGCATTGCAGGCAGATTCTTTACTGCTGAACCACTGGAGAAGCCCTTGGTTTCCTTAGGGCAGGAGTTTTTCTCCCTGGGAATGCCAGTGGTCCAAGGTCTCAGGGAACAGTTTCTCCTCTGTAAAAGACAGCAGGGACCCTTGTCTCCCTCGCTGTCTCTTTGGTGACTCCAGATGCTTATTCTAATCCGTTCCTCCTGGAGTCAGGAACACTCTTGGGGGTGGGCAGTTGGTACTAGTGATCCAGTTCATCTTTACCCTTAAATCTGTACCTGAAGTATCAGTTTGGCCCCATGCCCCACCCATCAGCAGGCAGTGGTTTCCAGTTTTCCTTGGTGTTCTCTCTGACCTGCCCTTGCTGGGGAAACTTTAGGGTCAACTCCTTGGAACTGCTCTTCTGCAGCCGGTGCCCCCGGCCCTCACGCTCCGCGCAGTGCCACCAGCTCCCCTCCCCCATCACCACCGCCCGGCCTGCAGTTGTGGCCTTTTATGGTTTAGTTTCTCATTCTCCTCGGCCAGTGCTGACAGGGCCATTGGCGTGGCTGCCCGCCAGCTGGCAGGAGCAGCATGTTAAATGCCGTCCTGGGAGGGGAATGGAATGGAGGGGAAGGGCTTTCTGTCTGCCTCCCCCTCGGAGAGCTAAGAATAGAATTGCTCAATAAAATGAGGACTTGCATTGATGGATACAGCAAATCCGCATTCATTCAGAGCCTGTGGATTTCGACTCAGTCCAAAGTAAACCTGGATTAAGCCCAGATTTACCTGCCTGTCTCTAGGGACGTCTGTGTATTATATGATCAGGGTTGATTAAGTAGATCTAAAATGTAAATGAGACGAAACAGAGATTGTTTGGCCTACTCTGGACTGTTTCAAGCACTTTGGATGCATCCATTTGTAAGCCCACTGAATAAGGCCGATTTAGCACAATTTCTACAGCTGCTGCTGCTGCTAAGTCACTTCAGTCGTGTCTGACTCTGTGCAACCCCATAGACGGCAGCCCACCAGGCTCCTCTGTCCCTGGGATTCTACTAGCTAGCAGTAAACTTCTCTTCCGTATGTTCTTTAAAATACCCTGTTATTTTCAGATAGTTTATGACTCCTAGAATTAAAAATCATAAACTATCTGAAAAGAAAGGAGTACTTTAAAGAACATACAGGAAGAGAAGTTTACCACTAACTTTATGACTCCTATCTTTTTTTTTTTTAAAGGCGGGAGGGGTGGGGGGGGCGGAGGGGACGGCTTCCCAGGTTGCTCAGTGGTAAAGAATCTGCCTGCCAGTTCAGGAGACCCAAGAGACGTGGATTTGATCCCTGGTTTGGGAAGATCCCCTGGACGGGGAAATGGCAACCCATTCCAGTAATTTTGCTTGGGAAATCCTATGGGCAGAGGAGCCTGGTGGGTTATAGTCCATGGGATCACAAAGAGTTGGACACAACTGAGTGACTGAGCACACAGCACACAGTTTTAAAAATGATGATAAAAATTAGCCTTTGCCTCAGTTACTTTAAAAGAGTGATGTTTAGCTATTTTGAAGGCTTATTATTATTATTATTATATGTTAAAGGACAGATAGTGGATGACAGGGAAGCCTGGCGGGCTACAGTTCAGGGGTTGCAAAGAGTCCGACACAACTTAGCAACTGAACAACAACCAAAACAAAGGGCAGTGCAGGGATGTATGAGGCTTAGAGGGCCTCTGCCAATGCCTGGGTCTTCAGTCTCAGCCTGGGAAGGGTGAGGGAGGGGCTGCTCAGGCAGGAGAGAGCAGCTTGCCCCAGATGGAGTCCTTCATGTGACTAGTCCAGCACAAGACAAACAGACCACTCTGCAGATCTTTAAAGGAGAAGAATGCAGCAGAGAAAATCCCAGGTACCCGATAACACCCCAGGGCTATCTGAGCTGGGAACTTGCATGATTTTTAAGGACAGATGATTTCACTTCATAATGCTTGGCTTGGGCTTGAGCAAGATGCTTTCTTGATCTTATGTGGCCTGATAGCCTAGAAGAAAACAGTTCCCTGGAGTGAGGGTTTGGAGACCTTTAGAATCTCCTTTTGACTCTGCCACTGGCCAGCTGGGTGTTCTTGGTAAGCGCAACACCTTGCCTAACCCCCGAGGGCCGGGATTACGCAGGTGCACAACCTGGGGGCCCTCACAGCCCTGCCAAAGTTTAAAAGCTGCAGGTGCATGTGAAGGGAGGTCAGGGTGGGGTTAGATCCAGTCAAAGACCACCTTCAAATGCACAAGTGCATAGAGATTGTCAGCATAGAGAAGCATTAGAGATGAGATCCTCCGATTTCCCAGGAGTGAGAACATTTACTGAACATTTTCTAATCCTGGAGCTATTGCCACCGAAGACCCTTCCCTTAGACTCAGCCTTTCCCATTCAGCTAGGCCAGTGTCCAGGGAGTTATGAGAGAATTCCACAGAAGCTTGGAGCTCGGGGCCCCAGTCACCGAGCCCGCCTGGCCTTTGCCAGGCTGTGCCCAGCCTCCGCCCAGACTGAGTTTGTCTGTGTCTTTGGCATGGAGGGGAGGCTGTTCTAAGAACATCTGTTCTGTCCTGAGGGTTTTCATCCCCAGCTTGTCCAGCCTCTGTGTGGAGTCTGTAGGTTGGAAAGAACAGAAGACATCAGGCACAGCCCGTGGCTCTAAGGGCAGTCGTGGGGGAGGGGGCTTCCAATCTCCCATGACTTCAGACTTGCCTCTGTTCTGAAGCCCTTAATTTGGCATCAGATTCCTTGAAAGCATTGAGGTTTCACTTGGAATTAAAGATGTTCTCTCCAGTTTTGCAGCTTCTCTTGTGCTTCAGGCCATGACATATGTCTGGTGCCTGTTTTTTACTCTTTCAGCCAAAAGACATTTGGAGCAGGGTGGGGGATTAATAGTACCTCTTCCAAAATAGCCGTTTCTCAAAGTTTTCTCTTCTTCACTAAAGCAGGAGGGGAATATATCAGTCAGTAGAGTATATCTGTATTTGTTGTTTCAAACTACAGGACACCAAACATGTCCAGTCAGAAGTTTTCCAGGCATATCCTCTAAAGGAGGCAAGGAGTCTGTCTTTCATCCTTCTTTAGGCCTTTTTACTTCTTTCGCTGGATCTTAGAGGACTTGAACCACTTGCCTGTAAGAGAGTTTAGAGTAATAAACCTCTTAGCCAACACCAGAAATATTTCTAGAAAGACCAATATATCTTTTAGAACAGTCTTTCTAAGAGAACATGTTGAGCAACCAGTGAAAGTGGTTCCATCACAAGAGGCCTCCAGAGTGACTGTCACCAGCAGGGAGTGGCTGTCACAGCCCCAGAGTCATTCCAGGGCGAGTCAACCCAGGTTTGAGCTGCAGGGGATGAATGGCTTCCAGGCAGTGCATTCCTGGCTGGAATGAAGAAGCAGCAGGACTTGGAGGGGAGGGGATGAATATGTATGTGTATAGGTATGTATGGTATGTCTGTGTATAGGTGTATGTGTATGCACACGTATGTGTATGTATGTGTTTATATGTATATGTATATACACACATACACACAGAGGATGTTTTTTTCTTCTCCTCCATATGCTTCGGTCATCTGCAGGAATTTTCTTTGGCCTTCCTACCTAGCTGAGGTGTGGGAAAGCAGGAATCAAGTACATTACCTGAGTTTGCTTTATTTGATGCTTGCAGAACCCCAGAGAGACTGATATATAACCACACTTTCAAAATGACGAAAACAAGCAAAATAGTCTTGGAAGTTAAGGAATTAGCTAGAATTCACATAGCTTATAAATTCACAGAGCATAATACATGACCTTTCTTGTTAGAGAACTCTGAAGTGCAGATTGTCTTAGAGGAGATGAAGGTTACTGAACATCTGTATCTGTAACTAAACCAACTACCTGCAGAGACTAAATCTGAAAAATAGGAGAATTTTGTTCAGATGTGCTTAATCATGCTTAGTTCCTTAGTTGTGTCCGACTCTTTGCAACCCCATGGACTTTAAACCACCAGGCTCCTCTGTCCATGGGATTTTTCAGGCAAGAATACTGGAGTGGGTTGATATTTCCTCCTCCAGGGTATCTTCAGACCCAGGGATCAAACCTGCATCTCCTGTGTCTCCTGCATTGCAGGTGGAGATTAACAACTATCAAAAATCTCAAAACTCAAGAACCTCATTAATGAACATACTGGCTGCTGTGATCTGCCTTGAAGTTGGCAGTGTTACTGGTTCTTAGCATTACTGGTCTGAAAAGGATGGTGGCCAGCCCAAGGGACTGCTCCTAGTTTGTATCTTCAGCTCATTTTCCGGCCCTTAAAGATGACTGTGATTTGCTACTGTGGTTTGCTTTGAAATTCTCTATCATTTTATACCCATCCTAGGAGGTCAGAGGGCTTCCCTGGTAGCTCAGTGGTAAAGAATCTGCCTGTGATGCAAGATACCCAGGTTCGATCCCTGGGTCAGGAAGATCCCCTGGAGGAGGGCATGGCAACCCACTCCAGTATTCTTGCCTGGGGAATCCCATGGACAGAGGAGCCTAGTGGGCTACAGTCCATGGGGTCTCACAGAGTCGGACACAACTGAGTGACTAAGCAGCACCAGCAGGAGGATGGAAGAGAGGGTAAGAGTAATGTTTTATAAAGTTAGAAATGAACTTCTGCAATAATGATGACAGTTCAAGGCTACTCAAACAGGATGTTTTCCTAAGAATATCTCATGACAACCTTGTGATACAGTACTGTTATCATGTGCATTTTCAGAGGATGAAACTTAGCACCGAGGCTAAGAAGTAGTGAATGAAGGCAGAGCTGTATTCAAACCCTGTGTGTGGCTTCAGAGCTCACTGTGCTGTACTGACCCTCAGCAGGGCAGGCACTTCCCGTGTCCCAGAGAAAGTAGAGACTGGCCCCTGGTTATGTCTCAGGTCACTGGCCTCAGGCATGGAGGAGATACATGCACATACACACATTGAGCTCTCTTTCAAGACATATTTTTGATGGGAAGCAGTCCACACCTCCTGGGGAGCTTCCTAGATCTGTTTACACTGAGAAATATGTTTATGACTTGGGCAAAGCACAGGAAATCATGACGTGTAGACTAGAAACTAGCCAAAAAAGACAGTATAATCAAGCAAATAGTATATGTATTTGTGGGGCTTCCCACGTAGACAGGTGTTTGCATAGGTGTGACTGTGCAGATGAGGGAAAGAGAGCTGGGATCAGGGACCACAGCTGCTTCTCCCTCATTGTTGTTCAGTTGCTCAGCTGTGTTTGACTCTGCAACCCAGTGGACACCAGGCTTCCCTGTCCTTCACCATCTCCTGGAGCCTGCTCAAACTCGTGTCCATTGAGTCAGTGATGCCATCCAACCATCTCATCCTCTGTCTCCCCGCTTCTCTTCCTGCCTTCAGTCTTTCCCAGCATCAGGATCTTTTCCAATGAGTCAGCTCTTTGAATCAGGTGGTCAGAGTATTGGAGCTTCAGCTTCAGCATCAGTCCTTCCAATGAATATTCAGGACTGATTCCTTTGAGATTGACTGGTTTGATCTCCTTGTTGTCCAAGGGACTCTCGAGTGTCTTTTGCAGCCCCACAGTTCGAAAGCATCAATTCTTCTGCGTTTAGTCTTTTGTATGGTCCAGCTGTTACATTGTAAATGACTGGCTAATTCAAAAACCTTCTCTCCCTGCAATCGCACACAGTTGGGTGATGCTATCCTTCTGTTTCCCCAGACAAGCCAGACCCCCCAGCCGGCACGCCTTGTGCCTCTGACATCCGAAGTTCCTCACTGACCTTGTCCTGGTATGGCTCCTCGTATGATGGGGGCAGCGCCGTACAGTCATACAGTGTCGAGATCTGGGACTCAGTGGACAAGACGTGGAAGGAACTAGCCACGTGCCGCAGCACTTCTTTCAACGTTCAAGACCTGCTGCCTGACCGAGAGTATAAATTCCGTGTGCGTGCAATCAATGTCTATGGAACCAGTGAGCCAAGCCAGGAGTCTGAACTCACAGCCTTGGGAGAGAAACCTGAAGAAGGTAAGCTGCCTTCCTTTCCTCACTGGCTTGAGATAAATGTCCATAACTTACTTTGTGTGTGTAGAAGTCTGTATGGAGATGGATACAGGGGAACTGGCAAGACTTTACTGGTGACTGTCAGGGTCTTTTGGGATCTTGCTTTCCAATGTTGTAATGCTGAGCATTACTCTAAAAGAGGTACCTGTGATCTTTCACAAAAAATTTCACAAAGAATATTGAACCAGCAATTTTGATACAGTGCCACCAGGGGGCGATGGTGTGTTAATCAGGAGTACAGTCCTAGAAAGCTGGAATTCAGGTAGACCTACATACAGTTTCAGCGTCTTCCCCTACCATCCCTCTCCCTCCTTTCTTGCACTCCTGTTTGAGGGTCTACTCAGTGTCAGGTACCTAGGAAATGAAGACCACTAAGAGCAGAAGTTTAAAATCTAACAAGGAGGACAGCTGTGAAGACTGTAGTTAAGACCATCTTGAGATGGGCCACATCCTTTTGATATTATAGCGGTATAAACAAATTGTGGAGATACAGCAGAAAGCATGAATAGTTTTGCTATAAAGCTTGGGAAAGACTTCCTAGATGTAATACTTACACTGAGTCTTGGAGAAAGGAATAGGATTCCAAGAGGCAGGTCAGATAGAGAGAAGCATTCCTTGCAAAGGAAACAATGTGAGCAAAGGTACAAACTGGTAGAAACACATATCATTTTGAGACTCTCATATGTGACCAGGAGAATATGCTGTGTGAGATAGAATAGGAGGAAGCAACACAAAAAAGATAGTCTAGATAAAATTGTGAGTTATCAAAGGTTTTAAAGTAGGGGCTTGATATAGTTAGATCTTTTTTTTTTTTTTTTTTTAAGAGTTTGAGGAAGTGTAGACCTTTACAACTCAAGGTGTGGTCTGGACCAAAAGTCTTGGGATCCTGGGAACTTGTTAGAGATGCAGATTCTCCACGACCCCCACCCCCTACTTCCCTAATAATTTTGAACCTTCATTTTAACATCATCCACCCTCAGCCCCCCATGGATTCATATACACATGAAAGTTTGAGAAGCACTGGAGTGGATGGGATGGAGGGTGAGGTTGAAGTCAGTAAGATACTGATTGGGCCTCTCTGTTGTAGTCCAGGAGAGGATAGTAAGGGAACTTTAGGAGGTAGGATTGACCATTCCTAATGACTCATTGGAAAAGTCTCTGATGCTGGGAGGGATTGGGGGCAGGAGGAGAAGGGGACAACAGAGGATGAGATGGCTGGATGGCATCACCGACTCGATGGACATGAGTTTGAGTAAGCTCTGGGAGTTGGTGATGGACAGGGAGGCCTGGTGTGCTGCGATTCATGGGGTCGCAAAGAGTTGGACACGACTGAGCAACTGAACTGAACTGAACTGAATCACTTCTTGGGCAGGGAAAAGTTAGAAGAGTCTAAGATTACTCCCACATCCTGGCTTGTAACTAAACACAAATTCAGGAGCCATTTAGAGATTATTATGTTTCATGGTGGCTAACATATTTAACACTTGCTATTAATATATAGCCAGATTAAAGCATTTTCCATGCATTATTTCACACATCTAACTCAATGAAGTAGATACTGTTATTACCCGCCTTTTACAGATGGGTTACTGAGGTTTAGAGGAATGAAGCTATTTGCCCAAGGTCACAAAGCTTGAAAATGGTGTGCTGAAGCTTGAACTCAGAGCTGTCTGACCCTGAGCCTGAGTTCCTTTGGTTACACTGATGGAGGAGGTCAGGCTGCCTCTTAGTGACTTAGAGGTTAGATAGCAGGGAGTCCCGAGGAGGTGGAGTCTCTGGTTTTGAGGTGTCTGAGGGCTGTCCACAGGGAGGTGTCTTCAGACTGTTGAATGGTTGAGTCCAGAGCTCAGGAGAAAGGTTTAAGCTCCAGCTCTCTTCACTATTGAATTGGTAATTGAAGCCATGGGCATCAATGAGGGCAGAAAGAAAGTCAGCACTGACACAGAAATGAAGAAAACTGCATGACCCGGAGAAAGGCCTAAGAGGGGGAAGAAGCAAGGGGCGGTTGCTGTGTTGCAGAAACACAGGAAGCAGCAAGTGGCAAAGGGGAAAGAGATGAGGACGCGGGAGGATGTCTGGGTTTAACCCTTTGCTGTGCAGTGATCTTTGAGAGCAAAGTCCATAGCACTTCTGTGCATGCTCAGTCACTCAGTGGTGTCCAACTCTTTTGCTATCCCATGGACTGCAGCCCATCAGGTTCCCCTGTCCAAGGGCTTTTCCAGGAAAGAATACTGGAGTGGGTTGCCATTTCCTATTTCAGGGGATCTTTCCGACCCAGAGATGGAACCTGCATGTCCTGCATTGGCAGGCGGGTTCCTTACCAATGAGCCACCTGGGAAGCTTCCATGGGGTAAAAAATGGTTGGCCTGCGGCTAAGGAATGAATGGAAGAAGGAGGCCTATGTGGAATGCCACTTCAAGAAGTGTCCTGTGAACAGAAGAAAACAAGTGCTATGAATTTAAGATGGAGGCAAGGTTGGGGGCAGGAAGGAAAGGGGGAGGGAAAGCAAGCAAAAGGGCTCTAGGAGAGAATAAACTTGAAGATGTGAGGTAGAGAGGAGACTAAAGGACCAGCTCAACAGAATGCGGAGAAGGCAAATGGCACCCCACTCCAGTATTCTTGCCTGGAAAATCCCATGGACGGAGGAGCCTGGTAGGCTGCAGTCCATGGGGTCGCCAAGAGTCAGACACCACTGAGCGACTTCACTTTCACTTTTCACTTTCATGCATTGGAGAAGGAAATGGCAACCCACTCCAGTGTTCTTGCCTGGAGAATCCCAGGGACGACGGATGTCGGGGTCACACAGAGTTGGACACGACTAAAGTGACTTAGCAGCAGCAGCAGCTCAATAGAGTGAGAGCCTGAAGTCACCCTTATAGCCAGAGGTGTCGTTAGTGTGGAAACTGTCATGACAGGGTCACCGTCTTTAGTTTTAAATTTTAGGTTTAAGATAGATATTAAACTTTACTCTCAAGTTAAACAAGGGCTCCAGAGAGAAAGTTTGGAGGATGCCAATGGAAAACACACCAAATTTACAATTTTGCCTGTGCGGTCCTGTCTTGGGGGCCTTTGCCCAGACAAACCCTGGAGATACCTGGAGATCAGGCCTCTGTGAGAGCTACAGCATGCTAGGTGGGGTTGGGGGGAGACTCTGGAGGCCCCCCCAGGGCAGCCCTGCCAGCCTCTGCAGTCTCCCGGGGCTCCTGCCACTAGCTGCTCACAAATGCCTGCTGAGAGAAACAGAGCAGCACAACTGCCATCTGCTGCCGTATGACTCCCCCCTTTGATGTAAGCAGAGTGGGAGCAAACTGGTCAGAGTGGGGGTGCCAGGACAGGTGGCCAGGTTCCAGTCTGCATGTTTTTAGAATAGTACTTTGTCCAAGAAGACGACTCCCCACCTCTTGGGAAAGTGACAGAAAGGGGATAACATGGCAGTGAGACACACATTAGGTGGAAAGGAAAGCTTCCAAGGTCCTTTATAGCATACACCAGGAGAGACTGCAGAATCCTTGATGAGCCCCACACAGAAGGCCAGAGGCCACAGAAGCTGCGAGTTTGGCTCTTAAGAGGCCTGGACAGCAGCTTCCAGGACTGCGAGGATGGTCTGTGGAGAGGAGGGCTGAGATCACTTGGCTCCAGGCAGGTGTCTCCTCCCTTCTTCCCCACAGTCAGTTGAAACTGCCCCCCTGCCCACCTCCCCACCCCCTCACCCCCCGCAACACGCACACACACACACACTGTGGTTCTTAAATTCTCCTCCTGGGGTCCATCCTGGCTGGGAGCAGACAAATGTTGAAATGTTGAAATCACCTGCAATCCAGAGGGGGTTCAGGCCACTCAGGGCTTCCAGGCTGGCAGCTCCCACCCTCAGAGCCAGCTGAATGGTCTCAGGGGGAGGAAGGGAAGGGGCAGAGCAGCACATCCTCTAAGGGACCGAGGGTGGGGGAATGGGAGGGTAAGGGGGTGGGACTTCCAAGTAAAGCTCTCTGTGGACTGTTCAGATGCCTGTTAGTTATAGCCAGGGTTGATTGTCTCTCTTCTTTTTAAAAGTGCCTTGGGTCTCAGTCTATGTGTGTGTGTGTGTGTGTGTGTGTGTGTGTGTGTGTGTGTGTGTGTGTGTGTACATGTACATGTGTAGAAGCAGGATGGGGTAAGTGATTATGGTAGGTCATTGCTGTGAGCCAGTGGGGTCTGATCATCAGAAAGGCAATGCCAGGGAGCCCTACTTACTCTAATCTAAGCCCCACTCACGTTGGCTCTCATCTTCCCCACCGCTACCACGGCCCCTCTTCCCTCCACTTCAGCAACTTTAGTCCTTGGCTTCATCCTGACCTCTCAGCTCCATCCCAGCCCTCACTCTGCATTCGCCCTTCACCTGTCCTGTTTTCCCAGCCCTGAGAGGGTGCTGGGGATACAGTGGAGGACACAGCACAGCATAGAGGCCCCCACCCAGCTCCAGTGGCCTCCTTATGCCTGGGCCACCTCTCAGACAGGCTCTCTAACCTGACAGCTCTCTTCCTTGACTTCCCAAACCTGGCTAAACTAGCACCTCCCCTCCCCCCTACCCCGAAAACAGCCACTGTCTCCCATCCCCCCCCCAGGAATCTCCACTCCCACCCTCTCCATCCCCCCCAGGAAGCTCCACTCAGCTCTAACTCCTAAATCCACATCATCCTTGCTCCTGATCCTAATTTGTTCTAGTCTGTATGCGTGCATGCATGCTCAGTCGCTGAGTTGTGCCTGACTCTTCGTGACCCCATGGACTGTACCCCGCCAGGCTCCTCTGTCCATGGGATTTTTCAGGCAAGAACACTGGAGTGGGTTGCTATTTCCTCCTCCAGGGGATCTTCCTGACCCAGGGATCAAACCTCTGTCTCTTGACAGGCAGATTCTTTACCACTGGGCCACCTGGGAAGCCCTCTAGTCTGTAAAGTTGTTAGCAAACAGCTGTGATAGAGGCATCTTGCAGAGTAAGGGCTTCCTTGAGCCCCAAGGGTAGTTAGAGATGTAGAGCCCCCAGAGATGCAAGGAAGATCAGCAGCTCACCCAGTGCAGGGGGTGGGGTGCTGACCACGGCCAACCTCCCGAAGACGGGGGCGCCCTCTAGTGTCCACCGGGGGCACAGCAGCACCCCGCTGAGCAAAGGGACCACTCTGTCCAGGGAGCCCGCTCGGCACATGCCCTGTGAGGGCAGGAGCACCATGCCGCACCTCTCCCAAATGCCACTCCAGGGGGATGGGACTCATCTGACTGCAGAAATATCCCAGAAACATATTCCAAATAGTTCTTGCACTTAACTCTTGCATCTCACAGCTCTGAGTAGATTTTTTGTTTTTTAATATTTCATTGAAGTTCTTCCAACTGCAATTTAGCTCCTTCCTCAGTGGAAAGATGGCTGCCGAATGGCCACCTCTCTCATTACTGCCCCTTGATGCTCAGAGAGCTTGACTAACTGAACTGTGGTCTTTCTCCCGCTCCTCTGGGACTCTTCCTCACGTGACCCTTCCCCCTGCGAACAGAGTGGAGGCAGGACAAGAAGGAAGAGGAGGAAGGGAAATGTCTCAGCCTGGAGCCTCCGTCCACGTCCCACACAGAGGACGGGTTGCCATGTAGCAGTGAGACAGAGACAGAGGCGTGGGTTCCCTGAGACTGAGCTGTGTCCCTGCAGCCATGGATCAGGAAGGCACTCTGCATTTTGACTGCTAAGGAGAAAGGCAGGAGGTGAGGGTAGGTGTGGTGTTTGAGGTGACGGCAGCTAATTCCACTTCTAACTGGTGTCAGAGAAATGGGGAGAGGCGAGTTCTAGAACTGCCTATTTCAGGGCAACCTGGAAGATGCCTCTGGGGGACAGGTTGTTGGAAAGCCCCTCGAGGGCTCACAGTACTGCTGCTGCTCCTTCACTAGGGGAAGACAGACCATTTCTCCTGGAGATTCCAGGTCAAGAAAGCTTGCCTCTCTGTCCTTTCCCATCCTGCTGCCCATTTCACACCAGCATGTGTGGTGTGGGGACCGAAAGGTCAAGAGAGGTCAAACCACTGTCTCAGTTGGGGCCTCCTGACGATGCCCCATCAGGACAATGGAGTTCCCTGACACTAAATGTAGTTATTATCATTAATATTTTGTCTCTAAGTCCCCGTCCAGTAACTGGCATCCACGGGTGCTTTGTTAGTGATTGAATGGATATTGAATCTCTTGCTATCTTAAAGTCCTGTTTGAAATACCATTGTTGAACTCAGCAGAACATTTCTTGAACCTGTTTATTCTTCTTATGGTAACTCTTGAGATGTGATTTCCATATGCCTACAGCCTTCCTCCTATATGGGATGTAACACTAAGTTGTTCTCCCAAGTTATAATATTCATTAGTTGGTGAAAGTTCATAACCCTAACCTTACCCTTGGCTATTGTGATTTTTTTTTTTTAACCATGTCTGCTTTAGGGTCCTTTCCCAACTAGAGAGGCCTAACCCTTTCTGACTGTCTTCACATGGCAGCTCTTCCTGTCAATGACCCATACTTCTTCCAGCTCCATCAAGACTGCCTAACAGACAGCATTCCAGGATCATATGACCCCAGGTTCTACCAAGGGGAGAATAATGATACCTATTTGCAGCCAGAGCACATTTCCCCAGTGACAGCATTCTGTTGGCCAGAGCAATTGGTTGAGGAACTGGGCTCCCATTTTTTGTTCTAACTAGATTCCCTAGTGGGCTTCCCTGGTGGCTCAGAGGTTAAAGCATCTGCCTGGAATGCTAGAGACCTGGGTTCGATCCCTGAGTTGGGAAGATCCCCTGGAGAAGGAAATGGCAACCCACTCCAATACTCTTGCCTGGAGAATCCCATGGAGGGAGGAGCCTGGTATGGCTACAGTCCATGGGGTCGCAAAGAGTCGGACATGACTGAGTGACTTTACTCACTCACTCAGATACCCTAGGACTTGTCAGGCTGAAAGTTTGAATGATCCAATTCTCCCTGACAATGTGACTCCATTACTACCTTCCAGGTGTGTTGCTCTCACGTACGTTCTGGTCGGCTATGAATTTGACAGTGTCACTCTCAACTCTCAAATCTGTGATTTGATTTGATCAGTTATACTCACATCCTGGGAATTTCTGTGAACCCCACCACTAATCTGAGAGTCCCCATTGATCTTGTTGTTTTTTTATTTTTCCCTGGCCTTTTCCTTTATGTAATAAATATTGCTTCCAATCCCACTTTTGTTTGGTTTTTAAAACTAAACTTCACCCACAGTGTTTTCAGAACTCTAAACAAATCATAGCCTCTCTTGTTCCTGCTCATGTGCTTATAATCTCTTTTAAGACTCTTTTCTAGTAAGGGGTCCTTATCTGGTATGGGAACTGTGTGGCTTTTCTCAGGTTGTCTGCTTAGATTTCAGTAATTTGTTCTGCCCTCAGCTGAACAGAGGGGCTCACTGTCTACAGTTCTGAGCTGCACCTTGTCCCTGACCCACACCTTCATCCTATTTGTGAAGCTGAGCCCGCTCCCATACAACCCCTCCCTGCTGGGCAGCATCTAACAAACCCCTCCACCCCATCTGCTCTGGTCTTCCTTCTACCTACCGTCCACTTCCTATCCTCAGTCTTGCTCTGTTGGGACTTTCAGCAAATCGCACCCTTTTCCCTCATCTTGTGCCTAGACACACACACACACACACACACACACTCTAGAAATCTTTGTCCTCCTTCTATGGCTTCGCCGGGTCCTTCCACATCTTCTGGAAGCCTCCCTTGGCTCCCGCTGTCAAGGACACAGTCCACATCATGGCCAAGTGGCACCTAGAACATCAAAAAGCATGGACTCCAGGGCTAGCCAGGGACCCTAGAAATCACCCAGAAATACAGTGTTTTCCTTTTACAGATGAGGAAACTGTAGCTCAGGAAGCAAAAGGTACTTGGCCATGGTCAAGAAGCCACAATGGCCCTATAGAAACAAATTATACTAAAGCAAAGGAAGACCAGGACCTCGGGACTGGGTGTGTTCCTCTGGACACTCATGTCTCTCTTCCCACCCTGACACAGTTGTGTGAACGGCCAGCATGGGCTGCTCATGTGCCTCCTTGCTGGCTTCCTGCATGACATTACCCTTCTCACTGTATTCCATTATTTCCTCTAAGACACAGCTCAGTGGCTCCTTCTTCCCAGATTGATTGCTCTGACTTTATACTTACCCGGCTTGGGTCACTTTCCTCCATTGTCTACTCAGTTTGTGTGGCAGTAACATGTGCTTCACCATATAACACTCATAATGAATATTTCAAGTATATGTATATTTGCCTCTCCAACTAAATTATAAGCTCCAAGAAATCACACCATGATGGAGAGATCACACCATCTGTATTTTGTTTTGTATACCCACAATCACTGGCAAGATATCTGGTACATGGCTGGAATTCCATAAAAAGCTCAGTAAATGGATAAATAGATTTGATACTAGTAGCAACTATAAGAGGAGAAGGCAATGACACCCCACTCCAGTATTCTTGCCTGGAAAATCCCATGGACGGAGGAGCCTGGTAGGCTGCAGTCTGTGGGGTCACTCAGAGTCGGACACAACTGAGCGACTTCGTTTTCACTTTTCACCTTCATGCATTGGAGAAGGAAATGGCAACCCACTCCAGTGTTCTTGCCTGGAGAATCCCAGGGATGGGGGAGACCGGTGGGCTGCTGTCTATGGGGTCGCACAGAGTCGGACACAACTGAAGCGACTTAGCAGCAGCAGCAGCAGCAACTCTAAGTTGCTGACTTTTGAGGGAGAGTAGAAAGGGACTCTCTGGGTTGTCTGTAGGTTCTAGAAACTAGAAAAATGTGAAAACGGACATGTCTAGGAGACCTTGAGGATAGAGAGATGGGGCTGGAGGAAGGGCTGGGGGAGGAGAGGCTGGGCGGGGTGAGGAGGCCCGGGCCTGCCAGTGTATATGTGGCCCTGTTGCAGTGTGAAGCCTCTGATCCCATGGCAATGCCCAGAGCTCTGGGCTTAGAGTCTCGTGCTTGGGAAGGCTGAAGCCAGACAGGGCCCCCAGCTTGCTTAGCTCTCGGGGCCTTCAATACTAATCACCTGTATCCTCTCTGCCCCCAGAGCCGAAGGACGAAGTGGAGGTGTCAGATGATGGTGAGTGCTGGGCCCTGTCCTTGGGTAGACTCGAGGGGTGGATGGGGGTGAGGAGGGATCTGATGGCTCACACTCACCCCGCCCCAACCCTGCAGATGAGAAGGAGCCTGAGGTCGACTACCGGACCGTCACGGTCAATACCGAGCAGAAAGTGTCCGACTTCTACGACATCGAAGAGAGACTAGGATCGTAAGTGGAGTGGGAAGTGGAGTGGGTCCCCTTCTGGACCCCAGAGTGAGGATGGCGCTGGCCCCGAGGTTAAATTCCATGCCTCCTCTTCCTGTCCTTTCCTGGGTTCTGCCAACTCCCCCAGACTGAGGTTCTGGGAAGACTTGACCTGCGAGCACCCACAAAAGCATTGCATGCCCAGGGCTCTCTTAGGAGCTGCTGTGCCCAGGGCTCAACTCTGCAAGCTTGAGCAGGTCTTTCCTTCTCTGCACACCTGCCCCCATGCATCCCCCAGGACATAACCCAGGGCAGCCAGGCTGGCTTGGCCTGTCTTTAGGATCCCTTCCCTTGGATCTGTGCTGCCATTCAACCGGTCTAGCTTTAGTGCTGTAGCAAAATATGCCCACTTGATACACAGCTCCCATCATCACCCCTCACTTTGTGAGCTCGGTCCACAGTCTTTGCTCAGCTTCCCTGGGCTGTGGAGACACCAATGGACTCAGACCCCAACACTGAGGCCTAGGCACAGCCAGGCTGTCCCCACTAGCAGAAGCAGCATCCAGGGCCTCCTGCCTCCCTCTGACCATCTGTCCTTGGAGGAGGATGGAAGGTGGAAGAAAAAAGAATGGGGCTCAGCTTTTATTTCCGGAGGGTTTCTGGCAAATAAAGGAGTGCCATCAACCTCATAAGAGTCCGAACAAGGCCCTTGTGCTGTGGCAGGCGTGTGGTCAGAAGAGTGCCACCACCCATCACCGCAGTGGGAAGCAGGGGCCTTGCTGGGCTGTCTCCATGGCCCTGGTGCTGAAAGTGTGTGGAGGGAAGGCAGTCGTCCAGAAATTCTCTGTATTTGGGGAGGACTTCCTCAACCTGATGTCATGGATCGCTTTGGGGGGAAAGGAAAAAAAGTCTGTTGCTAAGATTGAGGCCTCAGCCCAAGGAGATCAGTCCTAAAAGAATAGCAAGGACTTCCCTGGCAGTCCAGTAGTTAAGAATCTGTGCTTCCACTGCAAGGGGCATGGGTTCAATCCCTGGATGGAGAGCTAAGATCCCACATACCATGGTGCGGCCAAAAAAAGAAAATATTTACTAATAGAACAGCAAGACTAGACAGAGTTTGGGTAAGAATGTGGGGCCAGACACAGGCTGACATTGACCAGTGATGGAGAGCAGATTTGTCAGCCTTAGCAATGTGCTTCATTGATCTAGAGCAGGGACTGGCAAACTTTTTCTGTAAAGGGCCAGATAATGGATATTTTAGGGTTTGTGGGCCAATTCGGCACTGCAACTCCTGCTCTGCTCCTGAAACCCAAAGGCAGCCACAGACAATGTGGGTGCAAATGCGCATGGCTGTGTTCCAGTAAAACTTTATTTATAAAAAGAGGAGGAGGGGCCAAATATGTCCCACAGGCCATCGCTTGACCATCCCCAGCTGTTTGGTGGACAGCTGGGCTAAACTGCCTTTTCTCTCTTCCTTTCATTCACAGTGGGAAATTTGGACAGGTCTTTCGACTTGTAGAAAAGAAAACTGGAAAAATCTGGGCAGGGAAATTCTTCAAGGCGTATTCGGCCAAAGAGAAAGAGAACATCCGGCAGGAGATCAGCATCATGAACTGCCTGCACCACCCCAAGCTGGTCCAGTGCGTGGACGCCTTCGAAGAGAAGGCCAACATCGTCATGGTCCTGGAGATGTGAGTGGCCTGTCGAGGGGTGGCCCAGGCACGGTGGGTCCGGGAGCCGCTCCTGTTCCTCCCCTACTGTCCCACCCCCACCCTACCCCTCCGCTGTGATGTACACGGCACTCTGCAGCCCGTCTGGCCAGGTGCTGACCACTCAGAACAGCCCACTGTGCACGGCGCTGGTCCCGACCCGCTGCCCTCTCCTGCCCTCTGCTCGGCTCCAGAACACACTGTTGGGTCCTTGAAGACCCCTTTTCCCCCTCACCTCCCTGTGAAAGGCCAGGGCTCCCCCTATGCCGCCTCGGTTTCATTCAGGGCATTCTGACCTAAGGTGGCTTTAGAGCAGAAGTGGGGGATAGAGCCGGTGAGACAGAAGGGGGCCCAGGGTTGGGAGCTCAGCCTTGCCCCTGTCCTCTGCTCTGTCCTGCGTGCCCCTGGTCCACACTGATATGCTCTCTCTCCACCTCTCAGTCACCCAAGAGCAGTGCTTTCTGACCTGGCTTGTACAGAGGCCGGGAGATGATCAGATGACATTCAGTCAAGGTTTTCCTGGATTCTGTTGTTTCTTGAAGTCCCAACCTTCTCTTTCTTCGCTCTGAGCTGCTGGTCTGTGTGTGCATAAACACACACACATACACACGACAGACACATACACACAAACACACACTCAAATGCACATGCTAGAATTGGTAAGCCAGGCATCCTCCACAGTGTGTATTTTTTAATCATTTCCTCGCCTTTTTATAATCTGAATTTTTAAAGTGTATGATACAATCATATAAAAAAATATAAGAAAATATACAATGAAAGTCTCATTCCCACACCTGCCCCCCATCTATCCCTCATCACCACTGGTAATGAATTTTGTTAGTTCTGTCTGTGTCCTTCCAAAGTTTCTTTATTGCAATGCAATTATTTGTTATTTATAGATATAATTCATATATATTTTCGTATTTCTCACCTCTTAACCCAAAGAGAAGCTGCACTCAATATTCTATACTTGGTTTTTTTGCATTCAACAGTGTGTCTTGGAGAGGCCCATACCAGTAGCCGTGGTTTCCTCATTCTCCCTTCTCCCTGGGATCTCATTGTGTGCATAGATCACAGTTTATTTGTCTTCTTTTGATAGGGGCCTGGATAGTTTCCAGGCTTTTGCTTTACAAAAAGGCAGTGTTTGTAACCTTGTACATACATCTTTACCCTCATGCCTGCTTTACATCCCATAGAATAAATCCCCAGAAGTGTGGGAGTGCTGAACAAAGGACATATGCATTTGAAAGCTTTAGCAATATTCTGAAATTGCCTCCAGCATCCTTGAATTGCTCATCCCAAGACTCAGGGATCTCAGTGCTTTGGAGAGGACCCTGTTAACATCTCAGGGTTCTTTCCTAGGAAAGTGAGGCCTGCGAGGCAGCCCCAGTTTGAGGAGTGACTCCCTGCACTTCTTGAACCTTTTGGTGTGTTTCCTTTCAGTCTGTCCTCGGGGAGGGCAGTCATGGTGAAGAGACAGAGCAATCTTGAGTCTGAGCAACCTCACTCCAATCCCTGCTCCACCTCTTGTTGTATGACCTTGAATAAGTTACCCAAGTGTGCCAGTCATTAGTTTTATTATCTGTAAAAGGAGGCTGTAAACCACCCCATGAATAACGTGGGGCTTAGATGGAATAACATGTGTCAGGCAGAGGCTCTATACTGCGAGTTATTCTTAGGAGTATGATGTGTTGACTTTTTCTATATCCCAGTCTTTTCTCCACTTAAAATTATTTTGTGAGCATTTTAACACACAACTGAATCTGTGGAAATCCTACTTTTCAGGAAGCCTGGGGACAGTTTCTTTGACTGTTGAGCTGTGATTAGCTGTAATGATTCTGTAATTAGGAAATCCTTCCAGTGAAGAGCAGCATTTGATGAGACTCCCTTTTTAAATTCTGCAGTTCTGTGCAACTTTCACACAGATTCAAAGAAAATCCTCATTCATCACTTGGAATCAGTTTTCAACCCCAAATTCAAACTTCCCTCCACGCTTCTAGGGAAGATTGAGCCCGAGTCCATGGCCTCACTCGTCACGCCCTCACAAGAGCCGTGTGGGCTGCTGCTCTTCACATTTATTGTAGAGCAGGTTTGGTCCGGGCAGTGTGGGCATGTGGGGACATGTGAAGAAATGTCTCATCTTTAGAAGTTAAACCTTGAGCAAGTTCATGAGAAGGTGCAGGAGGGGGTAGGAGGCAGCCCAGCCTGGGTGAGGCCGGGCAGCAGCACCAGTGGGCAGAATACCATACTTAGCTTGGAATTGGGACTTGGCAAGCTGGATGGAAAATGTTGGGAGGAAACGTAAGAAGGCTTCATCTGGTCTGGCTTTCATCCCTCTGCCCCACGCCTCCCCCGTGGACAGGGGTGAGTCTTCCATGCACAGACACCAGATGATTCTCCTGCACTTGGAGTAAGGAGCTTGCCCCTTGATAGGAGCTCGACTAAAGATGAAGGAGTAGATTGATACTCCACCTGTCCTTCCCTTCCAGCTTATATAGACCTGGCCATTGACAGGGAAAAGGTTGGCTTTCAGCAGTACAGTTTGCTCTTCCCCTTGTTTGATGGAGAAACAGAGTAAGAGAAGGACAATCCCTGATGATACAGAAAAATGAAACTGTATTCCAGGGTCCCAGCTTCCAGATCAGCTGCCTCACATACACTGAGAAATCAGAGGTAAAGCATCTTCAGCCTTTCTGACCTCTGATTACAGGACAAGCCCCCATCACTGTAGCAGTGTTTCTCTGTTACAAGGGTTCCTTCAGACTCCTCTTCAGGGAGTCAGGGGTCGTCCTTGTGGGACATTCCAAGTGGTGGTAGGACCCTGAGCACCCAAGCAGATGCAGCTTAGGCTGAGTCATCCGTTGCCCGCCTTACCTTTGTGCTACCATTGGCAAAACTGATCGAAGGAGAAGCAGCTGGCGGCCATGACACAGGAGAGGGTCAGGGTGTGGAGCCCCATGGAGTGGCATCCTTCTGGCTGCCAACAAGGGCTGGCCATTATCTGCAGTTGGGGGATAAATACAGTCCCTTGGGATAAGGCGGGTATTCATTAGTTCATTCACTCTCGCTCTCACTGTTAATCTATTAAGTATGCATTTCCTTGGCCCAATCTTGGCCTGTGGCTTTATCCCATTTCTGTGGATGGTAGCTTCTTTCCATCCACAGTCTTGAGCATTTGGAAGAGAAACCTATACAGAAACAATAATCCTATTTGTGTAAGTCCTACTACCATCCTTGAAAATGAACCACAGGAACAGTTTTCAAAATACATTAAATAGATTTGAATTGGTGTGAATATATATACACCTCTGTTGAATAGGCTACCTCTAGAAGTGCAGCAGTAACCATCTCCATGGCTCAGATTTCTACCACTCATTGCCACAGACATTCCCAAGAATGCTACCAAAAAAAAAAAAAAAAAAAAAAAAATGGTTGCTTGCTTTTTCAGAATATTTAAAACCAAACATTTTGGGATACCTTGTCTGTGCCAGATATTGCCAGGTATAAACAGGGATCTAGAGATGAACCAGACTTTTTCCAGACATGTTCACAAACAACATTAAAAGAAAGTAGACTTGATGCAAAAAGTTCAGAAATGAGACTGTGGGAACCCCCAGAAGGAATGATCATATGATAAAATCAAGAGTGATTTCTCAGGGGACGTGAATTTCAGCTGGCCTCCCAGGAGTGGTAATTGAGTAAACCAGTATTTCTCAAACTTATCTGATGATAAGAATGACCTGGGGTATTCATTGAAAATATGGATCACAGACCCTGCCAAGATTTTCTAAATCAAAATCTCCAGGAGAGAAGCTTGGGAGTCTGTATTTTCAACTAGAACCTCTTCTGCAACTGATTGTTTTAAAATAATAATAATAATTAAAATTATTGAGCACTTACTATATGCCAGGCACTTTTCTAAACACTTTACCTGAATTAATTCATTCAGTCTTCACAGAAACCCTGTGAGGTGGTACTGTTTTTACTGACATCTTGCAGATAGAAAAGGGCTCAGAGATGTTAAGAACAGCCTGAAACCTAGGAAGTTACGAAGGGAAATTAGATTTAGAGCCTGGGTGGAGAGCAATAGAAATGAAGGGTTTGAGGACAGAGGCGCCACCTCCCGGCCACGCAAGGACCTCCGTCTCAGTTGGTTCTAGCACCCTCTAAGGCGTTGGTTCCAGCACCCTCCAGTGGCCACTGGAACAAACCGACCTTTACCAGTTCAGAAGTGAAAGTCTGTCCTGTGGTGATGGAAGCCTGCAAAGGCTTCAGGGGTCCCATGGGCCCCATTGTGCATCCTTGTCTGTCTCTCCCTCAAGGGTCAGTAACAAGATCCATTTGACCTGTTTCAGGTTGTCAAATGATAATTAACATGTTCTGAGCACCCACTGTATGTCAGGCATGTTTTACAGAAGTTCCTTCATTCCTAACTACTATGGTCTAGGGACAGGTTAAGTAACTTGCCCACTGTCACACAAAGTCAGGATTCAAGCTCAGCTCTTTCTCATCTTTATGATGACTTCCCTTGGAAGAGGACAGGCCTAGAAAGAAGCCCACTCAGCTTTGTTCAGCTGATGGATCTATAGGCCATTGTGGAAAAGAGCGTGCTGGTGTCTGGATGCTACATAAGTTACCAAGGAGAGCTTTAAACTTTCTGAGCAAGGAAGGTGGGTTGGAGGGCTGGGAGAGAGGCCCCATGTATTTGCACTGAAGGGAAACATGTTGGCTGGCTGTAGCCTCTGGGCCAATCCTTAGCAAAAGGTGCCCACTGCAGGCCCCAGAACCACCACGGCCAGGATCCAAAGTCTATCCAGGCAGGAAGGATGTACTACACTCCCAGCCTAAGCCAGGGAGCTAATGAGACAAGTTAGCTATGGCTGGAGGAGTAAACTGATGCTATAGGCCTAGCCAGAGGAAGCAAATTGGTCACAACTGCAAGTATTAACATATTGAGTTACAGCCAATGAATTTTCGAAAATGTGCTGAAGCTCCTTATTATTGGAGATATTTTTCTGTTTCTGGCTTTGTGAAGCCACTGCTTACAGAGACTGTGAGTATTTTAAGCTTCAGTTCTTTATGGCTGAAAGACATGGCTGGAGAACAGGATGGTCCCTCACATCTACAGTCATCTGGGGAAACGGGCTACCTGGCAGTTACCCTTTCTGCTCAGGAGAGCATTGTGGATCTCTCAGCTCAGGAGAGCATTGTAGATCTCTCAGCTCATGACCACCTCTGAAATTGTCCAGCCTAGATGTTTCCCTGAATCCCCCCAAGGCTTAGCAAGCACAGGCAGGGTCCCCCACGCAGGAAACCAGGAGGCCTGTGTCCTTCTCACACAGTGGAAGATTGAGATCCATATCATGGGGCAGTGGCCTAGAACTCAGAAAGCTGCAGAAAATGCCCAGCACCCCCAACCCCTGGGCGTTTCTGCCCTTGACCCTTCCCCCAACCTGCCCTTGGCCAGTCTCCCTGCTCCGATGGTCTGAGTGCCCTCTCTGTCCCCGCAGCGTGTCTGGGGGCGAGCTGTTCGAGCGCATCATTGATGAGGACTTTGAGCTGACAGAGCGGGAGTGCATCAAGTACATGAAGCAGATCTCAGAGGGGGTGGAGTACATCCACAAGCAGGGCATCGTCCACCTGGACCTCAAGCCCGAGAACATCATGTGTGTCAACAAGACAGGCACCAGGATCAAGCTCATTGACTTCGGTCTGGCCAGGAGGTTGGGTAAGTCTGAGCCGCCTCTCCTGTTGTCACCAACAGATCATGGTAGTGGCTGTTTGTGTTCCATTCTGTGGGTATTAAGGGGGATGCACCAGATTGGAGCTGAGATCAGAGACCATGGAGACTGCCCCTCCCACTTACTAGCTGTGGGAACTTACATCTCAAATTATCTGTAAAATGGGATAATAATGGTACCCATCTCATAGAATTGTTAAGGGAATCAAATGAGCTAATACATTAGAATGCTAAGAGCAGTGCCTCGGGCATAGTAAGCACTGTATAGTAAAAGTCGCTCAGTTGTGTCCGACTCTTTATGACCCCATGGACTATACAGTCCATGGAATTCTCCAGGCAAGAATACTGGAGGGGGTAACCTTTCCCTTCTCCAGGGGATCTTCCCAGCCCAGGGATCAAACCCAGGTCTCCTGCATTGCAGGCAGATTCTTTACCAGCTGAGCCACAAGGGAAGCCCAAGAATACTGGAGTGGGTAGCCTATCCCTTCTCCATTGGATCATCCCGATCCAGGAATCAAATGGGGGTCTCTTGCATTGCAGGCAGATTCTTTACTAACTGAGCTATCAGGGACGCCCCAGTACTTATAGGTGTTAGCTATTTATTTTATTATTATGATTATTCTCACTCTGGTGCCTTCATCAGCAGAACATTTTGGTGATGGTGCATCCTACTGTCCAGTTTCCAGAGCACTTTCACATCCTTTCCTTCATTTGATTCTCAAAGCAACCCTGTGAGGTAGGCAGGGCAGATTTGTGAGCCTGTTTATAGACCAGGAAGCTGAGGTTCATGGTAACTTTGCCCAGCAAGTCCCACCACACAAGCTGTGGTGGAATCAAGCCCTAGGTCTAGGCCAGGGTCCTCTGAAGCATCTCTGCTGTTCCTGCACTTGTAGGAGGCAGGGCATGACAGGAAAAGGCGGATGGGAACTTAGTACCCAGCCCTGGAATCATTTTGGGGGGTGATGTTCCTTTATGGCTCAGAGGCACCACCTAGGGGTTATGGCTTTTCCTGACTAACCTCCCAGCAGCTCCTGGGAGGAGAGACGGGACGCTGCACGTGGAGAGGTGGTGTGAGGAGGGGGCACACGGCTCAGGAATCAGACTCCTGGGTTAGATCCTGACCACCGTTAACTGGGTGGGTGAATCAGTCCCTGGGCCTCCCTTTCCTCCTTAGGAAATGGGGGTCATGCTCCTTCTTAGGCAAGAGTATGAAACAGGAAAGTCCTCCTAAAGAAGGCAGCAGAGTACTAACGTCGAGTGCATGGTAGAGGTTATTGTCAAGCATAAGTCACAACCCCTGCATCGGGAAACTCATGGGAGAGACAGACACACAGAAGGCCATTCCATCTGGGGCAGGGCTGTAATGGGCTCTCCCCACTCCCCACCCCCACCCCAGACATTTGAGTTGCACATGCGTTTTGTCAGTTTCACTGGTGTGTCCGTGTACTTTTTCTGTGAGGAGACCATTGTTTCTGTGCCATTTTGCAAGGGGAGAGCCGCTGAAGGCCGGCCTGACTTGTATCCCTCCTGGCATCCACTCACCTCAGGTTGGCTTAGGGATGTTCCAGTGACTGATCACTCTCCATCCTGGTTGCAGAGAATGCGGGGTCTCTGAAGGTCCTCTTTGGCACCCCAGAGTTCGTCGCACCCGAAGTGATCAACTATGAGCCCATTGGCTACGCCACGGACATGTGGAGCATCGGGGTCATCTGCTACATCCTGTGAGTCCTGGGCCACACGGGGGAGGGCCCCAGGCTGCCCTGATGTTGGAGGGACCAGGGCAGGGCCCACCCAGAGTCAAGAGGGCCACAGGCTCCCAAGCCTCTCCTCGCCGCCCTGCCTCACTCCTATGCTCCTGGTGATGTCCACAGCCTGTGTCACACTTCTGTGGGAGGGTCTAGCTCCATGCACTAAGGTACCCATTCTGGGCCTGTCCTCATCCCTAAGGCTGGCCAGCCTGGGGCCTTTGGTCAGGAGGGCAGGAATATGGCTGGTGTTGTGTAATTTACCTTTGTGTGTGTTTGTGGGTCTGTAGAGAAGCAGAGAGGGAGCCTAGGTGCACATCTCCTGTGGGTGTCACCGTCATCCTCAGGGGACCGCACCCCATCCTCTTGGCAGCAGGACCTCACTGCCAGCCTCATCTCTTGAGTTCAGTATATGGACTGATTTGATGATAGAGCCTTTAGTGGGGCCAACAGACAATAGAAAGCTACTGTGCAGTGATTAGAAGTGGGACATTAGGTGGAAAATAGGGAGTCACTCATTTACAAATGCTGCAGAAAAGCAAGGAGGCCAGTGATCCAGACCAGGTCTGCAAAGACAGTAATCTGTGTGAATCCCCTGGGCCTCTCCTTAGATCACAGGTTCTGATTCAGAAGTTCCGGGGACCTGAGAACCTACATTTCTGACAGGCTGCAGGCATCTGATGGTGCTAGTCTGAGCACTACACTTTGAGCACCAGACCCTAGAGCACACCCTCTTGCTGGAATCTGGCTGATTCAGTCTCTGAAGTCCCAGGCCGCAAGCAGGCATTAACCTCAATGGAAACCTGAGCTTTGCGGCAATATACAGTTATGGGCTGGTTTCCCTGAAGCTGCAGCTGTGCATGTAATCATTTTGAAAAAAAAGTTCTGTCGTTAAAGCAAAAGGACAAATTAAACATTCTCATAGAAAACCTGAAGGAGACCTCTACAGTTACTTTCTTAGATCCCCCAGGTCTTTGGACTCCATTATGAGAAATGGCTTTAGGTGATTCTGTTGCACAGCTAGGTTTAGGAACCACAGTTACCAATGCTTTAGCAGAAGTGGAGTGATTTTTTTGGTGCAGTGAGGCATTTACATGTGCTCAGGAGTCTGACTCTCCCTGTGGTGTGTTAGGACGGCTTCCCTCCATTGAACCTGTATCACGGGTTCTGGACCCCAGAGAGTCATGTTCTTCTCTGCTCAGGGTCACCCCCACAGCACAGCCTCCCCCTAGGGCAGCAGAGGAGAAACTGTGGCCAGGAGTGCATCTCCAAGAGAAAGAGAGCTGAGGAGCAAAGAAGACTACACCAGACTCTATGGTTCTGGCCCCTTGGTAAATAGAGAGAGCCAGGCAGCCAGGGCTATACCAGGTTGGATGGTGCGCTCGCTGAGTCTTTCCCTGGGAGAGACACCTGACTCTTGAGAAAGTCTTTTGTCAGCTACCTGTGGCCTGGCTCTGTCCCTGGGTCCCCCTGCAGCCATCGAGGAGACTCATCTTACTGTCCCCATCAGTTTTCCCACTGGTCTAGGATCCGGATCATCAGTTTGGTCCTCAGGACAAACCTGGGAGTGGGGTGGGGCAGGGATTTGATCGTCATTTGACATTGAGGTCATGGGGCCTAAGGAAGCCCACATGGCCACCCACTTCCATAGTCCTGAGGGTGACCAGCTGTCCCAGTTCAGCATCACTGCCAGGTTTCCCAGGATATGGGGCTTTCAGTGCTGAAGTGAGGACCACCCTGGGCAAACTAGGAAGACTGGTCTTCATGCAGGTCAGGGCCAGAGCAGTGACTAGATGCTCAGTGAACATGCTGAGTGATCACAGCTATACCCAGACCCAGAAACCACCCGCTTGCAGCCCTCCCAGTACCCTGGCTCCAGTCACCCCATCAGGGGTAGCCTGATCCCCATTCTAACATCGCACACCATGATCACCTGTTCTTGAACTCTGCGTAACTGAAATCACACAGAAAGACGTGTCTGGCTTCTCCTGCCTCACACTGTGTGTGAGCCCCATTCATAGCATGCTGTGTAACTGGCCGGTCCTTCCCAGGGCTGTGTAGTGTGCTGCTCTGTGAGCCTCCTCCAGTTTACTCGTCCATTCTATGCTGATGGGCTCTCAACTAGTTCAGATACCAGTTCAGGGTATCGTGAGTATCCCGGTGCATATGCTTTAGGAAATAACCTTTATGCATTTCTGTTGGATCTTGAACTAGAATTACTGGGTCCCAAGACCACTTTATTTTAAAATGAAAATTCTTTGAGGTCGAAGAAGTAATTTGGATATCACGTGACATGGTTTGCTAGATTACTTTTAAAGCTGAGACTTAGAAATGGGGAAGGACTTTTTGAAATGGGGAGGAAATAATTGTGATGAACGGGGCACCAGCCTAAAAGGATCTGGATGGGGTGGGAGGAGGGTGGAGAGGTGCATGCCGAAGGGAGGCAGGCAAGCAGCAGGGGAGATGACATACACAACCTCCCCAATATCCTGGCTCCTGTCTTCTGCCCCAGAGGGCTTCTCTGCCCCCTAGGACTTTTCCACTGACTCTCACAGTGGGGATTGAGGTCTGGGAGTCTCTCTCCTGAACTAGGGCTCTTGGTGGGGATGTGGTGTGAGAACAGAATGTGGAGCCAGCTAGATGGCCTCCTCCCAGCCCTGCTACGTAGTATTCTGGAGCTGCTGCTGGAACCACCCCTCCCAGGCAAGGTTCTTTGGCGGCCCTTTTGTACCTCCCTCCCTCTGTTTGGAGCTTGGTTGTCTGTCTAGCAGTCCTTATTAGGGTCACCTTCCTTGTTAGTTCCAGAGGACACCCCCCATCTCCTTTCTGGGGCCAGTGAGAGATGGAAAGTTGGGGGCCGGGTGAGAAGAGATGTATTTGCAGCACGTATTTGGCTAGCACCTCCTAAGTGAGCAGCCATGCCCGGTAGGTTGTTCTTACTTTGCTGAAGGAATTCCTCCTCACACCTTTGGAGAGATCAGGGCAGATCCTGTCACAGCACAGGAGACCCAGCCCCACGGCCAGCCCAGGGTCCCCAGGCAGGGCAGAGATGCAGCTGGCGGGGTTGTGGGGCCCCTACCCTCTCACCCCTGATTCTGAAGGGAGAGAAGAGATTTCATGAGTCTGCTGAGACTTCTGCTGTTAGCAATCCCCGTGTGGTTTCTGGCAGGAGGAGAGAGGAGTGGGCTCTCTTGGCCATACTTCAACCCTGAAGACATTCTAAGCCTCCTTTCCTCTCCTGTCTCCTTTCCCCAGTTTCCTGAGGACCTGGTGTTCCTTTTCTGCCTGTGGAGACCCATCTCTGTGTCCTGGTCTCACCCCTACTCCAGAATTCCTTCTCCTCCTCCCTTCCCTCACACCTCCACTCTGCTTTCTCCTCCCTCCCATACTCCTGCTGTGCTCAGCAGCAGACTTCCCATTCCCAGCTAACTTGTGAGCATGCACCACGGTCCAAGGCTCAGCAGGCAAAGAATCCCCCTGCCAATGCAGGAGACACAGGAGACACCAGTTTGATCCCTGGGTTGGGAAGATCTCCTGGAGAAGGAAATGGCAACCCACTCCTCTATTCTTGCCTGGGAAAATCCCATGGACATAGGAGCCTGGTGGGCTACAGTCCATGGGGTTGAAAAGAGTCAGATACAACAGCAATTAAGCACACACATACACACCACAGTCCAGACAGCCAGGTCCATCCCATCTGGAGTGTGACTTCTGGGGACAACATCCTTGTGAATGGGGAGAAGTCCCAGTGCCCAAGCATCGGGTACCTACTCAGACTCAGATTTGGATGCAGGGCTCTTCACAGGGATCCAGGAGCTCCACCCAGACATGCTCTCTGACTCCAGCTCCTATGACCTCCAGGCACCCCATACCCACACCAGCTCCAGAAAACGCCTGCAGGTGTTGCTCTCCAGGGACCTGGGCTGTGGTTAACATGACTAAACCCTGGGTTGCTGTTTCGTGGGCCACTACACAAAACAATGCCCTGCTCTTCCTCTGAACACCGCCAGCCCTCTCAAATCTTCTCAGCACACCAGGGAATGAGTATCCCAAGGCTAAAATGGGAGAAAAGACTAAACCCTTCCTAAGCACTCAATAGTTCTGCTGGCAGATATGTGGTCCCCTTTGCTGACTGTTCATGTAGTAGGGTCATCTGCTGTTTAAAAGAATTACAAAGAAAGTATAGTTGAAGAGGGCTTTTTGCTTTTTTTCTCCTGATGTTCTGTCCTGCGAGCAGAACGGGTCTCTGCATCAGATTCCCTGGTGAAGTTTGGCTGCAGTAAGAGATTAAGAATTAAAAAATTAGAACACCCTGAAGTCATATCCTTTGTTGACTCATTAGCACAAAGACTAATATTTAACCGTTAAAAATGAACATGAAGACTGTATACATTTTTGAAAGACAATGTCAAGTGAAGAAGAAGTAGAGGATCCAAGAACTTGCCCACATTGATTACAGTTTCTTGAAAACCAAACAAATACATTGGTTATGTTGGGAAGGGAAAAACTTTCCTTTACCCTCTTAGATTCAGTTCTTGGGGGCTTGGAAATCAAACTGACAAAAGATAGATTAACAAAAAGAAAACATTTAATTATGTACATATAATAAATGTTCATAAAGGTGTTCATAAAGAAATGTGACTCAAGGTGCATTTAAAATTTGGAGCTTATATACTACTTTAACAAAGAGTGATAAATTGTATAGAAATAACTGGACAAAGGAAAAAGGGGTTGGAGTTTCTGGAGAGGCTAAGTTGTGACAAGGTGAGGAGGAAATGTATAGAGACTGTAGCAAGATCTGATATGCAGATGAGGGTCTTTCTCCTCCTCCTGATAAGAGAAGAAATGGACAAACAGACCAAATGGAAATTCATGTCACCTTAACAAAGAGACATTTATGTCCTACTTTTAGACAGAAAGTGGTGGGACAAAGAGTTAATTGCCTTCAGCTCACTGCAATGTTTATGCCAAAGTTCACCTTTTGGGGTGGTGTACTCTGATCTCCTTCAGTTAAAAATTAGTTAAGACTAGGAAAAGAGGTGAGTCGTTGTGTTTATAATGATAAGGTTATTATGTTTGTTGATTGGGTTGAACAACCCAACCACATATGATCCTATGCAAATTCTAGCACTTAAAAAAAAAAGTCCAAGAAAGAAGGTTTAAAAATTCTGCAAAATCCCACCACCAAGAAACAGGATTACTACAATTCCAATACTCTCTTTGTCATCATGCTCTGCATATTGTGCAAGTTTTATCTTAGAGACACATTCTCTTTATCGGGGGAGTGCTGGGAGAGCTGGGGCAGTCAAGGAGGCAGCCAAGGCTCAGGGGGATCTCAGATGAAGGGGCTGCCAGGAAAGAGGATTGCCAGAGGCCAGAGGCCAGGAGGCTGTCCCCGACTGTGAACATCACACAGAGATTAAGCCCTATTTTTGCAGGATTGCAGTTCCTAATTAGGAAAGGAGGTTTACAGAAGGGGGCCTTTCAGCATTCCACAGTGGGGTTGTTGGCTTTCCCACAATCTCTTGGCACACTGCAGGAGTTTCCCCTTTGTCTCAAATGGAAAATGGAGAAGGAAGGAAGACAGAAGGAAGCACGTAGCTGAGGGCCAAGAGTCAGGCTCTATCTTAATGGGACTAGTCAAGGGCACCCCAGCGTCAGAGAGCCAGGAATACTGGGAACCCCTAGCAATTCTAGCCCAGTGCCCTTGATATATAAGGAGGGACTCAGAGGCCCAGAGAAGAGAAAAGAGTATTACATAACTGCAGAGACTACCACCCTTCCCTCACTGTGAGGTGATCAAGAGTGATTGTCTCCATGCCATCTCAAAACATAAATTACTGTCTTGCTTTAAGACATTTTAATGCCATCTATAAAACTCTCTTATTCAAAAGCACAAATATGTTGATTAGGGTGAGATAAGTCACTCTGAAAAGGCTTCTTCTTTTTTTTAAATGAAGATTTTTACCCAAGGGTTCTTCCTCCCAAGGCAAGATTTCCTTGCAAAAATAGGACGGGTGTATTTCATAAGCTGAGGCCTCTTGAATGGCAAAACAGCTCCCAAAGGGTTTGCATTATTGTTTATGATGATGAATTTGGGGCAAGGGATGTTAGTGAAGCCTTAACTGTGAAGGTTGATGGCACAATACATCTCAAGGGACAGACAGGACCAGATACATAATTTGTGGGGTCCAGTGCAGCATTAAAAAGTAGGGTGGCTTGTGCAACATTATTAATAATTTCAAAATTATGGCAGCAGAGCATTAAACCAAGAGTGGGGCTCTTCTAAGGCCCATGAGGCTAGCCCTGGATCAAGGTGGGTGGACAGCTGGATGGTTGGGGTGGAGATGAGGTGTCCAGAGGTGAGGCCACTAAGCCAGAAGTCTGTTCCATTTGACTTTGAGATAGTTCACCTTCCAAATTTTATTTGGCTCGAGCTATTGGTAAATGAATCGTTTCCAGGATCACAGATTGATGAGGCAATGGGGGTGAACTATGTACAGAAGAGCTGTGTAATAGCTATGGTCACAGACCAAGCTCTTTACTGCAGACCAGGCCTCCTGCCAGTGCTGTAGGCTGTGGCTGACTTCATCTTTCCGGAAATGATTGTAAAAAATAGCAGTTAGGAAGGGGCTCACTGACTGCAAAACCTTGGGCAAGTTATTTAACCCCACTTGGTGTGTCAGTTTCCTTATCTGTTAAACCAAGTGATGAGTTACCTGGGTTAAAGGGTGGTGTTAAGACTGAATCTACTTTAGCCCTCTGCCCAGTGCATGGCACATAGTCAACGTTTGATAGACGTCTGCTGCCATGATGATGAGGACGCAGGAGAAGGAGAACAGGGAGAGACGGTGTGGTGACCTCTCTGTAGTTCAGTAGCAGGTTGTCCATCTAACGGAGGAGGAAGCTGACACACGGAAATCAGGGTCCAAGGTCACCCAGCAAATGAACAGGCCTCAGTCCCTCTGAGGGAAGCTTTCTGGTTTGGCCTAAATGCCTCAGGAGCTTTGAACTTAAGTGTAGCTGCATCCCCAGACTCACACTGCAGGCTCAAGGTTCACCGTCCCTGGAGACACCCTTGCTGAGCCCTGCGTGGGCTGGGCCTGTTCTGGGTGCTGAGGGTGGAAGGTGAGAGGGTGGGACAGGGCGGGGTGACGAGTGCTGTGTCACCGGACCGGTCCAGGGTGTGGGGAGGGGCACATTCATCCTCCAGGACGTTAGAGAAGGTTCTGTGGGGCCATGTTCTAGCCTGGCCATCAGGGAAGAACAGATAACAGGGAGGAAGACCCTGCTGTACTGTGTGGAAATGGTAAACTGAAGAAAACTCCTTCCGCCTCAGCTTCACAGGGGTGTGTCAACAGGTGGGGGACATCCCAGAAGTACAGAGAGTGAGCCTGAGAGCTGGGGGTGCCCTCACCTCTGACCTTAGTGAGCGCTCCCCTGGGGGACCACCCTCTCTGCCAGCCCCCCACACTCACTGCTCTCCTCTCTTATCCCCCAGGGTCAGTGGACTGTCCCCCTTCATGGGTGACAATGACAACGAAACCTTAGCCAACGTTACCTCAGCCACCTGGGACTTCGACGATGAGGCCTTTGACGAGATCTCTGATGATGCCAAGGATTTTATCAGCAACTTGCTGAAGAAGGATATGAAGTAAAGAGTTGGGCTTTTAGTCTTTTGGGGCTTCCCACACCCTGGACTGGGGTCCAGAGGCAGTGACTTCCTTTCCCTATGGTGGGCTCTTCTGCACCCAAGGACAGGAGGGTGGGCATGGTGTATATGAGGGCCCAGAAAGAGGTCTTCCTGGGCCCCTGCTCCCTGGGACCAGACACTGTCCTGTCTTTAGAAGCACAGACACCTCTCTTGAAAAGCAACCCTTGACTGAGTGTTGAGGGAAAGAGGCAGCTCATGTATGAATAACGACAGCCCCTTTTATTTTCCATGTACAGCTGTGGCCAGCAGCAATCCTGCTAAAACCTTACCCCCCCTTCTAGGGTTTCAGGGAAGAGATCCTATTTGTGGGGCCTGATCATACTCCCAGCTGTTCTGGCTTGATGCTTATTTAGTAGCTATAATATGTAGGAACTGCCTTCCTGAGTACAGCCAGGTGCCTTCCACCACTGGTCAACGAGACTGCTATCCCAGCTCCGTCTCTGTCCCACTAACAGTGCAGCCTGTGAGGTTCCCCAGCCCCACCTTGCAGGGCTGCACAGACCTGCCAAGGTGGTCAGTGGATGACTGTATAAAACATCTGCAGACATCAGGAGGCTGGAGTGTTCACGCATGTAGACAGCCTAAGGCTGTGAGGAAAGGTCAGATGCCCAAAGTGCTCATCAGTATTTCAGCGAGAGAAGCATTGGAACAGTAGAGGAGGCTAGAGCAGAGGACGGGTCTCGCATGTGGCTAGACAGGATTCAGTGGAGCAGGGAAGTGGCTCCATCACAGCAGGAAGGTAAGCGGGGCTGTGCGTGTGCCGGGAGAACTGTCCTGCCCCAGGGAAGGGAGCAGTGGGAGTGTTAGGTGGGGACAACTGGCTACTGGACTCCTCACCCACTCTGTGAACAGGTGGCCAGATTATGCAAGGCCTGGCTCAAACACGGGGTGTCCCACTTGGCCATAGGAGCAGCTCTAGGCATTTCCCCAGAAGATGGTGAAACTCGCCCCCACAACTCCACCCCCCTGCCGCCCTGCCCCTCCGAGGCTGTCCCTCATCTTGCCTACTCTGGGAGAAATCCTGTTTGGGACAGGAGAGTGCAGTTGCTAAAGGAGTGAGGTTAGGGGGTCTCTTAAGTGGTTCTGTCTGGTTTTCTGGTTACGCACCCACCTCTTGGTCCTTTGTAGCTGGTTCTGGACCAAACTCCTCACCAGAGGAGACAGTCCACACTCTTTGACAGTGAGGTCCTCTTAGCATTTTGCTGTCCCAGTCTTTATATCAGGAGTAGGCCTGACCCAGGGAAGATCAGATGTTGTGGGGGGCCTGGATTTCCTTCTGGTGTGAGGGATCCCTGCTTCCAAGGTGCCCCAGGGAGATAGAAGCCTCCCTCTTAATGACTCTGGTCCAAGGATAGGTTCTATCAACGAGGCTTCGTTCACCCACGGTTTGGTAAATGAGGTATTATTTATATCACCTATCTTCTCATCTGACCTTGAGTTTATTCAGTAATGTGCTGGCTCCTCTGTGCTTGTAAAATGGACTCACCCAAGAATTGATTTCATATAGATCAAGACACTAGATTCCCATAAACTCAAACTCAGTATGTCTTCAACCAGAAATCTCCATCTATCAGCACTTTTTAAAATGTTTTCTATTATAAATAAATATATATAAATTATACAAATTTTGAATATAAGAAAATTAAAATAATCCATATCCACTTATAAAGATCACTACATTTTTCTATATTTAGCAAATTTACTTTTACTCATTTTCTACGTATGTTAGCACTTGGTGCTTTGGACTTTACTAGTCCTTCTATAATTAAGGTGATGGCCCTGAAATATGTCTAGATTCCCAGAGCTTTCAGAAAATTAAATGAATTTCAGTGCAGGTCTAAGGTTGTCTTATTCATAGGTTGAACATAAGACATACCTCTTTTGAGTTTTAATAGGAAAAAATCTGATACTCCACCATAAGACATGAGAGTTCACTGATTTTCGAAGATCTGGACTTAAGGTTTCACTCTTCCCTCCATCAGACAAAGAGATAGAAGGATCCGGCATCCACAGCTCTCAGCCCTCATGTGACCTACCCTGGAATATGATACCAGTCATTCCAAGACATGTCTGTCCTCCAGCACTTAGCCTCTCTAGGCCCCAAGGGCAGGTCATGAGACTCCAGCTGCCCATCAGTGTTTAGGCCTTCTTAACACTAATCTGTCCTGGGTCTAGTTAGTGTAACCCAGACCAAGAGAGGAAAAAGGCTAGGATCACCAAGATTCTCATCACAGTGGATGGATTGGGAGCAGACAGCCATGGGCTCTGCCCGGTGTGTCTAGGGACAGGTGACCTCCTGTTTCTGGTCTGACCAGCAGCCTCTGAGGTCCCCTTCTGCTCAGAAATCCTCTGATCTCTGCCTCTATCAGAAACCGTTTGAACTGCACCCAGTGCCTTCAGCATCCATGGCTAATGAAAGACACCAAGAACATGGAGGCCAAGAAACTCTCCAAGGATCGGATGAAGAAGTACATGGCAAGAAGGAAATGGCAGGTAATGGCAGGGGTCACTTTGGACTGGTCTCTTGCCCCTCATAATTGCTTTATTCAAGCCACCCTCATTCCCAACTTGCCCTGACCTCACTCCATAAAAATGTTTACATTTATTTCTGAAATAGCCTGGGACCAAGACTGACATTTCATGTCTCTGTGGGTAGGGATGAGCAATGTCACTTGCAGGACTATTTGGCAACCCTGGAGAATGTGATCTTGTTATAGGCAGTGTGATGGTTTTAACATTTCTTTACCATGAAGGAGGTGGGCATGTGATCTACAATGAGAGACATGGGGGGTTGTGCGTTACTAGCTGCAAATCCTTAACCAAGTTACTTAACCTTGCTGTGCCTTCATTTACTCATCTATAACATGGGGATAATAGTGGCACCAAATCACAGCATCGTTGAGGATTATATGAGATGATCTTCATCTAACCTCTAGTACATTACCTGGCACATAGTAAGTGTTCACAAATGAGATCAGTAGCTAATATGTACGGAGAGCTGGCTATGTGTCAGGGAACATTCAAAGCACTTTCTATGCAAATTATCTTTTAATCCTGGGAGGCAGGTACTACTGTTATCCCCAGTTCTCAGACAAACAAGGCAGAAAAAAGTTAGGAAAGTCACCCAGGATCACAGCTAGTAAGCATGGGAAAGCCAGCATTCAAACCCAGAGACTAGCTCCAGTTACACAGTCTTAACGACACACAATTTAATGACACAAATTGCCTCTGATTGTTAGCAGATGGAAAATTATCATCCGAATCCATAGAGAACTTATCACCCTCTATTTTATTTTTATTATCACTGCTAGTAGTATAAAATTCCTGGGCTGCTGGAGGGTACATGGTTTCTATACTCAGTGAGTATATAGTGAAAGAGACCTGAAAAGCAAATAGACATAAAAGGACATAACACACAGCAAGAATTATAAACGATCACTATAGTTCTCCATACCCATATATGTGAGTGTGGACAGAGGATGGAGCCAATCACACCAGAGTTGGATGCGCTTGTCAGGAAAGGCTGCCAAGGGCAGGAGTTTAAAGTTGGCCATGGAACATGAGTAAAACACAGAGAGGAGGGGATAACAGCACAGACGGAGGAAAAAGCTCAGAGCTATGAGCCGGACCTCACCCTGGTCATGCCGGCCTGACAGGAGAAGTCTTTTAGCTGGGCATTCAGGGGACCAGGGCTTTAGACCTTGCCTCTGTGGCAGAGAAAAAGAAATCACTGTTATAGGGGTAACTGGGACACTGGTGATTTGCCACACAGTGACTAAACCACAGAGGTTGAGAGAAGCAGGAGAGCGAGGGGCTTCGGGAGTGTAGGTCTGAGGGACTCCACCCCTGCACATCTCAGCAGACCCCCTGCAGTGGGAGTCAGCTCTTGGTTATCCCCTCCTGAAGTTGAGTGATCTCCTCACATTCCTCAAGTACCTGGTGAGTGGGAGTGCCGTGCTGCTTACCTCACCTTCCGCTGCCAGTAGGATCCAGTGAAATCAGAGTAGCAAATGTTCTTTTTAAAAAATGGGGGGAGAGGCCACAAAATCAAGGGTTGGCTTTATGAATGATCCTGTGGCCAGTAGACCTCAAAGAAATAGCAGTATTTCTGAAGTGCATAGGGTGACTGGTGTGGGGGTGGGGCTGTTCTCAGAGCAGGAAATCTCACTGGGTTTTGCTTGGATGAGGCTGTGGGTTAAAGGGCAGCCTTATCACGTCAAGCTTCTGGGAGCATCCACACATCTGCTGGTGAACCAAAGCCAGAAAGAACCTAAACCCAAGGGATAGGCGCAGAGAAGAGATACGGAGATTCCAAAGGAAATAAATGGAATTTTTCAGTCAGATGGGTCAGGAAACCATAATTTGTGGTGATATTTTAATCACTTACATTTTTTCTTGCTGTTTATAGTGTTATTAGCCATAAGGTTTTTTGAAAATGAGAAAGAAAATGAATTCAGAGAAGGAGCATTAACTTCCTATTTTAATATAGGTAGCAGCATTTGTAAATAGCTTTTCCACAGAAACAGTGGTTAGGTTTCATAAAATTACATAGAAAAGTAGTCTATCAAATTCCATTCAACACATAATGTCCCTGAAGCTGGTAATAGTTCAGCTGCCTCTGACCATCTTGTGTTACATTTCTTCCTTAGGAAAATGTTTTCCACATTTTCAGCTCTGGATACCAAGATCTTGGTATCCCTTGAGTAGGGGTTCCCTCTTGGAGCAACTGAGGCTCAGTGTGGTGAGGCAGAGTACAGTGGAGGGGAATAGAAAGGGGTGTACTGTGATGGAGGGAGAGGGGCAGGTGGCCCAGACTCTACAGCTGCATGAGAAATGGTTCCTAGTTATCATTCAGGTGTGGTTTTCATAAAAGGGGAAGGTAGTAAATGGGAACAAATCCTAACAAGCAAGGCAATAGATAGATGACTAATCATATTACTGATCTTAGAATGAAGTTATTCTGAAAGAGAATAGGGTTGTTTTTTTTTAAATTTATATCAAAAGAATGTTGAAAAGACATGGTGATGAGCAGTAGCATTGAGGGTGGGCAAGTTGAGCAGGACAACAGGGCTTCTGTATTGCAAAATGAAAGCAAAGGATTATGAATTGGAAGCTTGTGGGCAGCTGTCTTTGTTCTCTGAGAACCACAAAGACTTCAGTACTATGGACCAAAGGGCCTTGGGGAAGGAGGGTTTGGACTCAATATTGCATGGAGTACTCTTGGCCCTTCTTGTTGTTGTTTAGTCACTAAGTCCTGTCTGACTCTTTGCAACCCCATGAACTGTAGCCTGCCAAGCTTCTCTGTCCATGGGATTTTCCACACAAGAATACTGGAGTGGGTTGCCATTTCCTTCTCCAGGAGATCTTCCTAACCCAAGAATTGAACCTGTGTCTCCTGCATTGCAGGAGAATTCTTGGCCACTGAGCGACCAGGGAATACAGCACTCCTGGCCATTACATTTAGATAATATGCATTCTCAAGGGAAATTGTAGTCTTGGGGTTGTTGGTGTATAGGTAGGGCCCATGATGGCTGCCTGGCTTTAGGGGGATCACCTTGCCTGGATTTTCCAGGGCCTGTCTCAGCTTTATCCCTGGAAAACTCTCACTGGGGCAATCCCTCAGTCCTGGGAAACCGGGCTGGTTAGTCATCCTTGCTGCCTTTCCCAGGGGAGGGAGTCTGTGCTGTGTTAGGAAAACTGTTAACAGACTCTACCCGCCTAGAACACAGAAACCCAGTGTAGGCAATTGCTTTCCAATAAGAAAAAAGGCTTCCTCAAGACAAGGATGGAAATTCTCAAGAATTGAAACTTCCTTTGGTGATGTTTTAAACATTCCAAAAATCTTGGTTAGCAAAGCAGCAACCAATTTTCAGCTCAAAGGCATAAAACTGGAAAGCTAGAACACATATTGTTCTTTTCCAGTTCTGATAAATAACTTCCCCACCAACTTTTTTTCTCCATGAATCAGCTTCCAAAGATTGACTTCTGAGGTATAGGTTATTTTTAAGATTTTGCTTATCGAGTGCTTACATTTCTCCCTGTTTTAGAATTATATGGTCTATCGCTCCATCTGATGGAAAATTTCCCCCAGTGTGTGCTCTATTTGTTTGTTATTTGCTGCCTCCTCTGAAATGTAACAGTTCGATTTGCCTTGTTCTCATAGCTTCCTATGAGCCATTTTGTTAATAGAAGAGGAAAGACTTCACTTTTCTACACCATACAAATAAAGACAGTCCTGCCCCCAGGTGTTTGGGATTAGAGAGCCCATGGATTCAAGGGAAGCATTCCCTGCTACCATTTGTATGTCTGAATCATAGTCTTTCTGTAGAAGACTAGAGCTGCACGGAGATTCGAATCTTCCGGTCCAACTATGAGGCCCAGAGAGGGGAACTGACTTGTACAAGGTCACAGCATAATCAGTGATTAGAGAACTAACCTGTCCCTTGTTAGGAATGAACCATCTGAGTTTAGAGACTCCAGCCTAGGGCAAGCTAGTCTGTGTTGGATGAAGACAATGGAGAGTTGTGAAGGGCCGGTTAGGAAGTAGTCTAGTCCGATGTGGACTCAGTACGGAGGGCTGCTGTGGCTGACACCACCTCTGAGCCATTCCTGAGGTCAGAGTAAGCTCCCCTGGGAAGAGCTGGGTCTCCCCACACTCCAGCTAGCAGAACAGATAATGATGTCACCAGTAACAGCTTCTCCCAGAAGAGTGTGCAAGTTGCTAGGTGGTCTGTCTACCAGGGCATTCTCTGCAGGGCCACAGAGCTTCTGCACACAGTGGGTCATCATCCCTCACCTTCTTCTCTCTTCATCACCTCCACCTGGGGCCTCCTGGGTTCCTTTTAGAGTGATCTAGCTTCACTGTGGGCCAGAGGGCCAGGGGCATAACCACACTGCACAGTGTGTATGTGAGAGAGTGGATGACCAGAGGACAGGGCGAGATGGAATGCCTGTTGAGAGTGCACGAAAGGACTCTATGGCCAAGATGGATGTGACATACAGGAAAGTGACTGTGGTTACAGGAGTAGGTCTCTGCTTAAACCACACATACACACATTTTCTGTATGATTCCCTAGTACCCTGAAATTCTTTACTTTTGAAATAATTTTTTTAACTGAAGTATACTTGCCTGCCTGAAATGCTTTAGTGTGTGAAGTTAATTCAGGAGGAAATGGCTTTTCCAGCACAGATTGAGGTCCAGCAGGTAAGTGCCAGCCGTTGCCTTTGCACAGGCTATTTCCTTCCTCTCTCAGTAGCCAGTCTGTGGTGACATCTGCTCCCTGGATGCACAGCATCTGGATACCTCAGAAGATGCTTCGGGTGCAGGGCTGGAAAGCACTGGTTATGCTTTAGTTTCTTATCCTAGTCTTTCATTCCATTGACCTTAGGAAAGGGGTAGAATCTTAAAGGTGAGAAACACAGACACAATTAAGTATGGTTAGGGACTTCTTGACTTAAATCCTGTGCTTGGTAGAATTTTCACAATACAAAGAAAATGTTCAAGTCCTGGCATCTTTTTCAGTAGGAATTCTGTCCTCTTCCAAGGCGCCTCGACTCAGAAAAGCCAAGTGCTATACTTTTCATTTCTTTGGGTGCTGCTTTTTTATGCCTGGGTGTACCTCAGGGAGGAACACCCCTCCAGAACTCCACTGAAGACTTGTGCTGGGGCCAGCAGAGTGTTTCCCCAAATCTCCTAAGTATCTGAATCATAAACAGAACTAGAAGAGACCTAGATGAGACCTTGGAGATTGTCTTGTCCAACCCCCTCCTTATAAAGAGAAGGAAACTGAAGCCCAGAGAAGTTAAGCCCGAAGAGGCTACTTGCCTATGGTCAATAGAAGCCTTTTTTATTTTTTGTCTTTCCAACAGGACCTGTGGGATCTGTAGTAACTGTTCTCTTGCCCAATTAAAATCCTATCACTAGCATTGTTTTATGAGAAACAGCCCCACTGGGCCCCGTCCGCAATAAGTCTTTGGAGCTGTCTCAGCCCGCAGTTGCTTTATATAAACTATCCCTTTTATGGGAGTTGAAGCACAGTATGAAAAGGGTTTTTGTCTCATGTTGACCTTGTTTAGTCACATTAACGCACACATCGGTTCCAGGCCCCATTCCATTCTCCGAACATCTTCTGACACGCTGATAGTGCTGAGCAGAGCAAGGTTGGGCTCACTCCTCTGGCGGAGCTCAGCACTCGGGAAGCCCTCATCTCCGGGACAACTGCTTCTCCCGGGCTGGGCTTTCTCCCTGAGCTGCTCAGCTGGAACCAGGGACACCGCCTGAGCCCAACGCCAGTGTCTATTTTCCAGAAAACGGGCAATGCTGTGAGAGCCATTGGAAGACTGTCCTCTATGGCAATGATCTCAGGGCTCAGTGGCAGGAAATCCTCAACAGGGTCACCAACCAGCCCGCTCAATGCAGAAAAACTAGAATCTGAAGGTAAGGGACTCCAGAGAGATTTTCTTCAGCTAGATGGTGAGAAAGGAAGGGTTGTGGGTTGGAGGGGGATTTAGAGTTTTTTTTTTTTTCTTTAAGGTGGGAGATTGATTTTATTTGTCATTAATACAACCTACAAGGAAAAATTCAAAACTACTTTTACATTGCCCTGACAATAATTACTAAATCTAGTAATTGCTCTTTAACTGTTTCACCTGAGGTTGAACTGTTTTCAGAAGGAAAGTTATTCTTTGTCTAATAGAACTAGATGGTCTTATATAAGAATTAGCAAAGACTGCATGAAAAGTTTCCTTCTTATTACAAAAGCAATGTTTGTATGACAGGCAGACATAAATAAGTTGCATATAGTGGTGTACTTTTAAAAAATATGCTTCAATTTTTTTAATGTGTCTTTGTGCTTGTCTTTTAACAAAAGTTAACTCAGATAGTCCATATTTTTTGGTAGTTTTTGTGATGCTGAAACATGTTGTTTGAATTGGGTAGATGGTGATTGGCAGGGCCCCTCCTAAAGTCCAACAGGGTTAGTTGCTTGCCCAGTGTCTTAGAGATGCTGCCCGATCCATCTCCTCAGTGAAGGCCTCGGCCTTTTCCTGCTTTGATACATGTAGGGTCCGGCCTCTATCATCTTGAGGTACCTCATTTAGCCTGAGACACCACCTCCCTGCTGCCTGATGCCTTTGGTATCCAGAAGTGAGAAGCTGAGTCTAGATCCCATTGTGCACAAGGGATAATTGATGAAACTGCTTACTGAGCTGCCCTGATGCACCCGGGGACCAACTGTGCTGCACATGGGCCTGGTCCCTCCTTCTCCACCCCTGCCACTCCCCAGATGACCCAGAAATAGCCTGAAGGGGAAGGAGAGGGTCAGGAACCCCTCCAAGTTACGGCTTTCCCCTGGACCAATCCCAAATCCTGGTCCAGAGTCACACACTGTGAAGGCAGTATCCCTGTGAATAGACTGCTCCATAGCAGGCAATAGGCAAGTCGACAACGCCTCTAAGATCTGGCTCTTCTGTCCCAAGGAGCAGATGAAAGGCCTGCTGCTGCCACCACGGGAGGAGGGTAGGGGGAGGGCTGGTAGGCTGGTGCACTCCTGTCCTTCTTAGATACCCTCAACTGAATCCTGAAATGGCATGAAATGCAGCCAAAAATCCTTTTTAAAGATTATTTCCTTTTCCAATGTGTCAGCAATAAGGGAGGGGTTAAGTCCAAACATTTTCCCAGTTTGGTCACAGTTCTCTCTTCTGCCAAAACCATTTGGCAGCAGGCTACCCTGTCCCCAGGAGAAAGGTGTGCTTATGATTCAGTCCTCTAAGCTTCATTATTTGCTAAATCATAACAACTTGGAAAAAAAAAAAGTCAGTTCTTTTAAACCAGGGAAGAGGAGAGAACAGGGAATAAAGAAATAACCACATCCTCTTCCCTATCTTCTAGAAGATGTCTCCCAAGCTTTCCTGGAGGCTGTTGCTGAGGAGAAGCCCCATGTAAAACCCTACTTTTCTAAGACCATTCGTGATTTAGAAGTTGTGGAGGGAAGTGCTGCTAGATTTGACTGCAAGATTGAAGGTAAGTCTGTAGCTGTTCTTCCCTGTACAGGGGGTGTGGCGGGCTGGTGGGCCCCTACTGTGTGCCCTCGGCAAGACGTCAGTTCTGGAATAGCCAGGCTGTGAGGGAAAACGGGTCAGGAGGAGTTGGCCCGCTGCCCCCCTCCACCCACTGAAGAACAGTGCTGTTTAGTCACTCTGATATTTCACCCACTTACATCAGCCGCTAGACCCAAGTTAAAAGTGGTTTATCATGGACCTATTTGGCTCTGGAACGTGCTTATTGAAATGAGCTTTGCAAGCTTCCTGGAAGCATGTGAACTGACCACAAAAGGCTCTCACAGGAAGGCTGGTGCAGAGCATAGTATGGGGAGAAGACAGCTCTGCTGTTA
The DNA here is from genome assembly GCF_033118175.1 of Dama dama. Taxonomy (NCBI): domain Eukaryota; kingdom Metazoa; phylum Chordata; class Mammalia; order Artiodactyla; family Cervidae; genus Dama; species Dama dama. Next base: position 50,740,598 of record NC_083699.1, read on the forward strand.
ATCAGCGGCCTGTGTGACCTGGGGCAGTGTTTCAGCTCTTCTGAAGCCCAGGCCCTCCTCTGTAAGACAGTGTCTAATGCCCTGAGTGGCTCTGGGGACTCTGTGAGATGACACAGATAGAAAGGGGAAACCTTTCAAATCTTTTAAATATGTCATGGAGTCATGGGGGAAAGCTGTGGGAGCAGAGAGCGCCTGCGGTGTGACTTCAGACAGAGGGAAGCTGGGATGCAGGCCTCTGGCCTGTCTGCCCTGTGCTTCTCTACCAGCCAGAAATAATGTGGTCACAGGAAGTTGTTGGAGCTCAAAGAGCCCTAAGGGATCTTAGCAGAGCACCTGAGGAGTCAGCAGTGTTGGTGACACACAGCATTTAAGTTTCCACAGACTGCAACATTCTAGAAAGATAAGACGGGCCTCTCTGCTTCAAGTCTGTGACTGTCATGTGACAGTTGCAGGGCTCTCTGCCACTTTCAGTCACGCCAACTGCCCCAAGGCAGCAGAGCACTGGACAGCAGAAAGAACAAACTGTGCCTCCCACATTGTAAGAGTCTCCAGCAATCTGACTAGATAATGCCTTTTGGGTAAAATAACCCAAAGGTAGGAATGAAGAAACAAGTTTTCTCCTGCATCACTATATTATCAAGCTGGCTTATAAATGCCTGGCCTACCATCATCTTTCATGTGTTTCATCCAACTGTTTCAAAGAGTGGATGTGCTGCCTTTGCTAGTGCGGAAGTGCTCAGAGAGGGGGCTCTGCTGAGAGCTTGGGGGCCACGGCTTGTAGCTCTCACCATCACCACTGTCTTTGGGTCTTAAGTTCTTTTTCCTTTAATTTTTAGAAAATATCATATAATAATTATCTTTTTGCTTACTTTTCTCTTTGGGATTATTTTCTTGGTATTTGCATTACTTTGACTGAAGTGCTGAGGGGAAATTAAAGCATATGGATGCTGTTCAATAAAAACAAAATTCTACTTGAAAAAAATGTTAGAATTCTTAAGTTGTTCTGTGTAATTTTTATTCTAGTTGGGGATACAATTTTGTCCTGTAAAACAACGTCTCCAAAAATTTAGAAACAAGTCAGTTAGAAGGCAGAAAACACTTTTATTGCTGAACTTTGCAGCAATATGACTAACACATAAAATGAGACTAATCAGTGTGGTCAGTTTATCTACAGGCATATTGTCTGTCTTTGGATCAGATTAAGACAAATACTGCTTTCTTTTTCTTAGCAGTATAATCAGTTCCTCCAATTTATGTTTTACAGGTTGTTATCACCCTCAAATTATAATTTATATACCATAAAATTCACCCATTTTAAGTATACAATTCAATTATTTTTAGAAATTTACACAATTGTGCAGTCTTTATCAGAATCCAATTTTAAAACATTCCCAACGCCCTCAAAAGATCTCTTGCACCCATTTTTACTGACTCTCATTTTTTTTTTTTTTTATTAGTTGGAGGCTAATTACTTCACAACATTTCAGTGGGTTTTGTCATACATTGATATGAATCAGCCATAGATTTAGACGTATTCCCCATCCCGGTCCCCCCTCCCACCTCCCTCTCCACCCGATTCCTCTGGGTCTCCCCAGTGCACCAGGCCCGAGCACTTGTCTCATGCATCCCACCTGGGCTGGTGATCTGTTTCACCATAGATAGTATACATGCTGTTCTTTTGAAATATCCCACCCTCACATTCTCCCACAGAGTTCAAAAGTCTGTTCTGTATTTCTGTGTCTCTTTTTCTGTTTTGCATATAGGGTTATCATTACCATCTTTTTTAAAATTTAAATTTAAGTTCAACTTTTTTCTTTTTTTTTTATGGCTACACTGGGTCTTTGTTGCTTTTTTTGCAGGGCTTTCTCTAGTTGCTGCAGGAGGGGCCTACTCTGTTACGGCATTCAGGCTTCTCATTTTGGTGGTTTCTTTTCTTGTGAAACACGGGCTCTAGGTACTTGGGCCTCCGTAGGTGCAGCACGCAAGCTCAGTAACTGTGGGGCACAGGCTTAGACACTCCATGGCATGTGAAATCTACCCGAACCAGGGATTGAACCTGTGTCCCCTGCACTGGCAGGGAAATTCTTACACACTGTGCCTTCAGGGAAGTCCTTAAGTTCAACTTGTACACAGGATAAAAAAATTTCTTTTAATCCATGAAGATAGTTAGTTCTAGGGATGTGATTAGAGTTGGGGCAGTGTTCCAGAGAATAATCTATATCTGTATTAAGGTGGGAGGTGGCACAAGCCCTACATGGATGAGAAGTGGGATACCTGCACAATACCTGATGTGAAGTTTCAGACATTAGTATTTACAATATATGCCCATATTTAAGTGTAAATATCAAAATAGATGCTAAAAGCTAACATATTTTCCCCCCTCTATCCCCTTAATCATTAGAGGTAGCTCAAGAGTTTGTGCAGGAAAACCTTAAATAATAGTTTCTGCAACTTGTGCTCCCTCCCTGTGATGCAGGATACCCGGACCCTGAAGTCGTCTGGTTCAAAGATGACCAATCAATCAGGGAGTCCCGCCACTTCCAGATAGACTACGACGAGGATGGGAACTGCTCTTTAATCATTAGTGATGTTTGCGGGGATGATGATGCCAAGTACACCTGCAAGGCTGTCAACAGTCTTGGAGAAGCCACCTGCACAGCAGAGCTCATTGTGGAAACCATGGAGGAAGGAGAAGGAGAAGGGGGAGAAGAGGAGGAGGAAGAGTGAAACAAAGCCAGAGAGAAGCAGTTTCTAAGTCATATTACAAAGACTATTTCTCTAAAGCTCAAAAAAAAAAAAAAAAAAAAAACCCGCAAGATAGTAAAAGCACCCAGTGTGATAGATTATTTAGTTAGGTTATTTGGGGGTTGATTCTTTAGCAGCAGTGGCTGACACCCAGTAGCGTTATTGATGGGCATTACTTTAAATTAGCTGGCACCTTAAGATACTAGTACAGCTAGATTTCATTTGGGGAAATCACCAGTAACTTTCTGACTAACTGATTTTAGAGAAAAAGTAACCAAAAGGGAGCTTTATCTGGGCAAAGTCATAATTCCCCAACTGAAAGCACTCATGAAAAATAAGGCCCTCTGGTCACAGCCGGCCCAAGGGTCCCTAGATATGGGGACTCCCCAGCTCCTCCTCCAGGGAACTGGGTCTTCTCCAGGCCTGTGGCACTTCATTCTGCAGGCAGTTGAGCCATTTTAACTTATGAGGCACATTATTTCCAAAGTATACCATAGACATTTGAACTTTTCATTTCCATCCCCTGTTCGACCTGCCAGTTTTTCTGGATCTGGACTTGCCATGAGTTTAAGCATTAGGGACACTTCCTAGATTCTGAAGATATGTCTCCTGCTCATGGATGACTGGCTTCCTTAAAAAATAAAATCTCCTTTCTTCCAAAATCAGTAGAAAATCTAAACTTATCCCCTCTGAAGATGTCTAGCAGCTTCAGACATTTTTATAAGAACCTATGGGGAAAAAATTCCTTGTTAATGTGCTTTTTTCCCCTGAAACCAGGATTCCTATTTGTGCTGTTTAGAATATCAGCTCTGCATGTGTGGTAAAGATTTTGTGTTTGAATGTATGAAAAAGCAGTTTTCCAAAAAGTTAGTCTTAATTATTTATTGGCCACTATGAAACAGATTTCAACTGAAGAGCTATAGAACTCCATGTACTTTGAAATCTCAGTCAGTATAGTCTGAGTTTAATATACCTTCATTTTTAAACATGTTCCAAACAGCTCTGTCTACCGTCTGGGTTCCACAAAGTTCTTCTTGGATGTGCATCAATCATGCCTTGCCCCCAACCTTGAAATATATTCTTAACCTGATACATGCACTCAGACTTGCATCTTTAGGAATTTCTAACTTTCTTTCACTACATTGGCACTTAAATTTTTCTTCATAAAACTTTTTGCAGGTCATAAACAAAGACCATAAACTGATATGCCTAATACATTTCCTCTGTGTGTGTGTAACATTCCAAATACTTTTTTCTTTTCATCCACTATTTGTAAAGTGCAGCAGTTTAATATTTCAAGGGACTTTTAAAGAGTTCTATAAGAACCAATTTTAAATTACTTCAGTGCAATCCTACACAGTATCAGCATTAGAATTTTGATGTTACTTAGTCTTATGTTATCTTCCATTCTATTTTTATCTGCTTCTTGCTGCTAGTTTCAAATTGCCAGTATTTTGCTTTTTAAGCAGTTACAATATTTTTCATAATAGCCACAGTATTGCCACAGTTTATTATAATAAAGCATTTTAAAGTTGATTTAGAGCATTCAAAGCTTTTCTTCATCACTTTTCATTGTATCTAGACTATAACCTTTGTGTGCGTGTATGTTGTATACGTGTGCGCATGTGTGGTGTGTATTTTTGTTTACAAGTTTTTTGATGCCTTCTTGAAGTTGTGTTAATGTTCTCCCAGTTTATTATGCCATCAGAATGGTAAATGAGAACACTACAACTGTAGTTAGCTCACAATTTTTAAATAAAGGATACCACAGTGCATGCTGTTTGTTCAGTCTCTGCAGCCTTCTTTTCCTTTCCACACCACCAGTTGTAGATGACCGAAATAGATCTCAGAAACTAATAACAAACTCTCTGCTGTATAAATGATTTATGTGATTATCTTTTACTAAGGAACAGAATGACTTAGGCAGTTCTAGTTTATACTAGGTAGCCTAATTTGCACATTTACTTCAAAATTTCTCTTGAGCATAATTTTGGTTCAATTACCTTCTACTATCTATAGTACCCTCATAATGCTAAAAATCTATCTGACATTTTTAGTATGCCACAAAATCATCATCATAACTAATATTACTTACCAACACTTGGTCTGCGTTTGTAACTTTGGAGCAGTTTGTTATTGGCAGCCAAGTGGTATCTTTGCATGTCTTGATATTGAAGCATTTGTTCTCAGGAAACCATCATTCCTGTTTCGTAGTAAGTCTGTTATCAGAGAACAGATGGTGGAGTCCCCCCATGTCTTGAGTATTCAAACAATATTGTAAATATTCTAGGAAGAATCAAGATATACTATTAAATGCTGGACTAGATGATTCTATGATTCCACAGTATAGTCTGGAAAGAATCCATTGTCCAGATAATGTTAAATTGTTTCATATTTTTTAAGACAACCACAATCCACAAGTGTTCCTACTCAGAAAATTTTATTTTTAAAGAAAAAGACCTTTTATTCCTTGCTAGTGAAAAATGTACCTTATGTTCTGAAAAATAACAAATAATTTCTTTTCATCCTGTTCTCATCCCAAACATATTTAAAAAAAAGAATATTGATTATTCCTTACATTGCAGAGCTTCATATTAAATGAATTTCTATGTCAGCCCTAACTTTACTTACAGAAAGTCTCTTTTTATCAAAATGTTTTGAGTTTTACTTCCCACATTTTACCTGCTTTTAATACATCTGTGCTAGTGAGTATTAAGGAGGTGAAGAATAATTGAATATTAAAGAAACTAAACTCTCCACATTTCAAGAAAACACAGGTAACACTATATCCTTTACCCCTTGGGAACTCCGTTTTTTGAAAAGGAGGCTAACATCTGTGACAGTCATTACTGAGGTTATTTGCCCGCAGCATATGATCAGGACCACGTTCCCACCTCCCTGGCCAGGTAGGGCTGTGTGTCTAATCCTCGTCAGCAGTGATCCCCTCTGGTCCAGAGAATTTAAGTACTGGTGCAAGACTCTCCATAATGATTGTCAGATGGTGGCTACTTTATCCACCTGGGTCCCAAGCCAACCCCAAACAGGTACATAACACAAGCAAGAAATAAATCTTCGTACTTATAAATCGCCAAGATTTTAGTGTTCCTTGTGGCTGCAACATAGCCTAGACTATCCTTTTATAAGGTCATCACCATATTCTAGATCTGTTCTGACCAATATGGTAGCCACGACTCACCAGTGGCTATTTAAACTTTTAATCTAAATAAAATTTAAAATTCAGTTCCTTAGTTGCACTAGCCATATTTTAAGTGCTCGACAATTACATGAGACTAGTGGCTGGCTACATTACTGGACGGCACAGATCAGAACTTTCTATAAAGTTCCACTCTGCAGTACTGTTCTACATGGACTATGAAGAATAGAGAAACTCCAAATTTTACTTTAACTATGCATATTACTTTTCAAATTATTGTGAGAGTAAAATTTAAAAGTTGGTATGAAATCAGTCTGGAGGGAATGGTCTATAGTTTCATCAATTGTATCAAATAACAGTTTCAACATTTACATGATTGTGTTTGATTATTTTTATATTCACACATTTTTTCACTTTTTAAGACATTTAAGAACACCAGTTCTGTGCTTCTCACCACAAACTCTAAATAGATCTGCAATTTATGAGCAATTACTGAATTACTTGTGATATGAAGCAACCAGTTAGGCCAAAAATCTCTGGTGTTTTTGGAACTTGGAGCTACTTGGGATAGGGGAGCCTCCAATAAGGATCACTGAGGTAGCAGAGAAAGAGACAGACAGCATCTCTGGGGCAAAATTTCCTTGACAGTGAACCAAAAGGAAGGGGAAGGGGCCATTCTGACAGCTAGAGTCATTTTAACCTCAATGGCTTTGATCATAACTCCCTTCCCATTGGAACCGGAAATACTCAGGAGACCTACAGCATGTGGAGACAACAGTCAATTTCTAACTGCTGGTTGTTTGAAATTTTAGCTCATAGGCCTTCTGGTATTCCAAATTCTTGTACACTGCAGGGAGGGCTTCATGCCAAAGACCACAGCTGCAGTAGTGACCACACAGAACTACATGATAAATCTTCACATTATTTGATTCTCTGGGACTAGATTTCTTCCAGCTGGAAATAACTAAGGAAGAAGAAAGTTACAAATTAACCTAAGTCAATTTCTTATTACTAGCTTCTTTGGGGCAGACATCAGTAGCTTCCAACAGTTAAGAGCCAGGTTAAGCTATAGGACTTCACCATAATCTTGCTTCAGATGGTATGTTACAATGAATGATAGACTCTGGTCAAATTCAACAAACATTTATTAGCAAGCCATTATACAACCTATTCTGTAAGCTCCACGACATCCCAGATCTATATCTCCATAAGGCATCTTACCTGTTCACTGAAGGCAAATGATGCAGAATACTAGGGTATGATCTAACTAACCAGGTTAATCAGCCAAGTGGAGTCAGTTACAGATGTACTTCTCACTGGAGTTCTGTAGATTGTGCCTCAGTTTCCTCATCTATAAACTTAAAGTAATAATACTTCCTCCCTCACAGATTGTTATAGAAATTAAAAGAGCTTATGCACAATACCTGATACTTATGGAAAGCTCTATTCTTTTAGCACTCAAGAGATGCTAAGATGCGTTAGAAATATCCTCTACCCTCAAGGAACTGATAAAACTTCTGTAGAAACAAAACAAATATGTGGAAAAGTTATACACTAATGAAAGATGGAACAAATTATTTCAATTCTACCCCTCCAAAAAGAGGATCTTTGAAACTGAAAGTACCCATCCAATTGTACAAAACACAGTTGTTATGAGTTTAAGAAATATTACAACTGCCCTGTTCTCAGGAAAATTTAACTTCAAGTCTCTAAGTACCCTCTTCACAAAGGAGAAAAGTTCATCTGACCTTTGGAGTCTTATTTTCTGAGGAATTTCTCACAATTGGCTTGACTTTAAACTCACATTTAACATTTAACCCCCAAATGTTTGCTAATTTTAAATTTATATTTACAAAAGTTAATTTATATTGGCTTATTTCTGACTGTATATTAACCACAGAACAAATTGGGCCCTGCTAGGCAGTTTCAAGAAGAGGCTGTGTAGATGAAAGCTCAACATGCTCCTGTTTCCTGGAGAACTAAGAGATAAAGGGTTTAGAAAATAGGAAGTTACCATAGTAGAGAGAAGACCGAACATGAACTCCTGAAGACAAGCAGTAACTCTGTTCTCTTCAGAACCCCATTAAACTGAGAATAAAGGAATAATTTTTTTTAAGTTATAAACCTCTCAAAGACAAACATAGGAGAAGAAAGAAGAAAAATATCAGAATTTTAGAAGATGGAAAGCAAACAGACAAATGGGTAGCTTAAGAGTACAGAAGTTAAAACCTGACTTCCTGCAGGGAAGAAAGCCTATAGGAAGACAAGTCAGTTTTCCTCTGAAGAAGCCCCAAAAGGTTAGAAACTGAGGAACTGTACCTGTGAAGGGGAACCTCAGAAGGAATGTAAGGTAACAAGTCACTAATGTAAACCAAGGTCACTGAGGTCAAATCAGATAAAAAGTCCACCCAGGAGATCAATGCAGAAGTAGGATGGGATACTTAGGACAGACAAGGGTCCAGTGTCCAGGAAGTCAGTCTGAATACATCAGTAGTACCCATGGTCATAGTACAGAAAATAGCCTGACTGTAGAAAGGCATTCGCTTGCTCAAGGAATTTTTGAAGACAGATAAACTCATTTAAAGTTAAACTGGGACACTGTAAAAGCAGTGCTAAGGGGAAGATTCATAGCATTACAGGCCTACCTCAAGAAACAAGAAAAAAGTCAAATAAATAACCTAACTCTACACCTAAAGCAACTAGAGAAGGAAGAAATGAAGAACCCCAGGGTTAGTAGAAGGAAAGAAATCTTTAAAATCAGGGCAGAAATACATGCAAAAGAAACTAAAGAGACCATAGCAAAAATCAACAAGGCTAAAAGCTGGTTTTTTGAAAAAATAAACAAAATTGACAAACCATTAGCAAGACTCATTAAGAAACAAAGGGAGAAGAACCAAATTAACAAAACCAGAAACAAAAATGGAGAGATCACAACAGACAACACTGAAATACAACGGATCATAAGAGACTTCTACCAGCAGCTCTATGCCAAAAAAATGGACAACTTGGAAGAAATAGACAAGTTCTTAGAAAAGTATAACTTTCCAAAACTGAACCAGGAAGAAATAGAAGATCTTAACAGACCCATCACAAGCAAGGAAATCGAAACTGCAGTCAGAAATCTTCCAGCAAACAAAAGCCCAGGACCAGATGGCTTCACAGCTGAATTCTACCAAAAATTTAGAGAAGAGCTAACACCTATCTTACTCAAACTCTTCCAGAAAATTGCAGAAGAAGGTAAACTTCCAAACTCATTCTATGAGGCCACCATCATCCTAATTCCAAAACCAGACAAAGATGCCACAAAAAAAGAAAACTACAGGCCAATATCACTGATGAACATAGATGCAAAAATCCTTAACAAAATTCTAGCAAACAGAATCCAACAACATATTAAAAAAAATCATACACCATGACCAAGTGGGCTTTATCCCAGGAATGCAAGGATTCTTTAATATCCACAAATCAATCAATGTAATACACCACATTAACAAATTGAAACATAAAAACCATATGATTATCTCAATAGATGCAGAAAAAGCCTTTGACAAAATTCAACATCCATTTATGATTAAAACTCTCCAGAAAGCAGGAATAGAAGGAACATACCTCAACATAATAAAAGCTATATATGACAAACCCACAGCAAGCATTACCCTCAATGGTGAAAAACTGAAAACATTTCCCCTAAAATCAGGAACAAGACAAGGGTGCCCACTCTCACCACTACTATTCAACATAGTTTTGGAAGTGTTGGCCACAGCAATCAGAGCAGAAAAAGAAGTAAAAGGAATCCAGATAGGAAAAGAAGAAGTGAAACTCTCTCTGTTTGCAGATGACATGATCCTCTACATAGAAAACCCTAAAGACTCTACCAGAAAATTACTAGAGCTAATCAATGAATATAGTAAAGTTGCAGGATATAAAATTAACACACAGAAATCCCTTGCATTCCTATACACTAACAATGAGAAAACAGAAAGAGAAATTAAGGAAACAATACCATTCACCATTGCAACAAAAAGAATAAAATACTTAGGAGTATATCTACCTAAAGAAACAAAAGACCTATACACAGAAAACTATAAAACACTGATGAAAGAAATCAAAGAGGACACAAACAGATGGAGAAATATACCGTGTTCATGGATTGGAAGAATCAATATTGTCAAAATGGCTATTCTACCCAAAGCAATCTATAGATTCAATGCAATCCCTATAAAGTTACCAATGGTATTTTTCAGAGAACTAGAACAAATAATTTCACAATTTGTATGGAAATACAAAAAACCTCGAATAGCCAAAGTAATCTTGAGAAAGAAGAATGGAACTGGAGGAATCAACCTGCCTGACTTCAGACTATACTACAAAGCCACAGTCATCAAGACAGTATGGTACTGGCACAAAGACAGAAATATAGATCAATGGAACAGAACAGAAAGCCCAGAGATAAATCCACGAACCTATGGACACCTTATCTTCGACAAAGGAGGCAAGGATATACAATGGAAAAAAGACAACCTCTTTAACAAGTGGTGCTGGGAAAACTGGTCAACCACTTGTAAAAGAATGAAACTAGAACACTTTCTAACACCATACACAAAAATAAACTCAAAATGGATTAAAGATCTAAATGTAAGACCAGAAACTATAAAACTCCTAGAGGAGAACATAGGCAAAACACTCTCCGACATAAACCACAGCAGGATCCTCTATGACCCACATCCCAGAATATTAGAAACAAAAGCAAAAATAAACAAATGGGACCTATTGAAACTTAAAAGCTTTTGCACAACAAAGGAAACTATAAGCAAGGTGAAAAGACAGCCCTCAGATTGGGAGAAAATAATAGCAAACGAAACAACAGACAAAGGATTAATCTCAAAAATATACAAGCAACTCCTGCCGCTCAACTCCAGAAAAACAAATGACCCAATCAAAAAATGGGCCAAAGAACCAAACAGACGTTTCTCCAAAGAAGACATAGAGTTGGCTAACAAACACATGAAAAGATGCTCAACATCACTCATTATCAGAGAAATGCAAATCAAAACCACAATGAGGTACCATTACACGCCAGTCAGGATGGCTGCTATCCAAAAGTCTACAAGCAATAAATGCTGGAGAGGGTGTGGAGAAAAGGGAACCCTCTTACACTGTTGGTGGGAATGCAAACTAGTACAGCCGCTATGGAGAACAGTGTGGAGATTTCTTAAAAAATTGGAAATAGAACTGCCATATGACCCAGCAATCCCACTTCTGGGCATACACACCGAGGAAACCAGATCTGAAAGAGACACGTGCACCCCAATGTTCATCGCAGCACTGTTTATAATAGCCAGGACATGGAAGCAACCTAGATGCCCATCAGCAGACGAATGGATAAGGAAGCTGTGGTACATATACACCATGGAATATTACTCAGCCATTCAAAAGAATTCATTTGAACCAGTCCTAATGAGATGGATGAAGCTGGAGCCCATTATACAGAGTGAAGTAAGCCAGAAAGATAAAGACCATTACAGTATACTAACACATATATATGGAATTTAGAAAGATGGTAATGACAACCCTGTAATGCAAAACAGAAAAAGAGACAGAGATGTACAGAACAGACTTTTGGACTCTGTGGGAGAAGGCGAGGGTGGGATGTTTCAAGAGAACAGCATCGAAACATGTATATTATCTAAGGTGAAACAGATCACCAGCCCAGGTTGGATGCATGAGACAAGTGCTCGGACCTGGTGCACTGGGAAGACCCAGAGGGATCGGATAGAGAGGGAGGTGGGAGGGGGGATCACAATGGGGAATACATGTAAATCCATGGCTAATTCAATGTATGTCAATGTATGACAAAAACCACTACAATATTGTAAAGTAATTAGCCTCCAACTAATAAAAATAAATGGGAAAAAAAAAGCAAACAATAAATAAATAAATAAAGTTAAACTGGTTGTCCAAGAAACAAAATCATTTAGACTTTTAATAATGTACTGTTAATGAATGTATTGTATTTATTTAATGTGGAAGCACAGTTAACTTCCATTTAATTCAACTTGCCTGACTTAACCACAACTTTCATTCCTTCTGTAAAATAAATTAACTAATGCCCACACCCTTCTGTTCTACTAACTTATGCCCACTAAATGAGTAGTATTATTTACCAAGAGTCAGTTGGATTAAACTTCTTTATGCCAGTTGTACAACTGTAATTATGTAATTTAATTATTATGTAAGTCAATAAAAATGGAGTGCTAAAGGGAAGAGAAGCTGTTTCTATGGAAACTAAATTGAGACTAGTGGTCATTTTTGGCAGGTTGGATATTTGCATTTATCTCCTGCCTCCCAAAACCTCACTAAAATGAAGGTAAAGGCACAAAGGCATTAAACCCACAGGGCAAAGAGTAAGAGAGGTGATATATTAGACTTGAGTTGTTGACAAAATTTTTGGATAGACTAATTGGTAATTAATTTTGTTTCAACTTGTTCCACTCTGCAAGCATCTATAAGGGTTATTGTTGTTGCTTACTCGCTAAGTCATGTCCAACTCTTTGCAACCTCATGGACTGTAGCCCTTCAGTCTCCTCTGTCCATGGGATTTCCCAGTCAAGAATACTGGAGAGGGTTGCATTTCTTTCTCCAGGGGATCTTCCTAACCCAAGGATCAAACCAGCATCTCCTGCATTGACAGGCAGATTCTTTACCACTGAGCCACAAGGGAAGCCCATCTGTAGGGGAGAAAGCCTCAAAAAGCAAGTTGAGTCCTGAATATGGCTAGACAGTATACTTTAGTTTGAAAATCTCAGGCAGCACCCAGAATGTAACCCATAAAACTGCTGTCTCCTCTTCCTTTTGAGTTTCCCACCAAAGATTCAACTGACACAAAAAATATAAAAGAATTTACTGATTTTGTAAGGAAGGTAAATAAGGGAGTTCACACTGGTCAGCATTTCATTTGAAAAATCCTCCGAGGTGTATCTCTTCTCCTAGGTTTCTCTCTTCTTTACTCCCCTCATGATGTTTTTATCTTTCACTCTTTTCCTTCCCCACTCTGCAGAGCAATTTAAGTATACCCAAGATGAGAGAAAAAACCAACATTCACTGATAACTATCCTCATTAGAAGACAGAAAGACATAGAGCTTCCCCAGTGGCTCAGATAGTAAAGAAGACATAAAGGGATTCATTTTTGAAAAAATTTTAAAAAGTCACTCACAAAACCACTCATTGGGGAAAAAAGCAAAAGACATACAAATGGACAGACCATTTTAAAAAACCCTAATGCCTTTACTCAACCAAAGATAAACACTAATAATATATTGGTATATTCCCTTGCAGATTTTTTCTTTAAAGACAGATACATCTAACCATTATAAAAATGAGATCTTAGTACACAATATGTATAGTCTACTTTTCTACTTAATATATTCTAAACAGTTTCCACATCAAATGTATCTCTGCATTATTATTTCCCAAGCTTCTTAAATGTTTTTCAAACTTGGAGAAAGGGTGAGAGAATAGTTCAATAAACATCCTTAAACCCTTCAGTAGAATATTGCTTTGAACATCTCACTTTTCTGCACAATTCAGGTCTTCTGATCAAAAGCATTTACAATCAATTCAAGAATATTTGTATAAGGAGCTGAAGGAGATCAGAATGTGCCACCCCTTAATATGCCACATTGGCATAAGGACTATTTTGATCTGAAGGCAAGTGAAAACAGCAGATGCAGAAAAGGCTCTCTATCCTCCCCCAATTTGCCTAAATGCTGGGCATAAATTTCCCTTTGTGAATGTGTCCCCCTCCTGTCTCTTACATCAGGAAGAGCAGAATAACTCTTAACCATCAGACACAAGTTGACTAAACTCATCAGAGCCCAGAGATGGCAGCTACGTAACAAACTTTACTAAAAACAACCCTTAGTTTCCATTAGTTTTCCCCACATGCTTACCTTCTCACAATTTACTACCCATAAAAACCTAAACCCACTTTTCTTTTTCTTTTTTCTTGGCACTTCTCCACAAATTTATTGTTCTTTGTTAAAATGGTATATAACCCTCTGAGTCTGACCACCTCTTAGGGATTTTTCACTTCATTTCTGTTAGGCCTCCCATATGTATATGAAGCAAACCTTTTTCTCCTGTTACTCTTCTGTCAGTTCAATTCAAAGGGTGCCAGACACTGAACCTAAGAGGGTAGAGGACAGAGGATTTTTTTCCCCTCCCATACAGAGACATTCCAGGATAGTAAGCTTAGATATGTTTCTCTCCTCAGAGATGGTTCAGAAAAGTAAAGACATCTCCTTCCCCTCTTGGAGAAGACTGCCTTACATTCTAGAATAAAGACAAGGTCACCAGCAGCCAAATATTAGAGTTTCCTAATTTCAGGGCTTGTCTCCTGTAATGCAGCCCATTGCATAGGCAGGTAACATCTGGTCTTCATTATGTTGCCCTATGTGGATGGGACTTGGGAACCAACATAAGATATTGCTCTGGCTGCTGCTTTTGCCATAAATAATAAACTGTGCTTTCAGACTCAGAGGGCTTATTATTTACATTGAACATATATATAATAGTATAATATCTATATAAATAACATTTACATTATATATATATATATATATATATATATATATATATAACATATCCTCTTCCTGCCCCTCTATCTGGACCCAGACCAACCCGCCCACACACACCCTAAATCACAAAGTGCACCCTGAGAGATCAAGCTCTGCCCTCCTTCTCTTCCTAGGAAACCCCACATTCTATCTACCCTGGTCCAGGCCCCAGTTCATGTGTGCCCCCATGGTGTTCAAAAGAAGAGAACGTCTCCTCATTGAGGGACTTGGGTGAAGAAGCCAGCTCCCTCACCTGAGGGTGCTGGAACTTGGGCTGGGTAACAGATAGCAAAGCCTTGAGGTTGCCCTTTGGGAGGAAGGCCCCTCAAACTGGCAGTAATGGTCTCCATGGACAAAGATCTGGGTCCCTTGCTGCTGCTGGGCCCTAAAAGAAAACCATATATTAAAATATGAGAGTGGTGGGGAGTGGGTAGGCTACCTTGTTAGCTTGCAAGCAGAGTAAAAATTTAAGACCTTTATAGTTTGACTTAACAATCATATCATTTACCACATTTGCCCTTTGTTCAGAATTTCTCTCTCATGCTTGTCCTCTCTGTTACACACTCATACACAGACATACATACATACACACACACACACTCTCTAGTTTTGCTGAATCATTTGAAAGTAAATTTCTGCAAAATCATTTTTAAAGTCTGGATGGTATACTATTTTAAACCTCTATCATAATTTAACCAGTCTGTACTGTGAACATTTATTTACTTATGACAGTTTGATATTATAAATAGCATTGTGATGAGCATTTATAACTAAATCTTTTTCACATCCTAAATTCCTTAAGATAAACAGATTCACAGACATAGGGAACAGACTTGTGGTTGCCAAGGGAAAGGGGAGTGGGCAAGGGAAGGATTGGGAGTTTGAGGTTAGCAGATGCAAACTATTATACATAGGACAGATAAACAACAAGGTCCTCTATATGGGAATAGAACCTAAAAAAGGGTGGATACACACACACACATATCTGATTTACCTTGCTGTATAGGAGAAACTAACACAATATTGTAAATCAACTATACTTCAATAAAAAAATTTAAGTTTAGCTAAATTCCTTAAGATTAAATTCCAAGAAGTATAATTATTGGGTCAAAGAACATTTAAGGTTTGAAGGTTTTCGTATGTATCGCCAAGCTGCCTTTCAGACAGTGTATCTATCAATCTATACATTCAGTAGCACAGTTTAAGAATACCCATGTCATTATATCCCTGCCAACAGTATCATTTTTATCTTTGACAGTCTGAAGAAGAAAAAAGAGGGCGTCTACCTCATTATTTTAATCATTATTTGTTCATAAATGTTATTGATCTTCATTGGTGTGTTCATTCACCATTTACAAGGAGACCCATTGCCTGAAGCTGATCATAGAAAGTCATCAAGTACTAAGATAGTTATCTCACAGTCTCTCATAGAGGGCATCCTCACTCTACATTGGCTCAGGTGTCAGTTTCCTCAAGCTCAGATTATTAAAAGAATAATGTGATACAACCTTTTCATGTTAGGTCATATCACTGGCCCTTCTACAGACTAGCTAACTGGAAGTTTAGAGTGGAATTTAGAGCTTGAATTCTATTATTCACCCCTCCTTTTCTCCAAGTTTTTGTATGATAGTGAAACTAGATTAGGAAGGTGGGGAATGACCTCAGCACTATCGCCCAAATGGCCGTTAACACAGAGTCCTCCATTTGAAAAGATGCCCAACATCACTAATTATTAGAGAAATGCAAATCAAACTACAATGAGGTACCACCCTACACCGGGCAGAATGGCCATCATTAGAAAGTCTACAAATAACAAATGCTGAAGAGTGTGTAGAGAAAGAGAGCCCTCCTACACTGTTGGTGGGAATGTAAATTGGTATAGCCACTAGGGAAAACAGTGTGGAGGTTCCTCAGAAAACTAAAAATAGGATTACCATATGATGTAGCAATCCCACTACTAGGGAAATATCCAGACAAAACTATAATTCAAAAACATACTAGCACCCCTTTGCTCATAGTAGCACTATTCACAATAGCCAAACCATGGAAATGACCTAAATGTCCATCAACAGATGACTGGATAAAGAAGATGTGGTACATATATACAATGGACTACTCAGGCATAAAAAAATGAAAAAACGCCATTTGCAGCAACATGGGTGCAACTAGAGATTATTATACTAAGTGAGGTAAGTCAGAAAGAGAAAGACAAACACCGTATGATATCAGTTATATGTGGAATCTAAAATATGGCACAAATGAACCTTTCACAAAAGAGAAACAGGCTCACAGACATATAGGAGAGACTTGTGGTTACCAAGCAGGAAGGGGAAGGAGGGAAGGACTGGGAGTCTGGGATTAGCAGATGTAAACTATTACATACAAGATGGATAAACAACAAGGTTTTACTGTATCACATAGGGAACCATATTCAACATCCTGTGATAAACCATAATGGAAAAGAGTATATATAAAAAGAATGTCTGTATGTCTATAACTAAGTCACTTTGCTGTACAGCAGAGATTGACGTAACACTGTAAATCAACTATACGTCAATAAAAAAATAATAAACTTTAAAACTCCAGAGAGCCCTATAAGGGTATGTTTTGGGGTGTGTGACCAACCATGAAGATTGCTGACATTTGGATGTCCGCCTTCTTGCATTGAAGATAGACTGTACAGTAGTACAGGATCAGAATTACACCCCTCTTCCCTATCCACAATCACAGGCAGAGAAACTAGAAAAGAGAGAGAATGGTTCATTGCAGGGCAGAAAGAAGCTTCAGTCTGGCTGCCTTTCAATTTAATGACTCTGTGCACAATCTCTCATCCTCCAGTTTAAACATGGCCCAATGGATTTCACAGATCATAATCATATTACTCTCTCTTCTTCCCTGTGGAGCCAGATATATTTTTTTCTGATATTTCCTGTGATGGGTATCTTTCATTTTTGGCCACCCAGTATCTAAACACACTTCCTGTTTGAAGGGAATTCCAATAAAGAAGTTCAAGGGTGGGGAGATAGCCCCGTTCCCAGAACCACATGCTCCTACCTAAGACCTTGACTCTGGAGTAACACAGAAATAAATGGCAGTTTAGAATCTTTCTAGAGGTGATAGAGGGAGCAATAATGGCAGCATCCAATGCCCAATGGCAGCTATGCCAATGACAGAAGTTATTGGATACTGACCAGATTCTTCCTGTGCATTCATTTGGTCTCTATTTTTAGATGCCTACTTTCCCCTGGCTCCTGTTGATGTTCCAAACCTTATTCTTCAGCTTTTTCATCGGTTTTGTGAGCTGCCCAACGTCCATTCAATACACCCCTAACTAGTCCGTTTTGTTCTTCACTGTTTCGATTCATACCTAAGTAACCCCTTCTGGACAGAAGTTGCTTTTTCTACGGAGACAGCAAGATGATGGAGAGGGGTGCCTCCCTATCAATTGCTCCTGGGTCATGTGCCCAGCTTGAGTCCCGAAGTATTGACTGTTCCGAATGTGTGGTAACAGTTGCCTCTCTATGTGCGTTACTATCTGCAGTCAGAGGGATGAGGATCATAGGGTACAAAATATGTCTACTATCTGTTACCAGGTCTTTGCCTGCCTTAACATCTTTATTAACCCAGATTAACTACAATAGCACCTTAGAAGATCATCCTCATGCAGTATTTCCTAACAGGATGTCTCTTTTTTATTATATATCATTTACATATGTTTAACATACAAAGTATATCTAACATATAAAGTATAAGCAAGAAGCACCCAAAACAGACATTTTAATGAATTATCACCAAGGGAAAACCTATGTAACCACCACCTAGGTCAAGAAATACAGTCCTTCTATTGCTCCCAGGACGACTCCTCCGCCGCTCTCCCTACTCGTGCCCCGCCCCACCATTCGCTATCAGGGTAAGTATCCACTGTCCTGACTTTCGGGATAATTTTTTTTTTTTTTTTTTGCTTTCTTTATAGTTTTACCACCTGTATATGAATTCCTTAAGCAATCATTTCATTTAGCCTGATTTTGAACTTTAGAGAAATGAATCATACTGTGTATATTCTTCTATGGCTTACTTCCTTCACTCAATGTTGCTTATGAGATTCCTCGATGTTACAGTTGAACGGAGCTGCAATGTGTTCACCTGCACTGCTGTGAAATACCCCATTGTAAGATACTGTTGCTGTTGCTCAGTCAGTCATGTCTGACTCTTTGCAACCCCATGGACTGCTGTACGCCAGGCTTCCCTGTCCCTCTCCATCTCCCGGAGCTTGCTCAAAAGTATGTCCATTGAGTCGGTGATGCCATTCAACCATCTCATCCTCTGTCACCCCCTTCTCCTCCTGCCTTTAATCTTTCCCAGCATCAGAGTCTTTTTTAATGAGTCAGCTCTTCGCATCAGATGGCCAAAGTATTGGAACTTCAGCTTCAGCATTGGTCCTTCCAATGAATATTCAGACTTGATTTCCTTTAGGATTGACTGGTTTGATCTCCTTGCAGTTCAGGGAACTCTCAAGAGTCTTCTCCAACACCACAGTTTAAAAGCATAGTAAGATATACCACGGTTTATTTACTTATTCTATTGTAGACTGACATTGTGTGGTATCCAGTGTAGGACTATAACGAACAATACTGATTTAAGCAGTCTGGTTAAAGCAGACTTAGTTTTAACTAAGTTGCTCAGTCATGTCTGACTCTTTGTGACCCCAGGGATATGTATCCCAGGGATCTTTAAGGCCATGAACCTAGCATTAGAAAAAATAGTCATGGGATATGTATATCTTTGACTTTCTTAGATAACACCAAGCTGTTTTCCAATGTGAATGCGAGTCTGTCCACCTGCAGTCTGCGAGTTTCTACCACACTACACCCTCACCAAAAACTGGTGCCATCAATGGTTTCATTTTAGTCACTGAAAGATGGCTAATTGTATCTCACTGGGTTATAATTTTCATTTCCCTGATTAGTAAGGAGTTGATCTGTATTTGCATGCTTATTGGTCATTTATGTTTTTTCTTTTTCTTTTTTTTGAACATTTCAAGGAGTTTTATTTTTTTTTTTTTATTATTATATTTTTTTTCCCAGTGGGTTTTGTCATACATTGATATGAATCAGCCATGGATTTACATGTATTCCCAATCCCGATCCCCCCTCCCACCTCCCTCTCCACCCGATTCCTCTGGGTCTTCCCAGTGCACTAGGCCGGAGCACTTGTCTCATGCATCCCACCTGGGCTGGTGATCTGTTTCACCATAGATAGTATACATGCTGTTCTTTTGAAATATCCCACCCTCACATTCTCCCACAAAGTTCAAAAGTCTGTTCTGTATTTCTGTGTCTCTTTTTCTGTTCTGCATATAGGGTTATCGTTATCACCTTTCTAAATTCCATATACATGTGTCAGTATGCTGTAATGTTCTTTATCTTTCTGGCTTACTTCACTCTGTATAATGGGCTCCAGCTTCATCCATCTCATTAGGACTGGTTCAAATGAATTCTTTTGAATGGCTGAGTAATATTCCATGGTGTATATGTACCACAGCTTCCTTATCCATTCATCTGCTGATGGGCATCTAGGTTGCTTCCATGCCCTGGCTATTATAAACAGTGCTGCAATGAACATTGGGGTGCACGTGTCTCTTTCAGATCTGGTTTCCTCAGTGTGTATGCCCAGAAGTGGGATTGCTGGGTCATATGGCAGTTCTATTTCCAATTTTTTGAGAAATCTCCACACTGTTTTCCATAGCGGCTGTACTAGTTTGCATTCCCACCAACAGTGTAAGAGGGTTCCCTTTTCTCCACACCCTCTCCAGCATTTATTGCTTGTAGACTTTTGGATAGCAGCCATCCTGACTGGCGTGTAATGGTACCTCATTGTGGTTTTGATTTGCATTTCTCTAATAATGAGTGATGTTGAGCATCTTTTCATGTGTTTGTTAGCCATCTGTATATCTTCTTTGGAGAAATGTCTGTTTAGTTCTTTGGCCCATTTTTTGATTGGGTCATTTATTTTTCTGGAATTGAGCTGCAGGAGTTGCTTGTATATTTTTGAGATTAATCCTTTGTCTGTTTCTTCATTTGCTATTATTTTCTCCCAATCTGAGGGCTGTCTTTTCACCTTACTTATAGTTTCCTTTGTAGTGCAAAAGCTTTTAAGTTTCATGGATTGGAAGAATTAATATTGTCAAAATGGCTATTCTACCCAAAGCAGTCTATAGATTCAATGCAATCCCTATCAAGCTACCAATGGTATTTTTCACAGAACTAGACCAAAGAATTTCACAATTTGTATGGAAATACAAAAAACCTCGAATAGCCAAAGTAATCTTGAGAAAGAAGAATGGAGCTGGAGGAATCAACCTGCCTGACTTCAGACTCTACTACAAAGCCACAGTCATCAAGACAGTATGGTACTGGCACAAAGACAGAAATATAGATCAATGGAACAGAATAGAAAGCCCAGAGATAAATCCACGAACCTATGGACACCTTATCTTTGACAAAGGAGGCAAGGATATACAATGGAAAAAAGACAACCTCTTTAACAAGTGGTGCTGGGAAAACTGGTCAACCACTTGTAAAAGAATGAAACTAGAACACTTTCTAACACCATACACAAAAATAAACTCAAAATGGATTAAAGATCTAAATGTAAGACCAGAAACTATAAAACTCCTAGAGGAGAACATAGGCAAAACCCTCTCCGACATAAATCAAAGCAAGATCCTCTATGACCCACCTCCCAGAATATTGGAAATAAAAGCAAAACTAAACAAATGGGACCTAATGAAACTTAAAAGCTTTTGCACTACAAAGGAAACTATGTTTTTTCTTTGGTAAAGTCCCTATTCGGGTCTTTTGCCCACTTTTCATGGTGATTATCTCTTACAGATAAGAAGTTTTCAAACATTGTGGAAACTAGTCCTTTATTAATTACACATGTGGCAAACATCTTTTCCCACCCTGTACCTTGCTTTTTTTTTTGCTTGTTTTATGCCTTTTCATTTGAAAACGGTGGTGTTTTTTATATCTTGTATTAAAATTATTTCCTTACCTTTGAGATCATATTCTCTTATACCAATTCTCCTATACTAATCTAAAAACTTTAAATGTTGATTTTTCACATCTTAATTCTAGAAATGATTTTTGTATAGACTGTGAGGTAGGAAAATTTTTTCCTCATATGAATATCCACTTGTCCCAGCATCATTTATTGAAATGTCCATCTTTTCTCTACTGTTTCTCTGTCATACATGAAGTTGACTATATATGTGTTGGTTTGTTCCTAGGATCTCTATTCTGATCCAATAGTCTATTTATCATCCCTATGCTAATACTATACTGTCTTAATTACTGAAATTTATAATAAGTGTTGATATCTTGTAGAGCAAATTCTTCCAATATCTTGGCAATTTTTGGACCTTAAAAAATTTCCATATAAAAATCTCAATCTGCTTCTCAAATTACACAAAAATAAAAAACAAACAACTACTTGTGAAATTTTGATTAAGACTGCATGTAATTTATAAACTAATTTGGGGAGAAACACCATCTTTACCATACTAAGTCTTTCAATCTATGAACTCAGTATCTCTCCATTTATTTAGGTCTTCCTTATCATCATTCAATAATGTTTTATAATTGTCTACATAAAATTGGAACAGTAGCACAGAGGCCATGTAATTAATTATACATACACATTCAAAATTGTTGTTTTCCTGGTGAACACAACAGTTCATCATTATGAAAGATTTTATCTCTAATAATGCTTTTTGGCTGCCATCAATATAGATGTATTCAATGTAGTAGTTTTCAATTACTGCTGTAACAAATTATCAATACCAAAAACTTAGTCGTTTAAAATAATACATATGTATTATCTTACAGTTCTATATGTCAGCAGTCCAACAGAGGATTCACTGGGGTAAAATCAAGATGTTGGTAGGCCTGCAATCCTTTCTGAGGGCTCAAGGGAAGAATCTATTTTGTTTTCCAGATTCGGGGAGCCCCCTTTCTCCACCTTAAAAGCCAGATAAAGATGCATCTATTTCTTCCATAGTCACACCCCCTTCTGATTGATTCTGATTCTTCCTCCACCTCCCTTTTTTTTTTTTTGGGACACACAACGGGTTAATATCTTTAATATGCAACGAGCTCATACAAATTTATCAAACCCCAGGAGGTAAGAGCAGAGGACACGACAATGCACAGAAGAAATACAACTGCTTAATGTGAAAAGATGTTCTAGTTTGCCAGAAATTAAAAAAAAAAAAAAAAGAAATGCAAACTAAAATACAGTGCTATTTTCCCATGACCAGGTTAGCAAATATTTAACCAGGTGAGAACACTTAGTGCGGGCAAGATGGTAAACGGGCACATTTATCCTTGCCGGTGGCCGTGTACATGGACACAAACATTTCTGGAAACCGTCTGTCAATACATAATCAGAGCCTTGAAGGTTTTCATATTCTTTAACGCCATCATCCCACCTCTGAGGATCTATCCTAAGGAAATAACTTGGATTGGGGAAAGCTTTATGCACAAAGATAGCCATCGATTTCCAATGGTGAAAGATCAGTAACAGCACCGGTGATCCACCACTGGCACTGCCTGAAGGCAGAGCGCACAGCCATCTCAAAATGAAATGAGAAAGATGCCTACGACATGTGAGGACGACTACACGGTGCTGGGTTACAGAAGGCAGCATCCCAATGTTAAAACAAAGAGCAGAGGAACCATGACTGGGGTGAGGGGAGACTGGAAGGAGAAACACCAAAATGTTAAAACTGTACATCTTTCTACTCCTCTGTTTTCCAAAATTTCTATAACGTGTAGGTTGACTTTGATAACAAAAAGAACTAGTATGTGGCCACTTATGAAAAGGAGTTCGTGATGCTGCAGTGAGGGGCTAGCAGTACCCCCACCTCATCTGCTGCGTCTGTGCTACGCCCACCACCACACTCAACACAGGGACCCCACGACTACACCGGAGTCATCAGCTCTGTCCACCCGTGGTGGGTGATGGGATTTTCCTAAACGCCAACCCGCTCCCCACACAGCCAAGCTTTTGCTGCCTTCTCCAGAGTCCAGCTGTGTCTTCATCTTTAAGCCCCTAATCTAGAGCTTCTCAAGTAGAGGAGATCCAGGCTTCCCGCTCTGGCTGCAAGATGGACAGGACCTCTGCTAAGTTCTCTCCCTCTTCCCGCCCAAACTCCAGCCCTGGAAGCTGGTCGGGGCATGTGCACTCTTACACACTCACAGGACTGCTCCCTTAAAGTAATCTAAGCACTTGCCTGGCCCTCCCCTATCTGTTTATTCTCCTAAAGGCTGGAATCGTGGTCCAGCAGGTGGTTCTGTCCCTCTTGACAACAGCAGCTTGCACATCAGAAAAGTCTTACCTGCATCTTCACGCGGCACTTTTGGGCTCTGTGTCACGACTCACTCGTTACATACTCACCTGGGACCAGGGACACGAGTCTTAGTGTCTTCCCAGAAGCCACTGAAATGCTCTAGGACATTAAGTTAATCCCAAGGTCGCACAATACAGCAGGCCAGAGGTCACCCCTTCTATCTCTGAGCTCGAGTGAGGCCCTGCTACGCCACAAAGCTTCCTGACCAGATGGGGCACCGTGGAGACCAAGGAACAGTCAGAAGGTGGTCCAAGTAACGTGAACACCATGAAAAACATAAAACCTTCCCTCACATGCATGGTTTAACACTACTAACTGCCCGTCCCTTTTATAAATCAACATCTGTTCTCTTAAATCTAGAGAAATTATAACCCCCAAATATGTACAGAGCAGCTCTCCCCCGCCGCTGCCTTCTCCAGCTTGAGCCTCTCAGCCACGTGTTCCCGCTCTGGCTGCATGGAGCGTGGGTGTCCTCTCCAGCTGGGGACGAGGGTGTCTTCCACGAGAACCACGGGGGGCTCCCACCGCGGGCCTTCTTCCAAATCCAACCCCAGGCCTCACATCCACTCCGGTTTCCAAGGTCGCAGGAGGCAATCAATAAGGCCACGGACGTCCAACAGCACCAGTCCCCAACCTGTAACCATGAGCACTAACGGGCAAAACCCAGCCACATCACCAAGCCAAGCGAAGCCGGGGCAGCAGCCAGGGCTGGGCACGACGACCCACATGCAGAGGGCTGGCCTCAGCCTAGTGAGGTACAGCGGCTGAAACAAGGCGCTTTGCAAACGCCTCCACCTCCCTTTTATGATTAAGGGGACCCAACCAGATAATCCAAGATGATTTCATCTCAGGATCCCTGACTTAATCACATCTGCAAGATTCCTTTTATCAAAGAAGGTAACTTCAATGGTCTGAATGTCTAGGACCCCCCTCAAAATTCATATGTTGAAATCAATGGGTAATGCCCTAGAAAACTCAACTTGATCAGTCTCTCGGTCAGTCCTAGCACTGGTATTAGCATTCTACCTTCACAGAAATCCTTGCTTTCAATTTTACTGATTACTGTTCTAGTTTCAATTTACTGTTCTTTACCATCACCAACAAAGTCCTCTCTCCACTTCTGGTCTCCACTTTAGAGATAGCCTTCAATGATTTCCCGCAAACTCACCAATGGTTTACAAAGAATGCTTGTGATTTTTCTCATCTTTGGGGTTATACCTCTATCAGTCTCAATCTGTCTCTTTTGGTAATGGAATGTGATAGGCTGAATAATAGCCCTGCCCCAGATAGGTCTATGCTTTAATTCCTAGACTGTTACTTATACAGTAAAGGGGACTGGCCATGTGATTAAGGATCTTGGGATGGGGAGATTATTCCTGACTACCTGGTTGCGCTTAATGTAATCTCAAATGTTGCTATAAGAGAGAAGCAGTGGGATAAAATCAGAGAAGGCATTCCAACAACAGAAGGAGAGATTGGAGAGATGGACCTGTGAGTTAAGGAATGCCAGCTCCTAGAAGCTCGAAGAGGCAAAGAACGGATTCTCCCTTGGAGCCTTCAGAAGAACCAGCCCTGCCAACACCTTGACTTTATCCCTAAAAGAATCATTTTGGACTTCTGATCTACAGAACTTTAAGAGAATCAATTCCTGATGTTTCAAGCCACTAAGTTTGTGGTAATCTGTCACATGGGCAGTAAGAAACTAATAAATGGGAGCTGATTTACTTTACAGATAATACTTTCAACCTGTAACTATTTAAGAACTTGATTATCGTGTCTTAGTTCTTAAATTTCCCAGTCTAGTACTCAAGCCTCAACCATTTATTTAAACATATTTTTCTCACTTCACCTTGGTTATCCTTCTGTAGACACATGGTTGTATCCTATTACATTTCTTACTCTTCTCTCACTTTAACGACATTCACCCTTGTCGTAACACCTCCCTTACTCTCTTTATAATTATGTTCAAGACACATCTTCAAGAAGATTTTCCTGACCTCTCTCTCCACACAGCAATACTGCTTTGTGATTCTCGGAAATCGGTACTTAGACCTCTCTAACTTGTTTAACATTCTCGATTATTCTTTGAATGTAGCAATTCTCTCAATAGGAGACTGTAAGATACTCGAGGCAGATAACATGCATTCAGGATCTGTTGTTTATATTGGCTGTATTTGTTTTCTGTTGCCACTGTAATAGATTATCATAAACTGGGTGATAATCAGACTTCACAATTCTGTAAAGTCTGAGATCAAGGTGTTGTAAGGCAAGTCTGTACCACCTCTGGAGGCTCTAAAAGAGATTTTTACATCTTTCAGATTCTGGCGACTGTCAACATTTCTCAACTTGTGGTTCATCACTCCAGTCTCAGCCCCTGTTGTCACACTGCTTCCTTTTCTGCCTGCTAGTCTCTTTTTCTCCCTGTGTCTATTCTGTTAGGATAAGTGATCGCATTTATGGCCCACGAGGATAATCCAAGATTATCTTCCCATCTTAAGATTTTTAATTTAAACGTATCTGTAAAGACCCTATCCCCAAATATAGTAACATTCAGATACTTGACATCATTGGTGGGTGGGGGGTGGGCATTTTTCAGCCTACCATAACTGCCTAACACCTATTCTCTTCTTCTGGTAACAACTCCCTTAATACTTCTTCTAACTGGTAACACTGTCCCGCAACTAATACATTGTCATTTCACCTGGCTCCCTCTACAGAACCTCTGAAAGACCAAGTACTTATCTTTCATTTAGGGTCACGAACCCCAGTGCAACTTCGCAGATGCTCCATAAAAAATATTTGCTGGTATGAATAAAGAAGTATTGTATACCACCGTATGTATGGTGGGTTCCCTAATAGCTCAGTTGGTGAAGAATCCACCTGCAATGCAGGAGACCCCTGTTTGATTCCTGGGTCAGGAAGATCCGCTGGAGAAGGGATAGACTACCCACTCCAGTATTCCTGGGCTTCCCTTGTGGCTCAGTTGGTAAAGAATCCACCTGCAATGTGGGAGACCTGGGTTCGATCCCTGGGTTGGGAAGATCCCCTGAAGAAGGGAAAGGCTACCCACCCAAGTATTCTGGCCTAGAGAATTCCATGGACTATACAGTCCCTGGGGTCACAAAGAGTCGGACATGACTGAGCGACTTTCACTTTCATACGGACAGTAATTACTCGAAAGAAATGTTTCAGTTCAGTTCAGCCGCTCAGTCGTGTCCGACTCTTTGCAACCCCATGAACTGCAACACGCCAGGCCTCCCTGTCCATCACCACCTCCCAGAGTCTACCCAAACTCATGTCCATTGAGTCGGTGATGCCATCCAAGCATCTCATCCTCTGTCGTCCCCTTCTCCTCCTGCTCTCAATCTTTCCCAGCATCAGGGTCTTTTCAAATGAGTCAGCTCTTCACATCTGGTGGCCAAAGTATTGGAGTTTGGGTATCAGGTAATTGACGGTTAAGAGACTTCCACAAACCAAAAAAACCCTTTAACGAAGCAATGAACGGAAAGAGGGGTCTGCTGGTTGAAGCAGTTTCCACACGCTGTTCTGGTTTCCTCAAGCAGACAGGTTTTCTGTATAAGCCAACATCCCTATAACTTAGAATACTGTAGTGGAAAGATGTTCACTCCCATCGACACCTTACTTAGCCGACCGCCTAATCGCATTATCCTCAACGTGCTTCGGTGACACGTGAGCCCATCTGGCATCAGGCAGGAAGATGAATTTGGACATACTTCAGACCCTCAAGAATGACACTGGATCCTAAGTCACATGGACAACTTTAATCAAATAGTTAAAGGGGCATACTTCTCGCTGACCTTGAAGGAAAGTTACATGGCTCAAAATAGCCTGGAGTTTAAACTCCCCTCCAGGTCCTCCCCACCATTCTATGCAAAACAAAGAATTCTCTCACCCAAAGTGGGAAAATAATGGACATTAAGGTTGATTACACCCAGCTCCCAGCTGGTCCAGCCTCTGGCCTATCTCCAGAATTCCCTGCCCCAGCCATTTAAGAGATAATTAATTACTCCAAACAACCTGGGAGAAGAACAGGCCCCCTTAAGACAGTAGCTTTCCACATATATGCCTATATATATTTACTCTTTTCTTGGGTTAGTGCACTAGCTCACTAATCTGACTGCTGCCCCTTCTCACCTCATTAAACGTGATCTGTTCCTGTGAAGTGCCGGTCTCGTTCTTTTTGCAAACCTCGCCTTCTCTAACTCCCTAACCCTACATTTTTTGGTGCTGAAACCCGGGAGGTTGAGGTTCCTTCTCGTTCTCCATGCCCAGCTCTTCGGAGAGTGGAAGCCTGCTGAGCTCACTTTCCTGCCCAGGCTTTCAAGACCTCCTCGAGAGGACGCCCTGTGCCTTCCTGAGCGGTACAAGCCCTGTGTAAGGGCTTTATTGGTTTTCCACGTAACCCAAGGAATACTGGCCTCTCTCTCTCTCTCTTCCTCTTTCCTCTACACTTTCTTTTCCGCGAGATGGACCCAACTCCAGGACAGAGGTCTTTTGCCATCTGACCTCCCTCCATCCACCATGAATTCTTGCCTGACCCAGTAGCCCAGGTAAGCTCGGACAGTACTCTAGGGTGCCTTTCCAGGTTCCCGGGGAACCCTCGGGCTGAAAGGCCCTCTGGGGAGGTACTTGGGGGACGTCCCTCCCTCCTTCAGAGTCTCTCTCTCTCTTTGCCCAGTCAAAAGATTAGGTGATGACCTTTTCTCTCGACCGGACTGTCGCTAGCCATTTGCTATGGGGTCAAGTCAATCCATCCCACGGGACTCTCCCTTGGTCTGCGTAAAACAAAACCTCAAACCTCTACTCTTGATCGATCTCAAGGTTCATAAACTTGAGTCACTTTGCACTAAAATTTGGCCTCAATACAAACTGGATAACCAAAACCACTGGCCTGAGTTCAGGACTTTCAATTTCAGTATTTTATCAGATCTCACTAACTTCCTCAAACGGAATGGCAAACGGTTGGAGGTCCCCCATAGTCAAGCCTTCTGGGACCTTAGAAGCCATCCTTCTCTCTGCAAGGACTGTTCTACCTATCAAATCCTCCTCTACTCTCTCTCCCTCTCCATTACAAAAGAATCCAAATCTAAAGCCCCTAGAAGGCCCCCTAAACCCTCAGCCCCCAATTTCGACCCAGCAGATAAGCCCCCTCCCTACAGCCCCAGAGATGAGGCTTCCAGAGACGAGACCACACCCTCTAGCCCTTTCTCTTCCAAAACAGGAAGCAATGACTCCGAAACCCCAAGAGATGACCTCCCCCCTTCATCAGCCAGGACCCGAAGCAAACAAATGTTTCCTCTCAGAGAGGTAGTGGGACCAGAGGGCCCTACACGGGTTCATGTGCCTTTCTCAATTTCTGATATAAGCCAAATTGAAGAAAAATTGGGATCCTTTTCAGAAAATCCTACTAGATACAGAAAAGAATTCCTCTGCCTTACACAAGCATATCTTTTAACCTGGAGTGATCTTTATTACATCCTAAATGCCATTTTAACCCCTGATGAAAAGGAACGGATATGGCAGGCAGCCCGGACTCATCCTGATCAGCTCCATAACCAACATTTAGGCCTAATCCGGTGTCTGATGATGCAGTCCCTTTAACTGAGCCACGGTGGACATATCAACCATCATAGGATCACATGCATCATATGATCACCTATTTACTAGAAGAAATACTAAAAAGCTCTCACATTCATGTTAACTATGTTAAGATAAGGGAAGTGACTCAAGAAAAAGATGAAAATCCTGCCCTTTTTCTTTCATGGCTTACTGAGACAGTCCAAAAATACACTAATCTAGATATTTCC
The DNA here is from genome assembly GCF_033118175.1 of Dama dama. Classification (NCBI taxonomy): domain Eukaryota; kingdom Metazoa; phylum Chordata; class Mammalia; order Artiodactyla; family Cervidae; genus Dama; species Dama dama. Next base: position 50,770,350 of record NC_083699.1, read on the forward strand.
ACTCCTGCCAGACTTCTGTACCTACATATCCAGTTCATAAGCCAGTCAGCCCCTGATATTTGCCGAAAACTAAAGAAGGGCCTCGAAACCCCTCAGCGAGGTCTCCTAGAAATAGCCTTTAAAGTTTTCAACAATAGGGAGGAAGAAGCGAAAAAAGAAAAGAAAAAAAAAAAAGGAAAGAAAGGCCAAATATGCTTTATTCACTGCAGCTATCCAAGGAAAAAATTCAACCCCTTTGGCCCATCAACCTCCGCTCACCCGTATGGGACCTAACCCTCCAGGTCCCTGCTTCAGATGTAACCAAAGGGACACTGGGCTAAGTCCTGCCCAAATCCCTGGTCACCCACCAAACCCTGCTCCACCTGCAAACAATGAGGCCACTGGAAAAATGGGTTATCCTCAGACACTACCCACCAAATCTCAGGGTCCACCCCAGGCCCAACAACAATGGACCAGAAACCAGACTCAGGGAGGCCCTGGCACCCCAGACCATGGTTCCTCAGATGAGGTGAGAGATGATCCAATTATGCCTGAGTTATTCCAGTGACGGAGCCCAAGCTCCAGACCCCAAGTCCACCCCATACAGACGGACTCAGAGCTTCGGGTAATTGGCATGGTGGCGGGACACAAAGTCTCGTTTCTAATAGACACTGGAGCGGCCTTTTCACTTTTAACCTCATTTAAGGGCCCTCTCCAACCTTCAGAAGTAGCCATCAAAGGGGTCTCAGGCATCCCTTTTTATCCCAAGATAACCCCTCCTCTCCTTTGTTCCTTTGGCAAAACAACACTAACACATCTATTATAGTAGTTCCTCAATGCCCAATGGCATTGATGGGACGTGATCTTCTGGCTAAGCTATAGACTTCTGTAAATCTCCCATTCTTAGATCCCATATCAGTTATTTACATCCAAATGGCACCCGAACCCCTGGCCAGCCCTCACTCCCAAAACCTGCCCCCTGACCTTCCCCCGATAGATCCTCACATCTGGGACACTGAAGCCCCATCAGTAGCCAGACACCATTCCCCTGTGCAGGTCTTTCTTAAAAATCCCTCTCAAGTAATAACCCAAACTCAATATACCCTGACCACAGAATCCCGACAAGGACTTAAACCAATAACCTCCCAAATGCTCAAAGCCGGCCTTTTACGGCCTATCTGTTCTCCTCATAATACTCTTATACTGGCAGTCAAAAAGGGACCCCACTCCTAGCGTCTACTCCAAGATCTTCGCAAGATCAATGAGGTCATAATACCCGTACACCCCATGGTCACTAACCCTACACCCTTCTCTCACATATTCCCCCTGACACATTCTTTTCATGGTATTGAACCTCAAAGATGCTTTCTTTACTATACCTCTACACCACTCCTCACAGCCCCTATCTGCCTTCACCTGGACAGATTCAGACACATATCAATCTCAACAATTAACTTGGACGATTTTACCACAAGGGTTTAGAGATAGCCCTCATTTTTTAGGTCAAGCCCTTCAAAGAGGCCTACAAACTTTAGACCTAGACTCTACTACCTTACTCCAATATGTAGACGATTTATTGTTATGTAGTTCCTCTCACCATAACTGCCTAGTCCACACTGCAATGGTATTAAATGCCCTAGGCAACTGGGGCTAGAGTCTCATTCTCCAAAACACAAATTGCTTCCACCACTGTCAATTACATGGGATTACTTCTCACTTCCACATCCAAATAATCCCAGCTCAGAGACTTCGAGCCTTGACACAGACCCCCAGGCCCCAAACCAAGAGGGAACTTCTTTCTCTATTAGGTCTATTGAACTTCTTCCAAATATGGGTCCCAAATTTTGCCCTCCACACAAAACCTCTCTACCAAGCTACTTGAGAAAACTTAAATGAATCCTTATTGGCCCCCACCTCTCTCCACACTCCAATAGAGGCTCTTATCAAACATTTACTACAGGCCCCTTCTCTTTACTTACCTGATCACACCAAGCCTTTTTTCCTTTTTGTACATTCTCGACAATGACATGCCTTAGGGATTCTGTGCCAAAAAAGGGGGGACATATGGGGCCCTCTAGTTTACTTATCTAAACAACTCGATCTCGTCACACTCAGATAGCCACCTTGTCTCCAGGCCGTAGCTGCAACCACCCTCTTAATACCTGAAGCCCAACAACTAACCTGAAATGCTCTTCTAAATATATGCTCACCTCATTCCTTCAAAGATTTACTCTCTCATTGGGCTTTCCTTTCTCTGCCCTCTGCTTGACTACAAATCCTCCACACACACGTCCTAGACCCATCCCTTTCTTTCATGCCTTGTAAACCTCTTAATCCTGCTCGCTTACTCCCTACACCAGATCCAGAAGCAAAACACCTATCTCATGACTGTGTTCAGACCTTAGATATGACACTTAATCCATTTGAACATATAACTGATCAGCCCCTTACTGACCCCACAGTCCCATCCTGGTTCATAGACGGCAGTGCCCAGAAACAAGCCCCATTTGGGGCTAGATAGGCTATAGTTCAGGGACAGCCCGACAAAGTTATCCCCCCTCGCCTCATCAAGTCAGCCATACTCCCAGCTCACACATCCTCACAACAGGCTGAACTGATAGCTCTTACACAACCTTTGACCCTACCCAAAGACCAAAAGATAAACATTTACACTGACTCCAAATATGTCTATAACATATTACATTCTAAGATTATAATCTGGAGGGAGAAGGGATTCCTCACTTAGAAGGGCACACATATTCTCAATGCTTCTTTTATTTCTGAACTCCTCCATGTGGCTCAGCTCCCAAAACAAGCTGCTGTAAACATTGCTGGAGACATCAGCGACATAGTCCTATCTCCTTTTATAACAATATAGCAGATCACGAGGCAAAGTGGCAGGCCGCCTCTTAGTTCTAGCCCAAATCGACGAGCCTAACATCCGCACCTTACTTTCATATTTACATTCCCTTTTCCACCCTTTTACAAAAGTACTTAAGACTTTCCTTCAGGACTTTATTGAGTTAACTAAGGATGATGTGACTTACTTACTAATCTGACCCAAACCTGTACCATTTGTCAGTGGACAATTCCTAATTCTAACATTCACCCCCCTCCTTTCCCCACCCACCAAATTCACAGACATCTTCCCGCACAAGACTGGCAGGTAGATTTCACCCACGTGCCATCTGTAAAAAGGGTTAAATTTCTCCTAGTCTTCGTAAATACATTTTCTGGACGGACTGAAGCTTTCCCGACTACTAACAAACGAGCTCCTACTGTGGCTCAGCTTATTCTTACTGAAATCCTCCCAAGGTTTGAAATGTCTTCCTCCCTCCAGTCTGACAATGGGCCCAAGTTCACACCCCAAATCACTCAAAATATTGCACGAGCCCTTCAAGTTCCTTGGAGGTTTCACACTCCTTATCATCCCCAGTCTTCTGGTAAGGTTGAGAGAGCCAACCAAGTCCAATTAACAATCAAACATCAAGACTGGACTAAACTCCTCCCTTTAGCCGTCTTAAAGGTCCGGGCCTTACCAAAAAACCCCCTAAATATCAGTCCATTCGAGGTCATGTATGGGAGGCCCATAATACCTTTGGGTCTTCCCCCCTCCCAGGACAGTCCCAAACTGCCTTCCCACCTTCCCTTTCCTTTACTTGCCCAGATACAAGATGCCCTCTGCAACATATGGATGACTTACTCACTCAACCACACCCCAATCTTCCATACCCATCCCTTCAAATAGGAGACAAAGTCTATATGGCAGTTCAGTCTCCCACTGAGATCTAACCCCAAAATGGCAAGGACCCTACATGGTAATTTGGCTGACCCCTACTGCTGCAAAATTAAAAGAAATCACCCCTTGGGTACACATCACCTAGTTAAAAAAAGGTTATGCAGCCCAACGATGAAAATGCTTGTCAGACTAATACTTATCAAGTTTCTCACTCTCACACAGGCCCTACAGCTAAAGTTCTCACGGCTTCCACCAGCCCCAACTGGTAACAGATGAGCCTATCGGTTTCATGGTTGCATTTATTCCTGGCACAACTTCTGGCAGATATCTGGGTCTCAAGTCCTCAAGGATCCATGCTCGAACACATTGAAGATTACATCTCCACCCTGTGGCTACAGGGAACCTTTTATAACATTTACCCCTTTAAAATCCAATTCTTTTCCATAATAATCTATCTTATACTCACTTCCCCAAATGTTGTTTAACATCTTTTTCTTATCCTCCCTTCTTCCTCTGACCTACAAACTCCTTCAAAATGCTAACCTCAACTATCTATTCTGGACCCTTAATTTAACCCATACTTTTCTCAATGCTTCTAACCCACAATTGGCTAAAGACTGCTGGATATGTTTATCCATAATTCCTCTGGGAGATTCAGCCATCCCCACATCCATCCTCGACCGGACCACAGGTAACATGTCCCTACACCACTCATACCGTGGAGAGCCTTTACTTGTCTCATATCTCAAATATCTTCACACTAGTGACCAAATCAGAAATTCAGACATACTCTAAAATCTTTACTCACCAAACTTCCCTCCTTCAACAAAAAACCTCCAATAGGAGGCCCTATTGCCTAGAAAATAACACTGTTACAACCACCTCCTTTACATATCCAGAAATTCCCAAAACAGTTCATGTGACCAACCCGTGGACACAATCCCTAACTCCATGTGCAACCATACCTCCACCTTACTCTTTGCCACTGGAAGGGCTATATATAATGTTTCTGGTCCTACAGGACACTCTTTAACCTTTACAGGGCAGTTTCCTTCAACATATTCCTCCACCTCTCCTATCATTGAGGCCACCTTAGCAGGGTCTGTCAGCATCCTTGAATGAACGATCAAAGTGAAAGTGAAGTCACTCAGTCGTGTCCGATTCTTTCCGACCCCGTGGACTGTAGCCTACCAGACTCCTCCATCCATGGATTCTCCAGGCAAGAATACTGGAGTGGGTTACCATTTCCTTCTCCAGGGTATCTTCCTGAACCAGGGATCGAACCCGGGTCTCCCGCATTGGAAGCAGACGCTTTAACCTCTGAGCGTCCTTGAATGAACGATCAAAACCTCCCCTCAACTCCTCTTCGCCACTGACTTTAGCTGTTGTATTACGAAACCTGGCCTGTATTTCCTGTGTGGGACGTCTACGCACCTCTGTCTACCGACTAATTGGACCAGAACCTGCACCTTGTATACTCCAGTCCAAACATTTTAATAGCCCTCAATGGTCAACCCTAGCCTATTCCTCTCATCCACAAACGAATAAAACGAGCCATTCATTTCATTCTCCTCTTAATGGGACTAGAAATAGCAGCTGAAATTGGAACAGGAACAGCTGGCTTAACAACCTCCATAGAAAACTATCAGACACTATCTAAAGACCTATCAGACAGCCTCCATGAAATAGTTCAAGGCCTAATAACTATTCAAAATCAACTTGATTCCTTGGTGGCCATAGTATTACAAAATAGAAGGGGACTAGAGCTACTCACTGCAGAGAAGAGAAGTCTATGCCTTTTTCTCGACGAATCCTGCTGTTTCAATGCCAACCAATCTGGTATTGTCCAAGGAGCTGCAAAAAACCTTACAGATGCAGCCTCACAAATCCACCTGAGATTAAGCAATTCCTGGCAGTTATGGTTAACAGATTGGAACTAGATGCCTTGAGTTTTACCCCTTCTCAGACCATTCATTTTCATCATCCTCCTACTCACCTTTGGGCCTTCTTTGTTTAATCTTTTCCAGGGATTCCTCCAAGATGGAGTCTGAGCCATTTCCCAAGACCAAGTCAAACTGTTCTTTTGCTTGAGACCCTGATGGCTAGAAGAGAAAATCAACACTACGGGCCTTAGACTTCCTTCCTCCCAGACCACAAACCCCTGACCCTCATTTATCAGCACAAAGAAACCTTGAACATTAACGGTGCCCACCTCTCTTTCTCTTTTTGTATATATTCCTTAGGGTCTAAAATGAAGGAAAATTACATGGCTCAAAACAGCCTGGAGTTAAAACTCCCCTCCATGACCTCCCCACCATTCTATGCAAAACAAAGAACTCTCTCACCCAAAGGAAAAAAAAAAAAAAAAAGACATTACGGTTGATTATGCCCAGCTGCCTCTGGCCGACCTCCGGAATTCCTTGCCCCATCCGTTTAAGAGATAACTACTCCGAACAACGTTGGAGAAGAACAGGCCCCCTTAAGACAGTAGCTTTCCACATATGTGCTTCCTCTTTTCTTGGGTTAGTGCAGCAGCTCACTAATCTGACTGCTGCCCCTTCTTGCCTCATTAAAGGTGATCTGTTCCTGTGAAGTACCAGTCTCTTTTTCCGAACCTAGCCTTTAACTCCCTTACCCTACAGACCTTTACTTAAAAGTAACTTAAAAGGCAGGGGATAAACCCTCGGGGACTGAAATCTTCAACCTAAGTTAACATAAAGTGCAGTTCCCGCCGGCCTCTGGGTATGATGGGAAACAAAATGTGCCTCAACTGACCTGACCCAAAACGGGAGGTTACTCGGGGCTGCATTAGGGGAGAAGATAGAACCACTGGGAGAAGTCACGATGACAAGAGAGAATGAAAGAATCGTTTTCTTAATCCAACATGGAGGCGGAAATTATAGGAACGAGAATGACCACGGACGACGATACATCTAGATGGTAGAAACAGCGAGCCTGCCCAGCAAGACCAAAGACAATATAGACCTAATCAAGATGGCGCCAGAAGTTAATCTCCGGAGGGCAAAAGCGGCGGTGATTCCTCCGTTCCAAGATGGCGGTGGCGCCTGAGGCTCGCGGAGGGGCAGAAGGCGCCGGGAGCGTCTTTGCCCTCCTCCAAGATGGCGGCCGCCGTAGGCGTTGTCCCTGGCTCCGCCCCGCGGCCTCGGCTCCGCCTCTCCCGCGTCCTTCCCCCCGCCCTCTCGCAGTGCCCAGTCCGGGCTGTGGGACTTGCGCGAGGAGAGTGGGTTCCCGGCACTTGACATGGCGGCAGCGGCGGCGACTGCAGCGTCGAAGGGGAATGGGGGCGGCGGGGGCCGTGCTGGGGCCGGCGAAGCTAGCGGCTCGCGGAAGAAAAAGGGCCCGGGGCCTCTGGCCACGGCATACCTGGTCATCTACAATGTGGTGATGACCGCGGGGTGAGGCTGGGGCTCGGGAAGGCGGGGGAGAGCCTGGCCGGGGAGGGAGCTCTGCGGCCGGACGAGCGGCGCGGCTCGGCCCGCCACGCGCAGCCCATCCTCGGCGGCGGGAGTCCGGGCCCCGGCACTTGGGCGCTGAGGGCAACCGAGGCTGGATCCTCCCCTGTGCCTACCCGGGACTCTCGCCCGGGCGGGCCGAGCAAGTTCCCAGGCACCGGGTGTGCCCCGAGCTGGAGTTTCGAGGCTCCATGGGGGCTCGGGGAAGGCTGCCTAGGCGGTAGTTCGGAGGGCCTTGGGAGGACAGGTGGGCTGGCCACACGTCCAGGTCGGGGGGGCGGTGTGCTGGGCGGGGAGAGCCCAGGCGGCAAGTCGCGGATGGCGAGCTGTTCCTTCTAAAGGCAGTGGCGGGAGCTGTGGGTGCAGAGTGACCATTTGTTTCCGCGGCTGTTTTCAAAATCCCCGATGAGCTTTAATGTGAAAGGTGGTGGAAGAGAGTTCAAAGTTTTTGCCCAGTGACATGAGCAGTTCTGTGCTTTAGGTGAATTTAGACTTTATAGGATGGGTTGGAGCGGGGAGGACTCTAGAGATGGAAGGCAGAGTTACTGGGGAGGAGGGGAATAGACCCTGGAAACAGATTTTACCCCCTCTAGTTTCTCATTTCAGTCCATCCCTTGTCACAGCGAGTTTTGAGTTCTAGTTATGACACTGACTAGCTGTGTGACCTTGGATAAATCATTTAATTTCTCTAGACCTCCGTTTGGTCATCTGTAAAAACTAAAGAGTTGAGCTAGGCGCTCTCCAAGTTTCTCCAATTCTTTGATCTCCTGATTTTTGATCACAGGATCAGACGAATATATAGGTTTTTAAATTCATTTGTAAAAAAATTTTTTTCTTAACATGTAATTTTGAAAAATTTCAAACATACAGAAAGGTTGAAAGAACTGTATAATGAATATCTAATTTGATTTATTTTTAAACTAGATAATACATTGGCCAGATGCAAAATTGAAAATATATGCAAGGGCATACAGTGAAAATCTACCCTCTTGTCTTCCCTTCCACACAGGTTTCCTCCCTATAAGGCAGATAATTTTGTGTACCTTTAAGATACTGATACAAGCAAATTGTACAATCATACCCCACCCCTTTTTAAAAATACAAATTCTAATCTATTAGCATTTCAGCACCTTGCTTTTTCACACACACATGCACAAAATATATTTTGAGAAGATCATAGGAGCTTTATGACTATTGTTAGAAATAGTATTGAAACCTAGGCTCAGAGAATTTGTGACTTGCTTATCTTGTTTGAAGTCACAGAACTTGTTAGTAGTAGTTCTGGGTCTAGAACCCATGTCTCTTGACTCAAAGACTAATGAAGAAATATTGCATGCAAGCTTGCTTTATCACATAAATGGTCACAGTGATTTTACAAGAATATTCAGGAGTGTTATGTGTGTGTTTATATATAAAAATTCTTGTCATCTTAGTAAGGGCATTGTACTGAAGATAGATTTTTAAGATACATTGGGGAAGGTGAAAAGAGTATTTTTAAACCATTAACATAGAGAATAGGGTGGAGGGTAAGAAATGGTATCTTAGACCAGGAAGACAAGTTGGGGATGTGAGAGTAAAGTAAGCTTTTTTCTAGGCCACTCCTGCAGTGCAGGAGACCAGGGTTCGATTCTTGGGTCCGGAAGATCCTCTGGAGCGGGAAATGGCTACCCACTCCAGTATTCTTGCCTGTAGAATCCCATGGACAGAGGAGCCTGGCAGGCTGCAGTCCATGGGATCACAAGAGTCAGACACGACTTATCAGCTAAACCACCATCACCAATGCTGAACCAGTAACACCATTAAGGAATTAATTTCTTTTTGTTTTTTTTTTACAGACTTGTTTGATGTCTTTGCATGATAGTTTCTAGAAATAACAGACCACATTCCCCATTGCCTAGTTAAGACTGTACACATAAATAAATCTGTTAGCACCTTCAAGGAGACATACTTTAATAAAGGTATACAACATTTCAGTACAGAACTTAACAAATAAAAAGCTACAAGATCTGAGAAATTTATTTTGGAGGACAGTAGAACAAAAATGTGTTCAGAGCCATATGCCTAGATGCTTCCCTGTTTTGGTTTTGTATTAATCTGACTTTCTTTATTGAATTGATTTTGGGAATCTCAGCTTAAAAGCCTTTTATTCTTTAAAAAAAAAAAAAAGAAAGCTATTTATTCATGTCATTTGTAGTCTTTTAAAACAACAGCTTTTAAGGTACCAGGAAGATACTTATATAAATAGTTTAAAACATCTTATCTTCACCCTGTTATTATTACAGACCCTTTAACTGCACAGGGCATTAAATTTTCCTGTAATAGTTTCTTTTGTCTTGTATTTTCTGGCACCTAATTTAGCCCCTCAAGGACCAATTTAGCTTATTCCCTTCCTCTTGGCCTTGTTCTCAATAGGCAAGGTTGCCAAAAAGCCGAGCTCCAGATGGGTGAGGTGCCACTGTGCTTTTGCAAAAAGCACTCTTGGTAGGATGTTGCTGATGGTGCAGCATTTCTGTGCATTACATACAGCTTGGCATTTGAGGGTGATAATCCATAAATCCAGGATAGATTCTTGAGGTCACCTTTGGCAGTATCTGTCTTTGCCATGTCTTTCTATTATAATCCTACTTAACCTTTTTTTTTTTTTTCTGATTGCTCTTTTACTTAGGTGGCTCGTTATAGCAGTCGGTCTGGTCAGAGCATACCTGGCTAAGGGTAGCTATCATAGCCTTTATTATTCCATTGAAAAGCCTTTGAAATTCTTCCAAACTGGAGCCTTATTGGAGGTGGGTCATGAGATTTGTTGTTGTTGATTTCTATTGTAAAATTAAAGACAAGCTACTAAATTATATTAAAGTAGCCATGTTTCTGTTGGATTTGCTTTAAATGTTAAAAACGTGCCTCATAGTATGCTATGTATAATGTTGATGTCTGGTTTATCTTTTTGACCAGGTAAAGTAGATCTCATTTAACTTGCATTACCTGAAATGTATTTTACATTCAACTTTTATTGGAAATCAAATTAAACAAACTTATATTAGGTTTAAAAAAGTTCCAGGAAAATTCTAAGGAACTGCTAGCAAACTCGGGGCCTGGCATATAATGGACACAGTGAAGTTGGTGAGTGTAGGATGTCAGGAGTGATAGATATAAGAATAGTAGAGACTGTCTAGAAGCCTCCAAAATTTTTTTTAAACAATAGTTTATTAATTTCTCTGTTTTAAGGATAATGTGTATATCCATTCCTGTCTTCTGGGTTAAGTACGTTAGGATTTTTGAGTGGCAAGTGACAGAAGCCCAATTCAAATTATTTTAAGCAAAAGGAAATTTATTGGCTTCCATAGGTGGTAAAGATATAGGGTTAACTTACAAAATCAAAGAAACCAGCTCAGGAATGAGGAATGAAAACCAAGGTTTTGATGTTGCCAGATTCTCTTTCCATCTCTCATCTCTGCTTCTCTGTTTCTCTTTGAATATTGGTCTTAGGCTCTCCTACTGCAGATTGCCTTCTCCACATGGTGGGAGAGAGCTTATTTTTCTTAGCATCAGGGAAGGATTCTGGTTGGCCTTACTTAGAAAAATTACTCTTGCCAGTGATGTGAGATACTTGTTTAGTCAGATCTAGGGCACATCCTTCTGGCCAAGAAACTGTAGACTTTGTTAATGGAAAAAGGAAGATGAGATAGCTTTGGGCACACACAATAGCTGCCATAGTTCATTATGGTGAAATTTTTCAGGTTGCAGGGATCTGGTATTCAGTTTCATTTCACTTAGCCTCTAGGTTAAGCCCATCATGATGTTTGGAAGGATATATAAGAAAAGACCATTTATCTCTATGAAATAAAATGTGTTACTTCCACCTCTCCCCCTAATTTTTGAAAGCAGAAAGTTAACAGTTTTTGTTTTTTTCTCTCAGCAAGCAGAGAGATTTCAATACTGTCCTTCCTTATACATTTAAGGTAGATAGTATGATGTAAAGAGCCTACAGCCGGAGCTTGAGTGCCTTATTCTAAGCATGCTAGTTTTACTAACTTACTTTGTAAATTTGGGTGTGTCATTTATCTCTTGTCCACCTCTTTCTCATTTGTAGAATAATTAGGTGGAAGTAGATTTGTAAAGTTCCTTTCTACCCTAATAGCTTAAGGAAATTAAAGCAAATAGCTTAGGCCATATTTTAAACTTGGAGGCTGAAATTTTTTTGGAAAGAGGCAGTAGTAAATAAGTAGAACTTGTCTCCCGGACCTTTGGCCCACACAGTTCTCTAAAGCTACAGAGAAGCAAATTTGGAATCAAGACCATTAGAAACTGCCTCAGTGCTTGATACAGTAAGAAATTGTACCCTATTGGAATAATGTAATAATTTAAAGGGGATTCCATCTCTGTAAGACTTGGTAATATTAGAGGTATAATTTTTAAAATTTAAGAATATCTTAGGGAAGGTAGTGACCTTAAATAGTGTGATACAAAAATCCACTTAGGAACCAAATCTTAGCCTGGGAAGGATTAGTCCATTTATCCTTATAGAATTTTTAATAGGGATTTAAGAAAATACTTTGGAGTTTTGGTTTTATCTTTATTATCCCCAGTAAAAACCAATTTGGTGACAAATCCTGGATTTGATTCTGGAAAAAGTACTCTGCAAAATGAATGAAGACTCCCTGGAATGTGCAGTATATTAGCTTTGTAGATGTCAGTGGTGGCAAGGGACCCCTCAACTGGGGAGAAGAGATCAGGCTTGCTAGAACAGCGTTTCCTGAGCTGTCCATTAAGGAATGTTTTATTGCCTACCCAACCTAGATGGTAAGATAATTATATGTGCTTAGTATTGTTTAATTACAGATAAGTTGTCCTTTTGTGAATTATTAGTGCTTGATAATAAACCCTGTTTATAGGAGGAAAAAATGAGTCCAGGGAGGTCAGCCACTCACTTTTACCTCTCTAAGAATATTCTGAATAATAATCTGTATGATTATTCCTTAGTAGGTTCTATGAGAGTTTGCTTTCAGAGGAAATAGACTTTACTTGTTCTCAAGACACTTCAAATCTTCTCAGGAAAATATAACACTGGTTTTTAAAAAATTTAAAAACATTTACTAAGCATGTGTAAATGGACATGTAGTAATGTAATACAGAAAGACTTTCTGAAGAAATTAAATGAAGTTTTGCAAAATGTGCACAAGATATATTGAGTTTGTGAAACAGTGTAGCTTTTTAATAAAATAGAAATCCTAATTTTTTCCCCACATGCTCATACAAGAGTGTCTTAAGTAATTTTTATAGATAGTTTTCCAAAATATTCCACAGGTGATAGTTAAATAAGTATGTGCTTGACTGTAATGGGTACCATGGAGACTGAACCCTTGCTGATAAAGACATTAAAGTTTTATTGAGTAAATGATTATGTTAGAATTCTTGACTAGAGATTATAGAAACCTCTTTACCTGACTTAATCTGTAAGGGGAATTTGTTATAAATGTATAGTATGTCCCATGGAACCCAATGGTGGGGCTGCACCTGGGACCTAGGAATGGCCTGGAATCAGGAACTGGAGCACCATTGGGAACCCAGGAGTTCTTGCTGTATCTCTTTTCTGCGATCTCTCTCTTTCTCTCATTCTTCTCTTCTTGCAGACTGGGTTTGGTTTTTTTTTTTGGTTTCTTAGTCTGTGTGGCAGACCATGGTAACAGAAAACTCCTGAGATTGTAGTTTCTGCAATCAAGAGAGCAGCTAATTAAAAACAATCTTACTTCCATTTCCATAATCCTAGTGAAGAATCTTATTGTCCAGCTTAAATTAGGTACTTATTTCTGGTCCAGTCACCTGTAGACAAGAGCAGGGTCACATTAACCATATAGAAGTTGGAGGGAAGGGACAATCTTTAGAAAAATGGTTTTAGGCAGCAAGCCCAAGAAAGTATATACCAAAGTCAGGAGACACAGTACAGTGAAGATAATAAGATATGAGATGATTTATAAATTGATAGAAAGTAAAATGCTGATAACTTTGTGGGCCAAGAGATCAGTGTGTGAATAAATACATTGTGTCTTGAATTGAATCTGGAGTAATCCTGGGAGTTAATTAACATAGGTAATAAAGTATATTTTTTAAATGCCATTCATAGATAAATAAAAGATGGTATCTCAATACCATAAAGTGAATGAATTACTAGTACTTGTTAAAACATGGTTGAATCTTGAAAACCTGCTTTGTGAAAGAAGCTAGAAACAAAAAGCTATGTGTCTGATTCCATTTATATGAAATATCCAGAATAGGCAAATTCAAAGAGACAGAAAATGGATTAATGGTTGCCAAGGGCACAGGATTTCTTTTTAAGGTGATGAAAATGTTCTTGAATTAAATGGTGGTATGGTTGTACAACCTTAGAAACATAACTGAAAATCACTGAATTGTATACTTTAAGTGAATTTTGTGATATGTGAATTATACCTCAGTTTTAAAAAATACCATTCATATATAATGACCTATGGATTAATTTTCTTTTTACCTTATTCTTTTTTGAGGTATCCATGATAGTCCTGGATAAGAAAGGACTCTATCTTTCCTGTTAAGAATTGGGTTAAAGATTAGAAATTGGTAAAAAAAAAAAGAAAAGGGTAGATTGATCGTACATTATGGCACTTTAAACTTATTTCTAACAGAATTTGGATTTCTAAATATATTTAGTTAACGTAAGACTGTAATTGCCACAAAGACACTTTCAGGTACTTGTAATTGGATGTGCCTCTCTGATTGACAGTCAGGATTTCAATAAGTTAAGGACTGCTCTGCAGAGACATTCATTGTTTTTGCTAAATAGACCATCTTCAGCACATGTCCATCACTACATACATCATTTACCTGCCGCTGTCATCTTGGACTGTCTAATGGACCACAGGCTCCCCTTTTCCTTCTTATTCTCTTCCAGATCCCTCTAATGCTTGGAACCTTCTTATCTACCAAAACAAGAAAGAAAGAAAAAAAAAAGTTTCATTTGTTATCTTTTCTCTTGAGTTGTTTTAGGGTTGGGTCTGAAATGGCCAAACTGGGTGGTTCTGGAGAAGGAAAGAAGACAGCTTTTGTTGTTTTCTAAGTCCTATCTCTGTATTCTGCTCTGACTCTTATACCTAGCCTCACAGCTCTCCTCAGATCCTTTGATGAAACAGGAAACTGATTTGGATATTTCTCTAAAATACAGAAATTCTTAAGAACTTGTAGTATCCTTAGGACGAGGGCTCCGATCTTGTCTCCCTGCTGCGTTTTTGTTTTTTTGCCTCAACTACTGAGCGACTTTTTTTTTTTTCCCCACAGAAATATTAGGTGATTGGGTTCTGTGATGTTACTAATACTGTCATACATTTTAGGCACATTATCTGTTAAGTTTGCTTTTCTGAACTCATCTGGGGACATACCATCAGCTGTAATGTTTTTCTTCTTTGTGGAAACATGCTGATTTCCCAATAATGATTTTTAAAAGGAACTTCTGAAACACAAGCTATATGCACATTTTAGACCACCTTTTTTCTGAGCCCTTGTTTTGAGAAACCAGACCTCTGAGTCTTCTGAAGAGCAAGCAGAGCAAGTCATAGTGGAGCTACCTGACGCAAACAAGAATGACAAGAAACCAGACAAACCAGCTTCAGAAACTGTGAAAACCAGAGGGGAATAGAACTTGGGTATAATTAATAAGTGTCACAACATCAGAAAGGAAGAGGGAGACTGTGGGAAACAGGAGTCCACCCACACAGGCCTCACTGCTTAACAACTCAAGCAAAGAGAAGCAAATTGATATGGTATTCAGAGAAGACAGGTAATGGCTGTAAAAAAGAGCATGCTGATTTTTCTTTTAATAAAGAGAGCTGAAAATGGTTGCAGTTCAGGACAGGAAGGAGGGTGCAGTGCAGAAAAGTATGTAATAATGTACTGAAAATTCAAGAAAGGCAGGAGTTCCTGGTTACGGTCTCAGATAAAATAGATTACGGAGCAGAGACCTCTGGTGGACTAGCTACTGCATGAATGATTATCAGTACCACAGAAAAAGCATACAGGAAAGTAGTGGAACTTAATAGACTAATAGTGTAGTAGAACCAAGATATCTAGAAAACAGATTGAGAGTATCAAACCTGTCAAGATATATGGCTATCAGAAATAGAAAAGGTTGGAAAGTATAATTCAAAAATAATCAAGAAAAATTCTAGAAAATTATTTGGAAGTGAAAGCCCCTCTCAGTGTGGTTATTGAGAGTGTATGGAGTTACACATAGGAGCTGTTTTTCAAGGAAAAAACTCTTCCCTTCCTGAGTACCTGCTTGTTAAATTTTTAAACTTAAAATGAATATAAGTGATTTCTAACAGAAAAGAGAAAATCTTAAGATGTAATAGTAAAACAACTTGGAACCTTAAACTTTGAAAAATAGATTCACATGAAGCCAGGAGAATGTATTAGGTCTCTGAATAAGAGACCCTGCAGTTTCCTACAGATGGAGACACTTTGAAAACACTTACCAAAATAATAGAACTTTGAAAGAATCCCATCAAAGGGTTTCTAACTGATGTATAGATAAATAAAATTAATTCTTTAGACTGGTATTGTCCAGAAGAACTTTAGCAATGATAATACTTAAAATCTGTGCTATCTGTCTGATACACTAGCTACTCTTGAGTCCATGGGGTAGGAGAGACTGAGAAAATGACTTTCTAGTTTTATTTCCTTTTAATTTAAAATGAAATAAGCTCTGGTGACTACTAGAGCATATAGTAGTCAGCATAGCTGACATATAGTAGGCAGCATAGCTTTAGACCATGGTACAGATTGCAAGTCTTCCCTGTAGCTCAAATGGTAAGGAATCTGCCTGCAATTCAGGAGACCTGGGTTCGACCCTGGGTCAGGAAGATCCTCTGGAGAAAGGAATGGCAGTCCACTCCAATATTCTTGCCTGGAGAATCCCATGGACAGAGGAGCCTGGTGGGCTACAGTCTGTGGGATCGCAAAGAGTCGGACACGATTGAGCAACTAACAGTGCTACTACAGCAATAAGGGTGGAATGACCCAAACCTTCATTCCCAAGGAGTCCGAGTCCTTAGTCATTCTGCCTCTTTTTGGTGTCTGTAAGTTTTCCATTAACTTTTACTATTGGAAATGCTAACAGGTGCCTCATATCTGGCTTTTGTACATAGTCCACTTTGCCTCCATTGCCTATGGCAATGTGATATCAATCAGGATCAACCACTCCATGAGTAAACCCTGTTTTTTGCCTGTTGGTTCAGTAGCATAAATAATGAGCTCAAAATGGCCAGGGGGCAGTCTAATCTTCCAGTTCAGTAGAACCATTGTTGTGTCACCTGGTGCAGCCAGTAACCTTGTGGAGACTGAGATCTTTTAAACCAGTAGAGCTCAATATTGCCAGAATGGAAAGCAAAAATTCTTCAGGTGAGTTAATAGGTGTAATAGTGAGAGTAGCCACTCCTACTTCCTCCTCTTGATTCTGGGACCTTTGTAATCCGGTTATGAGGAATATAGCACCTGTGATTCAAAGTGTAGATGGCATCCTGTAAGGTAGAACCCCATTCTTCCAAGGGAAGTTTCCCCATTTGGCATTATAACTTAGTCTTCAGTAAAGCATTCTTCCTTTCAACTAAGCCAGGCGTTTCTGGGTGATGGGGTGTGTGGTAAGATTAGATGATTCAGTGGTCCTGAGCCCATTGATGTATGAATTTCTTTTGCTGTGAAGTATGTTCTTTGACCAGACACAATACTGTTAGAATGCCGTGATGGTGGATAAGGCACTCTGTGAATTTATATATGGTAAGGCTGGCAGAGCCATTGTGGTCAAAGAAGGCAAATCCATATCTAGAATATGTGTTTATTCCAATAAGTACAAATATCTGCTCCCTCCTTGATGGAAGAAGTCCAGTGTAATCAACCTACCATCCGGGTGTATGCTATCTCCCTGGGAAATGGTATTTTATAGGGCATTTAATGTTGATCTCTGCTGTTAGAAGATTAGGCACTCAGCAGTAGGGTTAACCAGGTCTGCCTTGCTAAGAGGAGCCCATGCATAGCCTCCATTCTTGCCTCCATGGCCAATTTTTTCATGAGCCTATTGAGGAAACACTGAGATGGCTGGGAAAAGAGGCTAATTGATATTAATAGTGTATATCATTTTGTTCACTCTTATTAAGAGTCTCCTTTACAGTGGATGCAGCTTGGTAAGCATTCATGTGAGATAGGCTTCCTTAATAGCTCAGTTGGTAAAGAATTCACCTGCAATGCAGGAGACCCCGGTTTGATTCCTCGGTCAGGAAGATCTGCTGGAGAAGGGATAGGCTACCCATTGCAGTGTTCTTGGGCTTCCCTTGTGGCTCAGCTGGTTAAGAATCCGCCTGCAATGTGGGAAACCTGGGTTTGATCCCGGGTTGGGAAGATTCCCTGGAGAAGAGAAAGGCTACCCACTCCAGTATTCTGGCCTAGAGAATTCCATGGACTGTATAGGCCATGGGATCACAAAGAGTCGGACACAACTGAGTGACTTTCACTTCACTTTGATGTGAGATAAATACTGTCAAATCCTATGCCCATTCTAAGAGACCCATCCACATACTTTTTCCCTATCTTTTCTTGTCACTGTCTTGCAGTCCTGTTCCTTCCAAGTCCCTGACCTTCCAGCTAACCCTTAGCAACTGCTCATGAATGAGTCTGAATCTGTACTTCTGGTTATGTCTATTTCAGACACAAGGACAAACCAAATGTACTGTTCCAAGTCCTGAATATTCATGGTTTATAAGGCGCAGATCTCAAAATCAATAAGTGGTTAAGAGCACCAGCTCTAGAGCCTGGCTGCCTGTGTGCAAATTCTACCAGTTCCATTTGTGCCTTAGTCTACTGGTCTTGGGGAGTCTTCTGGAGAGGTGGGGGGTGGGGGTCACTTGGGGACATGGACACTGGTGGCAGACACATTGGGCAACATTAAACCACGTGAACACTCCCAGCAATTGTCAGTGGATCATTAGTGCTATGACATATCTTCACAGGAGATTTTGAATATGGCAAGTCTTCTAAATTTTTTCTAATGAGGAATGCTTATTTTAGCCTAGTGATTATCAGTAGATCTCAACAAGAGCAGTGTGGTCCCTCTAAAGTGCAATTTAGAAACTTGTCAGGGTAGGTATTTTGATTGCCTCAGTGAGTGAGGGTGCTATAAGTAGATGTCTTGCAATGTCTGAGACTGTTCAGAGCAATGGAGGCCTGTATCCCCACTGACTTTTGTATGTACCATGGGCTAACCCCTCTCCAAATATAAATTGATAGTTTTGTAGTACATATTTGTACTAAAGAACTTGTACTAAAGCAAAAAGCTTATTAAGCTAGAAGGCTGTTTTCTGAGTTTTCTCTTGCTGCATGACAAAATAACAAACTTAGCAGCTTAAAACCACACTCATTTGTTAGCTCACAGCTCTATAAGAAACTGGGCTTGGCTGGGCTTTCTGCTCAGGGTCTCACAAGACTGGAATCAAGACTGGATTGGCTTCTGTCTGGGGCCCCTGGGGAAGAATCTGCTTCTAAGCTTATTCAGCTTGTTGACAGAATACACATACCTGTGGTTGTAGGTCTGAGGTCCCATTTCCTTGCTAGCTATCAGCTGGAGGTCACACCTTTCTCCTAGAGGCTCTCCAGTCCCTGCACATGGCCTCCTCCGGCTTCTAAGCCAGAAATGGCATATTGAATATCTTGTTCCTTGAATATCTTTGACTTCCTCTTCTACCACCAGCCGGAGAAAACTGCTTTTAAAAGACTGGCCCGGTTGGATCAGGCCTATCCATATAATCTCTCTACCTTAAAGTCCATTGACTTCAGAGTTTTAACTACATTTGCAAAATTCGTACCCTGTGGTACCTTGTTTAGTGTTTGATTGGCTAACTTAGGAACAGGAATCTTAAGGGAATCATCTTTACTATTCTGCCTACCACAGTTGGAATGAAGAGGGAACTTAAGTGAAATAAAGATATCTCAAAATTGAGTAATTTGTTCACTGCACACTCTGTTCTGTAAGCATTATAGCATTTTCAGCTGGCATAGTTAGTTGAAAAGGATTTCAGTGCAATAGTGTTATAACTGCAAAAGGAATGAAACTGACTGAAAATATGAAACAGACTTGAGATTCCTGTTCAGACTTTTGGTTAATGGCAACACATGTAATGCAGGAATCTCATTCAATTCCTTTAATATAACTAATAGTATTTTATATTGCCCTTGTTTGAATCACTTTCTTCCTAAAACTACTCGAGGTCTATTACACAACCACGTTATCACATCATCTCAGTATTTTCATTAGTTTTTTTTTTTTTTGTCTAATCCATATTCTTTTGCTTGTCATACCATTCAGAATATATCGTCTCCAAGTTCTTTTTACAGAGTAGGCACAGGCTGTATGTCTCAATGGGATTTCAAGTGAGAAGGATAAGTTTTTGGTGATACGTTCTTACTACCCTATCCTGGGACATTATCTAGGGGATTATTTTGACATCACACAAATAAATAAGACCTAGCATAATTTGTGATAATGTTTATACTTTCTTATTTCCTCTACTTTGTTATTTACTTGCTATCATTATTTTAACTTCAGTTAAGATTATTTCCCTATGTTCATTATTGTCTTAATACTGTTTCTAGTCTAGTGCTGGCCTGTAGCTCTGTTCTGTTATTTTCCTATTCTTGCCCAAAGTGCTTTCTGATATTCTCATTTTTAAATCCAAGCTTATTCATCATAAGTTCATACCTGTATCTGAGTGCTTCATTATGTCATTGTGTTCCCAAGCATTTATATGTGGAAATACATGTTTTTTTAAATAAACAACTTTCTTCTTATTTCTAATTTACATGTCAGTTAGGATGTTGTTTATTTGTTTTCATTTTTGTGTAGGTTAGTTATACCATTTCTGAATTATGTAGTAAAGGAGACATTATAAATATGTGATTAAAAGGGGGAGATTGGGTCTCATATGACTAAGATCTGTTCTGTCACACAAAGAAGATATGATCGGCCTTAAGTGTTACATATCCTTTTCTGCAGTGTCCTATTGTGAATCAGCAGCCTGGATGTCTTGCCACATACATGAATAGAGTAGATTTTCTGTCTAGGCACCATCATCTGTCTTGTCTCAAGGATGCTCGTTGCTCATCTTTCATTCCATTTCAGTTTAATCAGCACATTGCTTAGTTTTCCTTAATTTTGCAATAGGAGGTTCAGCTTATCTTGTAATATTCACACATTTGAGATTCTTAGTAGTCTTTTCTTTTGAAAAATGTAAGATTTGAAGTCTAGTAATTCTTTTGTTCTGTTATCAGTTATCAACAAATTTGTGCAGCTTAATTTTTTTTTTATCCAAACCACCCTCTGCCCCACTCTCTTCAAAAAAGACTTAGCAGAATAGTAGACTTGAGTATAGAGTCTTACTAGGCATGTTGTAGATAAAGCTAAGTCTTGTCAAGTTATAGTTTTTGCAGATATAACTAATGTACAGTGAAATGATAGAAAAAGCAGTAAGTAGACTAGAAATAAAATCTAGGTTCTTAATCCTGAATATCACTTACTACCTTGTTTAAGTTGGACAACTTTTCTAAGTCTTCATTTTTTCATCTGAAAATAGAGGTTTGTGTCCTGCCCATCTGCCAGGGTTATTGTTAGTTCAAACAACACAATGACAGCCACAGAAATGTAAATTCTAAAATAGTTGTTAGTCTTATCATCCAGAAAAACTTTGGCCATTAAATCAATCTTGTAGATGGCTTCAAATTACTTTAGTACTACCACCCAGGTTAAAGTGCTAGATACAGGATGAATTAGAAAGGAATTTGGAAAAACCTAATTGGCTGGTTAGATGGCCATTGAGGTAGAGAGGAGATAGCAATCTGATCTATGCACTGGAAATAAAAAACTGGGGAAGATGTGCCAGAAGCATTGGCAGGACTCGGAAACTTGCTTGATTTGGGGGTGAGGGAAAGGAAAGAGCAGTTGAACTGAGAGTGGGAGGTTGGTGGTCAAGAGGCAGGTAGGTATGAAAGAAAGAGAGGGTGAACTACCTGTTGAAGCGTGCCAATCTGGCTTTAGATGTCCAAAGGAATGTGGGGCTGGAGTTCAAAGGAGATCTGGGGTTAGAGATTAGATGGGGCCCAAGGGTGGAGCTTTGTGGAATGAATGTCTGCATTGAAGGGCCTGCCAGGCAAGGAAGGTGTCTTCTGATCCTGTGTTGCATAGTCTGTGACAGTTCTGTACAGTGTGGCACAGGGGACTTGTACACTACTGCTCTTACCAGTTTATGTCTTATAAAAGAAGTCATTGACATCTGCTAAGCTATTGGGTGAGATTCACTCCTTAGGAAATCCTCCACAGATAAAGAAACTAAAAATGAACAAAAAACTGAATAAGAATTTGCATTTTGTCAAATACCCTGTAAGGAAGTTTAAAAATGGAATGTTCATTTTTCAAATTCAATACTACTGGCAGACACTGCTCTATTCTGAGTGAAGGCTAATTTGTATGAAATAAAGCTATTAATATAATATTATTGATCTTTACTAATTCTCTTTCCCCCCTTTTTTCTCTCCAGATTTTACATTGTGCAATAGGTAAGTATGGAATCCCCCCACCCGCTACTTACATACTGTGAATTCTGCTTTTTTTTTTTAAGTCATAAATAATAGGTTGATTAGATTCTTACTGAACATTAAAAAAACTAAACTTTAATCATTATTCATAAAATTGTTTAGGCTCTTGGCTTCTAAAATCATAGGTACTATTTAGATGTTCATTGAACAGTTTATTAAATGCCATGGCTATTTTTCTGTGTCATTTTAAAAAGGTTTCTACCTTTTGGATAAAGGATAAATAAACACTAACATATTTATAACCATGTGACTTGGGGTGCTAGACTTTGTTGAAAGCCCTCTCTGATTATTTGAATGTTATATACTCTTCCTTATCTTTTAAAATGGAGTACTGTGTATATTGCCTGCCTCATAGATGAATATTTAATGTAAGTGAGAGGGATTGGAAAGTACAAAGGGTTATACAAATGTGAAGGATTTTTACTAAAACCAGATGCAGTGTGTTTCCTTTTGGGGGAATGGGGAGGGTTATCAAATTCTGCTGTGGAATTGAGGCAAAGCTTATAGTCGCGGGTGGCTAGACTCCTCGCAGCAGAAATCAATTTTGGAAAGTTGACAGACCCTGCGGAGTAAGCCTGTGGTGGTTGCTGTCTGTATATTTGGATTTCTTACTCCAAGGGAGGATTCGAAGTTGATAACTCATTGAGAAGCACCAAAGGTCTGAAAACTCCAAAACTGTGCATTCAAACCGTTATGGCCCTGATCAATATAATTGATAAATGAAATGGGTACTTATTCTATTTGGGGCCCTGAGGAATTCAGAGATGAGGAGACTTACAGTTCAGGTGGAAACCCACTAAGCTCTCCACCGCGGGCCATAGAGGGATCACTCTGATACCTGGGCTCTATTTCTTTTAAAGAAGACAAATATCTTCTTTATAAAGAATTGCACCTCATCTATTTTCTCACTAGAAGGAGGTCTGCAGTTAGGAATTTCTGAAATGATTTGCAGAATTTTGTATGAATGTGCCTATGTTTATTTTGGGAAGGTAGGTAGAATTAATAGCTTTCATAGATTCTCAGAGTAAGTATGTGATTCAAAAGGTTAAGAAAGGGTGCTTTAGCACCTTTAAGCAAGAGATTTGAAAAGAGCTTGGAGACTCATTTGTTTTCAGATGGTCTGAGCTTTACCAGAGAGGTTAAGGGACCTGGACCAGGTCACATGGTCACTAAATGGTATAGCCTCATTTGGGACATGGCCAGTCTGAGCCAGAGCCCACCTGCTTGACTTTATTTTATGGTGATTGGGTTTCAGCTAGTGTATAATCTTTGGTACGTTCCCTTTTTAGTCCTTTATCTATAGTTTTGAGATGAAAAATGTTTCGCTTCTTAAATGCTTAAATTTGCAGATTGGGGAATATATTCAGCCAGAGTTCTGGAACCACTTCAGGCCTCTCCACATGACTCAGCCCTGTGCCCCCAGGCTCTCCGAGTCTCTTAACCTTCAGCTGCCTCTGTGTAAAGCTCTTAGATGTGTGTTTTGCGTGTTTTAGTATTTTAATTATTATTTAATTGTATTTTAATACCCAAATTTCTTGCATCTCTCTCATATTCTCAGGCCTCTTTATAAAATTTCTACTCCTAGAAATAAAATTTGGGGCAAGTATATTTATTCATTCACACCAAGAACTTGATTGAATGCCTCCCAGATGGGGCAAGACACTGATGGGTAGTGGGAGCAGAGAGGTAAATAGGCACAGACTTAGGCTCAGGAGGCCCACAGTCAGATGGCCACCCCTCGGAGCTTCTCTAATGGGATGCACTCTGAGGACTAGCATCTGTGTCACACTCTGCTGTGACGGTTCATTGACCGGTGTCCCTTGGTCTTTGTGTGGTGCCCGACACACAGGAGATACTTTAAAATTCCTTCTTATTTTCTCAAGAACCTTGTTCAATGAGTGATTCTGTCTCTTGCATCATCACCCTTTGTCATCTGCCTTTTCCATCTCAGCTCACAAGAATGCTCCATCCTGAAAATAATTTTTAACCTAACCTTTGACCCTGCCTTCCTCCCTTGTTACTGCATAATTCCTCTGCATCCCTTTGACCAGGCTCATCAATTCTGCCCCCTCTCCCTACCCACACTCCCATAGCCAGGTGGTCATCAGGTTTTCTCAGTTCTGTTCCCTAAATAGTTCTCAGAGTCTCCTGTTTTTTCCAGTCCTATTCAGGACCCGAGTATGTCTTATCTGGATTCCCACATGGATCTCCCTGAACTTGTAGGCTTATGATATTAATATTAGTAATAATAACAGTGAACATTATAATGAGTATTTACTATGTCCCAGGGCTTTACGTTTATTATTTGTTTACTTCCCAATTTACAGTTGACAAGACTGAGGCATAGAAGTTTCCAAAACTTGTTTCAAAATGTTTTCAGTTGCTTAAGATTCAATAAGAATAATCATAAGTAAGCTCTTTTTAGCATTGGCCTAAAGGCAGTCCTTTATTTCTTTTTTTACTCATGACTTGAGTTTACTTTTGGAATGATGGTTTATTTTCCTGTGTCTTTCTGAAACTTCACTGTACCAGCTTGGTCTTTTAGAAGCTTGTTTTAGAGCCTTGAGATGTCTTTAGTTTGTGTATTGTTGGTAAGAAATGTAGACCTCAGTCAGACCTGGGTTACTTATTAGCTGTGAGTTTCAAGATGTTACAACTTCTGTGTGCCTTTGTTTCTTCTTCAGTAAACGGAGGATAATAATACCTACCTCTTAGGTTATTGTGAAAATAGGACATGCATGTAAAACATGCATGAGAAAATGGTAGCTATTAACAATAATAATGTCATGGAATGTTAAAAGTTTTATTCTGTCCCTAATGTAATGTTCCATATTTAGATTAATATAACTTTTCCATATTCTGACTTTTCCTCAATTGCAGTTTCTGTGTAAGTGAGGACTTCAGGGCCGCCTATTCTTAGTATGGGTTGGAGTTGCTTGTTCATAGTTTTGACAGTGAAACAGTAAACTAAAATTCCACATGGGGGATTCATTTCTATGAGAAAGTCAGGCCTCTATCTTTCCAAATGGGTTTCTTTGTCCCAGCTTCTGATAATGCAGGAACAAGATTTCTTTTGGTGAGGAGCAAATGATAGCCCATTTGAATACATGTTGAGGACATATTTTTTTTTAATTAAGGTATAATTGGCATATAACATTGTACTAGTTGCAGGTATACAACATAATGATTTTATATATGTATATATTGTGAAAAGATCACCACAATAAGTTAATGTTCATCACCTCGTATATTTACAGCTTTTTTCTTGTAATAAGGACTTTTAAGGTCTGTTCTCTTCGCAACTTTCAAGTATATAATAGAGTGTTACTGACTATAGTGGCCATGCTATGCGTTACACCCCCAGGACTTACTTATGTTATAACTAGAAGTTTGTACCTTTTGCCCATCTTCATTCATTCCCCCGACCCCAGGCCCTGCCTTTGGCAACCCCCAGTCTGTTCTCTGTATCTTCGAGTTTGGGTTTTTCCCCTAGATTTCATGTACAAATGAGATCATACACTGTCTTTTTCTGGGATAGTATTTCTTAAATGCTGTGGTTGCAGCCCTCAGCTCAAGATTTGTAGTGATTTTATTTATGCAGTGTTTTTCTTTCTGGAAATGAGGATTTTAAACCCAATTGGTACACATCTTTTACAAGGCTGCAAAGAAGAGTTGTGGTTTTCTTAATCATGTGGTACAGTTTATGTTGAAAGAAGTATCTGATTTTCTGTGTTTTGCTCAGATTAGATTGTGGAAGAGGCATACTGGATGTGAGTGGTTCTCAGCTGACTCCGGAGTATGGTTACCTCACTCTGTTGGGCTAGAAGTTAGAGGTAGAGGGATGGGAACTGGTGACACTGGTAAGATGTGACCTTGTGCGTTTGGTGAATCTTTGTATTGAAGCTTATTGTTGTTGTTGAGTCGCACAGTCATGTCTAACTCTTCGCGACCCCATGGACTGTAGCATGCCAGGCTTCCCTGTCCTTCACCATCTCCCAGAGTTTGCTCAAATTCATGTCCATTGAGTCAGTGGTGCATCCAACCATCTCATCCTTTGTCGTCCCCTTCTCCTCTTGCCTTCAATCTTTCCCAATATCAGAGTCTTTTCCGATAAGTGTTGGAACTTATACTGTCAGTATAAATAACTTTAGAAGTTCTTGATTGAAAACTGTAGAACAGGAGCCCAGTCATAGCCCAGAGGGTATTGTGTCTGAAGTTGAGTATTAGTACTCTAATATCATCAACAGACAAGGACAGAAGCCCTCACTTAGATAGGCCAGATTTGTGGTTTCAAATATTTGCTGTATGTTCCAGCTTGCGCACCTCTCTCAGACTGACACTTCTGTTTTTTTTTTCCCATAAGGCAAATAATAATGTGTATTTTAAGCTGAATATCATAAATGAAATAATATAAATGATACAAAAGTAATACACAGAAATAGTAATGTCACAAATAACAAAATGAAAGTTATAATTTGAAAAGTCATTTTTTAAAGTTAAACTTTGATTTTAAAATGTCACATTCATAAAAACAATAAAGGTAAGCATTCCTTCCTTGCAAATATGAGTCATCAAATTTCTGAGCTGACACTTCTTGGGGAAGCCTGATTCCAGCTCCCCAATCGATAAAAGGTGTACAAGTCTCTAAAGGATGACCAGCTCCAAGGGAGCCTCCTTTCAAAGACAAAATAAACTTCTGTTTATTTTTTAAAAGTGAATTATAAGAAATTTGTAATTACCTTACAGAGGTAGCATATGGCTTCAGACTGATTTTATTAAGTAACAAATGATGCCAAGGAGGAAAGGGGCAGCTCCTGAAGAGACAAGCACCGGAAGACCCAATCTCTTCCCACCAGAAATCTCTCCCCTCCCAGCAGTGACAGAGAACTAAATCCTGTCCAAACTGTACACCTCCCATCTCCCCCTGCCCTACCCCCCAGAGGGTCAGGCATTCATCAGTCATTTCCAATGCAGTATTGGGAAGGAATAACCCTCACATATCACAGAAGCCAGACCCAGAACCCTCCATGGTGCAGCGAAAGAGAACTCTGAAAGGAAAGCATTGTGGAGGGAAGGGGTGATTCCCCCGGATCTGCTCACCTGGAATTCTGCTTTCACCCCACATCCAACCCTCATAGGTATGGCTGGGGCACAGAAACAAAACTGCTTACCTTGGTTCCTCTTAGTGTAGTTGACATTTTTAAACAGAACTTTATCAAAAGTGAGAAGGAACAGAAAGGGAATGAGTATCAGAAACACAAACAATGTAAAAATAGTCATATTCCCAAAATACAAATGTCTGATCCTGAGATCTGTCTCCCATTTTGTTACTGGGAGCTGACATGGGGTCACACGGACCTTGCTGGATCTCTTCCACCCTGTTTTTACTGGGCTCAACCCTGGGACCCGTTTCCCCAAGCCCATTTTCCTGGCTGGGGGAATAAAAGATGGTTCAGGTTTCCATTCAGAAGCTGCTTTCTGCCTGGGGGCATACTTAGTGGTGGTACTGGCAGGGGAAGGAGAAGCCCTTTGAGGCGGGGAAATGGCCTTGACCTTTCCCAGCAGGCCAGCCTGAGTCCATTGCCTGGAGGGCTGTCTGGCTGCAGTGTGGAGATCAGAGGCCTGGTCAGCTCCTTGCATTTCTTTCTTTGTCATTTATTAATAAGTATAGTCATTTCCCAGCATCCTGACACCAGAACTCCACCATAGCCATGTTCAAACCGTAATCTTTCCCAGATCACTGAAGCTCTTCAGAGCAGCCTAGCTTAGTCTCCCTCTGCTTTGGCACTTTGATTAGTCTATTGCCTCCTGATCACATTTTTCCTCCTCCTCTCTAGACAGAGAGAGAAGAGGAAAGAAAGATAGTTTTAGCACCTGCATGTTCTGCTCCTTATACCCAGAGTTTCACTGTTCTCTGAATAAACTTTGTATTTTCACACTCCATAATTTTGTACATAAAATGTCCTTTGCCTGGAACACGCAGCTCCCTAAGTTGTTCCCAGCTCTGTGTGAATGTACTGATGAAAGGAAGGTAGAAATAGGGCATGCTCATCAGGAGCCCAGAGTGCCTGAGCAGGGGAGGTGGGGGACTTACCCAGAGCTCATGTACACTGGGCTTAACCAGAACTCAACGGGTCCCAGGGTTGAGCACAGTAAGAACAGGAAGGAAGAGAGCCAACACGGTCATGTGACCCCATGTCAGCTCCCAGTAACAAAAGGAGAGATAGATCTCAGGATCAGAGAGCCTCCTGGCACCTAGCAAGCACTCAGTAAGCTGTAGTGGCTTCTCCATTGGTTGTTAGTGGGCAAAATATAATCCCTGAGGATTTCTGTGTTCAGTTGGAGTTCAGAAGGGAAAGCCATGAAGAGAGTGTAGATCAAGGAGTTTTACCCTTTGCCATCCTTGTAGGAACAGCTTGGGGGTTGGCTTAAATTGAAAGCTGTTATTGAGATTTGAGATATTTATTTATTTATTTATTTTGAGATTTGAGATATTTAAAATCTCTTCTCTGTGAGGTAATATTATCTTGTTTTCCAGGCCATCAGGAATCAAGCTAAGGCAAACCAGCCCCACTTGAAATATCACTAGCTGTGTGACAAGTCAGCCATCCTCCCCCAGGTGTTAGTTTTCACATCTGAAGAACTAGGAGTTGGACTAGATAATAGATAATCTCTTAACATTCCTTTCAGCTGGATGATCTGAAATGCAGTGAAACTATGAAGTAGCCTTAGAGGTGTAGGTCAGTTATCTGAGCAGTGATAAAAAGTAGGCTGCGTGTGTGCTTAGTCACTTAAGTGCTGTCTGACTCTCTGCGACCCTGTGGCCCATGGCCTCCTAGGCTTCTCTGTCCTTGGGATTCCTTCTCCAAAAGGAGGCTGCACTAGATGTTTAAATATACCCGTGTGCTTGTGTGCTAAGTTGCTTCAGTTGTATCCAACTCTTTGTGACCCTATCGACTGTAGTCCACCAGGCTCCTCTGTCCATGGGATTCTCCAGGCAAGAAAACTGGAGTGGGTTGCCATGCCCTCCTCCAGGGGACCTTCCCAACCCAGGGATCGAACCCACATCTCTTATGTCTCCTTCATTGGAGATTTACCACTAGCACCACCTCGAAAACCCCATTTAAATATACCTATGATATGAATATTAGGAAACTTAAGTATAGTAGTTTTAGTACATTTTCCCTCTCAGTGCATTTTTTTTTAATTGAAGTATAGTTGATTTAAAAGTTGCAGGTGTGCAATATAGTGATTCACAGTTTTAAAGGTTGTACTCCATTTATAGTTATTATAAAATATTGGCTGTATTCCCTATGCTGAACAATATATCCATATAGCTTACTTATTTTATACATGGTAGTTTGTAACTCTTAACCCCCCTACCCAATCCTGCCCTTCTTCGTTTCTCTCCCCCCACTGGTAACCACTAGTTTGTTCTCTATGTATGTGGGTCTGTTTGTTTTCGTTAAATTCACTTTGTTTCATTTTTGATTCTACATATAAGTGATTTTATACAGTATTTGTTTTTTCCTTTCTGACTTCCTTTACTTAGCATAATGTCCTCCAAGACTAACCATGCTGCAGCAAATAGCAAATTTTGATTCTTATTTATGGCTGAGTAGTATTCCATTTTATGTGTATAGCACATCTTTATTCATCTGCTGAGGGGCATTTAAGTTGCTTCCAGATCATGGCAATTGTAAATAATGCTGCTGTGAACATTGGTGAGCATGTATCTTTTCAAATTAGTGTTTGGGTTTACACCCAGGAGTGGAATTGCTGAGTCACATGGTAAGTCTATTTTAAGTATTAATGAGAAACCTCCATACTGTTTTCCACAGTGGCTGCACCAATTTACATTCCCACCAACAGTGTACAGAGGTTCCCTTTTCTCCACATCCTAACCAACATTTGTTGTATTCTTTTTGATCATAGCTATCTGACAGGCTTAAGGTGATATCTCATTGTGATTTTGATTTGCATTTTCTCAGTGATTAGCAATATTGAACATCTTTCCATGTGTCTGTTGGCCATTTGCATGTCCTCTTTGGAAAAATGTCTATTGAGTTCTGCTCACTTTTTAATCAAGTTGTTTAGTTGTTTTTTCTTTTTTTTTTTGATGTTGAGTTGTATGAGCTGTTTCTCTATTTTAGACATTAGCCCCTTATAAGTTATATCATTTACAAATATTTTTTCAAATTCAGTAAGTTCTGCTTTCTTTTTGTTAATGGTTCCCTTTGCTGTTCAAGAGGCTTTACGTTTAATTAGGCCCTATTTGTTTATTTTGCTTTCTCAATGCATTTTTTTTCCTTTATTTATTTATTTATTTTTTCAGTGGGTTTTGTCATACATTGACATGAATCAGCAATAGATTTACACGTATTCCCCATCCCGGTCCCCCCTCCCACCTCCCTCTCCACCCGATCCCTCTGGGTCTTCCCAGTGCACCATGCCCGAGCACTCGTCTCTTGCATCTCACCTGGGCTGGTGATCTGTTTCACCATAGATAGTATACATGCTGTTCTTTCGAAACATCCCACCCTCACCTTCTCCCACAGAGTTCAAAAGTCTGTTCTGTACTTCTGTGTCTCTCTTTCTGTTTTGCATATAGGGTTGTCGTTACCATCTTTCTAAATTCCATATATATGTGTTAGTATGCTGTAATGTTCTTTATCTTTCTGGCTTACTTCACTCTGTATAATGGGCTCCAGTTTCATCCATCTCATTAGAACTGGTTCAAATGAATTCTTTTTAACAGCTGAGTAATATTCCATGGTGTATATGTACCACAGCTTCCTTATCCATTCGTCTGCTGATGGGCATCTAGGTTGCTTCCATGTCCTGGCTATTATAAACAGTGCTGTGATGAACATTGGGGTGCACGTGTCTCTTTCAGATCTGGTTTCCTCAGTGTGTATGCCCAGAAGTGGGATTGCTGGGTCATATGGCAGTTCTATTTCCAGTTTTTTAAGGAATCTCCACACTGTTCTCCATAGCGGCTGTACTAGTTTGCATTCCCACCAACAGTGTAAGAGGATTCCCTTTTCTCCACACCCTCTCCAGCATTTATTGCTTGTAGACTTTTGGATAGCAGCCATCCTGACTGGCGTGTAATGGTACCTCATTGTGGTTTTGATTTGCATTTCTCTGATAATGAGTGATGTTGAGCATCTTTTCATGTGTCTCAATGCATTTTGAAAGCACCATCAGAAAGTGAAATTAGATTTGGGAGAGGGACACTCACACTTTTTATGGCATGCATTTACCCATGATCATCACTAGATGGCACCCTTGTATTAGTAAGGAGATAAACGGCCCTTAAGGACTCCTGGAGGACGTCTAATGAAAATAGACAGTAGTGAATCAATAGCTGAAACTGAGGAATGAGCAAATTAACAAGAGAAAAGAGAAGTGGATGTTTTTCCATCAGTGTCTCATGACTTGATCATTAATATTTTAGGTAATGAAAAGCTGAAACTTCCAGCATTGCCCTGGAAATTCTCTTATAAATATTTTTTAATTATAGGCACAAGGTACCTTTAAAATTAAAAATTAGCTTAATTTGCTTAATTAAAAAGCTAGAGGAAATGAAAGTATTTTAGAAGATCTTTGGTCAGATGGTTTGTGAGAGTCTGAAGTCAATAAACCTTCCACTTTTGTTCTTAGCTTCAAAAGCAAAGTTAGTCCAGCAAAGCTGGAAATACCATCTAGTAACCAAGTTGAGGAGAAGGCAATGGCACCCCACTCCAGTACTCTTGCCTGGAGAATCCCATGGATGGAGGAGCCTGGTAGGTTGCAGTCCATGGGGTCTCTAAGAGTCGGTCACGACTGAGCGACTTCACTTTCATGCATTGGAGAAGGAAATGGCAACCCACTCCAGTGTTCTTGCCTGGAGAATCCCAGGGACGGGGGAGCCTGGTAGGCTGCGGTCCATGGGGTCGCTAAGAGTCGGACACAACTGAGTGACTTCACTTCCATGCACTGGAGAAGGAAATGGCAACCCACTCCAGTGTTCTTGCCTGGAGAATCCCAGGGATGGGGGAGCCTGGTGGGCTGCCGTCTATGGGGTCGCACAGAGTTGGACATGACTGAAGTGACTTAGCAGCAGTAGCAGCAGCAACGAAGTTAACTCCATTGAACCAAACAGTGAAAGTTTAACAAAAGAATTCCTTGGTTTGTGAGTCCATGTTAGGAGTTAAATGGTAAATAATGTGTTAATGAAGGAAGCAAGAACTCTTTGGAATATCCGTATGATGTAGTATGTCTGACTTTTATAGTCTGTACAGCTTTTCTGGGAGAGGAATTTTTTCCTCTTCGTAGTGACCATCTTTCCACATATTTTTCTTTTAATAACAGTTCCTACCTCACTATGTTCTTTCAGTTAGTAGTCTACATTTGAGATTCACCCATTTCTTCACATGGTTAGAAAGTTCATTCTTTGTTATTCCTGAATAATAATAATATATATTATGTATATATTAATTAATATATTATATTAATGTATATATTCCATTGTATACAGTTTGTTTATCTGTTTACCTATTGAAGGACTCTTGGTTGCTTTCAGTTTGGGATGGTTATGGATAAAAGTGCTGTGAATATTTGTATGCTGGTTTTTGAAGGGATGAATACATCCTACTTCATGTTTACTGTCAACGTATAAATTTCAATATTTATCTATAAGCTTGTTCTAGATTTTTTTTAACCTTTTATATTCTTTCTTATGTTTTGTGTGAATGATCCATCTTGCACTGAGTAGTAATGTTAAAGTATCTACTTATTAATGTGTTTCCAGTTTTCCTGCCTTCTATAGCTTCTACTTTAACAAAGATAGTTGCTTTAGTATTTGGTAATATGTATTTGTAACTGTTGTAACTTCATTGTGAGTTACAGCTTTTAACACTTAAAAAAATGTCTTTTATGTGTGGCCTTTCTGAATCACTTTTGTATTAGCATAGAGTTGGATCTTGTTTTGTGACCCAATTTGAAAATCTCTTTCCTTTAGTAGGTGAATTAAACACATTTACAGTTATCCATAGGACAACATGTTCGGTGTTATTTTGTTGCATTTTTGTTGCAATTGCTACATATACTATTATTATTGTATTTACCTACATGATATGTTTTCTTTGCTTTTTAAAATATTTATTTTGGTGTTTAGAAGGTTTTGCAGTTGTTCTAGTGGTTACCTTTGCATTTATACCTTTCTAAAGGCCCTGAGTTCTTTGTATTCTTATTTAACCTGTTACCGTCTGGTTTGTCAGGTTTTAAATATTTGTTTTGACTCTCACCTATTGCCTGTGCAGTCAGTAAGCTTATCTACCTTCTTTTTTCCGCACTCCTTTCCCCTCCTATTTTTTTTTACTTGCATTATTTCTACTTTGTCAGAACCTGTAACGTTAGGAGCCTGGCGGCTGCAATCCCTGGGACCACAGAGAGTCAGACAGGACTGAGCACAGTGACAATAACATTTACCTAGTCTCTCCCTGCCACCCCCCCCCCCCATCCTGATCTTTGTTTCAGTTCACACTTTAAAATATCAAATGTTTACTGTCAGTCTTTCTCCCAAAGTTTTCTGTTATCTTTTAGTTGAATGAAATGTACCCTCTTGTGGTGTCAGGAACCATGAAGGGTCTGAGGTTTTACCCTACTTGTAAGTTAGCTGGTCACTGTTGCGTGGACGGTGGCAGCATGTAGCGGTCTGTGTTATAGGGACGACCTTGGGGCCTGGGGAACCTGTTGCTTTTACGGTAAGTAGAAGCAGGCGTGCTCTTTGTTGTCAGGGTGGACACGACCTCATCCCTCAGGGTCACTCCACTCAAACGCACACCTAAGAACTGACCTGGGTAAAAAGCAGTCAGGCCTTGCCCTTGTGGCAGGTATATTCAGGGATGCTCAGGGCTCATGGCAGATTGCCTTTCCCAAAAGGTAGATTCTCAAGAAGAGCTTGTGGGCACAGTGTTTCCCTAGTTCATATATGTTTAAGACTCTTATAACCTTGATATTTTAAATATCAATTTGTTCAATATAAAATCCCTAGTTTACACTTTCTTCCCTTGAACTTCTTAAAAACGCTGCTCCATTATTGCCTTGCTTATATGTTTCTCCTGGGAAGTTTGATATCTTGCCCTTTTAAGATATTTTGTCTTTGTATCTGAAAATCATAAGGATTTTGTTTCCACCTTTATTGAGATGTTAAAAAATATGTGTATTTATAGTACACAGTATGGTTTTAGTGTATATATATATATTGTTAAATGATTGCCACACTGGTGCTAATTAACATATCTATTACCTCACAGTTATTCTTTTTTGTGGTAGTGAGAACATTTAAGATTATTCTCTTAGCAGATTTCAGATATACAGTATACTCTTATTAACTAGTCACCATACTGTACATCCAACAACACAAGAGAAGACCCTACACATGGACATCACCAGATGGTCAACACTGAAATCAGATTGATTATGTTCTTTGCAGCCAAAGATGAAGAAGCTCTATACAGTCAGCAAGAACAAGATCAGGAGCTGACGGTGGCTCAGATCATGAACTCCTTATTGCCAAATTCAGACTTAAATCGAAGAAAGTAGGGAAAACCACTAGACCATTCAGGTATGACCTAAATCAAATCCCTTATGATTATACAGTGGAAGTGAGAAATAGATTTAAGGAACTAGATCTGATAGACAGAGTGCCTGATGAACTATGGACAAAGGTTTGTGACATTGTACAGGAGATAGGGATTAAGACCATCCCCATGGAAAAGAAATGCAAAAAAGCAAAATGGCTGTCTGAGGAGGCCTTACAAATAGCTGTGAAAAGAAGAGAAGTGAAAAACAAAGGAGAAAAGGAAAGATATTCCCATCTGAATGCAGACTTCCAAAGAATAGCAAGGAGAGATAAGAAAGCCTTCCTCAGCGATCAGTGCAAAGAAATAGAGGAAAACAACGGAATGGGAAAGACTAGAGATCTCTTCAAGAAAATTAGAGATACCAAGGGAACATTTCATGCAAAGATGGGCTCGATAAAGGACAGAAATAGTATGGACCTAACAGAAGCAGAAGATATTATGAGGTGGCAAGAATACACAGAAGAACTGTACAAAAAAGATCTTCATGACCCAGATAATCACGATGGTGTGATCACTCACCTAGAGCCAGACATCCTAGAACGTGAAGTCAAGTGGGCCTTAGAAAGCATCACTACGAACAAAGCTAGTGGAGGTGATGGAATTCCAGTTGAGCTATTTCAAATCCTGAAATACGATGCTGTGAAAGTGTTGCACTCAATATGCCAGCAAATTTGGAAAACTCAGCAGTGGCCACAGGACTGGAAAAGGTCAGTTTTCATTCCAATCCCAAAGAAAGGCAATGCCAAAGAATGCTCAAACTACTGCATAATTGCACTCATCTCACATGCTAGTAAAGTAATGCTCAAAAGTCTCCAAGTCAAGCTTCAGCAATACGTGAACAGAGAACTTCCAGATGTTCAAGCTGGTTTTAGAAAAGGCAGAGGAACCAGAGATCAAATTGCCAACATTTGCTGGATCATAGAAAAAGCAAGAGAGTTCCAGAAAAACATCTATTTCTGCTTTATTGACTATGCCAAAGCCTTTGACTGTGTGGATCACAATAAACTGTGGAAAATTCTGAAAGAGATGGGAATACCATACCATCTGACTTGTCTCTTGAGAAACCTGTATGCAGGTCAGGAAACAACAGTTAGAACTGGCCATGGACCAACAGACTGGTTCCAAATAGGAAAAGGAGTACATCAAGGCTGTATATTGTCACCCTGCTTATTTAACATATATGCAGAGTACATCATGAGAAAGGCTGGGCTGGAAGAAGCACAAGCTGGAATCAAGATTGCCGGGAGAAATATCAATAACCTCAGATATGCAGACGACACCACCCTTATGGCAGAAAGTGAAGAGGAACTAAAAAGCCTCTTGATGAAAGTGAAGAAGGAGAATGAAAAAGTTGGCTTAAAGCTCATCATTCAGAAAACTAAGATCATGCCATCTGGTCCCATCACTTCATGGGAAATAGATGTGGAAACAGTGTCAGACTTTACTTTTTTGGGCTCCAAAATCACTGCAGATGGTGATTGCAGCCATGAAATTAAAAGACGCTTACTCCTTGGAAGGAAAGTTATGACCAACCTAGATAGCATATATGAAAGCAGAGACATTGCTTTGCCAACAAAGGTCCATCTAGTCAAGGCTATGGACAGTGAAGAAAGCTGAGCGCTGAAGAATTGATGCTTTTGAACTGTGGTGTTGGAGAACACTCTTGAGAGTCCCTTGGACTGCAAGGATATCCAACCAGTCCATCCAAAAGGAGATCAGTCCTGGGTGTTCATTAGAAGGACTGATGCTGAAGCTGAAACTCTTAATACTTTGGCCACCTCATGTGAAGAGTTGACTCATTGAAAAAGACCCTAATGCTGGGAAGGATTGGGGGCAGGAGGAGAAGGGGACGACAGAGGATGAGATGGCTGGATGGCATCACCAACTCGATGGACATGGGTTTGGGTGGACTCTGGGAGTCAGTGATGGACAGGGTGGCCTGGCGTGCTGTGATTCATGGGGTCGCAAAGTCAGACATGACTGAGTGACTGAACTGAACTGATACTGTACATTAGTTCTCCAGAACTTATTCATCCTGCACAACTGAATCTTTGTATTCTTTGACCAGCATCTCCCCTTTTCTCCCATCCTACAGCTCTCAACAACCACCATTTTGTTCTTTGCTTCTGAGAGTTTGACTTTTCTTAGATTCCACCTGTGAGTGAGATCATAGAGTATTTCTTTCTTGCCTGGCTTATTTCACTTAGCCTAGTATCCTTCAGGTTTACCTAGGTTGTCCAAGTAGCAACTTCCTTTTTTAAGGCTGGATAATAAATGGGTATGTATCACATTCTCTTTGTTCATTATCCATCGATAAACACTTAAATTGATTAAATATCTTAGCTGTTGTGAATGTTTCTGCAATGAACAAGGAAGTGCAGACATCTCATCAAGATACTGATTTCATATCCTTTGGATGCATACCCAGAAATGGCTTCACTAGATCATATAGTTATTCTATTTAAAATTTTTTGAGGAACCTCCATACTATTTTCTCTAATGGCTATACCAATTTATATTCCTATCAACAGTGTGTAAGAGTTCTGTTTTCTTCACATCCTTGCCAGTACTTGTTATGTTTTGGCTTTTTTATAATAGCTATTCTAATAGGTATGAGGTGGTATCTCATTGTGGTTTTGATTTGCAGTTCCGCAATGATTAGTGGTAAGCTTTTTTCATATACCTTTTGGCTGTTTGTATGCCTTCTTTTGAGAAATGCCTATCCAGGTCCTATGTCCATTTTCTGTTTTGGTGTTTGTTTTCTTGCTATTGAATTGAGTTCTTTATATTTTTGGATATTAGTTCCTCATCAAATATATTATTTGCAGACATTTTCTCCTATTGTGGGCTCCCTGGTGGCTCAGACGGTAAAGTGTCTGCCTGCAATGCGGGAGACCTGGGTTCGATCCCTGGGTTGGGAAGATTCCCTGGAGAAAGAAATGGCAACCCACTTCAGTACTCTTGCCTAGAAGACTTCATGGATGGAGGAGCCTGGTGGGCTCCTCTTTTCATTCTGTTTATCATTTCTTTTTTGCTGTACATTCCTTTTTTGTTTTTAATTTGATGCAGTCCCATTTGTCTTTTTTTATTTTTTTATTTTGCTGCCTGTATTTTGGGGGTTATAGGCAAAAACTAATCCCCCAGACCAATGTCAAGAAGCTTTTCCCCTATGTTTTCTGTTTTTAATTTCTATTTATTGATTGATTTAACTTTTTTATTTTTTAGTTGTAGTGAGTTTTTGCTGTTCACATGGGCTTTCTCTAGTTGAAGCAGATGGGGACTACTCTTCACTGTTGTGGCAGGCTTCTTATTGTGGTGGCTTTTCTTGTTGTGGAGCGCAAGCTCTAGGCACATGGGCTTCAGTAGATGCAGTGCATGGGCTCTGTAGTTGTGGCACACAGACTTAACTGCTCCATCGCATATGGGATCTTCCCAGATCAGGGATCAAACTGATGTTTCTTGCATTGCAAAGTGGATTCTTAACCACTGAATCTCCAGGAAAGCCCTCCCTATGTTTTCTTATAGTGGCTTTACAGTTTAAGATCTTATATTCTATTTTCTTTGATCTGCCTTGAGTTGACGTTTTACAAGGCCTGAGATAAGGGTCCAGTTTTATTCTTCTATATGTGAATATACAGTTTTCTCAGCACTGTCATTAGAGAGACTGTCCTTTCCCCAATATGTGTTGTTGGCAACTTTTCAAAGATCTGTTGGCCATAAATGTGTGGATTTATTTCTGGGCTCCCTATTCTGCTCCATTGGTCTATATGTTTCTTTTTATGCCAGTATCATGTTTTGGTTACCAAAGTTTTATGGTATATTTTGAAGTCCAGATATGTGCTGCCTCCAACATTGTATTTTGTTTGTTTTTTGTTGTTGTTGTTTGGATTTGGGTGGTTGGTTCAAGATTGTGTCAGCTTTTCAGGGTCTTTTGTGGTTCCATATGAATTTTAGGATTTTTGTTTTCAGTTTCTGTAAAAAATGCCATTAGAATACTGCAAGGAATTGCCTTGAATCTATAGATCACTTTGGGTACTATGGGCATTTTAACAATATTAATGCTTCCAATCCATGAATGCAGGATATCTTTCCATTTATTTGTGTCTTCAGTTTCTTTTATCAGTGTTTTATAATTTTTAGTGTACAAATCTTGTATCCCTTTGGTTAAATTTATTTTGAAGTACTTATATATGTTTTGATGCTACCATAAATGGGATGATTTTTTAATCCATTTTTGTATATTTCATTATTAATTAATTAATGAACTAGTAATTAATTAGTAATCAGTTAATTGCCATTAACTGATTTTTCTATGTTGGTTTTGTGTCCTACAGCTTCACTAAACAGTTTTGTTTTGGTGAAGTTTAGAGTTTTCTATATATAAGATCATGTGATTGCAAACAAAAAGTTTTCGTTTTCCTTTCTGATTTGGATACCTTTTGTTTCTTTTTCTTACATAATTGCTCTGGCTAGGACTTCCAGTACTATATGGAATGGAAATGGTGAATGCTGGCATCTTTATTCCTTATCTTAGAGGAAAAGCTTTCAACTTTTCACCATGGAATATGATGTTAGCTGTTGGTTGGTCGTGTATGACCTTTATTATGTTGAGATACATTCCTTCTGTAGCCAATATGTTGAGTTTTTGTCATGAAAAGGTTTTGAATTTTGTCAAATGCTTTTTTGCATCTGTTGAGATGACCATATGATCTTTATCTCTCATTTTGTTAATATGGTATATCACATTTATTGATTTGCATATTTTGAACCATTTTTACATTCCAGGTGTAAATCCCACTTGATTGTGTATGATCCTTTTAATGTGCTTTTGAATTTGGTTTGCTAGTATTTATTGATAGTATAATAATAGTATTATTATTTTTACATCTGTGTTCATCAGAAATATTGGCCTGTTTAGAACTATTCACTCCTTTTTCAGTTTTTTGGAAGAGTTTGGGAAAGACTCATTAATTGTTTTTTAAATGTTTGGTAAATTCACTAAGTAGAGCCGTCAGGTCTTCGGCTTTTCTCATTGGGAGGTGTTTGATTACTGATTTCAATCTCCTTACTCATTATTGGTTTGTTCAGATTTTCTATTTCTTCTTGATTAAGTCTTGATAGCTTGTATTTCTAGGAATTCATCCATTTCTTCTAGGATGTCTAGTTGTTGGCATGTAAGTGTTTGTAGTAGTCTTTTATGATCCTTTGTATTTCTGTGGTATATATTTATAATTTTATTTATTTGAATAGTCTTTCTTTTTTTTTCGTTGTTTAGCTAAAGATTGGTCAATTTTATCTTTAAAAAAACCCAACTATTAGTTTCATTCATCTTTTCTACTGTTTTTCTAGTCTCTATTAGATCTTTGATCTATTTGCTTTGATCTTTATTATTTCTCTCCTTCTGCTAACTTTGGTCTTAGTTTGTTCTTTTCCTAGTTCCTTGAGGTATAAAGTTAGGTTGTTAAGATCTTTCTTAATGTAAGCACTGTTGCTAAGTCTTCCCTCTTAGAACTACCTTTGCTGCATCCCATAAGTTTTGATATGTTGTGTTTTCATTTTCATTAGTTTCAAGGTATTTTTTTTTACCTTGAATCAGTTTACATTTTGATTTCTAATTTGCCAGTTTTATTCCTGTATTGGTTCTAACTTGATACCATTGTGGTTGGAAAAGATACTTGATGTGATTTTAATCTTCTTTCTTTTCTTTTTTTTGGTATTTAAAGTCTAATAGTTTTATTATAGTATACCTTCAAGTTGACTGTTGCAGGGCAATTTCCCAGGTACCCAGTAGCCTCTTTTGATATGTAATTCAGGCCTTCTTTTATTCGTGAAAAGTTTTCCTGAATTACCTTATGGAATTTTAGTTTTGTTTCATTCTTCTGTTTTTCTTCTTCAGGTACTCCAGATACGTGTATGTTAGATTTTGTTTGTCTCCCCTTTTCAGCCACTTTCTCTCTTACCCCTTTCACTTTATTTAACTTCACTTTTATTCTCTTGGTTGTTTTGCTTCCTTTTCTTTAGGGTCTTTTGTTTACTTTTCATTTGATCTGTTCGGCTTTGATCACCTTGAAATTTAAGTAGTCTTTTGTTCATGTATCATTTTGTCTTTCTCTTCCATTTCTATCCTGAGTTCAACTTTTGTTTCACTTCTGCCTGCTTTGGTCCATTTCTGTTCTTAGTTTTTGAACTTCTGATTAAAAATAATTTTTCATATACTCCAATGCTTATTTAAGGGTATTCAGTTTAGAGTGTTATATTAAAGTTTCCTTTGTGATTTTTTTTTTTAGTGCATTTTCAGTAGCTAAAATATTTGATTTTTTTTTCTTCTGATAGTTTCGTGTAGTTGTAAATTGCTTTCATATATTCATTTTGTGGATAGTATGGGAAGTTTGGTTTGGTTTATAAGATTTCTAGCTTGAGGGCTTTCCTGGTGGCTCAGTAGTAAAGAATCCACCTGCCAATGTAAGAGACAAAGTCTGGGAAGATTCCACATGCCACAGAGCAGCTAAGCTTGTGTGCTACAGTTATTGAGCCTGTGCTCTAGAGCCCAGGAACCACAGCTACTGAAGCCCGCACATCCTCGAGCCTGTACTCAGCAACAAGAGAAGCCACAGCAATGAGAAGCGGCTGCACGACAACTGGAAAGTAGCTTCCCTCATTGCAGCTGCAGAAAAACCCGAGCAGTAATGAAGACCCTGCACAGCCTCAATAAATAAATAAAATGTTTAAAAAGGTTATTAGCTTGAGAACACTTCTATCTGTAAACATAGTGAAGTGTAATCTCTGCAAAGGATGCCTTTTTGTTTGAGGAGGTAAGTAGGAAGAGGAATTGTATGCCTGTCAATTGTTTTGAGCTCTCATTTGTGTTACAGGAGTACAGATTTCCTCCTGTCTCTTTCCTCCTTCACCATCCACTTACCAGAAGACATCTCTCTTTTCCTTTTTTACCCATTTCTTGCCCAGAAGTAATGCCTTTTTGAGGTTGCCACTTGAACCCCGCACACAACTTAAAAATTCCCTTCTCTGTCTTCACTGTTCTAATTGACAAGGTGTTTTTCTCAGTATTTTTATAGTTAAGGTGGACTGCCTCTTCCTGGGGGAGTTTTTAGCTCAAATTTAAGCCCTCTATTCCTCTCTCTTTGCTAACATGCCGTTTTTCCAAGCTCACTTTCCATAAAAAATTGCATTGGAAGCTCAAGACATGCCTCTGCTGGAATTTGGTGTTTATACTTCTACTTACATGTGATTCGAGTCTGTAGTCATCTATATATAACTTTTAGTAGTGCTGAGGGTGTAGATTTCATATAGTTTTATTTGTTGCTAATGGTCCATATAGATTTTTGGAGGATTTATAGAATTCATTAGATAGACATATTGTGATTTTTAAATCAGTACTCTGTTTGTTGAATATTTAAAATATGCAAATAACTGCATCTGTAGCTAAATCTATATGCAATTGACTAGTCTCTATGGATAAATTTATAGAAATAAGTCAAAGATGACATCATATTTCAAGGCTTTTATTTCCCATTGCCCTTCAGAAAACCTCCCAACGTTTATTGAGTTTCTGCTGGGTGACAGGCGTTGCACTGACTCTATCAACAGACCCTGTCCTGTTCTTGAGACACGGTTCAAAGGGGTGTGGAAGCACAAGAGAGGTGACAGTGCTTTTTGGAACCCTTTCTTATTGGAGACAAATTCACCTCTGTCTTCAGAATAATTCTTCAGCTTTCTTAACTTAATGGAAACCTCACTCTCTGTAAGGACAGCACTACCCCTTCTGCTCCTGAAAGTGGGGCTATTCACTCTTTCACATGCCCGTTCTTTGTCCTAGCTCACTTCCTGTGCCTTAGGTCACAGGCATCTGTCCTTAGATTCTTTCATGGGCTCTCTTTTCTCCCCGTGTCCCTCAAATATTGGTGTTCCTTGTGCTTTGGTTCTTAGCCGTCTTCTTCTTCCCTTGTGCAGTTTTCCTCCTTGACCTCACCATACCTTCCCCATAGCTTCATTGGTTCCCAGCTATTCTCTTCTGGGCCAGACCCATCTTCTAACTTTCCAACCCAGCTGCTCAATTGATCATCACCACTTGGTTACTCTTTGCACACTACAAACTCAACATATATAAAGCTTAACTTGTCAGACGTGCTTTACCTCAGACCTGCTTTTTCTCCTATTCTCTGGATCTGTTAGTGACATTCCCAGTTTCTGCTAGATGCCTAATCAAAGCTCAAACCAGTCAATCCTAAAGGAAATCAACTCTGGATATTCACTGGGAGCACCAATGCTAAAGCTGAAGCTCTAATATTTTGGCCACCTGAGCTAAGAGCCAACTCACCGGAAAAGACCCTGGAAAGACTGAGGGCATGAGGAGAAGAGGGTGACAGAGGATGAGATGGTTGGATGTTCATCATTGACTGAAAGGATATGAGCAAACTTCAGGAGGTAGTGAAGGACAGGGAAGCCTGGCGTGCTGCAGTCCAGTGGGTTGCAAAGTGTTGAACACGACTGAGCGACAGAACAAAAAGCCCCGACTCCCCTGCTGCTTTGCCTTTTACACCTTTTACCCCCTTCCCCCACAGTCTCTTGCTCTTGGTGTCACTCTCGCTGTTTTCCTTGAAGGAAAATTGTTTCTCTGTCTTTCCATATTTTTATTCTCTCTGTGCTCTCATGTCTTACTCTTAAATCTCTCTACTCTTTTTCCTTGCCTTTTCTTCCTCCCCTTCTTGTGTATTTTCTTCATTTCTCTTTTTCCACTTTCTTCCACATTTGTTCCTTTTGCATTTCCTGTTTTCAGACTCTCCTCAGCCCTCATTGCCCAGGTATGGTCATGGCTCTGCTCTTCTTCCTTGAGAGAATTTGAGTTAGGATGAGACAGCTGCGGTCAGGACTTTTTTAAGCCTGAGGCAGGGGACAATAGTGTGGGCAAAGTGTCAAATCTTTCGAGACTAGAAGCCTCATTACTGTTTTCTCGTTTCCCTTCTACAGCAAGAGGTGCACTAGTGTTTGTCTCCTGGGCCTGCATGGGTTTCCAAATAACAGCTCTGGTGTGTCTTTGAAAGCCACAGTTAAAAACACTAGTGTAAGAAACACGCCCAGAAAGGCTTCAATCTGATGAAAGAGACCTAAATGATTAGGAATGAGGACTTTAAAGGAATGTCAGTCAGTGAGCATCAGCTAATCTTGGTGGTGTGATAGTGGCTCTTTTTCACAGCCTCCTTGAGATTTGGTTCATCTTTAGCTTTTCTCACAGCTGTAACCCTGAGATGCACAACTGACAATTCCAGGAGGCAGTTGAATTGAATAAAGAATGTTTTGAACTCCTAAGTTATTCTGTTAATGACAGCTACTCAGAAAGGAATCGGGAGTCTATAAATAATGACACATTAGCACCTTGAATAGACTGTTAGGAATCAAATAGACAGCTTGTTCTTATGATAGATTTTGGGAGCTGGATGTATTATTTTTTTATTGACTTACAAGAAAAGAGAAAAAGTAAAGAGTATGTGAGAGCTTAAGGCAGGAATAATCTTTCTACATGTATGTTTAATATATATTGTTTAATTTTTTAATAAGTAAGTAGGGTCCAGAGAAGGCACTGGCGACCCACT
This sequence comes from Dama dama, assembly GCF_033118175.1. Classification (NCBI taxonomy): domain Eukaryota; kingdom Metazoa; phylum Chordata; class Mammalia; order Artiodactyla; family Cervidae; genus Dama; species Dama dama. The sequence goes on from NC_083699.1 coordinate 50,814,439, forward strand.
CCAGTACTCTTGCCTGGAAACTCCCATGGATGGAGGAGCCTGGTAGGCTGCAGTTCATGGGGTCGCTAAGAGTCAGACATGACTGAGCGACTTCACTTTCACTTTTCACTTTCATACATTGGAAAAGGAAATGGCAACCCACTCCAGTGTTCTTGCCTGGAGAATCCCAGGGACGGAGGAGCCTGGTGGGCTGCTGTCTATGGGGTCGCACAGAGTCGGATACGACTGACGTGACTTAGCAGCAGCAGCAAGTAGGGTAACTTTTGAAGGGACATTGGAGATAGGTTATTCTCCCCTTCTTCAGTGATTAAAGTGGTGTTACTGTTTGCAGGGAATGAGCAGATACTCAAAATATTATTAATTTATGATTATAATTATGTAATTATATGTTACATGTAGTTACAAATATATGTGGGTTTATTAAGTTATATGTATGTTATATATATATAGCAGACATTGTATATGTATATACATAGTTACATATAATTATTGATATATAGTTATGCAATTTGTGTAATTATATAATTACACATTAATTACACAAATTGTTATATTTTTATACAAAATGTATTAAAATATAATTTTATATTGAAAACATGGTTCTATGTTTACTGATAGATTAAAACTACCCCAAAACCAAGTGACTTAAAATCACAAACATTTCCTATCTCATGGTTCTATGGGTCTGGAATTGAGAAGCAGCTTAGTCGGGTGGTTCTGGCTCAGTCTCTCGCAGTTACAGTCTGATGCCAGCAAGGACTGCAGTCAGCTGAGACTTGACTGGAACAGAAGGCTGTGCTTCTAAGATAACTCACTCACATGACTGTTGGCAGGAGACCTCAGTTACGCACTACTTGGTCCTCTCCATATAGGGCTGCTGCAAAGTCCCTTACGATGTGGCAGCTAGTGTCCCCCAGAGTAGATGATCTAAAAGAGAAGGCAAAGAGGAAGCCACAGTGCTTCTTATGATCTAGTCCCTAACATCACACACTGTTACTCCTATTTTTTTTCTTTTTTTTTCAAAGCAAGGCACTGAGACCATCCCACACTCAAAAGGAGGAAAAATAGGCTACCTCTTAAAGGGAGGAGTATCAGAGAATGTGTGGGCATATTTTAAAACCATCCATGGGTTTGTTTTATTTGATTTTCTCATTCCTCTGATACTGTAGCTTAGTAGTTAAGAGCATGGACTGTGAAGCCAGACTGCCTGGTTTTGGTTCTGGTTGTACTACTTACTTGTAGTGCAAGTTACTTATCTTCTTTGGACTTTGGTTCCCTTCATCTATACAATGAGAAAAATAATAGCACCTTCTTCATAGGAATTGTGAGAAGTAAATTAGCTAATATAAGTAAAGTATGTAGAACCATAATTGATGCATAGAATACTCAGTTAATAGATTTTCATATTACTGTTGTAGTTTGAACAACAGCCTAACTTGCGTCTCCTTTTACTTCCATATAATTTAAAATAAATCGTGTCCTAACAGATACCACCTAATACAGATTTGCTGGTCATTTTGGCAAGTACTTTGGGAACACATGACAGGAGCAAAATAAGCTGGTGCCTTATTTTATATATAGTGTGGACTCCACCTATGGTAGAATAGCCTGTGAGGGCTTTAGCTTCATAATGACACACCATAAGGAAATGGCATCCCTCTCTACTCTGAAACTCTAACCTTGAAAGTGTGAAGAAAGCTGAGCGCTGAAGAATTGATGCTTTTGAACTGTAGTGTTGGAGAAGACTCTTGAGAGTCCCTTGGACTGCAAGGAGATCCAACCAGCCCATCCTAAAGGAGATCAGTCCTGGGTGTTCATTGGAAGGACTGATGCTGAAGATGAAACTCCAATACGTTGGCCACCTCATGCGAAGAGTTGAGTCATTGGAAAAGACCCTGATGCTGGGAGGGATTGGGGACAGGAGGAGAAGGGGACGACAGAGGATGAGATGGCTGGATAGCATCACCAACTTGATGGACATGAGTTTGGGTAAACTCCGGGAGTTGGTGATGGACAGGGAGGCCTGGCATGCTGCGATTCATGGGGTCCCAAAGAGTCAGACACGACTGAGCGACTGAACTGAACTGAACCTTGAAAGGATTTTCTCCTAAACTTTAAAGGAATCTGCTCTGGGATGTATGATCTGTGTTCGTTATTCTTAGGGTTCATTCACATATTCAGCCCATAAATACTTACTCAGTATCTTTGGAGGTCAAAGCAAACTGATTCTTCATAGTACCTTGTTTACTGTGGAGTATCAAGTAAAACATGTATTTTCTAGCTCTCTGAAGTTTATCTGCCTTCATATAATATTTACATCTTAGACCTGTGGCTGATTTGCTTAGATAGAGTATGGTGCTTATGGATAGAGTTTTTCCTTGAAGGAATCTCTGTAGAGGGAATAGGGTAATTACGTTTCCAACACAATTGAAGAAAAATGGTTTAAGGGCAACCAACTCTTTATGATAGCTATGATAGTTAAATACTTCAGTAAATACTGCATTTATATCTGCTAGATCTTGACCTGGTATTGAGTTGCCCTGGCTCCAGAAAGATGTTTTTGTAAGATGTTTTTGTAAGATGTTTTTAAAAGATGCTCATGAATACCACATGTCTCATGAATACCAAAATTGCAAAAGAGAGCAGATTTTTTTGCTTTTGTTTTTGGACATTAAGTATTAGTGGGGGTTTTTGTTTTTTTTTTGGAGATATGAACTTAGGTTTAGAGATGATTTACGAAATTGTTGGCCAAAAGGAAATATTACACCGAAGTTCACCATCTTCTTTCTTACAGATGCCATTAGTCTTCATGACTGGAAAAGTATAATTGGAATAACTTCTTTCTGAAAGTGTTACCTTGTCCTGCACTTTGTTGTTGTTGTTCAGTCCCTAAGTCGAGTCCAACTCTTTGCAACCCCATTGACTGCAGCAAGCCAGTCTTCCCTGTCCTTCACAATCTCCCAGAGTTTGCTCAAACTCATGTCCATTGAGTCAGTGATGCCATCCAACCATCTCATCTTCTGTTGCCCACTTCTGCTCATGCCATCAATCTTTCCCAACATCAGGGTCTTATCCAATGAGTTGGTGTAAACATCAGGTGGCCAAAGTATTGGCGCTGCAGCTTCAGTATAAGTCCTTCCAGTGAATATTCAGGATTGATTTACTTTAGGATTGACTGGTTTTATCTCCTTGCTGTCTAAGGGACTCTCAAGAGTCTTCTCCAGCACCACAATTTGAAAGCATCAGTTCTTCAGCACTCAACCTTCTTTATGGTCCAACTCTCATATCTGTACATGACTACTGAAAAAACTATAGCTTTGATTATACGATCTTTTGTCAAAAAAGCGATGTCTCTGCTTTTTAATACGCTGTCTAGCTTTGTCATAGCTTTTCTTCCAAGGAGCAAACATCTTTTAATTTCGTGGCTACAGTCATCTGCAGTGATTTGGAGCCCGAGAAAATAAAACCTGTCACTGTTTCCACTTTTTCCCCATCTATTTGCCATGAAGTGATGGGACCAGATACCATGATCTTAGTTTTTTGAATGTTGAGTTTTAAGCCAGCTTTTTCACTCCTCTCTCACCTTCATCAAGAGGCTCTTTAGTTTCTCTGCATATCTGAAGTTGTTGATGTTTCTCCCAGCAGTCTTGATTCCAGCTTGTGCTTCATCCAGCCTAGCATTTTGCATGATGTACTCTGCATATAAGTTAAATAAGCAAGCTGACAATATACAGCCTTGACATACTCCCTTCCTAATTTTGAACCAGTCCTTTGTTTCATGTCCGGTTCTAACTGTTGCTTCTTAGCCCGCATACAGGTTTCTCAGGAGACAGACAAGGTGATCTGGTATCCTCATCTCTTTAAGAATTTTCCACAGTTTGTTGTGATCCACACAGTCAAAGGGTTTAGCATACTCAATGAAGCAGAAGTAGATATTTTTCTGGAATTCCCTTGCTTTCTTTGTGATCCAGCAGATATTGGCAATTTGATCTCTGGTTCCTCTGCCTTTTCTAAATCTAGCTTGTACATCTGGAAGTTCTTGGTTCACATACTGCTGAAGCCTAGCTTGAAGGATTTTGAGCATTACCTTGTTAGCATGTGAAATGAGCACAACTGTTTGGTAGTTTGAACATTCTTTGGTATTGCCTTTCTTTCGGATTGGAATGAAAACTGACCTTTTCTAGTCCTGTGGCCACTGCTAAGTTTTCCAAATTTGCTGGCATATTGAGTGCAGCACTTTCACAGCATCACCTTTTAGGATTTGAAATAGCTCAACTGGAATTCCATTACCTCCACTAGCTTTGTTCGTAGTAATGCTTCCTAAGACCCACTTGACCTCACACTTCAGGATGTCTGGCTCTAGGTGAGTGACCACACTGTCGTGGTTATCTGCGTCCTTAAGACCTTTATGTATAATTCTGTGTATTCTTGCCACCTCTTCTTCATCTCATCTGGTTCCACTAGGTCTTTGCCATTTCTGTCCTTTATTGTGCCCATCTTTGCATGACATGTTCCCTTGGTCTTTCCAATTTTGTCAAAGAGGTCTCTAGTCTTCCCATTCTGTTGTTTTCCTCTGTTTCTTTGTATTGTTCACTTAAGAAGGCCTTCTTCTCTCTACTTGCTGTCCTCTGGGACTGTGCATTTGGCTGGGTATATCTTTCCCTTTCTCCTTTGCATTTTTATTCTCTTCTTTTCTTAGCTATTTATAAGGCCTCCTCAAATACCCGCTTTGCCTTCTTGCATTTCTTTTCCTTTGGGATGGTTTTGACTTCTTAAGTCTACCCAAATTGCCTTCAGATTTTGGGTTCGATTTCTCAGCTGTAAAAAAAGAAGATATATGTAGAATTGCATTTGGCTCTACATGCCAGAATTGTGACTACTATGCATTAGCCAAATAGAAGTTTCTTTTTCCCATATAACAAGAAATCTGTCTTTCTGCTCTTACCATTCATGAGAATGTGTCACTTTTGTCTTGGTGTGTGTTTCTATAGTTGTAATACGGCTCTTGTGATGAGTCTGTGGTGTCACGTCACATTATAGGCAGAAGGTGGCTGCAGGCACAAAGTTGCCACACAGCAGTGCTTTCCAGAAATAGTTTACTTTTCATTGGTCAGGACTGTGCCACATGCTTTCTCAAACTGCAGGGGATTCCAAAGAAGCTAGTGTTTTAGCATGGTACACTACTATTCCACATAAGATCAGTGCTTTATTAGTTAAGGAAAAGAGGAAAATCTCAGTGAATAATCAACTAGTGGTGGTTGCCACAAAGGATTCGAATGGTTGCTTTAGTCTTGAGCCAGTAGAGTGATCCGTGAGTCCATCCACTTGGCAGCAGAATATAGTAATATTAGAGTACTTGATGTGAATAATCAATCTGCTTTATATTTTAAAGTTGGATTTGAAAAGCATAAACACAGGTTGGTTTACCCTACATCATATTCAATATGCATGGTCGTAAATCTCAGTATCCCTAAGTAACACACATGGTCATAAATCTTAGTAATGACCTTGTACATGATCAACTCCTCCTGCCAAAGTCCTCATTAGAATATGGGGCACCTGAATAAACTCTTTCAAAAGCTGTTTTCAACTTGGATTTTTTATTATATTATATACATATATATATTGCCAAAATAATTATAAATCAGTTGTGTGTGAAAACAATGCAGGGGGAATAGGGTTTCCTATTGTTTTGTTTGAATTTCTACCCATTTTTATTTTTAACAGAATTTGTACTATGGTGGCTATTAAGTCCTGTCTTGATGACATTTTTAAGTGAAAAGGCCTATTTCTATATAAAAGTAACACATGTATTTTCTTTTAAAGGTCAGCTATTTAATATTGAAAGACATAAAGAAGAAAGTAAAAATCACTTTAATCTATTTACCCAGAAATCGTTATCATTACATTTTGATATACATTTTTGTACATATAAAGTATTTGTATTTTAGGATAATGTATTTTAGATATTCAGGTAATATATTTGGGAATTATTTGTGAACATAGTACAGTGTAAGTATCTCTTGACACAGTTTGGAAGGCTGAGTAAGGAATTTCATTTCAAACTTGAAAAAGTAAATGAAAGTTACTATTTTCATTATTCATAGCTGGAAAATTCTAAGTAATATTTCTGGAGAAGTTTGGGATTAATAAATCCTCACTAACTTTGACTTATAACAAGAAATAAAAGGTTCTGCTCTGAGCCTAGGATTTCCGTATTCCTCCTTAAGTCCATTTATTTATTTGGGAGGTTCACAATTGAAATATATTCAGGTTAATAGCAGATAATTGATATGAAAATTGATTTTTTTTTTACAATGACCATTTAAAGTTCTGTGTAGGTTGGGTCTTTTTGTACCTGAGCATTCATTTGCCTATCGTTTTCATGCTGCAGATATATTCCACCTCTCAAGTTAAATTTAGCTGAGGAATTGTTAGGTTCAGGTTATAATTGCTCTTTCTCTTCTCTTCACTTTCCCAGCCTCTGCAGTACTTTGACAAGCTTCACTCCTCCTGCAAGCAGTGTTTTCAGTGCGTGTCTTTTATGCACTGTCGACAGGCTTTTTCCATGTTCTGCTGGCCTCCTACTCGGTGAATGCCACCACCGCCTCCACCCCCGCGTTAGTGCAGGAGTGGGAGATAGAGCTGGGCAGAGTCATTGAACTTTTAACATCTACTCTATGAGCAGCCCTCAATAGACCCTTTCTTTTATCCTTCTTAGACCTCTTGCTTACAGTAAGAGTCAAGTTACCCCCGAATGGTTCTTATTGCCTTGATTATGGGCTCAAGGTTCAAAAAGCTGGGCTTTGTTTAAGTATGGGTAACAGGGTGAAAATACTATGTTTTCCATTTAAATGCCACCTTAACATTATTTATTGGACAAATAACATTATAAATATAACAATGGAATTCATTTTAATGAAAAGAAAAAATGCCCTAAATTCTACAATTCTGGTCAATAATTTTGTTTCTTTATGTTTCCTTCCAGACCCAGTCTATGTGTTTATGCAGTTTCTGCATTGTTATAATCAGAGTGGCTTCTATTTGATTTCTGAGTTTTTCCTTTAATATAGCCATTTTTCCATTTTTTTTTTTTTTACATAATCTCTATGGTGATAATTAAATGACTTTATTTTTCAAATGGCTGCTTCACTAAAGGGTATACAGTGATAAATGAGCCCCTGTTCCACCATGGTTCTCCACTTACCCAGTTCCTTTCCCACTTACCTTAGTTTCTTGTGATGTAACAGGATATATATATATATATATATATTCTTTTTTTCAAGCTTGATTCTTTCCCTTTAGTTACCAGTTTTCAGAATAAAGTGTTGGTTTCCCAGAATCCTCTATACAAAACCAGTACAAATTTGTTGGATTTTTTACCTATATACAATATTTTTTATTCTTTAAAATGATTTTGGGTTTGGCTTTAAAACAGGCAGCAATGTTCCTCATCAGCCTGACAGCTCTCTTACCATGTCACACTGGCTTCAACTAGCAATATTTCATTAAATCCAAAAGGAAAAAGCAGTTTCAATGTTGAGGGGAAAAAATCCAGTTCTGAGAACAGTTAACATTAGTTTGTAAGTTAAAATGAGGGCTAGGTTTCATGTTGCTTTATGCACCCTTGTCCTCCCATATAAAATTGGAGATGTCATTTACCTGACCCAGGCAGGCACTGATAAATAGACACACTCAGATACACACACACACACACACACACACACACACACATTCACCCCTTCCTCCAAACAACACAGATCGGAGCATGTCAAAGGGCAGGCACTGATACTAATAGACACACTCAGATACACACACACACACAGACACACATTCACCCCTTTCTCCAAACAACACAGATCGGAGCATGTCAAAGGGCAGGCACTGATACTAATGGACACACTCAGATACACACACACATACACACACACATTCACCCCTTTCTCCAAACAACACAGATCGGAGCATGTCAGAAGGCAGGCACTGATACTAATAGACACACTCAGATACACACACACACATACACACACACATTCACCCCTTCCTCCAAACAACACAGATCGGAGCATGTCAAAGGGCAGGCACTGATACTAATGGACACACTCAGATACACACACACACACACACACACATATTCACCCCTTTCTCCAAACAACACAGATCGGAGCATGTCAGAAGGCAGGCACTGATACTAATAGACACACTCAGATACACACACACACACACACACACACACACACACACACATTCACCCCTTCCTCCAAACAACACAGATCGGAGCATGTCAGAAGGCAGGCACTGATACTAACAGACACACTCAGATACACACACACACACACACACACACACACACACACACACACATTCACCCCTTCCTCCAAACAACACAGATCAGAGCATGTCAAAGGGACAAGGAAGGTCTTTGCTTCTTATCACTGTGATCTCATGAATTTTAGCATATTTGGTGTTTTTCAGTCTGTTATATCTCCTTTTTAGTGCACAAAATGGCCATCTTTGGCCAGTGGGAATATCTTCAGATTGTCTTCCAAGTCCTTTATGATGGAACCTTAGTCATCTTTTTAGTGTTGTTGCTTTCTGATATGACAAGATATTTCAGGTTTACCTTGTATTCACTGGTATTTTTTTAATTACAAAATATCTTACTGAATTGGATGTATTATCATGCCTCCCAGTGTAAAATGTCCAGGTTGTTCCCATTTTTAAATATTAGTTTTTCAACCAATATCTGATACGTGATTTTTTTTAGTCTTCAGATTATGCCTTTTGTGTATATTTTCACATATAATTAGTAATCCAGAGTATAAAGATTCATTTAACTCTTAAAAAATATTGCCAAATTGAATTGCAAAGGATTATTTTTAATATTCACTAAGATAATCATATAAAATCATAAATTACTCTTGTTTACCGTTACTGTTTAGTCACTCAATTGTGTCTGACTCTTTTACAAACTCACGGACTGCATCCCGCCAGGCTTCTCTGTCCGTGGGATTTCCCAGGCAGGAATACTGGAGTGGGTTGCCATTTCCTTCTCCAGGGGATCTTCCGGACCCAGGGATCAAACCTGCATCTCTACATTGGCAGGCAGATTCTTTACCACTGAGCCTCCAGGGAATCCCAATCTTGTTTATTACTTTTTTTGCTAATTATGAAATTATGTATACTTCCATATGTTTATTATGTTCTTATAATATTATGTGAATTATTTACTTATGCTGTTTGTTTTATTTGCCCATTAGGGTCTTGATTTTTTTAAAAGACAGAAATAATTTTTTCTTTATATGCTTCGAATGTTAACCTTTTGTCATATTGGTTGAAAATACTTTAATTCTGTTATATGTTGACCAATAATTAACTTTCTTTGAGAATAATCACAAAATTTTAAACATAAATATTAATTTGTTGTATTCGGTTATCATGTAAGCTTGGCAGTCACTTTACTTCTTCAGACCTCACTTTCCTCATCTGTCATGTATTGAATTGAACTTGATCTCTTAGATCCTTTCCAGCTGTGACAGCCAAGATTTTCTTAGCTAAAGATCACCGTATTTAAATAACCCTTGTGCTTATTTGCTCTTTTAAATAGAGAATCTTTCCCAAGGAAGCCTTTTTTCAAAACCTTCTAGTAAGATTAAACTTCAGTATTCGTTCCCTGCCCACAGGGTTTGGGCTGTGGTTAGAACTCTGAGAAAGAACATAGTTTGGTAGAAGTGTATTCTTTGGTTTGCTTAAGTGAGATCCTTTGATTGTTGGCTTTTTCAAGTAGTAAGGAAATGATTTTACTCTCAAACTTGTTAGATCTTGCATTATTTCCAGTAAATGACAGATTGGGTTCAGCCTTTTGAAAAAGCTTTATGTAATAGAAATTTCAGAAGTATATTGAGACAAAACTTAGTAAGTTTAAAAATAGAGATACTAATAAGTCTTTTTTTTTTTTTAAAGGAAAACTTATTATGTAGCTTTGTTAGGGAAAAATATATGAACTATCCCCATTTCAAGGCTACAATTAACAGTCTGATCTAAAACACCTGCAGTGACCACTAAAACTAATCAGATGGTAATTTACTATAGAAATACTAACTATAATACAGATGTTTGAGTGCGTTTCCATGACTTACAATTGACTTTTTGTGTCCTCTTTGAGAATGGCTTCTAATACTTCTATGTTTTCATCTTTTTCAAAATGTGTCACCCTTTTGTGTTATCCTCAGAATGGTTGGAATTGTGTCATTTTTTTTTCATGTTTATATTTTGCTTTCATTCAGAGATTAGACTTCCAGTAACTTTGTTAAAAAATAGAGACCCCGAAAGTAAACAAACAAATGGATATTTGATAAAGCATTCAGGAGCTCATTTCCTTTAGAGGTCTCTGGGTCTTCTCTTAAAGCCAACTTATTGTTACTTTTTACGTGTAAGAACCTCAATTAAGTGGAGATTCTTCATTAGTGGCAGACACCCTGACCATTGGCCATCTGAAACAGAGAAGACAGTAAAGTCATGTAAAGGACATCCAGTAAATTTGAAATCACTACCGTACTCAAAGCCATTTAACATATAAGTACATGGCTCAAAAAACTGGGCCTGTTGGTTCCAGTTTTTTCATGTACACTGAATTATACATGGATTGTTTTCTCTCATTATATCTGTCATAAAGGAGCTGTAAGCCAAGTTTGGGTTCTGCCCCAAGCAAGTGCACAAGCCTTCTCCATATCCATTTAGGTATTAATTTCTGCCATGGTTTCAAGTTATTTTTCCTACTCCTATTTTCTGTAGGCTCAACTTCCTACCTTATATCTTTGTTATATATCATAATGCTTTTCCAGTTTTTCACAAGTTTGCCTAATACCTGTGAGAAGTGTAATTCCACCCTAAGAGGTTTGAGAGTAAAGACCAAATAACTTGCTATAAATATCAAACACTTTTGAAGTTCCCTTCTTTATGTTTTAATGTAAAAATGGACTTCCCCTCAGAATTTCAGGGAGACATTAATGAATCATGAAGATGCATTATATGTATATCCTGTGAGTTTGTCTCTTAAAGTAGAATTGGTTATGCAGAAGTAAAATTTCAATGAAAAATACCTTCAATTGTCCATACAATACAATGTAACTTACTATTGATTCTCAGTGAGTCCAGCACAGGCTCTTTTTCCTCCAGTGTTGAAAGTGTTTACTCTTCCTTCATTCAAAGGCCACATAAAGCAATTGGCTCGCATTTGGGGCCTCATTGTTACTCAGTTGCTAGATCTTTCCAAGTCTTTGCCACCCCCATGGACTGCAGCATGCCAAGTTTCCCTGTCCTTCACTATCTCCGGGAGTTTGCTCAAACATATGTCCATCAAGTTGATGATGCCATCCAACCATCTCATCCTCTGTTGCCCCCTTCTCCTCCTGCCCCCAGTCTTTCCCAACTTCAGGGCCTTTTCTAATGAGTTGGCTCTTTGCATCAGGTGGCCAAAGTATTAGAGCTTCAGCATCAGCCCTTCCAGTGAATATTCAATGTTGATTTCCTTTAGGATTGACTGGTTTGTTGTCCTTGCTGTCCAAGTGACTCTCAAGAGTCTCCTCCCGTACCACAATTTGAAAGCATCAATTTTTCAGTACTCAGGGCCTCATTGGATGACTATTATATTATCTCTGACTGTAAAATCACAATCAACATGGCCAGGAGATCTGAGACCACCACTCACTCTGTTCACACTGTGAAATCCTGGGTAGAGTTGCCTGCTGCTGCTGCTAAGTTGCTTCAGTCATGTCCAACTCTGTGTGACCACGTAGACGGCAGCCCACCAGGCTCCCCCGTCCCTGGGATTCTCCAGGCAAGAACACTGGAGTGGGTTGCCATTTCCTTCTCTAATGCATGAAAGTGAAAAGTGAAAGTGAAGTCACTCAGTTGTGTCTGACTCTTAGCGACCCCATGGACTGCAGCCTACCAGGCTCCTCCATCCATGGGATTTTCCAGGCAAGAGTACTAGAGTGGGTTGCCGTTGCCTTCTCCATAGAGTTGCCTACATGAAGTTATTTTTCTATCTTATTTACTTTGGTTTGAGTTCATACTTGTGAATTTGAGTAGGTTGATTGCTTGTAGGATGTCGCTGGATGGGACCCTGATGAACATCTTTTACATATACATGCCCCAGTTTGAGAAGCACCTCTGTATTTAAAATTTTGTCACGTAAAGGGAAAAGATTTCTTTCTAACTACATAGTTCTTCCCAATGCTAGACACATGAAGTATTCTTGTACCTGATTTTATATTCATGTCTGTTATGTGAAAAAATAAGCACTTAGTAATACAAAATGTAATGCCATCTTACAGTTTAGTACATCTTTTTGAAATGCCAATCTCAAATCCAGAGCTTATCATATAAATACCATAATTTTGCTATTGATTTCAGTGTAGGACACAAATTTCTTTTGTCACAGGCTCAATAAAGTAAGTTGTGCTTATGTTAAGTATATTAAAAATTGCTTTCTGTGGGGTCAGGTGCTGCAACACCAAGAGGAATGGTCAGTTTTCTATATCCCAGAAAAAAAGGAGAGAAAACTGCCTCTCTGTCAGTACTTTAAAAAACAAAAAAAGCCAGACATCTTCCTTGAATTTCATACTCCCCCCCTTCTCTTCATTTTGGTCAGAAATATTTTCTGTTTCCCTAAGATTAGCTTGTACTCTAAGAGAAAATATTTAAGAAAATTTCTGTTTAAGATTGGAATTAGTTCAATATCAGAATTATCTTTTGCTGATGCCAAATGTTTAGTTTCTTGTTAAGAATGATGATTTTATTAATTTTAAAATTTTAACTCTTATTTTTTATAAGGAGTTTAAGTAATGTGTAAAAGTGCATAAAGTTTAAAAATGACTCCAGATTCTACCAATAGTGCTAATCCTGACTAATATTAGATAAGCATCATCCAGGTAGCATTCTCTTTACATATATGTTAATACAAAGAAAGAAAAAGTTAATGAATAGAAGAATCAAGTTGTACAGGTCATGCTATACATGCTATTTTTCAGTAAAATTATTGGGTTTGTAAAAAACAAATACATTGTAAAACCTTTAACCATGAGAAAAACATTATTTATCAACAGGTCCCTTAAAGTGTAATAAAAAGATTATGAAAAATTTAGATTAAAATTATATTTAGCTATATTTTAGGCAATATTTATTAATTCTGTTAAGGGAATTAGTATTGTTATTTGTTCTTCCTTCAGTTCTTCCCTGACTCCCATTTTAAAATTGTTACTAATTTAATATTAGGACTTCCCTCTAGCTCAAACAGTAAAGAATCTGCCTGCAAGGCAGGAGACCCAGGTTTGATCCCTGGGTTGGGAAGATCCTCTGGAGAAGGGAATGGCAATCCACTCCAGTATTCTTGCCTGGAGAATCCCTTGGACAGAGGAGCCTAGCAGTCTACAGTCCGTGGGGTCACACAGAGTCAGACATGACAGAAGCGACTTAGCACAGCGCAGCACACTCTGTTCTATGACCATAATTACCATAATTGTTTAGTTTTAGTGTTATATGTGAATGGATTCATTACCTACAGTGGACCCCTTCACTGTGACTTTTCTACTCCTGAGTTCTTTATTTTGATTTATGTCTAGTTTGTCTGAGTTTCTGACACTGTGTGTTTCTCAGGGTCAGTCACATAGGCATTATGTGACAAATTCTTAAGTATTTAGTGGTGTCAACCTTTTGCCAGTGACATCTTGGCTGGGTATCATATTCTTTTTTTGGGGGGGTTATCATATTCTTGAGCATACTTTGTTTTTCTCAGACCTTTGTACTAATAGTGTTGCTTCATCATTTATTGACATTGAGTGTTGCTGTGGAGAAATCTGAAGCCAGGCTTACTTTGTTGCCACTTTGTAGGTAACTTGTTTTTTTTTTTTCTCCTTGGATCCCAAAAGTATTATTTTTGTAATCAAGAAGGTTCTTCGTTTTGCTTATTCACTGTTCTTTCAGTACAAATGTAGTTCTTTTGTTTCTTGGACTATACCCTTAAATACATTTTCTGTTCTATTGTTGGCTTCTCTACTTTGAGGATAGCAGTTATCCTTGTGTTGGATTGCCTGTATCTTCTGTAATTATCATCTTCCTTCCAATTGCTTACATCTTTGACTTTTCTCCTAAATTCAATGCTTGGTTTATTTTTTTTTTTTTTAATTTTTTTGGCTTAAATTAGCACCTGTTTATTAGCTCTTAGGTCAGAAGTTTGGTGGGCTCAGGTGTGTTTTCGGCTTGGAAGTGGAAGTGTTAGTTGTTCAGTCGTGTCCAACGTTTTGTGACCCCATGGACTCCCTGCTAGGGTCCTCTGTCCGTGGGATTCTCCAGGCAAGAATACTAGAGTGGGTTGCCATTTCCTTCTCCAGGGGATCTTCCCAACCCAGGGATCAAACCTGGGTCTCCTGCATTGCAGGCAGATTCTTTATCATCTGAACCACCAGAGTGTTTTCTGCTTAGTATTTCACAAAGCCAAAATCAAGGTATCAGCTGGGCTGGATTCTTATCTAGAGACTCTAGGGGAAAATCTGCTTTTAAACTTGTTGGCAGATTTCAGTTCCTTGTGGTTACAATGCTAAGGTTCAGTTTCCTTTCTGATATATTGCTCCTAGCAATTGGATGGTGCTCTCCAGTCTTTGCACATGGCCTCTCCATCTTCATAGCCAGCAGTGGTTCCTCATATCTTTCTTGTACTTCAGATCTGTCTGACTTCTCCTGTCAACAATGTATGCTTTATTTTACTTGCATTATGTTCATGTGATTGCTGTGCCTTTTGTCTTGTGAGCAGCTCTGTCCAGCCATTTTCTTTGCTCTGATATAAACGTTACTGAATCCACCCTGACTGCATTTCCACAATATTTAAGATTCAGTTGTTTTTCCCTCTGAGCTACAGTTCAAGGATGGAGGTTTTCCTGATTTATGTAGTTTTCTACACACTGAGGATATGGGGGTAGGGCTTAGAAAGTATATGGATATTAAAACATAAAGCCTTAATAATTAAAAGTGTATGCATGTATTGATATAGAAAGATCTTTGGGATTTTTTTTTTCTTATTTGTTTATTGGAGCATAATTGCTTTACAATGTTTTGTTAGTTTCTGTTGTACCACATCATGAGTAAGCCATATATTTACATATATTCCGTCCATCTTGAGCCTGCTTCCGCCCTCCCCATCTAGGTCATCGCAAAGCACCCAGCTGACCTCCATGTGCTACACAGCAGCTTCCCACTAGCTGTATTTTACATATGATAGTGTATATGTGTAAAGACTGCCATTGCAGAAACAATTGGAAGAGTGTGTATAAATGTGTCTTTACACATTGACTCACATATTTGCTGTTGATTACCTAAAATGTATCTCTGGAATGATAGACAAAGCATTAATTGGTTGTCTGTAGGAAAGGCACCTGAGTGGTAGTAGGATGGATTTGGGAGGGAGGCTTTTCTCTGTGTATCTTTTTATACTTTAAAAGTTTTGAACAAGGTGAATGAATTACTTATTTAAAGACACGTGAGCTCTTTCTTCTCTTCTGAGACTTAATTGCTCCATCTTGGAATTCCTCAATCCTGTAGAAAGTATATCCTGTCCCCATAAGGAACTTTGCACCAGTCTTCCAACTCTGGGGGGGATCTGAAAGGCTTAGCATCAGTGAGGTGGCTCCCAGTTAGTCATTTCCCCATCACTTTCCAGCCTCCGTGTCTGTCACACTCCAGTCAGAAATTTGTGTTTCTCTCCAAATCTAGGCCTGTTAGTGGAAATTCTTGCGATTTTTTTGATTCACCAGTATCACTTTTGGGGGTTGAGGACAGAGTAGGAGGTATGCAATAATCCCTTCTTTCTTGGCTAGCACTTTTTAAAGTGTGTGACATAACATTTTACCTGATTCTGTTCTGGCTACTGCTAGCCATTTTTGTTTTTGTTATTTAATGTTCATTATTTTTAGTTCAGTGGGTTTGGAATTTGGGTAGGGAGATTCTGATTTCAGTTTCCACATTTAATTTAATTGCTGGCACCAGCTTTGTGTCTCCTGTCTTTCTTTGGTAGTGAGCTCCATCTGAACACTATCCTGCTCTGCTCCTGGCCTATGTTGCCTTTCCTGTACTTAACTTTCATCCTGGTCTTGGTCATTTGTAGCCAGTCTCCCAGTCCCACTAACCTGGCCCATGTGATGGGTGCATCAGGCAGGCAGGATTTCTCAGTGCTACTCAACTTCCCAGGGCTCAGGTGGTTGGAGCATCCTCATAGCACCCTGGTTCAGGAGAAATGAGAAACTGATGGCCAGATCTCCTTTATACAGCTTTTGCTTAACATGTGCACACGCACAAGTGCCTGTGTTTCTTTTATCTACCAGTGTTTTGCTTTAAAAGTTCATCGCCCTTTCAGCGTAAATTCTCATAATTATTTCTCAATTTATAACCTTGCTTTGCCAAAGATTTGCAGTGCTGACAGAGATATCTTTCTGAAACTGAGAAGCAGTCATGCCATTTTCCTGTTTACAAATGTTTTCATAGCCCCACATCAACTTCAGGGAAAATGTGCTAAAAATAAAAGCTATTCCAAAGCAAATCAGTTATAGCCTGAGAGTGAGTTCATGGGAGCAGGGACTTTTCCTTCCTTGTTGTACCCCCAGCATGAAGAACAGTACAGAGTAGGTACTCCAAAAATATTTGTTGAATTAAGTGATAGGTTCCATCAATACTTCTGTCCAATAGATAAATCTCATGGACTGAAGAACCTGGCTGACTAGAGTCCATGGGATTGCAAAAAGAGTCAGACATGACTTAGCTACTAAACCACTCAACAACAGTATATACCTAGTAAATCATTTTGAATGAATTTTGATCTAGTAATAGCTTACTGATCAGGTTGCAGAATCTCTCTTTGTCATTTGGAAACAGCCAGTTGAAGCAGTCATCAACAGCAAAAGTGTGCAGTTTGGGTAGTTTTAATATGCGATGTTAATGAACATTGTGATCAAATAAAGGGTATAACAGATGTAATCACAGGGGGATTGACTGTTAGAAGTCTAGAAAAGATCAGCTGTCATGAGGGTCAGAAGTGCTGTATGCTGGGTGACTGGTTGAGGTAGGTTCTATGCTGTAGAAACTAAGTAAAGTGAGAGTTGGTATAGATGGCATCCCTTGAAAAAATTTCAGGTGCCTAAATAGCCAGATTCTCTGGAACAGGAATGTAGGAGCACCTGCAGGCAAAGCCAGAAACGTCTCAGCATCTGCATCAAATTAGAAAGCATTGATCAGCTTTTTATTTCCTAACTTACTCAAATTTAAATTTACTGCTGAGGCAGTGCTAAAGCAGGCAGCTTCCATGCTGGTAGGAGTGTATATTGATACAAACTTTTTGGAAAGCAATTTGGTGGTATATTTCAAGAGCTTTAAAGGCATTCATGCCATTTGACCTAGTAGTTACACTTCTGGGAACTGTCCCAAGGAAATAATCCTTTAAAAAAAAAAAAAAAAAAAGGGTCTAAGCCTCAAAAAAATTTTAAGTGTTATTTTTAATAGTTAATTACTTCATTTATAGTATCAAAAAATTGGAACAATATAAATGTCTCACAGAAGGAGAGGAGATAAACAAATATATTCCACTCAAAGGGATATTATGACTCAAGTTAAAATATTTTTAATATGTTGCAAGATAGAAAATTTCTTAAAATGTTAAATGAGAAAAGAAAGCCACAAAGACTATAAACAATAGAAGTTGAACTGTATTTAAAAACAGAAGAAAAGACTGGTGGGAAATTTACCAAAAAAGTAAATCTTTATTTTTGGTCACCAAAACTTACTTTTTAAGGAAAGCAATCAGATAATTCTTGTTTAGCACTTTTGAAAGGGAAACATATAAATATCCATGTTTCCTAGGAAAGGGAGCTTTGTAGTAGAGAAGGGATAAAGCCTTATATTGCTGAACGGTGATATTCATCTCCAGATCTCCCAAACCCCTCTGTTTAAAGTCACACTTACAAAGCATTCTAATTTTGACAGCAAAAAAAACGCACCCCTAGGTGAGGGTCTCTAAAATCCTAGTCATTCAGTTATTTAAAAGGCTGTGCCTCTATTACAAGTGAATAAATTGACATTTTGGTTTGTTAGCTAGTCTCCTATGGATTTGATTAATGAGTTGGTTTCCCAAGAGCCTATTTCTTGCTCTTAAGTGGCATAAAATCAGATTTTTGAACTTGAAAGTCTGAGGTCCAGATCCTGGACTTTTTTGATCCCCAACCAAATATAGCAGCAGCCCTAGAGTACTGCTCTAGCCATCTAGCCCATTGTTTCAGTGATAAAAGAAGATCAGAAATTAAAGGAAAAAAAATTTAATTTTTATGTGATGAGCTGGTCTTTGAGTTAAAAAAAAAAAGAGGCTAGAAAGAGTGGTGGTCTTAAGTGGCAAGTACTTGATAACTCATTTAGGAAAACTTTTGATTGTCAATCTTTTTTAGCTTTTCTTATTTGAATTGTGATCTGGCTAAGTATATTAACTTAATGTTTGACTTACTAATTAGCTTCTTTAGCAGTGTTACATATTATACCATCAGGCTCTATACTTCATTTGTGCATTTGATTAAATAGAAGGTTTATTCACATACCATTCGATTCATTCATTTAGAGTGTATAGTTTTAGAACATAATCAATTTTAGAACATTTTCATTACCCCAAAACAAAACTATGTATCTACTGATAATTACTTTCCATTTTCTTCCTAACCTCCCAGGCCCAGGTCACTACTGATCTCCTTTCTGTCTGTATAATTTTGCCTACTCTGGATATTTCATCTTAATTGAATTATATAATACGTGCTCTTTTGTAACTGACTTCTTCACTCAGCATCATGCTTTAAGGTTCATTAATATTGTAGCATGTATCATTACTTCATTTCTTTTTTTTATTACTTTCTATTTTATTTCTAATGTCCCATTGTATGGCTATGCCACATTTTATTTATCCCTTCATCTGTTGATGGACATTTTTAATATTTCCACTTTGGGGCTAATATAAACACCACTATAAACATTTGTATAAAAGTTTTTGTATGGGCATATATATGTTTTCATTTCTCTTGGGTGTATATATTCTAAGAGTGAAATTTCTGGGTCATAGGATAATTTTGTATTTAACATTTTGAGGCAGACTGTTTTGCAGAGTGGCTGCACTATTTTCTAATCCGTCAGCAATGTATGAGGGTTCCAGCTTCACATCCTCACCGATACTTGTTATTATGTTGTTGTTGTTCAGTTGCTAAGTCATGTCTGACTCTTTGTGATCCCATGGATTATAGTACACCGGGCTCCTCTGTCCTGCAGTATCCCCCGGTGTTTGCTCAAATTTGTGTCCATTGAGTCAGTGATGCTATGTAACCATCTTATCCTCTGCTGCCTCCATCTCCTTCTGCCCTCAATCTTTCCCAGCATCAGGGTCTTTTCCAGTGAGTCTGCTCTTCAAATCAGGTGGCCAAAGTATTGGAGTTTCAGCTTTTACAACAGTCATTCCAATGAATATTCAGGATTGATTTCCTTTAGGATTGACTGGTTTAATTTTGTTATTACATGTCTTTTTAATGGTAGCCCTCCTAGTGGATGTGAAGTGTACCTGTCTCATTATGACTTTAATTTTCATTTCTCTAATGATGTTGAACACCTCTTCATGTGCTTATTGACCTTTTGCATATTTTCTTTGGAAAAATGTCTATTCAAATCCTTTGCTCACTTTAAGTTGGGTTTTCTTTTATTATTGAATTTTAAGAGCTCTTTATATATTTTACATATAAGTTCCAGATTATATATATATTTGTAGATATTTTCTCCTGTGGGTTTTCTTTTCACTGTCTTAATGTCCTTTGAGACACACAAGTTTTTAGTTTTGATAAAGCCCAATTTTATTTCTTGTGCTTTTATTTTCATATCTGATAAACCATTGCCTAATCCAGAATCACAGAAATTTACATCTATGTTTTCTTCCAAGAGTTTTGTAATTTTACCTCTTACATTTAGATCTGTGATCCATCTGGAGTGATTTTTTTTTATTTGGTCTAAGAAAGTGTCCCAGCTCCATTCTTTAGCATGTGGATATCCAGTTATCCCAGAACAATTTGCTGAAAAGACAAATATTTTCCCACTGATTTGTCTTGGCACTCTTGTTAAAAAATCAAGTGACTATGAATGTGAAGGTTTATTTCCAGACTCTCAGTTCTATTCCATATATTTGTATGTCCATATGTTTATATTTTTATATTCATTCTATTTCCCTGGAGAAGGAAATGGTACTCCATTATTCCCCACTCCAGTATTCTTGCCTGGGAAATCCCATGGACAGGGGAGCCTGGCGGACTGTAGTCCACGGGGTCACAAAGAGTTGGACACAACTGAGTGACTAACACTTCCACTTTCATTCATTCTATAAAGGTTTATTGAGCATCTTTATATGCCAAGCATTGTGCTTGACATGTCCATTTTGCTTACTTTTGAAAACCAAACCATACCTCTTTAAAGCCCAAATCTTCTTTAAAACTCATTCTAATAGGATGTAGTACCTTTTTTTTCTTAATGAGATATAAAATAATTTTCTTTCATAGCCAAACCTATAGAGGTAATTTTAGCTTCGTATGATTGCACATGGGCTTTTGGCAAGTTGTAGTTTGTCCAGCTATATAAATGTCCAGAAGTCTGAGTGATTTTAGAGGGCTTGGAAGAATGAAAATTGATCAGGGATAGTCCACTGAATATATTGACAATGAAGTTAGTTTTAAAGTGGATGAAGAATTTACTACTTATGATAAGGGGTTCCTGGCAAGTGTGGAGTTGCCCACAGGCAACTGGACAGGTCTGGGAAGTTGGTAAGTGTAGTTACTGATAGCAGTATGACCAGAGAGAGATGGTGGAGGGGTTACTGGACTGGATACCCATAATTCTGCTTCCAGATTTTATTTTTGTAGCAGTTCCTTGCCAGTGTGAAGTTACAGAGAGAATATTTTTAGATAATGAATTATTACTTGGTTTAAGATGAATTAAAGGAGGGAAGATTTTTATATAATGGTGGTGGCTGGTCTCTAGATATGGACTGTGGTTGTAGGAATTGAAGGGAGAAGCCAAAGAAATGTAAACTTAGCAGAACTTGATAATTATAAAAAATAACTAAACATAATTCTAGCATTATAACTTGAGGACATTGGAAAGATAATTGTACCAGTGCTTACCCTAATGAATAAGGTGAGAAAAAATGGTATATAAACTTTGAGTTTGTCTGCTTGTTGGCAAAATATAAAAGATGGCAACCTAACTGTTAGTGTATCATATCCAGTCTGAAAGCCAGGAGCTTTCAACGTTCTGTTGACATAAACAGTTGATTTTCCTTTTCATAGTTGCCTGTTTATTTCTGAAACCCACATTGTAAAATGAACTTTCAATGTCTAATTTTAAGCATTAAGCAGTGGTTTTATTTTCTCTGCCTGTAAAAGTGTTAAAAAATACTGTACTTTGTCAGTGACTTTGAAAGACCTAGGAAAGTTACCTAGATTCCATGCTTTACTATTATCATTGACAATATTATTGTTTTGAGGGAGGAAAAGTTTTAATATTGACTACACTGAAAAACATAGTCTATACAGAAATGTAGATAAATTTCAGCTGCTCATGATGGCTTTAAACATTAAAATTTGGATGTTTTAGGAAATCTATTACATTTTGAAACACAGTACAATACGTTTATTTACCCACCCTAAATTTTCTTTCAGGAATTGTTCCATCTTCTGTTGTCCTGACTTCTTTCCAGGTGATGTCAAGAGTTTTTCTAATATGGGCAGTAACACATAGTGTCAAAGAGGTAAGCATTTAAATAGACAAAAATAAAATAATATTAGCATTAACAAACTTTAGTCAACTTTTCTTTCTCACGTGTGTATTATCGCTAAAGATGGAACTCCACATCATATCAGTATAGCCCAAATAAAATTCACTTGTACTATAGGAATTGGGTTACTATAGGAATTGGGTTACTTGTATACCCCAAATATACAGAGTTGAAAAAAGGAGACCGATTACACAAAGTCCTGAAGTCTCAGTCCCCTTGGAGATTTGGCTGGTGTGGCTATGGTCTGCACCTCAGTTTTATTTTTCTGGTTTCTTGTTTGAATTCAGCACCATAAACTCTGGACAGCTGCATCTTTATAGCGGGACTGTTGGGGAAGTGAGGGACATAAATTCATTCCCAGTCCAATCTTTGTTAGACCAGGGTAAAGTAACCTACCCGGTCCACTTGCATTAATGGAATTCCCAAGTGTGCTGAGTCTAGTGGTTCAGGGAGATGAGCGCTCTTCTGAGGGTCTGAGGTGGATGCCCAGGCAGGCCAGCTTCTTATAAGAACTGGAGGGAGGAAACCATCATTACCATGGCTATAAATCCACAGCTATCTTTCATTGTCTGGTATTGGAGAAGGGAATTGTTTCCCAGTATGCTTTTCGCTTTTTAAAAGTCCATTATTGTTAATGTCACCATGAGGCAGAGTACCAGTACCCGCCAGGAAGATTCAGTTTTCAGTTTTCCAGTCCCAGTAACTTACCACCAGCATTATTGGGCACGTTAGCCTTATGGGATGTGCTTATCTATTAGCATTATCCTGATGTTTTCTTTGTCTTCTATTACTCTGAAATCCCTGTCAGAACACTTGGTTTTTCAGGATTTATTTAGACAGTTTCGTTTGTTTTTTAACTAGTTATTGTTTTTAACTTTTTATTAGCATATGTTTTATACATACAGAAAAATGCACATAGTTAAGTTTTTAATGAAAATTGACCAAGCTAAGTTGTTCTTGTTACAGATCCACAGAATTTTTCTTTTAAGCTCATTCACTTCTTGAAGATATCTATTTACACTTTCTGTGTAGGAAGGATATAAAGCAATCTCATATTTTACATGATCATTTTCTAGAGTGCCACATTTCTTTAAAAAAGAAAAAGTCAAAAACAGGCAAGTAAATCCTAACGTGGCATATTGCCCCTTGTTCTCATTCTTAGTTGTTTCTGGAGTAAGGAAAAGTTACTCTCTTCATTGGTTTCAAAGTCTTTTCTATAAATCATTTGTAACTTGTGTTTCTTCCTCCTTTCCTTTCCATTTAACTGGCAACTCATAGTTTTAACTTCCCAATAGTCTTAAGTGACCTAAACTTTCTTCCTAATAGTAACTCATTTATATTCTTAAACAAGTAATTATGTACTTCTAATAATTAAATGTTAGTTACATGAAGATACAGTGTTATCAACTGTGGAGTGTTCATAATCAGCCAAGAGAGTCAGATACTAGGTGTCCAGGAGCTAATGCTCCAGCTGATGGATTATTCATGGCCTCTGCTTCTCCCTTCTGCTTCAGTAACCACTCCTCTGCTTATTAGCACTTCTGGCAAAGAGTATAGACAAGTAAATCAAAAATGCTTACAATTCAAGTTAAGCAATTGTTACCATATTGCTGTTACCAACATTTCCTAGAATTTCCTGGGCAGAGCATTAAGACAGCTTGGCTTAAAAAGCTATTAAATATCTCTGTGGATTACAGGTATGTGGACCTGGCCGCTGCCCTTAGTAACCACCTGCCTGACAGATGCACAGACTTGCCATTTAACAGATGGTTTCACATGTAGTGTCAGCACAGTAATTTCAGTTATATGCTTGTTATGTTTGCATATTCAAAATTGTTTCTCTGTAGCCAATCCTACCCAATTTTACTATCATTAACATATAATTTTCTTAGGAATGTAGTAAATCTTACTGTCTTTCTGTCACCTCTTCCGTTTTCTTCTTTTCATATATACTGTATTGACTGACTTACTACTGCTCCATGATCACACTTCTTGTCTCCTCATTCCCCTTTTCTTTGAGAAGAACCCATTCATTGTTTTGTTCATGGCAGTAGATTCCCTCTTGACCCACCCCAAGTTGCTGATAGGTAGCTTGAAAACCTGTTAGTGTGGCATTTCAGAGGCCAGTTTGCTGTCTGTCACCAGCTCCTTACCCCCCTTCTCTTAGCAAAGACTATTTTTTCTACTGTCAAGTTTCATGTTAGCTATAATTTAGTTTGTCCTATACAACATTATATATGGCTTCCCTATTAAATGTCCATTCTTCTGTTTACTGAAACATCTTTTAAATATCATTCTTTTCCTTATATTCAGCTTTGTTTATTTTTAATGGTGGGAACCACATAACTAATAACTAAATTCCCAATAACTAATGCATAGGGAAATTGATCCCAGAAATAACTGCTTAATGAAATATATCTCACTTTCTCATATTAATGTTCAAATTCTTTTTGCAGTACTTTGCTTTCATCCTCAGTTTCTTTTCTTACATCACATGTCCTCTAAAGTGGACACGCATGCTTCGTTCTCATAGCATTACATTTGGGTTTGGACTCTTGCCCTACCCTCTGTGGCCTGCCTATATTTTCTACACTCATTTCCCTTGTTTTCTGTAATTGTACATGATGTACTAAGGTATAGCCTATATACATTTTAGGACTAGATACTACGTTTTTCATATTTGAGGTAGATTTTCTTTTAAGAGGCCCTATAGAACATGCATTCTTACCTGTCATTTTTATTCTCTGCTGCATGGAACACTAGTCACATAAGTGTTGCCAGGTATATCATAGAACTAAAAGATGATCAGATGGTTTTCTTCTCTGATGTAGAAGGATCCACCATCACTAGCAGGACTTCTTGATGAGCAGGATATTAAAGAGAAAGTGTCTCTATGCTCAAAAGCTTTTTCTTGACCCAACATAGCAAATAACCTCCCCACTTCTTTCCTTTTAAAGGGACTTTTTATATAAGCAAAGTTAAGCTTCTGATAACAAGCTCAGGGTGAGATATAGGGTGTGTGGGATACAGGAGGAATCAGAAATTCTAGCTAACCTGTTTTCTTTGCAGTTTTTCCACCTGAACCCCAGAAATGAACTGGCTTCTTCCGCATTCCTTAGCCAGGATGGCCACTGCTACTGCCACATCAGGCTTCTGTGGGCATTTGTTCGCCTCACCTTCTGTTTGGGTCAGTGTCTTTGTCTCTTCATTGACCTGAAGCAAGATTGATGTTTTTCAGAGTGAACTGCAGTGGGAGATGCCACCTTAGTACGACCCACCACCCCCACCCCTACCCCCCATCAGAAACAGAAGTCCACAGGCACATATTTTTCCTTCTCTAAAAGTAGCTAAGCCAAGCCCCAGATTCCTGGACACACGACTAGGCCACTGTCCCTTTTCCTGGGCCAGCCCTCTTTGAAGAGGCCCCCACGTATCCTCTCCTGAGTTCTCAGTGTGAGATTGCTGTGTTCTTGAGCAGAAGTCCCAGGTTACCACTCTGAGCAGCAGTTGAATAAGAAGTTGTTGAGCTCTCACTGTGACTTAGCCTAAGTGCAGCAAACACCTTCAACACCTTACTAGGTAGGGTAACTTGTGTGAGATAGAGCTTTGCCCTGGATTGCTGAGCCTTCTTTCTTCCTTACCCTTTGCTATCTTTGGAGAAAAGGATGTTTTCTCACATTCCTCTGGAATGTCCCGTGAGTTCTGATTTCACCAGTCAGCTGGCTCCCACTTCTTTCTGGCATGCCACTGGGCTTCGTGACACTTAAGTTGCCATCTTTGCTAACTTCTCAGCAAGCTGCCTACAAAAAGTCTGTCGTGCATGTTTAAGAAAGTTAGTAACGTCCAGTTCTCTATCATTATGCTGGTTTTTGTTGTTTGTTGCATTATACTTTACGGAGGACTTTATTAAAATATAATTATTCACTCTTGACAGTTGTCTCTTGGGGTAGGTTGTAGACTCCACTTAAAGCTTGGAAGCTAGAGCAGCAAACGACCGTCTGTCAAATGGCAGAGTTGAAAGTAAACTTTTGAATTCAAAGTCTTCCTCCTGCATTAAAGCTTGCTTTCACCAGTTAGAAATGTGATGTAAACACATTCTTACTTTTGTGTGCTAATCATACTTTATCCCGTGAAGAGTTGAAAACACCCATCTCAGTTACCCATTCCAGATTCTTGGGCTTCCCTGGTGGCTCAGACAGTGAAGAATCCGCCTGCAGTGTGGGAGATCTGGGTTGGGAGGATCTCCTGGAGGTATGGCCACCCACTCCAGTTTCTTGCCTGGAGAATCCCCATGGACGGAGGAGCCTGGCAGGCTACGGTCTGTGGCGTCGCAAAGAGTCAGACACGACTGGGGGACTAAGCACATGACATCTCAGACGCAGAAGCACCTTTCCTCTTCGGCAGTTCTGTCGCACCACACGCATATTGAAATACGGTTCTCCAGTCAAATGGTTTATACGTGAAATGCACCAGTAATTGCAGGCCTGGGTGCTCGTCTGCACACTTTGCCAATGTGCCTCTCTGCTTGTTTAGTGCTCGTTTTAGGGCTTCTGATATATCCCTCCAGTTAACTGACCTTTCTTCTTGAAAGTTCCAAGACTATTTTTCATACTGGCATATGGACTGTTTGGAACAGAATTCCCCGGAAAGCTTCTTAGAAATGCACCTTCCAGGTCCCACCCCATATATGATACAGAATTTTGAGGAGTGGAGACAGAGAATCATCACTGTTATTAAGCTCCTTGAATAATTTGATGAGATCTAAGGTTTGAGAAATGCTCTAAAATACTGTAATGTGTTGTAATTTTTATTCAACTTTCCTTTTTCTTGATTTTACTTCCTATCTCTGCTTAGTTTCCTGGAGGCATAACCAAATCTCACCATCTCTGTCCCTAGTTCAAGAGCCATAGTCTCATTTGTAGAGAATGAAAGCCTGGAGTTCCCTTACCCAGCTAAGTGGAGGGATTGGAGTTTCTCGTGCAGTCTTCAAAATCCACTGTCTGTGGAACTGCAGCTCAAGTACATATAAGAGGAAGCTTGAGGGGCCCATCTTGGAGGTAGAGGCAGATCTGAAAGCACAGCAATAAGAAAGCTAAACTGTCATTTGTTTTGGGGCGTGGGTTGCAGGGAAGGGCTCTATAGTGGACATGTGCTTCTTGTTGCCTGGCCAACGCCACCAGGTAGGTCGTTTATGATAATTTCTATTCAGGGAAATACTGCATCTCTCTTCTTCGGTTTTCTCAAGAAATATCACCTTCCTTGGATAGTTTTTTTTTTATTTTCTAAGTAAGTCAAACACTGTATTCTAGAACATGGAGGCTGAGCAGCCATATCTTAGGGGTTGGTGAGGGTGGACTTCAGCAGGCACTTACCTTGTGGCTTAGGACAAAGCATGTCAACTTTCCGAGCCTTGTTTTTGTCATCTGTGACAGAGTAATACTAGTATCTGCCCTGCTCATGTCACAGAGTTTTTAATAAAGGTTAAATGAGAGGACTATATGAAAACAAGGCATATCAGGGTCTCTGGCTTGCAGGTTTTTTGCTGAGCAGCTTCTGAAACCCTAACGTATAAAGTAGTTTCACTTCAGAAGGAATGCTGCTTCCTTCAGAGATGTAGCACAATTTTCTTGGTCTTCCTCTTGTCCTCTTCTTTTTCACTCTGGAAGCTAAAAGACTAGGTACAGTGATATCCTGACTCTGCGCTTCTGTTGCTGCTGTGTTGTGTTGTGTTGTAGGTGTTCTTTCTCTGCTGGGTACTCCGGCCGGGTTCACAGTGCACTCTTGCTCTTTGCCACCTCCTGGGGTTACCTCCCTTGTCAGCACATTTCCTGTTGCTGCACATGCTCCTCAATGACCCCAGTGGCCATCTATGAACGTGGCCTTTCAGCGGGGGAGGCAGGGCACCTGCTCATGCCCATTGTTCAGATGAGGAGCTGAGAGGCTGTGTCTCTAGGGCACGTTGTGCCATGCCGCTGTCTTCCTCTCGGGGACCTTTTTCCAGTGATGTTCCAGCTCTGCCAAGGAAAGGCATTGGGATACATTCAGTATCTTTTGGCCCCCTGAGTGCTGAGTGTCTCAAGTTCTCCACCCTGCTCTCTCTATTCCCTGACTTTCTATTTTAAATATTTCTGTAGGTGGATGTGCATCACCTTCACTTTTAAAATTAGCACTTCTCCTAAAGGTAGAAAAACTTCATCATTTGATTGTTAATCAGACACTGTCAGACTTTAGACAACTCCAAGACAGATGTAGCAGTAATTTAATGCCACTTCTGCATCTGTTAATAATGGACACATAAAGAAAGTGTTACTTTTCTCATGGCTAGATGGTTCACTCTAACATTGTGTATATTTAGCTTAGGTGATTTGAGCAAAATCAGGTTGTCTATTTTTCTCTGAGTGTTTTTCTGTCCCTTTCCAACATTTTCTTGAACTGTGTATAAAAATTTTATTTCAAAATATTGAAAAATATTTAGATCCTTTTGGGTTCAGTGTCAGTTCACTTCTGACATCTCATGTTGCATCTTTCTCCCATTGCCTTAGTTCTTTTGTAGCCCTTGGAAAACTCCAGTGGAACTCCTTTGTTCAAAATGTATTATACTTTTTCCTTTGATTATTAAGTCAGTTTTGTTTAAAATAAAACATTTTAAACCATGCAAGCCAGTATTACCACTACACCCTACAAGAACATAGCCCCATTTGTCAATTAAGAATTGGCTAGGTTCCAGGCTCAACAAAATCAGGAAATCAGTTTCATTTGTGTTTAATGTTAATCTTTTTCTCTTCTGGCCACTCCTTCTCTTCACCCTTCTCCGTTGGTGACCCTGCCCTACAAACACCCTCACACTTGAAGTTTCACACAGGACTTTCTTTTGCTCTCTTACCCTAAGGGCTATCTCTGGCATCCTTCGTTCCCATTTCTCAATTCTGGCATGAGGGGGAGCAGTTACATCAGACAAACTCCCTGGAAGACAGCACAGTTATCTTCATTTGGGAGGGTGTCACGCAGGGCAGGAAGGGCTAGGGCCTGACCTGTCAGCTCCAAGGGTAAGTGTCTCACTGTTAGGAGGTTCTTCTGGGACCCAAAGCCAGACCTGCCTGCCTGCCTAGTCCAGACTGCCCCGCACATGCCCGAGCCCTTCAGGCTGAGCAGTGTTGTCCTCTTCCTTTCCTTCTGCCCCAGAACTTCCAGATTTCTGGTGTCCCCAAGATTCAGTTAGTCTTTTCAAATATTATGCTAAAACCCTTCTACCCCCATTTGACTGATGTTCTGGATGTGTCAGTGGTGTCTCCTACTTTCCTCCTATTTTTGATAATGAAGTTCTAACAAAGAAGCTTGTTGTTGGAATTCATTCAGGCATAAGACGTTTTCACACTATTGGGTAGTATCTTAACATGTAATTGCTGCTACTTACAAACAGTAGGAAACCTTTTTAGAGCCAAATCTGGATACGTGAAGTCCTGAGATTCACAAAGATGTTTGACTCTTGGCACGGGAAGCTGTCATGAAAAAGGAATGAGTGAAAAAAGAAAAAAAAAAAAATGTTTCCTTGCATGTCAAGTACTGGTTTCCCAGAGAAACAACTGAGATGATATTTACAGTGAGATTTACCATGAGAGCCTCAGTGGTTTCAGCTCTGGTTATATGTTCAGCTTAAGTTGAAGAATGACTCAGGGAAGTAAGCCTGTTATTTGAGCTATGCTGTCAAGTTGTACTGTCAGTGGAGAGTTACAGTAAGTGAATTCTGACACTAAAACCAGTTTTCATCCATGATTTGAGAGTAAAGTGAATTGAGATGTTTATTTCAAGCCAAAAAGGGTAATTTTTTGGTCCTGTATAGTGATAGAAGCATGTTGGTTACGAACATTTTTCTTTTGAATATTTCTTCTATTTTGGGACTGTCCATAGGAATTTTTAGCAATGAAAAAAATGTTCTGTGCCTCTGCTGTTCAACATAGTAGCTCCTAGTTGTATGTGTGCACATATTGAACCCTTGAAATAACCTCTGAGTGACTAAAGAACTGAATTTTAATGTAATTTAATTTTAAATAGCCACATGTGATTGGAGGTTACTGCATTGGACAGTGTAGCTGTAGTTATTCAGTGTAATATTATTGGGTTGGCCAGAAAGTTCATTCGAGTTTTTCTGTAACATCTTATGGAAAAACTCAAACTTTTTGGCCAACACAGTATTTACCATTCTCTTTATTTCAGTCAATTAGGTTTTCATATATTTTATCTCATGTGCAAGATTGTATGATTTAAAAGAAAAAAAACATGTAGCCACAGGAAATTTATATGACATACTTGGTATGCTGTGTTCTTTAAATCCAGGAATTCTTTTAGTACTCTAAATTAAACTCTTTTAAAAATCCTGATTGCAGGTGTGGGAAACTGTGTGGTATTCTCATCTGTTGCAAAGATAGCAGTTCGTTAACTGGTGAGGCAGGAGGCCATACAGATTCCACCTTTCAGAGACCTGGAGTTTGGCCTTTGCAGTGGAGTGACCATGATACCATGTCCCACGTTTGGCTTTGCTGAAAACCGTTTCGTAGACCTTGTCTCTCCTATTTGACTTCAAGGATACCTTAGAAATATAGTCAACGTTATTATCCCCATGAGCTCAAAGGTTCTCACCTCACACTGTAAAAGATGATTGGCATGCTTCGTGAGCATTGCTAAAATATGTCAGCAGAGTCAAGGAAAGTTAAAAATTATTAGCAATAAACTGCTTTTAAACAGGTGTGCTCCACGGTACAATAAGTGGAATTTTTAAAGCATTGATTAATATTCATTTGGAAACTTTTAATATGTAGGAGGAAGAACTATCTCAAATTATCTGCTCCTTTGCCAAAGCGGTCCTTTGTATACTGTTGCTTTTTCAGTATAACTATATTTTCAGCATGAATATGAAATATCAGGTCATTTAAAAATACATAAATTGACAAGAATACCAGTGCATTCAGTCTCTTGGCAGTTGACTTGCACAGTGAATGCAGCAGGTAACTGGTCTTGGTGGGAACCTTGAAGACAACAGGGGAACCTGAAGATATCCCCATTCCTTTGCTTCCATGAAGTACATATGAAGTCTATTTCCATGGCTTCCAGGAGGAGGATTCAATAACCTTTTTTACCTACCCATGTCAAGAAGCCCTGTATAGTCAGGAAGCTCTCGTTAAAAGCCGTGATGCATCACAGATAAAATTAAGCATATTACTAAGTCGTCTGCATTTTCCAGAGAATGGAGCCCTTTCAAGTCTGAAGTGAAACCCTGGTGCACTTCGGGAATTTGTAAGACGTGACTTGATATCCACATGTGGATGTGTGTGGAAGCATGCTGAGGGTATGCCTGCATTTGAAAGGGAGGGGGGAGACTAATTATTAGGCTTGATGCATTAAAGATTTTTAACTTATCTTTCCTTTAAATTGCCGTCAAAAACATTTGTTTTTAACAGGATGAGTTTTGGTATCTTCTCCCCTTTACTATATTTTGCTCTGATAAAAGTATTACCAGGATAACTGAAAACCTGATAATTGTGCCTCTCTTTTGCCTTCTGCATTGGTGCTGTCTTGTTAAGACAAGTTTAAGGACTCTTTCATTGAGGTCAGTGTTTCAAAGCAGTATATGTTGAGAGCCTCAAGTGTAAACACTAATCAAATTAACCAAGTTTTTATATACTAAATACTGTTTTTTAATTTTAGAGTTTTTCAAATAGTCATGTTAACATTTATGTAGCATCTTGCCATCAGTAGCAGAGCTTATCAACTGGTATCAGATGTCTGTCCCCCAGGTGGGTGTTAAAAGAAATTTCAAGAAAAATATGATAACTGGAATGTCTACATCACCTCAGAACAAAGGTGGTACTCACCTCAGCTAGTAATTGGCAAATTGATCTAGTGTTATGCAGTCACCTTTTTTTTTTTTTTAAGAAAAAAGCAGAAATACAGATTTTTTAATGTGAAATCTCTCAACTTAAAAAACTGGCTCAAATATTTTCTAAAGCACTGTACAAACTCAAAACAAAGTGTTTGTGATCCAGGCTTATGGGCCATTTTTTTTTTTCCTTTTTTTGGGCCATTGTTTTAATATTTATATTTCAAGAGATGATACTCAAAGCCTTTGTTTTTATTTTCTGTCTTACATTTTTGCAATTATTAAACCATCATAGAACAAAAGAACCATGATATTTCACAGTGTATATTGCTCATTTCATGTTCTTTTGACCATGTCAGTTACACTTCTGACAGTGATCTATCCTGTCCCCTCTAGAGTGTTGGGTAGGTACACTGGGATGATGCATTTAGAGGTCTGGGGGCAGACTGTGGGGTGACTGCCCCAGTTCTCCCCATGAGACCACAGTAACCTACTGCTGGGCATATTGATCTCAGGCTGTCTTGGCAATAGTTAAAGGACTGTTGCTTCATAGAATACTTAGGCTGTATTGGATATGTATGATCAAGGTGGAACTAATTAATAACTGTTTTCTGATACAGTCCTTATACTTGAGTTTTGTTGAAGGTAATAGTTCCATGAAAACTGTTAATAACATGCTATTTGGAATTGAGAGAATCAAACTGAACTTAGGAAGAACATTGGGAAAGGCTAGCAGCTGGTGAGATCCTTAAACATCCCAGATTTGGTCCAGGCTAATGCTTTAACACTTAACAGAAAACACAATGACAAAGCAAAATATTATTTTAGTAATTAAGCCTAAGAGGCAGCCACCAGCCTGTACTGGATCCCAGCAGTGACTAGCATAGATAGTAGAAACTTAATAAATATTTGTTGAATTGAATTTTCCATTCATGGAATAAAAATAATAACTGCTATTTATGAATGGCTAGCACTTTACTAAGCTCTTGATAGGTTTTTCTAACCTCACGTGAACCCATGCAAAGGCAAATATGTTGCCTCAGTTTCCATATGAGGATGTTGAAGCTGGGAAAGGATAAGAACGTGCAGCCTGGAAGCCTGGAGGTCCGTTTGCTTCCAGAGTTGCAGTGATTGAGAAGAGGCTAGTTGTGGGAAATTGCCATTCTTTCTTCATATTTCCCGGGAAATGGGCTGAGCAGGTAGTAGCATTAAAGTTGGACTAATGGGAACATTTTATCATTCAGACCTGCATGTCTGATTTTGTCATAAATGCAGAATTGATCGTGCATTGCTTATTTACCGCATGCTTATACAGTTTTCTCATTGCATGTTCAGAAAAGTTAATTTCATGACCAAGACTTGTTTCGGTAAGCCAAAACATTTAACTAGGCCATCATCCATATTAAAGAGTAGTTCTCAGTTACTGTTAATCAGCCCCTCTTGTCATTGTAGGTTAAGAAAAATCTATGTAGTTGCATATTTTTCTCTCCTTTAAAAGGGAAGTATATTAATATAGCTCACATTTTTCCATATAAAAGGAGTATTGTTTTCTGGTTTGTTTACTGTGTATCCTATCATAGGTTTTTATTTTATTTTTTAATTGAAGGATAGTTGCTTTACAGAATTTTGTGGTTTTCTGTCGTACATCAACAAGAATGAGCCATAAGTACACTCCTGTCCCCTCCCTCCGGGGTCTCCCTCCCCTCCCCACCCTCCCAGATTGTCGTAGAGCTCCTATCTGAGTTCCGAATCACACAGCAAATTCCCATGGCTGTCTATTTTACATACAGTGTTGTAATTTCCACGTTACTCTCTCCATGCATCTCACCCTCTGCCTCGTCCCCTCCCCCGTAAACGTTAAATCATGGGTAGTTTACACAGAGAGTTGCCATGTGAAAAGACCAACACTTACCCAGACATCTTTTTTTTTAACCACCACACGTCAGTATTTATTACATTTCAATTTCTTATCAAGGAGGACATTCCTTTTAAGTAGATAACTAGATGAGTTACATTTTTGTTCAAAAAAACTTAATAAAGTTATGGAAAGGACCAGGATTGTCGTCAGAACTGTCCTGTGCCCCAGCCCAAACATTCTGCTGACGTCACCCTCAAGGCAGTAGCTCTGTGACCTCACTCTCCCAGGGGCCCAGCCCTCCTCACCCAAGGCTATTGCAGCCAAGGCAGAGAACATGCAGGCCAGGCTGCAGACAGGCCAGCAAATACTTATTCAATACCTTCTCTGCTCTGGTATCGTCTCAGCACTAGGGATGCATGGAAAAGAGAAATCACAGGTGCTGCCTTCACAGGGCTTGCTCGGGAGCAGGGTCAAGCAGTGCCTTAGAGTGGGTTAACTGACACGGCAGGAAAGACAGGCTGCTGGCACCACGTGTCACACTCCAGCTGCCCAGCTGAGGGCTATACCAGCCTGGTCCAGCTCCTGAGGAGCTGTTCCAGTCTCCCAGGCCCACTTGTTCCTCCTCATTGGGTGGTCCTGAAGGTACAATCCGGTGATACATATAAAGCATTTAGAACAGTGCCTGGCACTTAGTAGGTGCTCAGTAAATGTTAGTTACATATTAGCTATAATGTAACCTTATCTTTTCCCAAACTTTCAGTGACAATTTTTTGTATAACTGTATTGAATTCTTCTCTGTGTCCTGAAGCAGAGATATAATTGACTTTTAAAACAGAGATATAATTGACTGTTCACATAGGAATGAATTCTTTATACTTATTAAAATAGTTTCACAGTTAGCTGGTGAAGATTTATACATAATTACTTTTACCATATTTAAGGGATAATTAGCCCTGCTAATGGGAGTTATCATTATCTTAATCATCATTATTATCCTAATCTAAAGCATTTATTGAAAATCTCATTTTGCCTTTTAAGTAAGCTAACCCCTTTTTCAAAGGGAGTTTTTGGACCTGCCCTTGGGGTACTTACAGTATAAGACAGTAGTAATTCGGATGCCTGTTTAGCCTCAGCATTAAATCTGTTGTTCCATCTCAAATGTGCTTTTATTGATAGTTTTTGTTATAAATGTTCTTACATCTTCTTTTATGGTTATGTAGCCCGCCTCTTCCAGCAGATTTAGATTCTTCATATCAAAGGCAATTTATAGAAACCAGGTGATATTGTTTGCTTCTAACTATGTCCCCAGAGTGGTTAATACTTAATACTCAGGTGATGTTTTAAAATAATTTATTTGGAAATCATTTCAGGTTTACAGAAAGTTTAAATTAGAACAGTACAAAAGACTCTCATATTTCCTTCATTCAGATTTTCCAGCTATTGACATTTTACTACATTTGTTCCATCATCTATTCCTCTGTATTTGCATGTCGTTTTTTTCCTGAACCTTGAGAGCAAGCTGTACATGATGTCCTGTCCCCCCTAAATACTCAAGTGCATGTTTCAGACACTCTTCTACATCACCTGCATACAACCCCCCAATATGGCAGCCAAAACTGATAACATATACCGTCCTACCCCCAGACTTCACTCAGAATTCACCAACAGTCTAAACAGTGTCCTTTTTTTCCCTTTGTGGATGGCAAGTTTGGCCTTGGAGTACAGGAAATAGAGGAAAACAATAGAATGGGAAACATCAGAGATCTCTTCAAGAAAATTGGAGAGATCAGGGAAACACTTCATGTGAGAATTGGCACTTTATTAAGGACAGAAATGGTAAGAACCTAATAGAAACAGAAGAGGTGGCAAGAATACACAGAAGAACTATACAAAAAAGGTCTTAATGACCCAGACAACGACGAAGGTATGGTCACTCACCTAGAGCTGCACTTCCTGGAGTGTGAAGTCAAGTAGGCCTTAGGAAGCATTACTATGAACAAAGCTAGTGGACATGATGGAATTCCAGCTGAGCTATTTCAGATCCTAAAAGATGATGCTGTTAAAGTGCTATACTCAATATGTCAGCAAACTTGGAAAACTCAGCAGTGGCCACAGGACTGGGAACAGTCAGTTTTCATTCCAATCCCAAAGAAGGGCAATGCCAAAGAATGTTCACACTGCCACACAATTGCACTCATGTCACATGCTAAGGTTATGCTCAAAATCCTTCAAGCTAGGCTTTAGCAATATGTGAATTGAGAACTTCCAAATGTACAAGCTGGGTTTCCAAGAGGCAGCAGAACCAGAGGTCAAGTTGCCAACATTAACTGGATCATGGAGAAAGCAAGGGAATTCCAGAAAAACATCTGCTTCATTGACTATGCTAAAGCCTTTGACTCTGTGGATCATAGCAAACTATGGAAAAATTTTTAAGAGATGGGAATACCAGACCACCTTACCTGTCTCTCAGGAAACCTGTATATGGATCAAGAAGCAACAGAAACTTAAATGGAACATGGAATGACTGACTGGTTCAAAATTGGGAAAGGAATATGTCAAGGCTGCATATTGTCACCCTGTTTGTTCAACTTATATGCAGAGTACATCATGCGAAATACCAGGCTGAATGAATCACAAGCTGAAATCAAGATTGCCAGGAGAAATATCAGCAACCTTAAATATGCAGATGATACCACTCTAATGGCAGAAAGTAAAAAGAAACTAAAGAGCTTCTTGATGAGGGTAAAAGAGGAGAGTGAAAAACCTGGGTTGAAACTCAACGTTAAAAAAAACTAAGGTCCCATCACTGCATGGCAAATAGAAGGAGAAAATGGAAGCAGTGATACATATTATTTTCTTGGGCTCCAAAGTCAGAGGACAGTGACTGCAGACATGAAATTAAAAGACGCTTACTCCTTGGAAGAAAAGCTATGACAAATCTAGAATAGTGTTAAAAAGCAGAGATCTCATTTTGTGGTCAAAGCTATGGTTTTTCCAGTAGTCATGTACAGATGTGAGAGCTGGGCCATAATGAAGGCTGAGCACTGAAGAATTAATGCTTTCACACTGTGGTGGTGGAGAAGACTCTTGAGAGTCCCTTGGACTGCAAGGAGATCAAGCCAGTCAATCTTAAAGGAAATCAACCCTGGAAATTCACTGGAAGGACTGATGCTGAAGCTCCAAAACTTTGACCACATGATCTGAAGAGGCCAACTCATTGGAAAAGACCCTGATGCTGGGAAAGATGAAAGGCAAAAGGAGAAGACAGAGGATGAGATGATTAGATATAATCACCAACTCAATGGGCATGAATTTGAGCAAACTCCAGGAGATAGTGGAGGACAGAGGAGCCCGATGTGCTACAGTCCACGGGGTCAGAGTTGAGTACAACATAGCAACTTAACAGCAACAACATATACATATATGTATACTCATACACATGTACATCTAACAGTATATCATTGTGTATAAATGTGTGTAAATATATATTCAATGTATAGTTTATATATGTATATAAGTATATAAATCTGTGTTATAAAATCATGGGCTTGTACCAGTTCCTCCAATTACAATCCAACACCATGGTATTCTTTCTAGAGTTCTCCCTTCCATGTTTGTAAATACCTGTCCCAATGGCAAGAAGTCCATTTTTTGAACTGTATTGTTTTATTTACTCGGTTTACTTATTTACAACATGTAGCTGATTTTCCAGCCACACTAGCCATGTCTTTAGCCTGCCACCTGTGTCTCTCCCTCACCTCCTCATCCTCAACTGCAAGAGGGATATTCTCCCCATAGCAGCAGGGTTGTGTGTGTGTGTCTGAACCCCGGGAAGACAAGTCAGAACTGTTCAGAGCTTGGGGGCACAGGCCGGGTTCAACATCTGTAAACCTCACTTTTCCCATCTGTAAAATGGGGGTTCGAAGAGGTAATATATGTTCAAAAGTGCTTGGCATATAGTATGAATTGAGTTATACTATTATTCAATTATACTATTATGTATAATTATTTTTACTGCTATTGTCATCATAATTATTAAAAAGATTATTTCCCCCAAAGTTAAAAATGGGCAAAAGACATTTCTCAAAAGAAGATACACAGATGACTGATAAGCACATGAAAAAATGCATATCAAAACTACAATGAGATGCCACTTTGTACTCATTAGGATGGTTACTGTCAGGAAAAAAAAGGAAAATAGCAAAATGGTGGTAAACACCTGAAGAAATTGGAACCTTTTTGCACTGTTGGTAGGAATGTAAAATGATGTAGCCAGTGTGGAAAACAGTTCGGCAGTTCTTCAAAAAGCTAAACATAGTACTGTATGATCTAACAATTCTACTTCTAGGCATACCCAACAGAATTGAAAAAACAGGTGCTCAAATAGATATGTGTACACTCATGTTCATAGCAGCAGCCAGAAGGTGGAAGCAATGCAAATGTCCATCAGTAATTGAATCATTAAACAAAATGTGGTATTTACATACAATATAATATTCAGCCTTTAAAAGGACGGCAATTCTGATAGATGCTTCAACAGGGATGAACTTTGAAAACATTACACTCAGTGAAATAAGCCAGATGCAGAAGGAAACATAGTATCATTCCATTTAATTGAGGTACCTGGAATGAACAAGGAAAAGGGTCCTCACAAGGAAGCAACATGGTGGCACCCTGCTCTTGGACTTGTAAAACTGTGAGAAAACACTTTTCTGCTGTTTGAGCCACCCAGACTATGGTGTTTTTTTATGGCAGCCAGAGGAGAAACATAAACATTCTCTTCACAAATGAAAGGGATATCAAGAAGAGAGAAGCCTTACCAGAAGGCTTGATCAGGGGATTTCTTTGAAATAACCAGAGTGGTGAGCGGTAGGTTCCAAAAGGCTAAGAAGAATAGAGTTTCTTCATAGAGATTTTCTTGTGTGGCACCATCTGTTTTTCTTTGAATGTAATAAAAATGACAGCTTTTCATGTACTGATACTCCCCGAGCCTTGAAGTCCAACATATGATGCTGTTTGTGTATAAAGGTTTTTCTCTTGTGCCCATTTGTTTCTCAAGCTTGAATTTCTGTGTAAACTCCCTTGGCTAATTTACACAAGCCACCCACTCCCCATGCCTCCTCTCTCACTGTAGAGCAGGGGGCTGAAATCTGCCGTCTGCAGTGTGGAGGGTCCAACACACAGCTCACTACCCCAAGCAAAGGAAGATTTCCTGGATGACGTGGTTGCCCCATGCCCACGCCCTCATTTGTGCCATGAGTGTGGGCATGCAGCTTTGAAACATGGCTTTAAAACATTTTTGGTCAACCTAGCCCAAACTGCTCATTTTTACTCATTAACTCATTTTAACTCATTCCATTCTACCCCTATTTTGTGTTACTGGATAGTTATCTGCAAATTGATAAGCTTGATCTCTGACTTTACACGAGCCCCTTCTTAATAACATGTTGTACTTCCTGTAGATCTGAAGATATCATTTGTACAAAATGGTCATTTTCCCTATCCTTAGGCTTTTTAAAATTATGACATGGTCTTCACAGCTGGGTTCTGGAAACAGACTGTTTTCACATTCATCCTGAGTCTGAGTTTGTTGCAGTCCTTTTGGTCTAAC
Source organism: Dama dama (assembly GCF_033118175.1). Lineage (NCBI taxonomy): Eukaryota > Metazoa > Chordata > Mammalia > Artiodactyla > Cervidae > Dama > Dama dama. Next base: position 50,853,668 of record NC_083699.1, read on the forward strand.
TGAGGGTGTGTGTGAATCAAATACCTTCTAGACTGGATCAGAGCAGAAGGCTGGGGGGGCCTGCTTGTCTGCTTTTCCCTATTTGAAAGCCTCCAAGACTACACAGAAACTAGTATCAGGTATCAAAGCGCAGGCAGCTGATTAGGATTGAATTGTTTTGCTCCACAAATATCTATTGAGCTCCTACTTGTGAAAAGCTCAAAGTGCTTTTGGGAATCAAAAAATGAATAAAACACGCTTCCTGCTTTCAAGACTATTACAATGCAAAATATTAGAGAAGAACCTCTATTATAACCCAAAGATCTTTGAGGAAGGCTTTCAACCCATAGCTGTAAAAATATATCTCCTTAAGATGAGGATTACAAAGTATATAAAAAAAAGCAAAGTGTGCTTTGAAATTATATTTTGGTATAGATGGGTTTTAAGCAAGGATTTGTGGACAGACTGAAAAATCAAACATGAAAGCTTTAAAGGAGTTTAGCTTTTGCTTTACTTTGGCTAATATAGGAGCACCAGGAAAACAGAAGTATTCTCACTCTTGACAGTATAAAATTCTTATTATTTTTAGAGAATAGTAACTGTGGATTTATAAAGTTCTTTGTCAGAACAATTTAGTTAATAGGTATGTAAATGACTGCTTATTTCATTGTGTAGGCAGATCCCTCCATGTTCACTTTCTGAGGAAGAATTAAGTGCTCAATAACATTCCAAATGCAGAGAAGCAAAAGTTAAGGTTAGAATGCCATACCTTTGTTATATTAGATGTTAGGAGTAAGACATTTAATGTCTTACATTGTAAATGATATTTGTTTGGTTTGCTCGGTGGAATTTCTTATTTACATACAACTCTAACTGCCCTTTTTGGATGTAAGAAAATATAAGTGAATTGAGGTGCAAGGTTGTTTCTTATTCTTACTATTGGTTTTCAAGCGTGAAGGATCATCATAAACTTAGCTGGAGTGGGAACGCTGGGTGTGCTGAAAGTTAATACCACAGTAATAAATTTTCATGCAAGATTTGCAATCTGAGGCATATCATGAGAACATCCCCTAAAATGAAAATACCTAAGAAGTCAGTGAGAGACTTTATTTTGGGGGACTCCAAAATCAATGCAGATGGTGACTGCAGCCATGAAATTAAAAGATGCTCCTTGGAAGAAAAGCTATGACCAACCTAGACAGAGACATTACTTTGCTGACAAAGGTCCATCTAGTCAAAGCTATGGTTTTTCCAGTAGTCATGTGTGGATGTGAGAGTTGGACTATAAAGAAAGCTGAGAACTGAAGAACTGATGCTTTTGAATTGGTGCTGGAGAAGACTCTTAAGAGTCCTTGGACTGCAGAGATCAAACCAGTCAATCCTAAAGGAAATCAATCAGTCCTGAATATTCATTGGAGGGACTGATGCTGAAGCTGAAACTCCAGTACTTTGGCCACCTGATCTGAAGAACTGACTCATTGAAAAAGACCCTGATACTAGGAAAGATTGAAGGCTTGAGGAGAAGGGGACAACAGAGGATGAGATGGTTGGATGGCATCACCGACTTGATGGCCATGAGTTTGAGTAAGCTCTGGGAGTTGGTGATGGACAGGGAAGCCCGGCATGCTGCAGTCCATGGGGTCGCAAAGAGTCAGACACAGCTAAGCTGCTGAACTGACTGACTAAGGAGCCTTATTAGAAGCATATTGGTTTTTCAGCATGAAAACAACTTCAGAGGAGGCTGAGAATCCCAAAGTTCTTCTGGCTTTTGCCACCTCCTGTGATCAGCATGGAAGCCTCTGTGATCCTTGAGTTAAACCAGGCTCATCTGGGATCAGAAGTCACCAGTGGGAGAGAATAAATGGGCTTGCCTCTCCAGCCTCCCCCACATGAATTTATCCTGCCCAGGGAATTAGCTTCATCCTCAGTTGTGTTTTTATCATTATGTTGCCCTTCTCTGAAATTTCGTTGGATTCTAAGTTGTCATGGAAATCAAATTAAATTTTTATTAATGGAACCCAAGCTTTTCACCAGTTCACCTTTCTACTGTATTGCCTAAGCATTCTTGGCTCCCACAACACCGGTTCACATTCTCCACATCATGTCAGCAAGCAAACACGCAGAAACTCACTCATCGTATTTGTTTCTCCCTGTGGGCTCCAGCTCATGTAATTCCCCCTCCCTGTCTCTCTTACTCGTCAGCAAGCCAAGTCTCTTCTCACTTGCCCCTCGTCCCTTGGCTCTGCAGTTGTTGTCATAGACATGTCTGTATTCTTCATGTGGCCAACTCTTTCTGTGCCATGCTGTGGGCCCTGAGGCTACAGACCAGGAGCTGTGTTGACTTCAGCCCCACCAACTCAGCAAGGGGGAAAGGACTCAGCTCTCCACACTGTGAGTGCTTCTTTGGTAAAATGTTTTATGTGTTTGCTTTTTCCTTTGTCTTCTTTTCCTACAGGTCCAGAGTGAAGACAGTGTCCTCCTGTTTGTTATTGCCTGGACAATCACAGAAATTATCCGTTACTCCTTTTATACATTCAGTCTATTAAACCATCTGCCTTACCTCATCAAATGGGCCAGGTAAAGAAGTACAGGAATGAAGGCTAACTTTTGAAGTGTTCTATCACTGTACTGTTTCTCTATTGCCTAAATACTATTTTTTATTTCTAAAATTTGTGTGAGATAGGGGTTGGATAAAATTCTGCTCTGTGGATTTCATCAGGACAAGTGACTATGTAACTGTGATTTATAAAAACATTTTTAAATTTTTTATCTCTACTTAAGTGATTTATTTGGGATCAATTCTCTCAGTTAAATTATTCAATAGAGATTTGATATAGCATCCCTTTTTTGTCCACAGAAAACTTTACTGATGAGCTTCTGCCATTATGATGGTTTTTTGGGACCAAGTCCAATTCCCGTCTCAATTTTTCCAACACAGTAATTCTTAAATTACTCTTTAATTAATAACATATGTTACAGGGCACTTTTAGCATATTATCGGTTTAGTTTGCTTTGATTATTTTTAGCAGTAGTATTTGTTATGAATTTGGTGAATTTCTGATCATTCATCTGATTATCTGAACTAACCTGTGACACAGTTGTGAGCAACTTTCTGAGTTAGAAAAGACTACAGGAATGAGTGACAAAGCCAAAGGATCAAAATTGTCCTTCGGGCCAAAGTGCCTCATTTCATAAAATGAAAACGGTGGTTCCTAGACAATTTATGAGTTTAATGATTAAACGGAGACGTAAACCAAATGCTTCCAAAGCATGTGAACTTCTTTTTCTTTTCTCCACCACCCCCCCCCCCCCCGTAAACATTTGTATTAGGAAAGGAGGAGAATGGGAAAAGTATAGCAGTTTCTAACCAAGTTGGGCAGCAAAGCTAATAGAAAAATAGAAAGCCATCTATCCTAGTTATAGGGCAAGTTTATTAACCAAACTCTGGTTTTAGTATTAGAGAAAGATTCCTTTGTCCGCTGTCTTCTGTGGCCCTTGGAAGAGGCGTGCTTTTCCACCCTCCTCCTGAGAATGGCTGAAGGTGACAGTGGAGAACATATCTTTCTTTCATCAGCATATTTCCTGTATGCAGAGGTTTAGAGCCCAGTATTTACTGTCAGCCACAAACAGCCAAAGGCTTTTTAAACATGAGCTGATGATTTGTTTAGCAAATCATGGCTTCCAGTTAGTTCCATAGGGTGAGTCTCTCCAAAATTCTTTTTAAAACATGAGAAATTCCTTTTTAAAGTGAAGAAAATTGTGTAGAGTCACCCATGTGATAGTAATTGGGTTTTTTGGGGGGGAGGGGGACTGGAAAGTTACATCATGACCAAGGCTATCATAAAATTTTTAATATTTTTTAAACTTAGCATGTATTTTATTTTTCACAGTAGCGTGTACAGGCTTTTGAAAACTTAGCAGTATACACACATTGGATATGCTGCTTTTTTCAGTCCACAGACCAGAATTGGTGTGCATTGTGGGGATTCTTAGACACCATGTTTCAATACCTTCCCCCCAAAACCCGCACCCACCTATGAGGCAGGACCCTTCAGTATGAATCATGACTCCATGCCCCTACTTTACCAGTATTTGACATCATCTCAGTTATTTTAGGGGGTTGTTTTGAAGAGTTGTTTATTTAGTCAGGCCAGATTTTGAGGCTGACCAAATACATTTTATTTTAGAACATTCAGAAACATACCTGCTTTGGCCCTTTTCAAAAACTGGCTTGTAAAACCTGAATTTTAAGCAGTGGGTAAACAGGAAAGTGTATAAACAATAGCTTTCTACAAGACCAGTACTGATTACTTATAATCAGTACTGGTTGTAGGGGTGGGAGGATGCATCTTTCTACTGAAGCTGGCTTCAAACCTCAGTAATGAATATTTTGTTTTGTTTTAGGTACACACTCTTCATTGTGCTGTACCCAATGGGAGTGTCGGGAGAATTGCTCACAATATATGCCGCTTTGCCCTTTGTCAGACAGGCTGGCCTGTATTCCATCAGTTTACCTAACAAATACAATTTCTCCTTTGATTATTATGCATTCCTAATTCTGATAATGATCTCTTACATTCCAAGTAAGTAGATATTTATGCATATATTTACTTATGTTTTAAAAATCGGCTCAACAATAGCTAGAGTTAAATGCCTTTGGTTGTTTTTATACCATAAATCTAATTTATCGGGGACGCTTTGGTTTTCATTGAAGCTGACTGTCAGAAAGAATTTTCTCTGGTAGTAACTGAATAAAGATGAATTCCTCTCAGCTGCTAAAGTGCAGTCCTTAGTGTGTATGTTTGAAACAGTGAATGCCAGGATAGGTTAACTGTCTATTGGAGGAAAGTACTGAATAGAAAGCAAAAAAAAAAGCCATTAGAGACCTTACCTTGACTTTTTCTGTCTCTTAAAAGCTGCTTGTTATGGTATTTGAAAAACACTGTAGAGAGAGCTTTACACTTTTGCTATATCAAAATAGACATTACTTCACTTTTAAGGAATTGGTAGTTGACTAGAAACAAATAAAATAAAAACTAGATTAATAGATTGATTTTTTCTTTATTTCTTATTTTCTTTTTTGGAAATAAACACTTAAAGCCATCCGAACAGGACATAGCATTCTGTTCAGGATGGTTTCCGATTATTTTAATAGTCCTGCTGAAGGTTTAAATATATAGATATTCAAATCTGCCTACCAGCACATTAACAGAGAGAAAAGGCCATGTTTGAGGCTTCTCTGAAGTGAGTCGTGTTTGCTGAGGATAAAGAGTTGTTTACTCCTTTTCTTAATTTTTGATGTTCAGTTTCTATCCTATAATTGATTTCCACATATCCAAGAGTCATGTTTTACCCAAGGCCATGTAAACTGAATGCTTCTTCTCCCTTAGCTACTTCCATTGGCATTATGACTCTGAATCTTATTTTAGGCTGTAAGATGCTGTATTCTCCCCTAAACCTCAGGTTAAATTCAGACTGGAAGGTTGGATTTTTCTTCAGCCCACACCATTAACTGAATGAATCATCCTAACAATCACAGGTGACAAGCTGTGTCCCCTTGTGGAAAATTGCATTTCATACATTTTGAGGAAAAAAACGACATCCCAGTTTCTTATGAACATTTATCTTGGAGAAGTTCTTGGATGCACTTCTGCTTTATGATTCCTTTTATACCCTTTAGTAGCAATCAAGTCCTCCTCTCTGTTGCTGGAACCAGGGTGGCTAAAGGCCATCTCTCTCCAAATGTAAAAGGTAGTTGATTTTCAAACAAAAGATAAATATGGAAGAGTGTAAAAATTTAAGTAGTGAGAATTAACTTAGAGCTTTCACCTTTCCGATTTTGTCCCCCTGGAGTTTCATTTCCAGTCTCTAGAGCAACAATTCCTAACTGTAGTTTTGCCACACCCAGGCTAACCAGTATTATCCTGACGAGCACCACAAAATTTATTTAAATTCAGCATAAGTCTGTAAATGGAGATAAATGCTGTGTTGGATAACTGGGAACGGGGCCAGGAGACTATCATGAAATCAAACCAGTAACAAAGTGCTGCCCCATTAGTGGAAACCTGGGGCCTCTACCTCAGAGTAGCTGCAAGGTTTCCAGTCTGTTGCAGGTGGGACTGTATTCCAGGAACAGTTCTCCGGGCAACTCAAGTCACTCTGCACCTCCTAGTCTCTTTGTGCTATGGGGGCCAACCAGCGCCAACCTTTTGCCTCTGCCTGCTGACCTCTCAGTAGAGAAGGGGCCTGGTCAAGCACAGGATGATAGGATTCCTGAAGGAAAACAAACCCAGTTGTGTGGGATTTTCCTTCCTGGCCTTAGACCCGAGGGTCAGCTGTCTTACAGAGAGTAGGGAGACTCCTCTCAGCCAGCGTCTGCTTTCTGTACCTCAGTGCTTGCCCCTTCTACCATTCTCAGCCTCTTTTTAATGAGAGAACTTGGCTTGGTTAAAGTCCACACTCTCATTTCTAAGGTAGCTTAACTCTTGTAGGACAAAAAAAGGATTCATTTCAAGGACAGAGATTAAAAGGTTCCCTTCAAATCCCTCACTCCCCACCCAGGCTCACGATGGCAGCGCAGACCCTGTCTCCTGCTGCAGATCACTCACGTCTGCTGGCGCACACTCTGCTTCTGGCCTGAGCCAGTGGCCCTGCATGTTTTCAGTAGTTTACGTTGTTAATACTGAGACCAGTTTGTACAGTTCATTCCAGCCAACTGCATGTCTCCAACTTTCCACAACTTTGTATTTATAAGAAGAAAATGCAGAGTCAGGAGAGGTTGCTGTTGCCACGCAGCCTTCTTTACCAAATTTGGATTCCCTTCCACAACTTAGGTTTCTTTCAATCCCCTCTCATGGGAAGTGGATGATGTACATATCTTACAGGAAGCAGCATCTCTTCGTTACGGTCCTGACCCAGATGCATTGTCACACGTGCAGCCCGTGTTGTGCATGGCCTGTGAGCCGCAGCCCTGGGAGTTTTCTCAGATCAGGGTGCTTTGGATTCCCTTTGGGGTGTTCCTCTCCTCTGCTGCAGCTGCAGTATGAGTATGGGCAGTATCTGTTAACATTACCTGACCTCCCCCTTTTGCAAGTTGGTGAAAGTTAGCTGCAGGGCTGGGGGTTTAAAAAAGGCAGAGAGAAATGAGAAACACTGATGGAGGGCAGGGTCACCAAGAAGCAGGGCACTGTCCACATTGTCAGTAACCATAACCACACCTCTGGATTTTTAGAGAAACAGAAGGAACTTGCCCCAAGCAGAGTATTTCCAGTTGCCCTCTGCCTTCAAGTCTTAAGAGCGCCCTTCTCCTTACAGGAAGATGTGCCCAGTGACACCCACCCACCCTCCTACACACCAAGACAGACACATGCACAGCCACCATCTCCATCCTACATGTCCTGAACTATAAGAGCAGAGGCTAGAATTCTGAACAGCCTGTTGTCAGCTTGAGATTTTCAGTGTAGTTAAAAGCAGGCAGCCATGCATCTGAAATTATTTCAGTCACTGTAGTTGGTGAGTAATTGAGATGGAGACAGTGTCCCCCAAGTTCTGGTCACCGGGGAGTCACTGCCAGAGGAGCAGAGAATCTCTAACCCAAGTACTCCCATTTTCCCCATCTCCCCTACACATTTCTTTCTCTCGGGCACTGAGCAACCTCTGGAAAAATGTAACAAAATGAAAGGGCCATATCTGCTCCCCAGTTCTGACCCAGGAGCCTCAGTAGCTGGCAGGCCCTTGCATGAGGATGAAGGTATATTTAGCCATCTTGTTGCCACTAAAGGCCTATTGAATGGCTTTTGGATTGTTGTCCTGTCAGACCCCATGGTCCATAGCCACACTTTGTATGAGTGACGTAATCACAAATGCAGCCAGTGGAAAAGTCCTTAGTGTTCTTTGCTGCAAAGTTTCCCTTTACTAAAGTATATCTATAGAAATGTGACTAGCCTCACATTTTTAAATGATTACAATTAGCATTCCTTATGGTTTAATTATATCCTTACTTCCAGTTTTTAGATTATAGAGCTTGTCAAATTTTCTGGCGTTCATACCAAAATAGTTCTCTCCCTGTTGAATTTTATGCACAAGCTGGGTCTTTGCTGTGAATAACTTCCTGCCTGCAAATAGTGAGTGGAGTGGATGGCAGCGCTGTTCAGCGCCGGAGCCTCCTCTGCAGTTTATCAAATCTGTGTGCACACACCCACTGATGTCTTGGTACTTTGGGAGGATCATTTGACATTTGGCCAACTTGGAACCCATTTGGAAGGAAAGAAACTGTCAGAGAAGAGTTGGCAGTAGTAGAAATCACCTCCCCCCAAACACAGGTTACTGTCTAAAATATAGAGATTGGAGCTATTGAGAAGGGAAGGTGGATGGTGTACGTCCAAGACCAATTCACTGGAATATTTTATGTGGTTTTTGAACCCCCAGTTTACAGTAACCTTGTGAAGGTCAGCTAGGTTAAGCTGCCATCTCCCAGCAGAGACACTGTAGGCATTTGGGGTGGGGCAGTTCTTAGTCACAGAGGACTGGCACAGTGTGGATTTTGGCATTACTGGCCCCTTCCACTGAATGCCAGTAACCTCCCCACTCCACCCCCACTTCCAACTATCCCTGGAGAGGCAGTACCACCCTGTTCAATCGAGAGCCAGTCCTTTTTAAAGTAACTTATGAAATGACCAAGAACAGAATCTCTAGTGTGTAAGGGCCTGCTTTTCATATCCAAGCGTGGCTTAGTGGTGTTCAGATCAAACACCATTCCTCGGTCTTCCCAAAGAACAGCATTTCTCTGAAAGTACCTTTGGGACATCCTCCTGGGTGACAGAGCAGGGGGACAGAGAGGGCGAGACTGAGGGTCAGGAGCACGGAGCCTGGTCCTGACCGTCAGTGATTTGCTGTGAGACCGCAGGCAAATGCCCACCGTCTCTGAGGCTTCCATTCCTCCTCTGTGAACAGGAATAACCCCAGCACTAGAATTCATCCCCTAGTTGTTGGGAAATCAGAGAATAAATGTGAAGATAGCATGAGCTTGTGTAAAGAGTATTATTTGGCAGCTCTGTGGCATCTTGATTGGTAATGCTAATGACAGTAGTATCTGACATTCCAATCCACATTACCCTTCCCCGTCGGCTAAAGCAGGAAAGTGAGTTTCTTTGTGTTTTTCTTTTTTCTCCAAGCCTGTCTTGTTACCATCCTTGGTTGCTGGGAGAGAAGGTGGTCGGAGGCAGAGAGGACCTCAAGTCCATGTGCTTTACATAGAACATGTGGTTTTAAATCATCTCCTTAACCAATTCTTTCTCTTCTTTGCAGTTTTTCCCCAGTTATACTTCCACATGATACACCAGAGAAGAAAGGTCCTTTCTCATACTGAAGAACACAAGAAATTTGAATAGTTCCTTCTTCCTGCACACCCCCAGAAACAAACTTTCCAATGACAAAAAATGCTGCAGACTTTTTCAGTTCCCAATACGTTTCATAGAGAATAAGTAAGAACTATTTTTAAATACTAAAAAAATAAATAAATAAACCAAAATCCAGTGTCATGTGGGCCTGGGATTTTCTAAAAAACAAAACAAAAGCTGTTACATAAAACATCCTGGCCGGTCCATTTCAGCATGCTCTTTCAACCAGAAGTTCCCAATATTTATGGTGGCGCTGGAAAGGGATCTGGCATTTTATATCCTCCTGTTTCCTTCATATGTCTGATAAATAAAAGGTCTGTAACACTAAATACTTGAGCGTTACAGTCTGAGTCATGAAGTTGTGCCCACTGAATGCCCAACTTGGAGCAGTTACGTTTCAGTCTGCAGTGTGTTTCGCATTCCCTCTCAAAGTGCTTGACTGCATGCTGGAAGCCATTTGTTCTCTGGAATGCTCTGAAGTTATGGCTGGGACCTTCCCCTCGTATCTAGTGAATGAATTATACAATGTACATGTCTGTGAAACTTTGGGGTAGTGCCTATAATCAGAAAACAACTAGAACCCTTTTGTTCGTTTTCAATTGAGTCATTACTGCTTGCCTCTACGAAATGTGCTTGAATTTAATAAGTATGTGTATATTGTAGAGAAGCTACCTTAACTGGGGCTCAACCTCAATCCTATTTTAACAAAACTGGACAGTTTTGAGAAAGGGAAAGCTCAGTAGTTAGACAATGACAGGTATCTTTCACAGTACCATTCTCAGAATACCCAGAGTAAGGAGTTTGTCAGGAGCTATTCTTGCTTAGGGACCTGAAGCCAGTCTAGTGCACAGAAGTAGAGAATCTGTTCTTGAAAGCACATGGAAGGTGTTACTCTAGAAATGGAGTTTGGAAAAACAGTTAGGAATGGGTTTATGTACCCTTATTATTTTATTTTCACATTTTTATTCTGCTCTTCTGTTTGTGTACTTTTCCTTATTATGGTGCTATGTAATTTCCACCAAGTTGTAAGTCCAGAGGCAGTGAAATGTTCCAGTTGGGCAGTCATGAACTAAAAGTAGTATCGTCCCCGCATTTTGGAGCAGCCAAGAAATACTTTGGACATATGGACATTGTCTAATTAACGTCGTGTCTACATACTATAATTGCTAAACTGTGCATTTAAGACTTTTCAAGAAAGAGTTGGATGAAAATGTAAAGCCCAAGTTTAGACATGCATTAGATTTTAAATATACAGTGTTCTTTACGGAAACATTTTCCCTTGTTTTAATTGGTTGATCTTTTAAAAGTCTGCTGCCAGGTCGTTTCAGTCGTGTCGGTCTGTGTGCAACCCCACAGACAGCAGCCCACCAGGCTCTGCCGTCCCTGGGATTCTCCAGGCAAGAATACTGGAGTGGGTTGCCATTTCCTTCTCCAATGCATGAAAGTGAGAAGGGAAAGTGAAGTCACTCAGGTCGTGTCCGACTCCTAGCGACCCCATGGACTGCAGCCTACCAGGCTCCTCCATCCATGGGGTTTTCTAGGCAAGAGTACTGGAGTGGGTTGCCATTGCCTTCTCCATTTAAAAGTCTAGCTTACTAGTTTACTGACTGGTTATCAACTAAAGTATAATTGCCAATATTAGAAGGATGTCATAATGGAAAACTTTTAAATGCGTATTTTAATAGAAGCTTGAAACTTAAGATGAAAAATGAGAAAAAATATGCAGCCTGAAATTTAATGCAAGCAGATGTATAATACATTATTTTTGAATTGATCATTAAAATTCTGCTTCTTAAAGGCAGCACTCTTGACTTGGGTGTGGTGAGATTAGAATCTACTCTTTTTGATAAAATATGTGGAAAGATTATTTTTCATGCTTTTTTCTCTTTTTATTTTTCCAAAATGTTTTTCTGCCTTAAAATAGAATCAATTTGGGTTATATTAGCCTTATTACTTGAGTAAGATTTTTTTTCATTTGTGTTTGAAATAGTTATAGAAGATGGGATGAGAAATGCAAGTCTTCCAGGATTGCTGGATTGGGAGTTTTATTCGGGCCTCTCTATTATAATTTGTCACTATTTCTGAAAAACAATCTGTCACAAATAGTGGTCATGCATCAAATTGAACTTTGACAATAAGAACGCAGCGAACAACTCCCTTCTCAAAAAGGGTCTCAACCCCAGTGTGTATTTTTGTCCATCAACATTTAAAATGCTCATTGCAGATAAGTAAGGCATGCACCGTGTCCTTCAGTCACCTCTCTCAGTAACTGGTTTCTTTATCTCTAACGTGAATTCATTTCTTTTTGGAAGTGGTGGTGTTCGTTCATGAACTGAGAACATCTAACCTCACCGGATATCACATCTTCTTGTAAGGTGTGAATGAGGAAGGTGGTGTTTTGGTGGGTATTTTGTCAGACTTAACCACTTTCATTTCCAGGCAGAGTCAAAGGCATCATCTGCCCCCACCCCAACCTGTACCTGATTGGGTGTTTCAGATCCCCCTCTTCGGGGACCACCTTCTGGCAGAGAATTCTTTGAGATACGCAGTAGTGCTGTATTGACACAAGCTGCTAATCTGCATCTTGCTGTGTTCTGTTTGCTAAGGTTGGGGTCATTCATTTAACACGTACTGACTGTTTTCAAAGGCTCTGTGGGGAGTTAGTCATGGAATTAAAGCACATCCCCCTGATGGAAACGTTCCTCTGGAGCAAACTTCCGACAGGAAGGGCTTAGAAGGCGTAGCTTTGAGGCATGTGAAGAGATTATGCCCTCACTTCCACTTGTGTTTTTGGTTATTCATTTATAATAAAAGGTTGGCATTGATGTGGTACAACCTGTAAATTAGTTTCAATTCTGAGTTTCGGATAAAGCATTGTAAGACAAAATCGGTACATACCGTTCCTTTGAAATTCGGGTAAAAAATTATACAACCATATATAAAGTCATTTTTATATTTTTTCTATGTTGTGAAAACCAAAACTGTAATTTTATAAGTCTTTGATTCACTAAAATTATATAATTTAAATGTATTTTTTGTATATTTAGAAATAAGGCGTTCAAAGACTGCTTAACTTTCTATGCATGCATTTGGAAGCTGTTTTTACCTGATAATGTAGTAATAAGTTGTATTCATAAAATACTGATCTGTGTTGCATTTCAAAATAAACTTGTGTATGCTCTGCCTGGATTTGATATCTGACCAGTAAATCTGGTGATTTTTCACAATGAGTTGGCCTGAAAATGGTATTTTAGGATTGTGGGAGTTTCAGTTCCATCATAGATTCCAGCTCTTTCTTAAAGTTTTTAAATCTACTTCGGCTCTTCATAATGGTTCTACATTTAAAGGAAAAGTAGACAAATTATATTAAGAGGTTTCAAAAAAATCATTCTTCCTAGCAGTCAGTCTTCAAGCTTACCTCGCCAGCCTCCAGTCTGGCTGCAGAAGGACAAGACAGATTCATCATATAGGTGACCAGGAGAAATAAAAATCAATCAGTAAAAGATGGAGGGCCCTTGTCTTACAGTGTGTAATGTGTGTGAGTTTTAATATTTTTCTAATACAAGTTAAGAGAGGAAATACTGTTGCCCAGCAATGTTCACCTTATAAAACAAGTACTTGGTCAAGCGGTCCACTGCCTCCTCCTAAAAACACCTCCAAGTACAGAGCAATCCTAGAAACTGCTTTACACACAGTAACAAGCGGGGAGAGAGACAGAGGATACTCAGCTCGGCCGCTTCCAACCCGCTAGTTCTAGACCCCAGATTTCCTCACCTCAAAAGTGGTAATGTGTCCATGTGCCAATCCCTTTCTAGTTATTTCTCTAGATGGTCTCAGGGTGCCTCCAGCAGGGGCATGAGCCCACCTGAGTCTCCCAGGTCCTAGAAGTATCACCCTTATCCAGGACTGTGGGAAGATGTTCTAAAGAGGAGCATATTTTTTCTGAATGCTCTCTGGTCACCGTTAGAAATTACCAGCACAATGGTTAGAACAACCTCTCTCCTCATATAGAGTTAATCTACTTTGGAGATAGGCACATTTATGAAAAGAAAATTATTTCAGCTGAAACTGAGGAACAGATGGTAAAGTTAATAGTAGAGGCTATCCAGAAAATACAACCTTTCCATCTTAGAGTGGCAATGGGAAACCAGCCAGGTCTTTGTAATTTGTCATTGTCATATTTTATGGCAATTATTTGTACTGTGTTAACATAAGCTCCAGCCTTAGGAATTACCATTGGTATAATTGAGACCCACTGTTACACACACAGTATTCCGAAAATACTGCTGTGTTGTTCTGTTCCCTTTAACAAGAATGAAGAAACTAGCTTTGCAATTCCTCATATTTTTTTATCCCAGCATTACAAATAGACTGTTTCGTTGGTATACAGTTGAGTGGTGAAGAAACTGTTCTAAACATCTATTACCAAAAATAGCTATACCTATTAACATTCCCCTGCCTGCAACTAGGAACCAGAGTTAGAAAAGAGAGCTGTGTGGGTTTTTTTGACCTACACTTTGATTTGAACATGTGAGAAACTAATCTGGGTTATTGTTTTGTTGGTTTTTTTTTTTTTTTTTTCAAATTTAGAGAAATACCCCTTACTGTTACAGGGTAAGATCTCATTACCAAAAATAATCTTTTTTCCCCCCACAAAAAGGCAATTCACCGTAAGAGTCACTTGATAAGCAAAAATAAAATGTGAGAGGCAGTTACTTTAAGCACCTAATACCCCTTTCATAAATCTGTTTGTGTTTGGAAACTGTGTTTTCTGTTCACTAATTCCAGAACATGGACTTATTACCGTGGCAGCGCCTCCACATCTATCTATGACCATAGATACAATCCAGATGCTTTTTCATGCTGGATTTAAAGCCCTAAGGCCATTTCCACCTCAGTGTTGTAGCTGGGTGGCCCCACTGGGAGGCAGCACCTCACAAGCGATTGGAGGTCTGGGGAACCAAAGGCGTTTGGAACATAGCTTTGACCCAAGGGCAGAAAGGCACACTAATAAAGGTCAGTCACAGACTTCTATTGTCCATATAAAGTAAAGGCAGCCTCATGTTCTGGAGGGGTACAGGAAATAACACTTTTTTAGAGCAAAAAACCCCAGTTTGGATTTGAGCTCTGAGGCTCCAGCTGTTCTCTTCCTGCTGCGGAGACCTCCCTGGCTGGGACTGCCACAGGCTGCCTGGTTTTGAAATGAGAGATATTGGAGCTGGTCATAAAGCAGGTGTTAGTGCTCCTGCTTAATGGAGAGCCTGCTTGTTAATCTTTGAAACATTCAGGGAGGTCAGTTCCCGCTCTTCTTCTGTCCCTGGATATTTTTGGAGGGTGGCCTGGGCCATGAGAAAATGTCAGGCCACCTTATAAGGCCGCGTCTGGCCCGGAGAATGCTTGTCTGCAGCATGTCCAGTACACTCTGTGGGTGTGAGTTGACTCTTGGACTGTGAGTTTTCTCACGGATTTAAAATACTTCTATTCATGCCAGGGATTATTCTCACTCTTTAACAGGCTTAAAGTCTTCCTCAAGAGCTGTTTAAATGACACCAATTTTGGACATACCCAATAGATCACCCAAGGCATATGTAATCCCTCACAGCCACACTAGTTGGTTGTGCCAGGGCAGATAGTCTACTGCAGGTGGTTTATTTATTTTGCTAGTGTATGTCAAAGTGGAAGCCACAGAATATTAGTTCTGGGGGCAATGGGAGTACAAGTATGCTAGGGAGCGGGGGGTTCTGTGGTTTAAAAAGTTGAAACGAAAAGTTTTCTCTCTTGCTGGACTTTGTATATCTTTTTGCATGTGAATACAGTTTGTGAATCTCCAAGGAAGGGGGAACTGATGCAGGCCCAAAGTCACTTTCAACCTTATCCTTGAAACATCTTCAGGGCTAAAGCTCCTTGAACACTATGAAAAATACTAATCTGTTGGCAGGTTTCCCCATCAGAGAATATTAATGCATCCTGAGGGAAGAAAACAAAAGAGGGCTTAGCCTGGAATCTGGGAAGATTTTCCATGTTTTTGTTTGTTTGTTTGTTTTAAAAAAAAAACAACCATCCCAAATAGTTAAATGAATTACACGTTAGATTGAGAACCCAGATGTCAGCAGCCCTGGATGGAATCCACCATTCGCTCGTTTCTGATGCTTCTAAAGGGAGCTTACCAGTGGATGAGAACTCGTCTGAGAAGACCTAGATGGAACTGCAGCCCCAAATTGGGTCAGTCCAACTGCCACTCCCCCTGTGCCCACACCCCAGTTTCTTAAGCCCGAGTCCTTGAGGCTCCTAGTGTCTTTCTGACTTGACTGTCGATCCTGAACAGTCCCGGGTGATAGCTCTCTGTCCCGTTGTGCCTGGTTATGTGACAAGGCCCTGGAGTTCCTTTTGCTCTGGGCTCTTGTCAGTTGGCATCCTCCCCATGTCAGCTCACCGTGTTCATAGATCCTTAGAGCCAGGGAAGCCATCACTCTGTGCAGAAGAAACTGGGGACCTGAGAGGGCATGTGACTTTTCCAGGGCCACACAGTGAGACAGCTGGGACCAGCTCTCTGCCTTGCCACACAGCTCCAGGGCTGTGCCCTGCCCTCTGCTGCCCACACCCATCATGGCTGGAGCTCCTAACCCTCTCTTGTTCCCCATCTCCCTATTCCCCAGTCTCTCATGCCCACGACCCCTCAACCTTCCCGACCTTCTGCCAGACCCCACTGTTTCACCACTGTAATCAGGAACCCCCATGCCCCCTGCCCTCCCATCACACCCTCTTGGCAAAACCCCGAGCTCGGATCATGTGCCTTCTCCCCTTGCCCATGCCTCACCCTGGGGGCTGCCTGCCTGGCACAGCCCCGGATTCCCTTAAACTCCATCCTCCTTAGACCTCTGACTCACTCCCAGTCCCAGATTGCACCCCCAGTTTAACAGAAATCTGTCCTCAAGTAGCAATTGCTTCAGCTTTCTATTACCACACCTAGAGACTTACCTATACAGAGCATACCCTTTGCTCTACCTCCTGTTAGAATGGAAGGGGCAACCTTCTGTCCAAAGTTAATCCCTTCCTTGTATTCTAGATGTTTCCATCCCCCACGCTGAGGGACCTCCCTGCAGCCGTCCCATCCCTCTGTGCTCCCTCTTTGCCAGCCCCTCCCATGGAGTCTCTCCCCGCCTTGGCTCTGACCCCGCCCGCCTCCCGCTCTCCTCTTGTTCTCTGGGAGAGGCCCCGCCAGCACTCCTCTGCTCTCCCCTCCCCCTCGTCCCATCTCACCCACCACCCCTCTGCTGGCACGGCTGTCTTCCAGGCCACTAGTGACCTTCTTGCTGTGACATCCAGTGCAGACTCTGTGGCCTTTGTCTTAGGGTTGAAATTGGGGTACTACTGGCTGGATGTTAGAAATAATGGTATGACTTTGGAGTGGGGGCCCAGCAATACCAAGTTCTGGCCCAGAACTCTCATTTTTCCTCCCTGCTCCTTGCATCTCTAATGAAGGTGTAGGCAAAAGAAATGAGGGAGAACCAGCCAACAAAATGTGTAGTGGTTAACTGAGTCGAGCCCCAGGAGAGCATCCTGGGAAGCTCCCCACAGAACACTCATGATTTCTAAGCTAGTAAGAGGTAGTGGTTCAGACTAAAAGGCAATTGTGAGGCCTGCTCAGCTTACCTCTCACCATATTCTTGTTCATCACAGATCTTAGATCCTACCACTGTGATAGGGAGAAAGGCTGACCCAACACATCTCCAGCTCCAGGGAAGGGAGGTTCAAAGATGGTGTGCATGTGCCACCATTCTTGGCACCAGGCTGGCTTGGTCTGGGAAGGACAGGAAAAAGCAGAAAAAGCAGATCCGACTTTGCTTACCACTTCATGGCTAGAAGAGCCAGAAGAGAGCCCCTCACCCCTGTACACCAACCTCTTAATGCCCATTGACTCCACTCCCTCTCACGAGCAGATGGAGCGCCATCAGAATCTTGAACCTGAGCACGAAGATTAGCATTCTTCTTCCTTGGGAAGGAGCCAAGACATGCTGGAAGAATGAAGAGGGACCTTGGACTCTCTCCCGGGAAGCCAGTGTCGTTCTTGAAATGATCTTTGCTCTGGACAGCCTGTTCTTCTGGTTTCCTCCTTCCTCCTTGACAAAATTTGCTCAAGTCTCACTCAAAAGTTGAGTGCGTTAAGAATGACTCAGGGTGCTGGACAAAATCAGATTTCTGGCTCCCTCATACCTACTGAATCTGAATCACTAGAGATAGAGACTAGGAGTGTATTTTTATCCAAGTCATGGGGGGATTCCAGTCCAGAGACTTACTTGGAAGAACATGCCTTGGGGGTCCTTGCCTTTGGGGTCCTCATCTTGAGAGTTCTATTCTAACTCCTCTTCTTACTTCAAACCCAAGTTCTCCGACCAGGTTCCCAGTCTCTGGACCAGATTTGGCCCTTGAATGTGATTTGTTTGACCCGTAGTACTTGTTTGAACTGAATCAGAAAATGAGGCAACCAAAGTTCACCTTCGCATATACTGGGCATCGGTGAGAACCAGAAGGGCTGCCCCTTGGATCAGGTGCTCGGAAGGGATCAGACTCAGGCCCCGGTGCCCCTGCCCCTGCCCAGCCAGGCCCCCTGGCATCTAATACAGGAACTGGAGAGGAGGAGCAGGGCTGCCTGGGCTTCAAGCTTCCTCTCTGTACTGAGGACTGCAGCCTCTGACTTAGGCCTGCGTCCATTTCAGAGCGCCACTGGACACCTTCCCTTGGGCATCTCAAAGGCACCCAGAGCTCAGCCTATCCAAAATGAAACTCCCCTCCTTGCCCGGCCACACACCTCTTCCTGCTTCCCACTTCCTAGTCTTTCCCACCTCAATGGATGGCACCCCAGCCACCAGCTAGTCAAGCGAAGAACCTGGGAGTCATCTCCCTTCTTGTGCTCCATCACTAGCCCTCACTTAGTTTTCAACCAGTTGCTAAATCCCACTGATTCTGTCTCCTGAGGACCAGTTGAACACATCAACTTCCTCCACTGCCTCTTCTTATCTGAGCCACCGCCATCTCAGCTGGACGGCAGCAGTAACCTCCCAGCCGGCTCTTGGCTTCCACGCTTGCCCTCCCCTCAAATCCATTCTTTTAAAAATGCAGGTATTATCATGTCAGTCTCTGTTTCGGCCTTCAGTCCCTCCCTGTTGTTCTTGGTATGAATCCAGACCCTTGAACATGTCCCAGTGACCTCGTGAGACTGTTGTCCGCTCCTCCTGTCCTTCTGCACCCCACATTCGTGAAGGCCTATCAGGCCCTCAGGGCACCCGGCGCTCACCTCCTGCCCTTTGTACCCACATATTCCCTCTGCTAAGACCCTCCCTCTCCACCCGGCAACTCCTTACTGTCCTTCAGGAGTGTCTGCGGCGTGACCACCAGGAAGTGCCTGCCCAAGGTCCTAGGACTGGCCCTGGTGCGCCTCCTGGTGCTACCACGGTGGAGCAGCGGGGCCGGGGGAGCAGGGCAGAAAAATCAGGAGACAGGCTGAATGAGAATTTCAGGTAACAATGAAGTATGTCTCACGAAATAGTGTCACTCGTGAAGACACTGTGACTGTGCCCACATTGCCCTCCAGGTTCTCACTGCCACCTTTTCTCACCTGTTTGCCTGTTGAGACTACAGACTCCAAAGGTGGGGACTCCTCCGGCTTGTGTACCACAGTATTTCTCAGTGCCCAGCCTCCCACTAGGGTTTGGGGGATTGGCAGGAAACATAAATGATTAAACAGGGTATTTCAGATACCAGTAAGTTATTTAAAGAAACAGGAAGGCCATGTGTTGAAAAAGGCCTAGGCCTCTGAGCAGTGGCAAAGGCAGGACTGGATTCAGACCCCACAGACCCTAAAGCCCATGGCCATTTCCACCACCAGGTTGCGTTCTTGATCCCCGGAACACAGGGGCCTTGGTGGGGGTAGGAGGTGTCTCTCCCAGAAAACCTCCCAAAGGGCACAGCTGCTGGCTCCTTAGAGAATTTCAGTCTTCTTGGCACCTTGGGGTCCCCTGGGAACACCTTGGACTGGATCCCTCAAGAAGCCCAGTGGGAGGTTGAAGTCCAGGAAGAGTTCTCACCTCCCAGGTTACAGCCTGCAGCAACCTGTTTGACACCACTGGTCTGAGCCCAGGGGTCTAAACTTAACACCACCCCCCAGCCCCTCCCTGCCCAGACTCAGCCTTTTCTTTCTTTGGTCACTTCTCTAGCAAAGCTGTTGACAGCTAAGAGTCTGGTTACAAAGGATTCTCGCAGGCCTGCTGGTAGCTTATCTGCAGCAACTCTTGAGGCCCAAGCTCCTCCCCAGAGCTGCACTGGGCCTGGCCCACAGAGCCCACATGCCATGGGCATCTCTGTCCACAGGCTAAATCCTACATCTCCTTGCTTATCTCTGCCACTTCTCCCCAGCTTTAGGATAGCTGACCAGGCTGAAAGCTCCAGGCACTGATCACAGCCTGCCAGAGGCTTGGGGCTGCTTCAGTTCATACCCAAAGTCAGGAGAAGACGAACCTCCCCACCTGCTCCATGGAGAGCTGTCACCGACCACTACCATCTCATACCTTCCCA
This sequence comes from Dama dama, assembly GCF_033118175.1. Lineage (NCBI taxonomy): Eukaryota > Metazoa > Chordata > Mammalia > Artiodactyla > Cervidae > Dama > Dama dama. The sequence continues at coordinate 50,873,617 of NC_083699.1, forward strand.
AACCTCCTGTCCACGTTGCACATGAGGCAACCGTGACCTGTCAGAACCGGGCGGGACCTCAGACAAGCCTCGTCACCTCAAGGCTCCACTTGTCCCAAGTTGGAAACTGGTTCCAAGGAGAGAAGGGGACACAGGTAGTCAGTGGCAGAACTGGAACCCGCGTTCCCAGCCTGCAGCATGGCCCTGCAGGCCACTTCCGGGTGTGCAGTGACGACATTTCATGCTCCTTCCAGGGACTTGAGGTCCCTATCCATGAAGGCAGAGCCTCAGCTCCCCACACTGTATCAGGTGTAGACTTACAAGGAGATTGGAGAACTGGGGGAGATCGACCCTCTCAGGCTCTGGAAAGGATGTCAGACACTGCCCATTCCTGGAAGTCTGAAGGACAAAACGGGTGTAGGGGGCTGGCGGTCTGTGCCAGGGAGCCCTGTGAAGGCTAAGGGCAACAGGAGGAGAAATCTGCCTTGGGGTTAGAGGGGGTCTCATCTGGCCACAGAAGCCCTCTGGTTGTACAGGCTCGAAAGGGTACCCTAGAGTTTCCAGAGGTATTTACCCAAGAATGGAAATTGGTGGTGTGGCACCTTCTGCAAATCCAAGCTCCCAGCATCAGCCCCTCTTCCCCCTGCTGGAGAAGCAGAGCCTGGGATGCAACCTGCAAACGGGGATCCGAGGCTTGCCCAGCCTCCTGTCAGGAATCTCAATTCAGAGCCAGGCAAGTTGCCTTGCCTGGTATATTTAGAAAAGTCAGGCTCTGGTTGCTCCTTGTTCCCTTACAAAGTGTGAACTGCACCCATCACATGGAAATGTGATTCACTTCTCAGCAGCCAGGCAGAGCAGCTTCCCACCGCCTCCAAGCAACCCTCCCTCTCTGCCCCTCTCAGCCCTCTAGCACCCGCAGTTTCGTGTACTCCACATGGAGCCCAGGGCCCTGGGAACGCTGTGGCCACAGAGAACAGATACAAGGTACCTCCAGGGTCAAAGGCAACATGGCTCTCTTGTATCTTTTTGGCAATGCATCGGCCTGACTCAGCCTGGTTCCTTTCTAGAAATCTGTATGCTTCTTTCTCACAGCCCTCAATTCTCAATCCCCGCAGGGCACACTGCTCCTCCCGCAGTTGTAAGCCCTGGAGAGGCTCACAGTTTGATGGTGAGACCCTCATGGAAATAAGTGCAGTAAAGGTGAGGTTGCATCCTGGCAATCTATGAGCTGAACGTGTTTGTTTGTTTGTTTTTAATTTTTCCTTTGTCTAAAATGATATTCTAAACTGTTTTGGTTACTAACATCTTTAAATTAAGAGTGTTGACATTAAAAAAAAGTTGATTTCCTGCTTCTCTTAAAAAAAAAAAAAAAAAAGTCCTGGCATTCTGGCCTAGCCCTGCAGGGCTCATGTGGTCACATGTGATCCCTCTTTGGACAGGAGGGTTGTCCAGGCCACCCTACCACGCCACGTGTTCGTTTGTGTTTCAGACCTGTAGCTCCACACATCTAGGGTCTCCTACTCTAGCAGGCCTACACCCAGAGGTACCTGTATATAGCAGGTATAAAGCAGGTGTATACCCCCTGCCAAAGAGACACAAAGGAGATGTAATTTTTCCCTCTCTTCCTCTAATTTCTCATTTTCACAATCCTCAGTCTCCTGAATTTGTCTCTTTTTTCTCCCCACCCCTCTGCAGTGCCCTGTATTATTGGTTTGTGTGGTTCTATTTTTGCCCCGCACCAACCTCCCCAATCCCTGCCTGATTCCTTAGAGAGAGAGCATCACAGAGCTTCAGGGTCAGGCCTGAGCCTGATCCTTGCTGCACTTTCTGCCCTCACCATTTCCCTGAGTGTCTTTGACATACAAGATGAGGATGAAATAATACCTAGTTTGTGGGGTTGCTGGGAGGATTAAATGAGCCATCGCCCTGCACATTAAATGACTGACAGGACTTGAATGTGCTTCAGTGGAGGGCAGAGCAGAGGCTGTGGGAACCTCAACCACTTCCTCACCTCGTAGTCCTAGGAAGAAAGTAGTCCAAGTGCCTGGCTGCTCCCCAGGGATGCCCAGGGGTGGCAGTGCCTCTGGTCCCCAGGGAAAGAGCTCCCCTAAATGACGAGTCTCATCTGGTTGGAGGACATTGGAGGACACTGGTCAGGCCCAGGCTGGGCTGTATGCCAGGAAGCCAGTCCAGCAGGACAAGCCAGGGACTCAACCACGTGTTCCCCTCCTTCCCCAAATGACCAGCTCCAGTGCCTGCCCAGGGCTGTAGGCGCATCCACCTAGGGTCTTCACGCTGGAGCCCAATCACAGACTGAAGAAACCATCAGCAGAAGACTGACCAAGGCCAGGGTGAAGGTAACCACCTCTCTCCCAACTGGGAGGTGCCAGCTTGGCGAAAGTACGCTGGGTTCTGTAGAGGACCGGTCTGTGCCCCGCCTCATCTCCCCAGGATGTCATCTGCCCTCAGGCAGCAGTGCCCCAGGGTAGGTTTTTGATGGCATTTCTATGATGAAAATGTTTCCAGGGAACCCAGGAAGATCAAAACCCAGAGACACTTCCTCCAAATGCAGAATGACTAACCCACGTGCTGGCCCCTAATGCAAGGGTGACCCATGGAGACTAACATTAGCCAATATTTAGCTCTTACAGTGTGACAGGCACTGTTCATGTTTTTTATGTACACTAAGCTGTGTATTTCTCCCAACAGTTCTATGAAGTCAATATTGCTAGACTCCCATTTTATAGATGATGAAACTGAGACATAGAAAGGGTAAGTAACTGAGCCAAAGTCACCTGGCAGGTGAGTGGCAGAGCCTGAACGTAAAGAGAAATCCTGCATGCTTCATGACTACACTAATTATATTGCTTACTGTTGCTCCAAGGCTACAGGATACTCCAAGCTGAGACCCCAGGCCCACTCTCTGAATGCCAAAGAACTGATGCTTTCTAACTGTGGTGCTAGAGAAGACTCTTGAGAGTACCCTGGGCAGCCAGGAGATCAAACCAGTCAATTCTAAAAGAAATCAAGCCTGAATATTCATTAGAAGTAGTGATGCTGAAGCGGAAGCTCCAGTACTTTGGCCACCTGATGTGAAGAGCCAACTCATCATGATTGAAGGCAGGAGGAAAGGTTGGAGACAGAAGATGAGATGGTTGGATGGCATCATCGACTCAATGGACATGAGTTTGAGCAAACTCCAGGAGATAGTGAAGGACAGGAAAGCCTGGGATGTTGCAGTCCATGGGGTCACAAAGAGTCAAACTTGACTGGATCACTGAACAACGACAGTCCCTCTCTCACCATCTGAAATCATCTCCAGCTGCAACCGCCCAATCCGGTTCCTGAGATGGTGACCAGTGAACACCATGTGATGCATGCCCAGCAACAGGCAAGTGTCTGGGCTTGACCATCATGAAGAACTAACCCCCTCTCATTCTCAAGTCAATCCCTGAGTCCTCTTTCCTTTGCAGTCACAGAGAAACCTAAAGTAGCCCACTCAGGTGCCCACAAAATGACAAAATCCCCACATCTCTCTTCCTCATTGTTGTCATCCTGCTCAGTCCCAGACAAAAGAATTTCCCTCAAATGCCCAAGGCAGCTCCTTGCAACCCAGCAGCCTGGGTCCCCTTTGCAGAGACTGGAGGGCCTCTTCTGCCCCCCAGGGGCAATGATAGGAGACCTTCACTCACAGAAAGAACACGCTCAGAACCAGACACAGTAGAGCCCTATGGCCTCCTTGCTTGGACCCTGGCGGGAACATAGTAGTTATTCTGGAAGGGGAAGTCATGCCAGGTGGGGCCAGCAGGCAGAGGGCAGAAGCAAAGAAGAGAGATCTGCTTGGATGCTGACTCTCTAACAACACTCCTAGCCCTGCAGAGCACAGAGCGGGCACTCCACACCCCTGCAGGGTAATTCCTCCAGGAACTCTGGCTGCTGCTTGGGGCTCCCAGTGGTTTCTTGAGCTCCTTGTGTCCCTGTGTTAGCACCCAAGCACTCAGGGGCCCTGGAACAAGCAGTGCAATCTATTCCACAAGCCCTCTAAACCCTGTCCTTCCTCATCTTTTGGGTACCCCAGGCCTTGATCACTGCTCCCATCTCCCATGCAAGCACTAAAGTCCCTCTCCTGCTCCAGTACGACCTGGCTTCCCCAAGGAGAAGCAAACAGTCCTCAGCCCTCTCTGAGAATCAGGACAAAGGAGTGAGGACACAGTGGAGCTGCAGAACCACACCCCTTGCCAAGCCCCGAGAAGGCCTGGCCTGCCCCACTGGAAGCCCTGCCGTCTAAGTGGCCAGGAGCCTCCTGATCACTGATTATAGGTCCAGAAAAGCCTGCCCAGGGAGCCTCCCTTCTCTCCTGTAGGACTGGCACTCAGGTTTGCGGCTGGCAGAAAAAACAGCAAGATCTTTCCCCCAAGCAGGAACCCAACCTCTTCACTTAGAGGCTCCGTCAGCCTCACAGAAGCACTCCATCACACACACAGCGACTACAGGCCCTGCTCACTCTTGAAGCCAGGCTGTTCCTGGTGGGCTGAGCATGCACCACAGGGGCTGGCAAGTCTGGGACCAGGTTCCCTGGGTCCACCGATGGCCATGCAGTGAAGGGAGGTGGCTTACCCTCCCTTGATCTGGATCTGAAGGACTTTGGGGGCCAGGGAAGATCACTCACAGTGACCCAGGTTCTCCACAGGAGAGCTTGTTACAACACAGGCTTCAGCCAGTTCTGAGCAGGACTGTACTCTCTCCTGAGGCTCTCATAGACCATCCTCACATGTCTCTTGTAGATCCTGCGGGCTTTTTTGCCTTGGGCTTATGGCCCCAGAACTCTAGTCTCTGCTTCTGTCTTCACAAGGCCTTCTCCCCCATGTTATCGTCTCACATCCCTGTCTCCTTTCCTTTCTCCCATAAGAACACCAGTCTTTGGATTCAAAGCCCACCCCAAATCCCAAATGATCTCATCTCCAGGACAGATCATAATCTCATTTTGTTCTTAAAGTATCTTAATCCTTAATTATAGTTGCAGACCTTATTTCCAAATAAGGCCACATTCACAGGGACCAGGGGTTAGTACTTGGACCGATCTTTCTGAGGGATATCATTCAACCTGCTACACTCAGTTGCCTCCTCTGTAAAATGGGACAACAGTAGATCTGCCCCACGATGCGGTAAGGATCACATGGGTTAAGGCAGACACAGAGCTTACAGCAGTACCCAGCACACTGTAAGTGCTCAGTCAGTGCTAACTGCTACTATTACCCCTCATCCTTCCAAACACCGCTGGGTGCAACTTGCTCTGAGCTGCACCCTCCCCCTCTTCTCTCAACCAACAAGAGCCACTGCTGTTTCATGGCCTCTGCAGATGCCTCCAGCTTTATCCCAGGACCTGTACCAAGCAGGATGGAGGCTGGTCTCCTCTGCCGGCCCGTTGGCTCCTTTTAAAATACTAGATCTTATTCATCTTTGTAAAGAATAACCTTTTTTGAGTTGTATGAAAATATCCTGCATGTGGTGACATCACAGAGCAAACATATCTCATCATCATGAGCCCAAATGTTTCCGTTTTCTCCTGACAATGTTACTGATACCCTCAACTCTAGCTCTCTAGCATCTGATACAGAGCCTGCCATGTGAGAGTGGAGCACAGATATTTGTTGATAAATTGAAGGAGGAAGGCAGCCTGAAGGTCAAAGCAGAAATAAAGGAGCTAAATGTACAGCCGAGGACTCCATCTCTTGAGGGGGACTTTGGTGTGTCCTGGGGTGATAGGGTCATGGAAGGACAGCTCCAGGCTGGGGGAGCTGTCCAAATGGGTCAAACAGGTGTCAGTAGTCACATATGATGGAACAGTACCTGGTGTCAAGGTAAGCTCTTAGCCCAGAGCCATGACACATCCTGGAATGGAAACCAAACAAGAGGCCATAACCACTGGCCTGACTGTGTTAAAGCACATCACCTTTGTTTGGCTTGTTTACTATTTACTACTAATTACTATGTAGCATAGTAGCAGTATGTATATAATTAGGTTGCAGATTAATTTTGTTATTAGTTTCACTTAATTATACTGCTTAACTCTGTTTACTGTCTCTGCTACCCCCTCGAACAAAAACAAAACAACAAAACCTCTAAGGCCCATTGCTCATGTCTGTTTTCACAATTGGAGGAGGTGGGGGGTGGTGCAGCCCCGCCTTCACAATGGAAGTGGGTTCCTGGCCAGAGTCACCCTTTCAGCTGCTGCTGAGAACTGTCTTGTCCTGAGCCCTGCTGTCCTGGGCTGAGGGGCTCCTCTGCATCAGCCCTGCTGATGCCCATGTAACATGCACGCTGCACCGGACTCTAAAAGCCTCAGAGGCGGTCAGTCCCCTCTACGTGCCTGGGGTGGGGGAGGGGTCATCTGGCTCCAGAGGTGGGGGATGGCTGGTATGACCTCAGAGCCTCCTCTGGGTGCTTTGCATTCACTCCAAGGAAGTCCACCCTACCCCTACCCCCTGTGACGTCCGGCTCCAGCCAGCAGCTTGGTCACTAGCTCGCCTGTTTCTTCCCCCTACCATCCTCAGTTCTCTTGTTCCTTCTGCGCCTCCTGTCCCTAGTTTCTGGAGTGACAAGCACCACAGAGATGCTGATGGCTCCTCAGTTCCAGTCAGAAAGCTGAGCTGGGAGGAGGCAGGAAGCCACAGAGAGGAAAGCTACACAAGGTGTGCCTCAACGCTGGGACGCTGTCACTTCCAGAAGAGAGAAGTACCCTGAGGAGCCCCTGCAAGACCTCCATGGGTTCCAACCATCCTTGGGGTCCATTCTCACTGTGACACTCTTCTCTCATCCAGCCTCTTTCTGAGTTCTCAGGTTATAGGACAGTTTCCTCAGCCTCTCATCTTGGTGAGATTAAACCACATCCAGCCAGACTCCTTTGAGGAAGCCTCTTTGGAGCCCTGGACTCTTTATCCCCTTCCCTACCCCGCCCTCACACACCAAGGCCTTCTCAAGACCACGCATCCCAGATTCCTTCTACAACAACACAAGTAGCTGAGATTCACTGGGCACTATGGCCACTGTCTGCACTGATGCCTCCAGACCTGGTCTCACTTGCTCTTCTGGAGGCCCCGTGAGGTAGATGCTGTCATTGCCTATCACTGATCCACAGGTAAAGAGGATGAGGCTCTGACAGGCTGGGAACTTGTCCAAGACACACAGCTTGTAAGTTCAGAGTCAGGATATGAAACCAGATTTATAATGCTCTAGAGCCCATGCTTTTTTTTTTTTTTAACAGCACTGCATGGCATGTGGGATCTTAGTTCCCAGACCAGGGATTGAACCTATGCCACCTGCAGTGGAAGTGTGGAGTCTTAACCACTGCACCACCAGTGAAGTCCCACCATGCTCTTAACTGCTGCATTCTAGCTCCTCCTCTCCTATCATCATTCAGCAAACATTGGGGAGCATCTCTTACAGGCTGGCTCCTGCATTAGGTGCTGAGGATGGGCCCACAAACAAGGCAGAGACAGGCGAGACCTTGTGGAGCCAACACCCAGGCCCACCCAGCAGGTGTGAGCTTGATCTCCTGGGTCTCTGAGATGCCTGACATGGTGGGAATCAGCAGCACTGACTCTGTTCCCTGCTGAAGAGGCAGATGACTGGGAATAAGCAGTCTGTCATGGAGCAAGCTTCAGGCAGCTGCTGCTTCTGCTGGGCCTCAAAGCCCCCTATATCCTAAGCTGGAACATCAGTTGGGCCTTCCTCCTGTGGGGTTGGCCCTCCAGCAGGGGAAGAAAGCAATCATTCCCCAACATCCTTCCCTTTGGCCCCCTCAACCAGACATTGTTCCAGCTGGAAAATGGGCCTGCAGAGCTGTCCAACTCCTCTCCCTGCTGCCCTTTCACCTGACCAGGCAACTTACCTGATCAGCAGGGCTACATCTCTGGGCTGGTGAAAGGCAGACAGAAATTCTGGGGATGAGGGTCTGAAACTGGCCAGGTAGCCTGCTCTCCCTCCAGGCAGAACAGCTAAGGAACCTGAGGGCAGGGAAAGGATGCCACCTCTTCTGAGAGTGGCCTGGTGCCAGAATCACGCCAGGCTGGGAGCCGCCAATCCCTCTGACAGGTGGGTGTCCAGCGAGGTTCTGATGGGAGGTTACCCCTGAGACGGCAGTACTTCTCAAGTGTGGTTTGGAATGGCTTCTGTCTCATCAACACTGATTTAAGATCTGGGGGGCGGGGTTCAGAGACCTGGTTTGCATAAGTGCCCAGCTGATTCTGAGGCACACTAAGGTTTGTGAAGCAGGAACCAGGGAGTCTAATCCAGAGAGCAAGACCACCCAGGGAATGAATTCATTAACCTAGAAATTGGAAATGAGCTAAACCTGCACCTTCACCGTGTATGTACATCAGAAGGAAAGACCGGAAGGCCCCGTCTATGGCTCCCTTCATGGGGTGGGGTCCCCTTCCCGCTCCACCTCATTTTCACGTTTTCTCTCAAACATCACTCCTTAAGGAAGCCCCGCCCAGAGCCCCACCTCTGGCTTCCAGTTCCCTGCAGTCATTCTTACTGTTCTGTATTTCTTTCTTCCAGCCCTAGTAGAGGTGGCACTAAATGTGTGGGTGAGGTTCTGTGGCACCTTCTAGAATACTGACTCCGAGAGGGCAGGGGCTCTTGCTTTGTTCACAGCAGTATCTCCAGAACTCACACAGAGTTTGGCACGTAGTAGGTGCTCCTGGAGGTTTGTTGAATGCTTGACTCGGGTTGCAGAGCTGGGAGAAGTAGAAGTGAAGAAGTGTGGAAGATAGACTGCACCTCGAGGTCTGCAGGGCCTTTCCCCAGCCAGGAATTGCTCAGCCTGCGTAGGAGTTTCACAGGGCCACGGAATCCTCCTGCCATGGAATCAACCCATCCACCTCCCTGCATCTAAGCCCTTCTGCTGTTCTCGAAGATCCCTGCAAGTGAACGATCCTCAGCACTCCTTCTGCCTTACTCATGACAGTGGGTATGCTCTTTGCATATGGGAAGTACTTTGATCTGACTCCTGTGTTTCCTATGCCATTTTTATACCCCTTTCCTTCCTTTTGAACACAGACTCTAATGTTACCAGAACTAGACAGGAGCTTAGAGATGACCAAAGAATGCAGTTTTCAAGGCTTTTTTTGTTCGTTTGTTTCTTAAGTAGGAAAAACCCTTTTCCAAAAAATCAGAATCTGAATCCTGAAATGTGAGGCCAACGAAAGGGCAGCAGCTCTGATTTTTATAGGGGGTGGAGGAGCTTGGAGGAACCCAGTTTGAAAACCAGTGATAGGAAACATTAGGGGTGCTCTGCAGTTGTGGTTTTTAGAAAGTGTGTTTTGGTATCATTTGGGGAACTATGTGTTTTGTGTTTTCTCCTTTATGGTTTCTTTTTTGCCAAGAAATTGGCAAAGTTATGCAAACATGTTTCCCAAATCTCCAAATCTTTGAACAAAGATGGTCATCGTTTTCTCAAACATTTCCACATAGGGCTGCAGAGTAAGACCCATCTTTTTTGTATTATTTACTTATTTATTTCTTTTGGAGTGTGTTTTGAGCACAAACCATGCTATCTCAACAGAGATCCAACTGGAATCAGAAACGGTGGCGGCCTTGTTGCTGGGACTCATTAAGCCTTTCAGCCCCAGGGGCTTGAGGATTTTCATGGAACCAAATTCCTTCTTGGGACTGTTAACATAATCCCATAATTGGAGCATTAAGGGACCTATTAGCTGCTGGCTCAGTGCTGTAAGAGAGCTCATTCCCAAGGACCAGGAGGAAGGTCTAGGCCCCTTCATGGATTCCCCATGAACTACAGGCTCTGTGACTCCCACCCTCACCTTGCCTTCCACCTCAGCCAGCTCCCAGACCCCAGTGCTGGGGAGTGTGAGGTGTCTCAGAAGAGTGGGGTCAACGAGACCTGGGCTATAACAGTACCCACTGTTCACCCATCCTCCATGTGCCACCCTTAGAATGTCAGTCAGTATAATCATACTTTGTTAATCAATATAATCTTACTTTGGGTGTGTGTATGCTCAGCCATATCCAAATCTTTGCATAGACTCTGGCCCACCAGGCACCTCTGTCCATGGGATTTCCCAGGCAAGAATACTGGAGTAGGGATCATTCTTCTTCTAAGGGATCTTCGTGATGCAGGGATTGAACCTGTGTTGCCTACATCTGCATTGGTACATGGATTCTTTACCACTGAACCACCAGAAAATCTCTAATCATCCTTTAGGTGCCATTTATTAAGCTTCTAGTATGTTCCAGGCACTGTGCTAGTTCATCTAATGCTGATCATAAGAAATGATAATGGTGTTATCTTCATTTTACAGATGAGAACACCAATTTTTCAGAGGAGCCTGAGCTGAGCCAAATCTTATTTCATTTAATATTTGCATATATTATTTCTTCTAATACTAGTAGTAGTTAACTCTTTGAATGTTCACTATGTTCTAAGAGCTTCACATGTATAAACTTATTTAATCCTCGGGACAACTGTATGAAATTGAGTATTATTATCATCCCCAGTTTGTATGTGAAATAACTGAGGCACAGAATGGTTAAGAATATCGCCTGAGGTTAGTTCCTCAGCTCTCAGGCTCATCACCGGTTCTAGGTAGTCTCAGCTCACTTTAGGCATTGACGTGTTCCCTCTAAGACTGGGGAAAACAGTACTGGGAGTGGTTAAGAGCAGGGACTTTTCAGTCAGACACACCTGGGTCCCAATTCCAGCTCTGTCTGCATGAGTGTAGGCGAGTGGATTAGCCATCCATTGCTACATAATCGAGTGCCCCAGTGTTTGGCTGCTTAAAACCACAAACATTTACTATCTCACAGTTCTGTGGGTCAGGGATGTGCAAGCAGCTCCCTGCATGGTTCTGGATGGGGTCTCTCGTGATGTTGCTATCAAGACAACATCCGAGGCTGCAGGCATCTCCAGGCTCACCCGCGACAGGACCTATGACCAAGTTCACTCACTGGAGCCTCTCCACAGGACTGCCTCACCCCCAGGCAGCTGGCTTCCCCCAGGGAGAGTGATCCCAGAAAGCGAGAGAGCACCCAGAATGGAAACCACAGTCTTTTATAAGACTCAGTATCAGAAGCAACTTTCGTTACTTTTACCCTATTCTAGTCATTAGAAGTGAGGCAGTAAATCCAGCCCACGCTCAGATTTTGGGAGATTACACAAGGATGGTAAATGTGAGGAGGAGAGGAAGATTGGGTCAGCTTAGAGGGCCTGCCATGGGCTTCCCTGGTGGCTCAATGTATAGAGCCCAGCTGTCAATGCAGGAGACTTGGGCTTGATCTCTGGGTTGAGAAGATGCCCTGGAGAAGGAAATGGCAACCCACTCCAGTATTCTTGACCAGGAAATCTCATGGACAGAGAAGACCAGCAGGATACAGTCCATGGGGCTGCAAAAATGTCAGACATGACTTATCTATAAAATGGGAATCAGAGTACCTGTCTCAAAGAGTTCTTTTAAGGCCTCAATGAGATAACACCTTTATAGGCAGATCAGAACTGTGCCAGCAAACAGGGAGTGCTCCACAAGTGTTGGGTGCTTTCACCACCAAGGCTGTTAGCTACTTGCGGGCAGGGACACTGCATCTTTCTCGGTCACATCTGACCCTTCAGTGCCTGCTTAGCTCAGCATCTGGCACGTCCTTTCACTGCAGAGTACCAGACACTGACAGCGCCGGTGCAGGTGGGCTTAGAAGGTGCACCCTTTTCACACCACTACCAAGGCCTGTGGGAGAGGCCTCTCCAGGACAACAGGAACTTCCTCCAAGACCCAGCCATGGCACCAGGGCCTCTGGCTACTGCTGGACCTCAGCCTACTCTACCGAAAGATGGTCAAGCAAAGCAAAGACCACGAGGGGCTAGTCATGATTGCAAATCTGCCAGCCCTGCTCCTGTAGGCCCTGATGTGGCAGAGCCCCCAAACACCACCCAGACCGCTCCTGGGACCAGCTGGCCCAAGGGCAAGGACAAGTTCTGGAATGTTAAACCACCCGTGTATGGTGACAGTAACTGTTGATGGCTCCCTGAGGTTTGTCATCAAGGAACAACGCGTTGCCCTCTAAGTGCTTGGCGATGGTGGCAGCTGCTGGCATTTCAGACCTGGACCTCCGGGAAAGGGGCAGAAGGGAGGGGACAGGGAGAGAACCAAATCCTTGGCAAAGGACCACATACTCAAGCAGGCTGCCGACCAGGAAAAGAGACCAAGCACAGCAGAGAAGCACTGGGCTTCTGAACGGGAAAGACACAAACCACAGAGTCATGGGTTTGACTCATGGCTTAGCTGCTTGTCCACTGGATGGCTCTGGACAGGCTGTGTAATTTCTCTTCATTTCTGGAGCCTCATCCATGAAATAGCCTTCCACTTGGCCCAGAGATTGTGAGAATCAACAATATGAGGTGTGGTGTGTGGCTCATGGGAGGTGTTCCATAAGTGGAACCATCATTATTATCTGCAGGCATGGGGGAAGAGGGAGGGTACTTAGAGAAAGACTGAAAGCTAAGTTGTGTGTTTCATTTTGCATGTTTAATTGATGTATATATACACATTAAAAGGTGCATGGATCATAAGTGTACAGCAAGACCAAAATTCCCAACATGTAACCACATACATGTAACCAGTATCTCAATCAAGAAACAAAACACAACCAACACCCCAGAAACCCACTTTGTGTTCCTTATACCAGTCCCTATCTACTTGCAAGGAGACCCACTATGCTAATTCCCAAGACCATGCTTCCATACTTTGTTTATATGAAGACATCTGGCGTAACCTCATTTGTGGCTTTTTTGGCTTAATATCCACCCGTGCAGCTGCACGTGATTGTGGTTTGCCAGTTCTCATTGCTCTCTAGTGTTTCAATACCTGAATGTACCCCAGCTTATTTATTAATTCTCCTGTTGATGGACATTTGGACTGTCTTCAGTTTGGGGCTCTTAAAAATTGATGTCATGAACATTCTCATGCCTGTTTTTATTTGATGGGTTTCAGGGGGGATTAGTGGGTCAGAGGTCATCTATTCTTAGAGCTTTAGAGTAGGTACCGTCACACAATTTTCCAAATGTTCGTATCAATGTAGGCTCGCACCAGTAGTGAACAGGAGCATGCCTCGCTCTACATCCTTGCGCTTACTTGGTGCTGTCACTCTTCTTTTTGGTCATTTCAGTGAGGTGTAGTGGTGATTTTAATCATGGCTTTAATTATTATCCTCTTGGCGACTAATGAGCAGGAGCCCCTCTCCCTGTGCTTATTGGATACTAGGTATTAATCTGAGCAGTTCAATTTCTATCCTTGATGGAGCTTGCTCTAGGGGACTGATCTCACCCCCTGCCCATCGGAAATTTTGGATTTCACACCTGAGTAAAATGTGGGCGTCAAGCCACAGAACTGCAAACTGGATCAAGCGCTCCATGCCTCGGGCAGCAGGCCTTACAGCTTCAGGTGTGCCCATGACCTGCCTCTGCCAGGCAGGTGCACTGGCATGAGACTGAGAAGGCAGAGAGGGGCCAAGAATGTGCTTTTGCACTACCGCTGCTTTTCTGGACTAGCAGGGGACAAAGAAGTTTAGTTCTCCTGGGGTGGTGGAGCAGAGATTCCAGGCCCAAGCTCTAGTTTGGGGTGTGTCAAAGGGCAAACATGTGGCATCACTCTTGCTGATGTGGATCACAGGGATCACTGCTGGGGGTGGAATGGTCCTGGAGCTGGCAGATGGGGCCAGGGACTTCCCAACTCCCCAGATTGCCCATCATGACAGAGATGGCAGAGCTCCTGGCAGGTCAATTCTTCTGGGAGGTACTCCCAGAAGCCCAATCTACCTCTGCTCACCAGTCCTTTCAATGATTTTGTTAAGTTCTAAATCCCTATATTAAATTATTTTCTGCTTAAAATAGCTAGAGAGACTGCTATACCTGCAATTAACTCCAACTGATAGATTGCGGTACACTGATACTAGCACTTCATGGAAGAAAAGCTATTTTAAGACCAGAAAATGGGAAGAACATAATCCTAAAATAAAAGGACAGTTCTCTTAAGTTTCATTGAATCAATTCCATAAAAAGCCCATTTTCCTTTTCTTATTTTGCCAATGGAAATTTCTGCCCTCACTGCCTCTAAAGGAAGAAGTGAATTTAGAAGAGGAATTAAAAGAAAACATAAACAGTGGCCCTTGCAATGGGGCACAAGAAAGCCAAGAACCGTTGGGCTGCCATTTGATTACTTAACCATGGTACCAGGGATAATGTGACCCAAACTCATTTGAAATGCCACAAATAATATTGTTTCCATGGGTTCTTTCACCCTGCCCCAGAGTCAAGGGTCAGGGAGAGCTTTTGCTGATGGGGAGCTGGGCATGAGGCACTGTAGATGTGTCTCAGGATATAATCTGAGTGATCATTAGTAATATTGGGGGAGTTATTTGGTACAAGAAGTGGTAATAACAGGATGCAGGGGAAATAATTCCTGAAGGGAGAGAGAGGAGCTAGAGCGAGGAGCCATCCAGGAAGACTGGCCAGGCAGCCCAGGTAATGATGAGATGTGCTGGGTATCTGGGATCCAGGAGATGGATCTGGGATTCCATCTGCTGTCCTTGCTCTGCTCAGGTGCAGTTGCTCCATGGCTGCAAAAGCCTCAGTGCTGAAGCCTGGCTGGGGAAGGGAGTCTCCAGGCATGGGCTGTGGAGACAGTGGCCTCAGCTGGGGATGGGGAGAAGGGTAATTCTTGATGCTGTCAGCAGAGTCTGGCTGGTAGGGACAAGGAGAGGGGCAGATGCTACTTACTGTAAGGAGCTCTAGAGATGGAAGTACCTTGTGTCATCTTTTGGCCCGGTGGTACAGAATGATGCTGTCTTTCTCATTCTCTCCTTTCTCCTCTTTAATGGTTTACAATGGAAATTTTCAAATATACACAGAAGTAGAGAGTATAGTACAATGAACCCCCATGGACCCATCACCTAGTGACAATAATCATCAGCTCATCAGTCCAGTGATTTTTAAGCAGTTTAGCCTCTGGTTCCCTGCTCACTTGTGTGTGTATAGCTGAGTGAAATTATGAAATATTTACTTCTGTTTTTTTCCTATCCCTTTCTCCCATTCAAGCAGATGTTAGGAGAACTAACAGTGCCCAGGAGAACTTAGAGTGTTTGCAAGGGAGGTAAAAGAGGGATAAGGAATCTGCATTCATTTGCTAGGGCTGCAAACAAAATACCACAACATACTGAGTGGCTTTAACAACAGAAATGTATTGTCACCATTCTGGAGGCTGAAAGTCTGAGATCAAGGTGTCAGCAGCATTGATTTGCTCTGAGGGTTGTGAGGGAACTCTACATTCCAAGCCTCTCTTTTTGACTTGTAGATTGGCTGTCTTCTCTCTGCCTCTTCACATTGTCTTCACTCTATGCCTTTATGTGTCCAGGTTTCCTCTTCTTATAAGGACACCAGTCATATTGGATTAGGGCCCACTCTTCATACTGTTGTTCAATTGCCAATTTGTGTCCTACTCTTTGCGACTCCGTGGACTCTAGCACACCAGGCTTCCCTGTCCTTCACCATCTCCTGCAGTTTGTCCAAGTTTATGTCCATTGAATCAGTGATGCCATCCAACCATCTCATCCTCTGTCACCCCTTTCTCCTTCTGCCTTCAATCTTTCCCAGCATCAGGGTCTTTTCTAATGAGTCAGCTCTTCACATCAGGTGGCCAAAGCATTGGAGCTTCAGCTTCAGCATTAGTCTTTCAAATGAGTACTCAGGGTTGATTTCCTTTAGGACTGACTGGTCTGATCTCCTTGCTATCTTAGTGCCCACCGTAATAGACTCATTATAACTTTATCACCTCTTTAAAGGCCCTTTCTCCAGATCTGGTCACATCCTGAGTTATTGGAGGTTAGGACTCCAACATAGCTTTTTTTAGGGAGACACCATTCTACTCATGATGGGGATTCACTGACATTGACTGAGTGAATGTCTTAAACACAAAAGGGAATTCCCCCCAGGTTACGAAGAGTTTTCCCAAGGTGGAGGGTGGGCTAGAGAGAGATGAGGAAAAGAAAGGCAGAGGGGACCATGGTCAGCTTCCAAAAGGTGCCCATGCCCCAGCAGACACAGCTGGACCCACAGAGACAACTGGAGAGATGTGGCTTGTTAGTGGACATGTGTATCCCAGAAGTGAGGCACGATCTGAGAGAAGAACTCCAAGAATATTTGGAGTGAATATTTCATCCAGCTTCTGAGAATGGGTCATGTGAGTCAGAAATAAATTTAGAAATTTCAAAACTAGAGGAATTGATGTTTTCAGAACCTCCTGAGTTTGTCAACTAAGAGTTATATCTGCCAAACTTGAAATAGACAAAAGCAGAACTGTTCTAGGTGGAGCTCACCCCCAACCCTGGCTCTCCTTGCAGCATCTCAGGGCAATCCTAGGGGTCCTAGGGCTCCAGGAAACTCAATGTGAAAACACTTAGGGTCCCCTCTCCCCTTATTAAACACACAGGACACAGAGGCTCAGAAGAGGGAAAGGGACAGGTACAAGGCAGGTTAGTAGCAGAACCCAGGGCTCGTCATTTCTACCAGGACACATTTGTTGATTTCCTCAAAGACTTCCAGGGAGGCTGATGCAGTATCTTCAGTCTATACCCAGGTGCTATCCGCACAGCAGATGGCTGGATCCCAGAGCCACCCTGGGGAGGCAGAATCCCTTTTTGGGAACTTACTAAGTTTTTGTTGTTTTGTTTTAGCCATTCTTTTTTTTTTTTGTATTTATTTTTATTATTATTTTCATTTATTTTTATTAGTTGGAGGCTAATTACTTTACAATATTGCAGTGGTTTTTGCCATACACTGACATGAATCAGCCATGGATTTACATGTGTTCCCCATCCTGAACCCCCCTCCCACCTCCCTCTCCATCCCATCCCTCTGGGTCATCCCAGTGCACCAGCCCCGAGCACTTGTCTCATGCATCCAACCTGGACTGGCGATCTGTTTCACACTTGATAATATACATGTTTTGATGCTGTTCTCTCAGATCATCCCACCCTCGCCTTCTCCCATAGAGTCCAAAAGTCTGTTCTATACATCTGTGTCTCTTTTTCTGTCTTGCATATAGGGTTATCGTTACCATCTTTCTAAATTCCATATATATGCGTTAGTATACTGTATTGATGTTTATCTTTCTGGCTCACTTCACTCTGTATAATGGACCATTCTTATGGATGTGCAGTGTCCTGTGTTCTTCTGACATGTCCTCATTAATCTGAGGGAATCTTTGCTTTCTAGCTGAAGAGGGCATTCCAGGTTCACCTTGTCCTTACCCTACCCCAGAAAATTATCCCTGGAATAAGCCACTTATCCTCAGTTCTAAGTGGAGCTTTCCTAGAAATTTCACCAGAAGAAGGGTTAGTGGGGTGGGAGTTGGGGGGACACCATCTAAAAGGCACTTTCATAATGTAGATTGGATTATTCTACAATCAAGTCATCCCCCACATACTGAGGTAATTCCCATATGCAGAAATGGCTAAGAACTTCCCCCTTGAACTCGCCCCCACCATCTTTTAATACATTCCTTTCCTGCTTCAGTTGTGGTGTGCGTGTGTGTGTGTGTGTGCATGCTCAATTGCCCAGTCGTGTCCAATTCTGTGACCTCATGCTCTGTAGCCTGCCAGGCTCCTCTGTCCATGGGGTTACCCAGGCAAGAATACTAGAGTGGGTTGCCATTTCCTTCTCCAGAAGATCTTCCTGACCCAGGGATCGAACCCATGTCTCTTGCGTCTCCTACATTGGTAGGTGGATTCTTTACCACTGTGCCACCTGGGAAGCCCTCTGCTTCAATCAATTAGAGTGAATTCTGTTCTCCGGAATTAACCCTCATCAATAGAGTGATTGATACCAGGGTGGTGGCAAGCAATAGACTTTGGAGGAAGTGAGAATCTGAGGTCAGATATCTGACCTAGTTGGATTCAAAGGCAACAATGATCCTATTAACATGAGAAGGCAGTATTCAGGTGGTCCATATCACACAGAGGCAGTGCAGTGACCTGTTGTCACTTTGGAGGAAAATAAGGCTTTGGGGGACAGGGCTGTTGGGAGATAAAGCACTGCAGTGAGAATAAGGAATATAAAACCTGGGGGGGTGGTGAACTGGCTGCTTCCAATTGCACAGAGTGTTTAAAGAAAGAAACAACAACCTCAGGGTTTTTTCTTCCTTTTAAAAAATAGCTTTATGTAGGGCTTCCCTGGTGGCTCAGTGGTAAAGAATCTGCCTGCCAATGCAGGAGACACAGATTCAACCCCTGATTTGGGAAGATCCCAAATGTCAAGGAGCAACTGAGCCTGTGCTCTAGAGCCCCGGAGCTGCAACTACTGAAGCCTGTAGGCTCCGGAATCTGTGCTCTGCAACAAGAGCAGTCACTGCAACTAGAGAGTAGCCCCCACTTGCTGCAACTACAGAAAAGCCCGCTCAGCAACCAAGACCCAGCACAGCCATAACAAACTAAATAAAATTATTAAAAAAATACTTAATAAAAAAGAAAAGTAGTTTTATTGTCAATTTAGTTCTGTATTTTGTTGTTTAGTCACACAGTCATGTCCTACTCTTTGAGACCCCATGGACTGTAGCTCACCAGGCTCCTCTGGGTCCTCCAGGCAAGAACACTGGAGTGGGTTGCCATTTCCTTCTCCAGGGGATTTTCCTGACTCAGGGTTTGAACCCGGGTCTCCTGCATTGCAGGTTTATTCTTTACTGCTGAGCCACCAGGGAAGCAGTCATGTATAATGACATACAATAAACTGCACACATTAAACTGTACAGTTTGATGTTTTGACATATATATGTACACACACATACATACACACACACTTGTGAAACCATCACCATAATCAAGGTAATGAATATCTATTACCCCCACCTCAGCCCGAGTTTCCCTTTCAATCAATCTCCCGCTTCCTGACATTCGCAGGCAACCACTGAGCTGCTTTCTATCACTACAGATTAGTTTGCCTTTTCTAGAATTTTTTTTATAAATGGAATCACACAGTATGTACTCTTTTGTCTGGCTTCTTCCAGTTGGGATAATTATTATAATCATTTTGAGATTTATTCCTTTCATTGACTATATCAATAGTTCATCCCTTTTTATTGTTGAATAGTATTCCATTACATGGATCTGTCAAATGTGTTTATCTAGTCATTTGTTAATGAATATTTGGGTTGCTTTTAGTTATGAATAAAGTTGCCATGAACATTAGCATTAGGTCTTTGTGTGGATATATACTTATATGCTTTCATTTTTCTTGGGTAAATACCTAGAAGTGAAATCGATGGTATGTGAAACACTTGACTTAAAAAAAAACAAAACTGCCATGCTATTTCACAGGGTTTGTATCATTTACATTTCTACCAGCAGTGTGTGAGAGTTCCAGTTGCTCCATATTGTATCCAACACTTGGTATGGTCACTCTTTAATTTTAGCCATTCTAATGGCTCGTGGTGGTATCTCATTGTGACTTTTAATTTGTTTTCCCCTGATGACTACTGATGATGAGCATTTTTTCATGTCCTTATGTGTTATCTGTATATTTTCACCTACTCACCCATTTTTTGGTGACGTGTCTGTTGAAATCTTTTACTCACTTATATTAGAATCTTTTCTCATTATCAAGTTTAGAGTTCCTTTTAGATGCTGCCTACAAACTCTTTATCAGATATGTTTATCTGCAAATAATTTCTCTCTGTCTGTGACTTGCCTTTTCATTCATTTAACAATGTATTTTTGAAGAGTTCCTAATTTTGGTTGAGTCCAATTTACCAAAAAACTTTTTTTGAATAATTGGAAAAGTAATGAACCAGTGTTGCGACAAAGAAATCTTTGTAACCCAAGGTCACAGAGATCTTCTCCTGTGTACTCTTCTTACAGTTTTAAGGTCTACATTTAGGTCTATAATATATTTTGAGTTGATTCTTGTGTGTTTGGTGTGAGGCACAGGTGGGCAAATTTTCCTAAAGGGTCAGATAGTAAAGATTCTGGGCTTTGTGGGCACCCAGTCTCTGCAAGTAGTGCAAAAGCAGGCTGAGGCAAAAATAAATGAGTGTAGCTGTGTTTCAACAACTTTCAAAAACTGTATTTCAAAAACTTTATGTCTAAGAACAGGCACTGGCCACATTTGGCCCAGTGGCCAGTTTGCTTCTTTAAATGCCTTCCTTAAATGTCTTTTTCAAATCTTCACACAGCACTGAAACTCTCCAGGCAACACATGCAGCCCCAACCAGTCCTGTCTGTTGAGTCTGCTCCCGCCTGGCTTAAAGATCCTTAGCAGGTACCTCGCAGGAAGATGGCAGTGTTTCTCATGTGCCACCCCCACATTTCTTCACTGCTTTCAGACCTACAAGCAATCAAGTGTATTTCTATATGCCCCAGAGGACAGAGCACAAAGTCTGACTCGGGAAGAGCTGTCTACATGCTGGAATCTCAGGAGGACAAAGCAAAATGTTAGGTCATTCAGCATCTTCATTCACTGCCTGCTTTAGGGTGGCGATAAAAGTCAAGAAGGTTAGGTCAGATTCGGTCGCTAATGCTGTGTGATACTCTTCCTTGGTATTCCCACCTGTGTGTGTGGTGGTGGGGGGTGGGTAAGGATGAGAGATTTCTCTTAACACTCTCATTGTTACTGAGTTGATAAGAATAAGACAATACGTTTCTTACCCCATCTGGTTTGCTCTCTACCAGACAATTCCAACGCTGCCTTCTCCTCGAATAGCTTTTAAAAACTGTTTTCTTTCTTTTTAAGAGCACTGTACAAATGCAAGGTATTGTTACAGTTTTCTCTTTTTAAGTAATTCTAGAAAGCCCAGCCCCAGGATTTCACAATCTGTCGTTGTCCCTTGGTGCCTCTGCCTGTTGCCAGGGAAAGAGATTATCCTGGCTTGGGGAAGGTCAGCCAGCCCCAGCACGATCGCTAACACGGTTTGGCTTGCCATCCCCAATCACGGATTCACAGTCAGTGATACAGAGACTGGGCAAAACCACTCCAGGGCCAAGCAGAGTGGCCGGCAAGAGGAGAAGCAACACTCAGCCCCACTCAAGCTCCTCACAGGCCACTCTAATCACCGCCCACGCCTGCAGGAGGGCACAGCTCCCCAGTCTGAACAGCAGACAGGCTGCAGTCTGTCAGAATTCTGAAAGAGGTAAGGTCTTAGAGAACAGAGCCCTCATCTGCATGGCCCTAGGGGCCCTGCTTTGAACACAGCAGAGATGAAAGAGCAGATCTCCCAGACTACTAGAAGAGCTGGTACACACGCAGCACAGACATAAAAATATTTATCACAGTCATCTCTAAATGTATGCAAGAGCCTGAGGCCCAGAGATGTGCCACCTTCCATGCTAACCTCTTAAATGAATATCTGACTTTATTAAGAGTGGATTTATTATTTTGCTATTATTAAGAATGATCCCTGGTTTACATAAGGGTGAATAACTTGAAAAGGAATTTCACATCATTGTCTAGATCCTCACAACAAATCGTTAAGGGCAGGAGAGCAGTCACCCTTGCTGGGGAGTGCAGTTCAGAGAGGAGACAGGTGACTTGTCAGACATCATGCAACTGGAAAGTGGTAGGGCTGGTGAAGAACTTCCAGGTACTGTAACCCCAAGTTTAATGCTCGTCCCTCAGTCCTCTGTGTTGAGTGGACTGTTTTCTCATCAGGTGAAATGCCTTTGTAAGGAAGCACATGGAGGAAAAGAGGTGAGTTAACTGATGCCTAAAGCAAGTTGAATCAGCCTACAAACAAGGAGTCAGCTGATAGGGCCAGATTGGGCCCCAGTCCCCAATCCTCTCTTCTTGACTGACAATATTGCCCTTGCCTTAAAAAACAAACTGGTTAGAGTGCAAACACTGTATTTTCTTTACAAAAGGATTCATCATAGAGAGCTTTAAATAGTCATCTCCCCAAGGAATCTAA
Source organism: Dama dama (assembly GCF_033118175.1). Classification (NCBI taxonomy): domain Eukaryota; kingdom Metazoa; phylum Chordata; class Mammalia; order Artiodactyla; family Cervidae; genus Dama; species Dama dama. The sequence goes on from NC_083699.1 coordinate 50,895,555, forward strand.
GATCAGGTTCAAACGACAAAATGGTCTGTAAACACAATCTGGGGAGAGACCAGTATATTGTATGGGCTTCCCAGGTGGTGCTAGTGGTAAAGAACCTGCCTGCCAGTGTAGGAGACTCAAGAGACATGGGTTTGATACCTGGGTTGGGAAGAACCCCTGGAGTTGGAAATGGCAACCCACTCCAGTATTCTTGCCTGGAGAATCCCATGGACAGAGAAGCCTGGTGGGCTACAGTCCATAGGGTCACGAAGAGTCGGACCTGACTGAGCAACTAACACATATACATATATTTTGTAAAAGGTCCATATATATATATATAGGCAATTACATATGCAGATAGACATTGGAGTAATCTGAGACAGAGGATGGGACAAAAAAACCTCTGAAGGCTATAGGTGTGATGGTCTCTGACTCTTTCTCTCCCACCCTCAATAAAGAGGTTGAGGACTCACTTGTGTGTGTACTCATAGAAGAAGATAAACATAGTGAGGGAAAGTCTGGCTTTAACACCAAGGCTGAAGTTCAATGATGCTGCTTTCCAAGAAGGTTGCCTTTGACTTTTCTAATGAAAAATTAATAGGCACTTACTTGCTGCTGACTTTAATTACATTTGCTAAAGACAAGTGTCTGCCAACCAGCATGGCTCTGGCTGTCTTCTGTGCTGGATCTGCTCTCAGCAAAGCTCATTGGTTTTGGGAGGAGAAAGGGTGCCATTTTGCCTGAGAAGCTAAAGAGGAGACACATCTTAGGATGGAAATTGTATCATATTTTCTGCTAATGAATCCCCACCCATAGGCAGTCACCTGACAGGGAAGCTGAATTAAACATGCCTTAGTAGAGCACAGACCAGGATTCTGAAACTGGGTTGAGGACCCCAAAGAACCAAGGAGATTTTGAGAGAGGGCCACTAAGTCTTTTTTGTAGGCATAAGATGCTTGCCTACAAATACAGAATCACTTTTCTAGCATATATAAATACTACTGGTATTAGTAAAGTATTAATTCATTTACCAAATGAAAATCAATTAATAAATTTATAATAGCTTTTTACCACTATATATATTCTTAACTAAAGGTACATAAACACCATGTTGAGGTCCTTGAAACTTTTTTACCTTAAAAATCAGCCTTCAGGGACTTCCCTGGCAGTCCAGTGGTTAAGACTCCATGTTACCAAGGCAGGGGATGTAGGTTTGATCCTTGGTTGGAGAACTAAGATCCCACATGCCATGTGGTGTGGCCAAAAAAAAAAAAAAGAGCAAGAGAGTCTTCAGAGAACTCCCTGGTAGTCCGGTGGTTAGGACTCCACACTCTCACAGCTGAGGGCCTGGGTTCAATCCCTGGTTGGAGAATTAAAATCTCATAAGCTGTATGGTGCAGCAAAAAAGAAAGAAAGAAAGAGCCTTCATACAGGAAAACACTAGGAACCTGACACTAGGGTATAACTGAAGTGGGATTACTGAAGGAATGGTCTTTCTGCATCCCACTTTCTCCCATTTTTAAACAGCTTTATTAAGATATATTCCATAAAGTTCATCCATTCAAAGTATGAAATGCAATTTTTTTAGTATAGTTAGAGATGTGGAACCATCTCCATAACCTCAGAACAGCTTTCACCTTCCCACTGTACTCATTAGCAATTAATCCCCATCTCCCCTATCCATTCCCTCCAAATTCTAGGCAACCGCTGATCTCTTTTGTGTTTCTATAGATTTTCCTCTTTTGGACATTTCATATAAATAGGATCATACAATACGTGGTCTTTTGTGACTAGAGGAATGTTTTGAATACTCAAAACTCCATTCAGTTGTTGTATATCCAACTCCCACACGTACTTTCGTCTTCTCACCTCTCCCAGAAGCCCTTCTTGCTCACCCAAGTCTATCAGAACACCTCCTTCTATAGTTCTCAGCTTCTTTGTTCAAGTAGTGCTTGGCATAAGCTACATGGCCCATCTCCACCGGTGCTGCGCTGTTCTCTAGATTTCTGTGACTTTCTCACCTCCAACCTCTTGGGGATGGCATTTTACTGGCGTACTTCTTGGGCTCCCCCCACTCAACTGTGTCCAGCAAAAGTTTTCTGTTTGAAATGGATAATCAGTTTACGAGTATTGAAAGAATAAGTGGCTCATAAGGATGTTTCCATACTTTTAGGAAAATGAGATTCAGAAGAAAGTGCAAGAAAGCAAAATCAAGAACAGGATCAAAGATAAAGCATGGAATATGGATATTAGAATCCAAAGGGTTGGCAGCTGCCCATCAGCAGTAATCTAGTATTGTGACTAGAGGGCATTAAAAGGCCCTGGGCCACAAAGGGTCTCCCATTACCTCCAGCAGCAGTTGGAAGAACATATTAGTCACTCCTTCAGCTGAAGGCATTAACCGCCTCCATTAAAATGCAAATGTCAACACCTGCGAGAGTGGCAGATCAAGCTATTATCAGCCATTTCCACCTCAGCTACAATCTGAGCTCTTTGAATATTTCCTGTTCCCTGAGGCCCGGAGGTCTGGAGGTGAGTGTAGAGTCTGGAAAAATCTAGGGCCCAATTCCCTATGGCCGATTGCAAACTACCGTCCCGATTTCCAAGCTAAGGAAGTCAGAGGTCCTTGGTTACTCCTCACAGCTCCTTGTGGGGGACGGGTTAGGGTGGAGGGTGACTCCCAGGAACCTCAGACATCTGTGCCCAGTGGCAAAAACACGGGGCCCCAAGCTTCCATGGAAGACCTACCTCCAGACACACAATGTTCCATCCTGTTAGCTACTCTCTGCCTTGGGGATAGTAAGTTATTTCCTCAAAGGAAAGGTAAGTCATCTAGTTTTAGGCATAGGACTTGCTCTCAAAATGCAAATATCCAGAGGAGGGTGAAATATCTTTGGGGAATTGTTAGTTGCTCAGTCGTGTTTCACTCTTTGTGACCCCATGGCCTGCAGCCCATGCATGGAATTCTCCAGGCAAGAATACTGGAGTGGGTTGCCATTTCCTCCTCCAGGGAATCTTCCTGACCCAGGGACCGAACCAGGGAATTAGATGATCTTGAAGATTCTTCCACCCTTGAGAAAGCCTAGGGTTCTTAGAGTTCTTTATTTCCTTGTGAAGACCTCTTAGGGCAGGGCTCTCCCAGGCAGTAGGGGAAGTTTATTTTTAACCTCCAATTCCTAACTGGCTGTCATTTCTGCACTCTTCCTTCCTTCTCCTGGGCCCATGCCTTCTTCTGCTTCCATTTGCCTTGGAGCTGCTTAGTGGTCTCAAGTGTTCTCTTGTTCCTCTCCCTAACTCACTCCTGCTCCTAAAGAGCAAGCATCCTTTCTCTCAGTGAGAAAAACTTGTTTTGGTATTAGAGGGAGAAGCCTGATTAAACTTATCTACACTAACAATAATGACTGGCAGTCCTGGCATAAACTCTTCAATCTCCCAGAAGTATCTGCAATAAATTTTTCAACTAGGTTTTTTTTTGGCTGTGCTGGGTCTTCATTGTGGGTTTTTCCTCTTGTTGTAGTAAGCAGGAGGCTACTCTCTAGTTGCAGTGTGCAGGCTTCTCATTTCAGTGGCTTCTCCTGTTGCAGAGCATGGGCTCCAGGGCACTTGAACTTCAGTACTTGTGGAACGTGGGCTCAGTCATTGCAGCTCCCAACTAGGGCATAGGCTCAATAGTTGTGATGCAACGGTTTAGCTGCCCTGAGGCATGTGGGATCTTTTCAGATCAGGGGTTGAACCCATGTCTCCTGCATTGGTAGGCAGATTCTTTATCCATGAGCCACTAGGGAAGCCCCTCAACCACTTTCTTGAAATATAATTTATATACCACAAAGTTCACCCAGTTGGGTTAAAGTGCAATTCATTGACTTTCAGTATTTTTCTCTAGTTGTGCAAACATCACCATAATCTAATTCATGACCCCACCCCCAAAGAAATTTTTTACCTATTAGCCATCACTTCCCATTCCTCCTCTTTTCTAGGCCTAAACAAATACTAAGCCACTTTCTGTCCCTAGATTTTCTACATTCACTTTTAGGGAGTGATTGTCATCCCAAAGCATGACTATCTAACGGTGAGACAGTACTTACACTATCCCACTGTGAGGAAGCACTGTGAGGAAGGAAGGTATTTTTAGGTACAAAAGTATTACTGAGACTCACTTCTACAAATATTTCTAAACATTCTAAAATATTAGCATTTTAATTTCCAAAATACAACTATTCTTTCAAAAAGAAGTCTGGGGGAAATGAAGAATGAAGTCCTGAAGGGTAACTGAGGTACAAGGGGCAGATGGCTGGAAAAAAGGGTCCGCAGATCTCCCAAAGGGCCTGCTGTGTCCTGGAGGGCATAGGCACCTCTCCTTGCAAACTAAGTACTCACTTCAGACAGAGCCCCGAGGTGGTCCTTGGATCAGCTATCTGATGACAACAGCCAGGTGTACATCCTGAGTTGCTCTTCAAAACCTCTGCTTTTCAGGATTTCCTGAGTGGTCCAATGGTTAAGAATTTTCCCGCCAACACAGGGGACATGGGTTTGATCCCTGGTCCGGGAAGATCCCACATGCTGCAAAACAACTAAGTCTGTGCACCACAGCTACTAGAGCCTGCACTCTAGACCCAAGAGCTGCAACTACTGAGCCCATGTGCTGCAACTACTGCCAATGTGCCCTTGAGCCTGTGCTCCGCAACAAGAGAACCCATTTGCAATAAGAAGCCTGTGCATCACAACTAGAAAGTAGCCCCCATTACCAAAACTGGAGAAAGGTTGCTCGCAGCAACAAAGAACCCGAGGGCCGCAACTAAGACTCATTGCAGACCCAAAAAAAAAAAGTTTCTGCCTTTTGCCCTTGTGACCCCCACCTTTCTCGGTTTTCATCTGACATTTCGAACTCCTCCTCTATACAGTGGTTGACCCCTGGGTTTCCCATCCAAGTACCAACCAGGCCTGACCCTGCTTAGCTTCTGAGATCAGACGAGATCAAGCCCGGTCAGGGTGGTATGGCCATAGACAACCCCTGGGTTTCCTTGTCAGCCCTTCACAGCTGTCCTCCAGCCAATGGCATCATTCCCATTGCCATGTCACTTCTGGGCTCCATCTATACCTTCTCTGACATAGCTTCCTGACTAGTCCCCTCTGCTTTTAAATCTTGCTTTTCCAAGCTAGTTACATTGCCAGAATCTGCCTCCCAAAACATAACAGCCCAACCTCTTTTCCCCAATTCAGGCACTCTTCCCTGTCTTTAAACTGAAGCCCACGCTCCTCCAATGGAGTGTTAAAGAGCCCAACCCACTTTTCAATCTTCACACATGGTTGCCAGTCAGTCACTGAGCCCCACCCCACCCCTCAGACTCCATTCCCATCACTATTCCCCAGATGTACCATTTGTTTATCCAACAAACAGCTAAGGAGTACCTCCTATATGCCAGGTACCGGGCACAAGAATGAGAAAGATACCAATTCTGCCCTCAAGGAGTTCAACAGACTGTGGAAACAGTTCTGAAAACAAGTCAAGACAATACAACGTGACAAGTGCAATAAAAGAGAAAAGTAAGGTGTGCTGGGAGCTGAGGAGGAGGGAGTGCCTAGCCTGGGGTTGGGAGCGGGGGAGGGAAGAGGCTTTAGACAGGCATCGCAGAGGTGCTATAAATTTGGTTTGTGCTGGGGGTGTATGTGAAGAGTGAACTCTGCAGAGGCTTAAAGAATCCTTTAGGGGTAGCTAGATGATGTGGTGAAGTGGTGGATACTGAAAGCTGGCAGGTAGGAAGAGGAAGTTTTTTGGACAGCTTGCAGTCGGGGTGTGACATGTATGATCAGATGGGAACAAAGTGGGGGACAGACTGGATGGCAAGGAGGGAGAGTTGGTAACTGGCCAGGCAAGAAGGGAGGACCTGGGCAAAGGTAGTAGCCAGAGAATGTGGAAGAGACAGATTTGAAAAGACATGGGTATGGCGGCAGGACTCTGGGAATCGGGATAAGAGGGCTCACCAGTCTAAGATCCAGGATTTGGGCAGATGGTAATTCCACCAGGGGTGAGAAAACAGAGGGAGGAGAAAGCTTCTTGGGTGATGACCTTTGTTTTAGAACAAATGAATCTAGGGTGTTGATGGATACCAAGAAACATCCACAGGGATTTCTCCAGTGGACAGGGGTAGGTAAGACTGGAACTGAGAAGGGGAGGCAAGGGCATAAGATTCAGATTTCAGAAATACCTTAGTGAAAAGATGTTTATCTTTTGGCTCAGCAATACTACTTGTAGGAATTTCTCCTAAGGATACAATTAAAGATGTGTGTGAAGATTTATCTACAAAATACTCATTGTTTATAACAGTAAAAGAGTGGAAACTTTTTATAAACTGCTATGACAGTGAAAAATGCCCAACAGTAGGAGACTGGTTAAATAAATTTTGCTATATTCATGCAATGGAATTCTGCTCAGACAACAAAATGGGTATTGTAGATGGACGCTTATTGGTATTAAAAAAAAAAAAAACCCACATATTTTGCTAAGTAGAAAAAAGCAGATCCTACAACTCTTTGTAAAAAGTCCCATTTTTTGTTAAGAGAAAAATTAAGATGTTAATGGTTCTTGCTAGGTGTAATTTATAAATGTTTTCTTTCATCTTTCTTTTTTCTAGTTTTCTCACATTTAATCATACATTGTTTTTGTTATAAGATGATGGTTATATAGAATTTGTGAATAAAGTGGAAAGGAATGACCTAGGGAGAGCTTAGGGAATGAGAAGATCAAAGATGGAACCCAACCACCTTAATACCTCAGGTCATCTGGTTTCTGTCCATGCAGCTGCCAGTCTGGGTGTTCTTATATCATATTTGCTACATGGCTGTGTGGTAGAGTACAAGTAGACTGAACTTAGTTTCCATTCTGCTACACAAACTGGGCAAACTTTGATTCTGTAAGTTTTGGTTTTCTCATCTCTATAGTGGAGAAAATGACATCTTCTTCAAAAGGGTTATATGACAATAAGACTCACAGACATATTGTTGTTGCTTAATATCAGTCCATTCTCTTTTTTCTCTTGACTCCTATTCTGCTGGCTCCAGATTCAACCTCTTTTTGGTGCCTACAGTAAGAATTAATGCCTCCTCTCTCCAACCCCCAAAACACTCTCTCTGGTCCTCTGTTGAATACTGACTGAATTGTGCTCTGAGCTGGAGTTAGTGGCTAGCTGCTCTCCTTCCCTGACTGTAACCAGAGGTGGGTAAACTCCATCCCTGAAGCACCTAGCACAGTGCTTTGCGCATAGAGGGTGCTATATGAATGTTTGTTGGCTAAATTCAGGCTTCAGGCTTTTTAAGACTTTGCTAATCATGGATTGATTACTCAAACGCTGGAATACTCTAGGGTTAGTTTATTCAGATCTCTTGGAAGGGTTCTCCTCTCAATTTGCAACTCTGGCAAGGTTTATCTTCCAATTTCCGAAGAGATGACCAATAGAGAAAGGATTAGAGGCTCACCCAGGCCTCTAGTCTCTTTGTCAGAAGCTCCGCAGGGAGAGTGGGGGGGGCCGGGGGTGGGGGAGAAAGTGAAGGTTGTTTCTCCCTCCTGGGATTAGAGGTGACTGTTCCCCACCCGTCCAGAGTTTAGGCTGCAGGAACTTGCAGCAGGACTGCTTAGGGGAAGAAGAATTGGAGAGGTACCTCATTCCACAGGCCTAGATCCTTTACCCCAAAGAAAATTCCTCTCCACTCCTGCCTCTTTGTAGCTGTGTAGGAGCATCTGGTCCCCCTCCAGCGGGGCATCTCCACCGGGCTCTGGTGCCTATCTTTCCTGATAACACCTTGCAAGGTAAGGAGCCAACCTGGAGCTGACGAAAGATCTTTTGGTTGCAAGTCAGGAGAACTGTGTGGCCCATGGCAAGTTAATTAAGCTCTGAAGCTCTAGTTTCTGCACCTGTAAACTGGGAATAATCACCCGGGCACTGTCCCCTGTCACAACCCAGGGTTATTGAGGGGAGTCAAATGAGATTTCAATAATAATAATTAAAACAACATATGAATGAGCAAAGAGCGCTCTTCACACATGCCAGGTGTTTGTAATGCTGTCTGCGGGGTTCTTGCTCGGTAACTAGCCACCAAAGCATTCCTGTCCGCCCAGCCCTGGTTGCATCGGCCTCACCAACTGCATCTCCATCTTTCCCGTAACTGTCTTCCTGGGCCTCAGAGATCCTCGGTCTCTCCATCTCTCCCGTCCATTTCCGGGTCTGGCTCTTGGGCCCCTCTGGCTCTCCAGGGACTCTGGTCTTCGGCTCCCTGCGGCAGTCGCTGCCTGGGCGCCCCCGGCCCGGGTGCGCCCTCCTTTGGCACAGCCGCCCGGCCAGAGAATCGCCCAATAAGAGCGCCGGGCTCAAGTCTGACAGCTCAGGAAACGGCCAATCGAGCCGGGCCAGGGAAGGGGGGCGCAGCGCGGGGGCTGAAGTTGGGTTGAATGGGGGGATGGGGGATTAAAGGGGGATACAAAAGAGGGGAGCTAGGACTAGGGGCATAGGAACCCAAGCAAAGGGCGAGGGAGGACCGCATGCCACCCAGGTCGGGCGAAGGGACCGCGGGCTGGATGCGGCTCCAGGCGCCAGGGAGGGAGGGGGCGCAGAGAGAATTTTAGGTGAGGAAGGGGAGCGGGCCCCCCCACGGTAAAGGGCGGCTCACGAGGCCGGGCCTGAGGATGCCGGCGGGGCGCCGAGGCGGGGGCCGCGGCCGGGTCGGGGGCGGAGGCGGCCGCGCGCCGTTGTGAGCCGAGGCCCGAGCGGCGCGGGGGGCGGGGAGGCGGCGGGAGGAGGGGATGCGGAGGGCGCTCCGGCGGCGGCGGCGGCAAGCGGGCGAGAAGGGAGGAGCGGCGCGAGCGGCCGGAGCAGCGCAGGGCCCGAGGCGTGCATGGCGCGCCGCGAGCCCGCCTCCCGCGGCTCTCCCCGGAGCGCCCCCGGGGCGCAGCAGCGGCTCTCGGGCCGGCCTCTCTCGTCTGGCTGCATCTGAGTCCCGGCTCTCGATCTCTGGATGCCGTGCTCCCTGGGAGAAGCCCGCCTGCGTTGGGGCGGAACGGCGGCGGCGCTGCGCCGGATTCCGCCCTCAGCCTAGTCCTTCTGCGCCCGGCCGCGGTGGGCCCGCAGCCGGTGGCGAGGAGCCTGGGGCTTGAGGAGTCGGCGCGACAGCCCTCCTGGGCCGGCGGGTCCGGGCCAGCCCAGCTCCGTTTTGGGGGAAGGGGTAGGCGAGAGGGGAAGGGCCGCGGTGCAGGAGCCGGTCCTCGCCCCCGCCCCCTGCGCGGACCGGCTGAAGGCTGGGCTCGGCTTTGGCCCGGGCCAAGCTCCCACTCTCGCCGCGGGAGGTGGTGGGGGATGCGGGCGACGGCCCCCTTGGGCTCCAGGACCCTCCCCCCAGGGCTCTGGAGCTGTTGCTCCGCCCGCCGCCCCCTCCCCCGTCCTCTCCACCCCCCCCCCCCCCATCCCACCTCCCCACCCCTCGTAAGGAAATAATGCTGGCTGGCGCCCGCACCTCCCAGTCGCTCCCAGTCCGCCGAGAGGGAAGGGCGCCCGCTTCGTCTCCACGCCGGGACCCCTGCCGAGCCGCCCTAGCTGCCTCCTTGCCGCGCGTGCCGCTGGTCTCCGCTTAGGCAGAGTCTGCGAGTGCCGCGCCCGGGCATTGCCAGTCCCGGGGAGGCGCCGCCCGCAAGGACACCTCTCCGTCCCGCCTCGTCCGCAACTCCGGTCCTTGTCGAGCTCGACGCGAGCCAGGAGTCCGGACGTCCCTCTGCGCGCGGCTCAGCAGCTCGAGCAGTCCCCACTGCCCCTGCTCGGAGCCAACTCCCTCTCGGACCTGGGGCTCCCGACGCGGATTTTCAGCCACTTCTCACCTCGGGGCTGTGTCTGCCTCCCGCTCGCTCTTCCGCTGCCCTCCTTCTCCGCTCAGGACGGGGGTGCCAAGATGCCCCGCTACTGCCCAGGGCCCCGGGCCGCCCTCGACGTGTGACCCCAGCCTGGTCCCCCTACTCGGCCGTCCACCTTCCCCTTGGAGACCCCCGGCCCGGCCCCCGGGGGAGGAGGAAGAAGACGACGAGGCCGAGGGGGGGATGTCCAGCTCCAAAAGCGTGAGCCCCCCGGGCTACGCGGCGCAGACAGCGGCGGCGCCGGCGTCCCGGGGAGGCCCGGAACACCGCTCCGCGTGGGGAGAGGCCGACTCCCGCGCCAATGGCTACCCCCAAGCCCCAGGGGGTTCGGCCCGCGGCTCCACCAAGAGACCTGGGGGGGCGGTGACCCCGCAGCAGCAACAGCGCCTGGCCAGCCGCTGGCGCAGCGACGACGAAGACGATCCTCCGCTGAGTGGCGATGACCCCCTAGCCGGGGGCTTCGGCTTCAGCTTCCGTTCCAAGTCGGCCTGGCAGGAGCGCGGCGGCGACGACTGCGGTCGCGGCAGCCGGCGGCAGCGGCGGGGCGCGGCCGGCGGGGGCAGCACCCGGGCGCCCCCTGCGGGCAGCGGCGGCGGCTCGGCTGCTGCGGCCGCCGCAGCGGGCGGGACAGAGGTGCGCCCCCGTTCGGTGGAGCTAGGCCTGGAGGAGCGGCGTGGCAAGGGCCACGCGGCCGACGATCTGGAGGCCGGCGCCGTCGAGGAAGACGAAGGGTCCGGGGATGGGGGCAGCTCGGCAGGCTCGGGCGCGGGGCCTGGTGCGGTGCTGTCGCTGGGCGCCTGCTGCCTGGCACTGCTGCAGATATTCCGCTCGAAGAAGTTCCCATCGGACAAGCTGGAGCGGCTGTACCAGCGCTACTTCTTCCGTCTGAACCAGAGCAGCCTCACGATGCTCATGGCTGTGCTGGTGCTCGTGTGCCTCGTCATGTTAGCCTTCCACGCGGCACGGCCCCCGCTGCAGCTGCCCTACCTGGCCGTCCTAGCGGCCGCTGTGGGTGTGATCCTCGTCATGGCCGTGCTCTGCAACCGCGCCGCCTTCCACCAGGACCACATGGGCCTGGCCTGCTACGCGCTTATCGCCGTGGTGCTGGCCGTCCAGGTGGTGGGCCTGCTGCTGCCCCAGCCACGCAGTGCCTCCGAGGGCATCTGGTGGACTGTGTTCTTCATCTATACGATCTACACGCTCCTGCCCGTGCGCATGCGGGCTGCGGTACTCAGCGGGGTGCTCCTGTCCGCCCTCCACCTGGCCATCGCCCTGCGCACCAACGCCCAGGATCAGTTCCTGCTCAAGCAGGTAGGGGCCCACCTGGGCACAGGGACTGGATAGTAGGGTGTGCAGGCCTTGGCCTGACTCCAAAGAGAGGCAACCCACCTTCACCCTTTAAACTGGTGAGAAGATCCAGAGAGACATGGCTCTGTCAGCTGTGTGGTGTCTTCTAGTCTCTGACCCCCTACTCTGAGCCCTAGCATCTTCCTTCACAAAAAGGGTGCTCTTCTATGTAATGTTCCCGTTGACAGAAGACACACCAAAGCCTATCCATTATTGTAGGGATACTAATGAGGAAGGCGGGTTGGAGGAGAAAATTCTTTGGAGAGGTCCCCTTCTCTTCCTGTGCTTCTGTCCTTGTATGTATGGCCCCTGACCGAAGTGACTGGACCTTCTAATCCCTCTCCCAGCCTCTCCCTGGGAAGAGCCACTGATAGTTTGTAGTGAACTCAGTTGAGTCCTGGATGGAGGATTGATGAGGGGAAACCCTAGGAACTCCTTGCCTAGTCTTAGGGAGGAGAAAGGGTAACCCTGCCAGTTGCCTGAGACTGGGGGTTTGAAAGCTGGAAATATACCTGAAATTGAGGGAGGGCTGACAAATGTGTTTCATTTGTGAAAGTGCCCACAGCCAAAAAGCTGCCTGCAGCAGAAGTGGGAAGCAACCTTTGTGTGTGGTGACAGTCCTCTCCTGGCCAGAGCAAAAAGCTAGTGTTGTATGTCAGGACCCCTTCATGTGGGTACTCCTGGTTATTACTTGTGGTGGGGGCTTTTTTCACTCCTGGAATGAGTTAGGTGAGCCTCGAATGATGGGATCAGGAGGAAATAAAACTTCTGCCTGGTTAACTGGTGATTCCTCTGAAGACTTGTGAGAGGAAGGCATGCTTGCCATGGTGACCTTGGATGAGATTGGCTCTTCTGACATGCACACCTTCTCCCCTTAGCAGTGCCCTTGTCTGTGGCACCATGGGCCTCATCCACTGGCCCCTGCTCAGCCTACTTGGTTGTGCTGCAGCTTGACTATGAGAGTCAAATGGCCCCTTGCTGCAGTCTAGTCTCTTGACCGTAGACCATACTGCACCCCCTACCTCTCTCTGGGCATCTGCTTCCTCTACAGAACTTCTTAATTAACTGAATTCCAGTCATTGCCTCCTCCTCCCCACTTTTAGTGCCTTTTGTCAGACTTCAATCCTATTGAGGACTGCGTGTTTCTTGAGGGGCTCTCCTGTACCCCCTGGCTTTCTCAAAATAGTGCCAGTGTGGTCTTCATGGCGCTGGGCTCTAGGTGTACCCCCAAGGCACTCTGTGACTGGGAAGGAGAGGATCTGCAGCCCCTCTGGGCCCTAGGTTCCTTGTCTAGCAAACGAGAGGATAATGCATGCCCCTTCCAGTTCTACCCCCTCTGTGCCAAGCCTCACCTCTGCAAGGAGCCCTCCTTCCATTCCAGCCATGCCAGCCTCTCCCTCTTCTGCATGGCCAGCAACAGAGTCAGAACCACAGAGTGGGGCACTTACTTATTCCCTAGTGCCCCTGGTTTTACTCCCCATCCAATGTAAGCCCCTTGGATACAGAATTCCTGAGGTGTGTGTGTTTTTCCTTCTTTACCATCTCTGCCTTGTCTAGCACTGTGTAGAATACATAGGGACTTCATAATTGCTTAACTAGTTATATTCCAATGAGTGAAGTAATTGGGGTTGTTGATGCTAAAGAAGTTTTTCTGATCTGGGATCAGAAGGAAAAAAAATTCTTTAGAGATCATCTTTAAATTTAAGAGAAAAACCTATTGAGAGCTGGTTTTAAAAAAGTTAACTACTATTGTTAGTGCTTATAAAGGCTCCAAATGTTTTGACCCGGGTACACAAGCTAACATATGAGTATTTCATCTTTGAAGGTTGTTCCTGGCTTGAATGGGAGGCAGGTTGCTTGGGTGGGTTTGGCTTTTCTGCAGAAAGACAGGCATGGCATCCACATGGAGCAGCAGAGGTTTCCAGGATCATTCAGAGTATTTACTGAAACCAGACTCGGGACTCGGGGCCTGATTACAGCCCTAGGCAACCCGAGGTGAGTGATTTTAGGAGACTGGAGTCAGATCCCAGGATGGCAGTGCTGGACCTGGGGTGCTCCATCTCCATCTTAGCATGAAGATGCCATTGCAGCAGCAGAGTTGGCTGACTGACTTCCCCATCTAGTTCCTCAGGCCAGTCTCTCTCCCTTCTCTCCCCAGCTTCACACCTCCCAACTCATGCTTCTTTTATCCAGTTGTGGTCTTCAGACCTTCCCCTGTCTGTAGGCTCTTGCATACATTTGCACTTAACTTCTCATGACCTGCTGTGCTGAGTATAGCAGAGCTTGTTAGAAATGATCCATGATAATCAGAATGCAAGCATTCTTTCTAGTTGACTTAAGACAAAACTGTATCTTTTTTTGGTTTGTATTTCATTTGCCTTTTTAATTATGTCTGATATTAACTTTGTGTTTCTTGAGCAAATCTTATTGGATGGTGGGAAATATTAGTGAGACAATCAAGTATTACCCTCTGCCTCAGGTTACCCCAGAGTGGCAGGTGTTGGAGAATGGCCTCCGTTAAATGCCTTGTTCTTATCTTTGATGAAGATACACATCCAGGTAAATGGGCCATCAGTGTGTGGTTTTTAATATTGGGGCTTTGGGAATTTGCCTCCTTGACCTTGGACACAGAGTAGGCCCTCAGAAATCTGTTGGCATTTTTTCAGTTCTCATGCGAGACTGGTCCCCTTGCCAGCTGCCCCACAGCTCAGATCTTCAATATCAGTATCTGATCTCAGTATTTTATTCTTTCCCAGTCCCTCTTCTGTCTTGGGCTCTTCCCTTTGTTCCAGTTAGAAGGGAGAAACATTTAGTATCTTATCTGATGCCTCCTGATGGTTTTTACTCAAGAGGAAACTGAGAGGCAAGGTGGGGCAGCCCTTTCTGGGGTGGGGAGATGATGTTTCTTCCTTTTGCTGTATCCCCTGCTCCAGCTCTTCCCCTGGTATTCACCCCCCACCCCCCTGCTCTTTTTCTCTCACTTCCTTTCACTTTCCTCCTCCTCCACTCCCCTGTTGCTCGCCTCTCGTCTGCATGCCTGCTTTTCTGCTTCCCTGTCTCTTACTCCCTGTTTTGCAGCCTCTCAGCCTCGCCTTCTGTGCTCGTCTCACTGTCGTCTCCTTGGTGGGATACAGTAGGAGCGTCATGGGATTTTTTTTTTTTCCCTTCTTTGCCTGTTAGAAGTCCCTCTGCTACACCCATACCATAAATAACACTCAAGCATCTGCCAAACACATTCCTCACTTGTGTTAATAGGCTGCAATGATGCCGGAGCCTGTTGCCATGGCAACCTCATTTTTGTTTGACTGTATCCCACTCTGCTACATAAAGCCTCTGCATGCACTCACACACAAACAAGTGTGCTCACACAACTATTACATATGCTTAGCTATTAGAGATTATTTTGTAGAAAACATCTTTGGGTCTTATGGGGATGGACAGTCATTTGGCAAAGGAGACGAGTGTCTCTGCTTGTCCAGTGTTACTCTAGGAGGTGATAATGGATGGAAGAGTGCTTTGAAAAGTAGAGAGTCCTGTTCAGATGTGGGGTATTATTAGTCTGCAGCAGCATCAAACCCACCTGCTACAGTTTCTGAAAAGAAGATTCTGACCCCATGTGGGTCCCTGTGAGCCTGGGAGAGCTGTCAGAGGTTGCCCTTGTGGTGTGGGCTGACCCATCCCTACCCAGCCTGTCTCCAGCTCCTTTCTTGCTTCCCTCTGTCCCTTTTGAAGAAACTCAGTGATTTTCTGCATTTCCTCCTTTGTGCCTGTTTGAATCCACAACTGTCACCAGTTGTTCCAGTGATCAGAATGGCACTTGCGCTATGTGGGTGATGTTCTGTGACCATGAGCACATGTGAATGTCCGTGGTTGGGCTGGATGGGGATGGGGAAGCAGACCAAGAAATGACTACTGTGGCTGCTGAAGGGTGGGTGTCTGTCTGTCATGTGGGCAGCCTCTAGTATGTATGTGCATATGTGTGCATGTATGTGAACATGTGTGTGCATGTGTGTATTTGTGTGTATCTGTTGTGTGTGCTGGCCTGGGTTATGGAGGTGGGCTGAGGGAAGCCTTTGTGTTGACTTTGAAAGGAAATCATCACAGCTCTGTCCTGTTTATTCTTTGCTGGTGGCTGACTTCCTGTGGCTGTTTGCATTTCTGATTCTGGGCCTTGATCGACCTTCTCACCTTGACCTCTGACTCCCCAGGGAAGTACCCTGGATGCACATGCCCCCACTTTCCATAATGAACCCGGGGGCTAGACTTGAGTGGTCAGTTCCCCTGCCCCCATGGAGTCTCACCCTTCCCATTCAGAAGCCCAGGCTGCCCACTCACTCAGCCATCCGGTGAGCCCTGTGGTGAGCTGCTACCTCACTCTGGAGCTTGGCCCAGAGGCCTGTGTGGTGGGTCACCGTGTCTGCCCTGTGTACCCTGCTGGCTGCCGCTGCCTCCCTGCTTGCTAGGTGGTGTGGAGAAGGGCACACACATTCAGCATGACACCAGGGGTCATCTGCCACCAGTTATTTTCCCCATCACTCACATTTCTGGACAGGAGAAATCTGGCCATAGTGAACCCCAGCAGCAAAAGTAGGCTGGGGTGGGGGGCTGGCTCTGAGTTTGTAGCTGGGGAGGGTCTGCTTGTTTTGCCTCAGTGGTAATTGTATTTGCTAATTGTTTTCGATTATGTGGCCTCCTTATCTCTGCAGTGGGAAGGGGGTGCTTGGAGTGGGGCAGAAGCCTCAGGGTGGGGGTCAAGCAAGGTTTCTAGATAGGGGGTTGTCTAGGCACATCTAGATAGGGGTGTCTCGATGCCTGTGGGGAGGACTTCCGGAATGGCAGAGGCCTGGCCAAGGAGCAGAACGGTCAGCTGCTGTACTTTGGGAATGATGACTGCTAATAATTCTATCTAAGTTTTAATCTGGAGCAAGAGCATGAGGTCTGTGTGCTGTGGAGCACAGAACAGTGTGCTCATGTTTGTCTATAAAGAGGACACAGACGACGTATTAAACCCCAGCACCAAAACCTGCCCAGCCTCACAGAAGAGTTTTGAAAATCAGTGTAAAAGGCCTGGACAGAAGCTGTCCTGTGCAGACAGACCCTGGCCATGGTCACCCTGTCAGAGGGTGTAGGGCTGTGAGGAGCCCACTCGGGCCCAGCCAGGGGTGGGGTGTGTGTTGGGGGAGGGAGGTGAGAGCCTCTCTGTGAGTGTACAGCCTCTTGCCGGATGACTTTCAGTCATGGAAACCTGCTTGGCACCTCTGTTAACTTTATTTATCTTGTGATAGATCTGGCCAATGGTCATTTATTTCCCAGGAGCATCCTCTGTGTTGGGAATGGAAGCAGTTTTCTCTCGGAGTCCCATGTGACTGTGCCCAGAAATTCTTTGGGTGCAGTTACATAAGTTACACTTGAGCATATGCTTCTTTCCTCCATGCCTATCAGGTCGGGGGAGCTTGCTAGTGGAGGGCAGGTCAGTGTTGATTTTCTCTCCCAAAAGCAAGACTCCGTGAAGATAATTAGAAATCTCTACTCCCCCCACTCCCCCCCGCTGCCCCCACCTCTTTTCTCCAGGTAACATTCAAATCCAGGACAGGGAAGAACTCTCTTTCAACATCATGAACAAAATCTGGGAGTTTCTAGTTAATGGACCATAAGCTTCATAGGAAGCAGCATTTTGGTCTAGCTGTTGGAAAAGGCCAATAGGGTCTTGGTTAGGCTTGTGGGCATATCCAGTTCATAGGAAGACTGAGTCCCCATCTGAGATTCTATGTTTGATTCTAGAATTTAAAGGAGGGTACTAGTTTGGTCAGGGCATTGGAAACCTTGACTTCTGAGAGAACATTTGAAAGAGTGAGAGATGTTTAGCTGGGAGGACAGCAGACTGTAGCAAGGTAAGAAAGCAGAAACATGGGCAAAATGTTATTTATTGCTGGGATCCCTGTTATCAGATGTTAGAAGAAGGACTGAATTTATTTTTGGTTGCTCCCAAGAGCAGAGTTGGGGCAAATGGGTAGAAACAGTAGGCAGATTTCAGCTCCAGGTGTGTGTGTGCTAAACTGCTTCAGTCATGTGTGATTCTTTGGGACCCTTTTGACTGTAGCCCGCCAGACTCCTCTGTCCATGACATTCTCCAGGGAAGAATACTGGAGTGGGTTACCATCTCCTTCTCCAGGAAGAAGATACTTTCCAGCCTTTGGGGTTGTAGCCATTACACCAGATGCCCCCTGGGGTAGCCAGCTGTGTCAGTGGAGGTGTTCAAGGGGAGACTGGGCTGAGGCAATGGAAGACTCTGCTTCTGAAGGTCTGGGGGGGGCGGTGTCCCAGGAAGGGATCTATATTTTTTGCCAGCTTGGATCTAGTTTTCAAAGCTCTCTAGCTGATCTTGATGACCAACTCTTAGGTTTGGGATCGTTGGCCAAGATAACCATTCAATTCACATCCAACCCTTGAATTCTATGGTTTCATATCTTGCTACAGCATGAATGCCTGCTGAATCTTTTGGGATGTCCATCATCATGCCTAACTTGGTCTCTGTTTAAAAGTCACAAAATCACTGCAGACTTGCAGGCCCCTTAGGAGATGTCCAGGTGGGGCTGGTGAGCATATTGGTTGTAGGATGCGGAGGGGAAGGTGACTGGTAGTGGTTAGAGAGGGTGGGAAAGATGGCCTGTACCTCCCATCCTGCCTCCCAGCCATTCCCATCCCCCCACTCTTGTTTGAGGCAAAGCAATCTGTGGCTCAGCATTGGTGGTGGTAGCGGTGGTGAGGGTGGTCAGCAGAGAGATATACCTTAGTTTGAGTCCTGGTTTACTCATTCATTTGTCTGGTAAGTGAAAATGAAAAACACTGAGGGTACCCCAGGTAGGTCCAGAAGGGACGGTACAGAATGTGGAAAGTGAGATCAGGGGTAGGCAAGAGGTCAGGAACTAGAAGATGGTTTGAAGGAGGAACAGTAGGATGTCAGGCAAGGAAGAGGAGATTGGAGCTGTAAGTGTGGGGAGGGGAAGAGCTTGGAAGTGGGGGCAGGGATGCTGTCTGGAACAATGGGATATAGTCACAAGAAGAGGGGGTAAACAAGCAAACACTGGGAGACAGTAGTGGCTTTATTCTTTAGGCCTGCCTCATGTGTCAGCCTGGACACTATTCCCCCACCACATACACATACACACACTTCTTGCTCTGGGAGGGTTATCAGCTCTTGCTTCTGGGCTTTGAGGCTTCCTGATCTCACACTTGGGTGGCCTCCTCTTCCTTCTCCCTAGGGGCTTCCTGGGGGTTGTCTCACAGGTTGCCACAGTCCCACTTGGCTCTTGGAAGGGGTCCTAAGGGACCTTGGTACATGACACGTAGTAGGTGTTCAGTGAGGGTTTGAATGAATGAATGAACGGGTGGTGGGGTGGGTGGATGGCTGCACGCAGACTCTCGGCTGTGCCGAAGTGCTAGACCAACACCTCCACAGAAGGAAGCGATGCAGCTCAGCTCGGAGCCTATTTTGGTGGATTGTTATCCTAAACTCCGAGCAGGGCTTCCAGAGTACCTCCTGCTGCAATTTAGAACGTGTGTCTTCTTGGAAACAGAGAGCTGTTGCCTGGCAGTGCCGGTACTATATCCCTTCATGGATTTGAAAACCATTATTAAGGCATTCTTTCAGCCTTCTCCCCATTCATTCAGACAACAACCATTTATTAGGTGCCTACTGTGTACCAGGTGCTGTGCTAGGCCACGAGGGTCCAAAGAGGACTCAGGCCGAGCCCCAGCACGCAGCATTGCCTTTAGCCCAGACGCTCCCACTAACTGTCCTTTGGCGGGATGTTGCTCAATGTTTCACGTATATACGTTCAGTCCTGTGTCAGGTAAGTTTAGGAAATACTGGCTTGATCAGAATTCTTCATTGTAGAACTTTAAAGCTTTTCATATGTTAACATGCCATAGAATTTGCCAAGAGGGGGTTTTTGCGTGAAGCCATTATCAGACATGTTTGACCCCAGAACCAGTTTTTGAAGGAACATAGCAGAAGCATTAGTGTATGTTGGAACTCACTTTGGGACACACTGCTTCAGGGGCTGGGAGGGTCTCAGCGTCCAGCCCCGCCTCAGGGATAGGCCTAGGCAAGGTCATCTAGATGTGGGTGTTTGTTTGGGGGTTCTTCTCCCTCAAAAAGGAGACGGAGCAGCCTGCATTAAAAGTCTCATTCTCTGTCTGCATCCAAAATTCTTTATAAAGTAAAATGATGGGACTGGAAGGGACCAGGGAGATGCCTCCTTTATCTAGTTCCAGTTTCCTTTAAGGGTTTTCTGTTGTCGTTAGACATTGGAGCCTGTTGGGCTCTGTATTATGACCTTTGGTGGGGGAGCGGGTCCATTCGCTGAGGGCCTGGCTGCCTACGAGAAAGTAGTGACGGGCTGTTCAGAGCATTCTGGGGCCAAACAGAGTTCCCCAGTTTGCTTTGTTTCCTACTATCTAAAAGGAGGAAGACTTTATAGAATGTTGATTGAAAACAATGACTATCTATTGAGTTTTCATTGTAAGCTTGGCACTAAGCTAATCCATTACATATATGACCTCGCTTAGTATCAACCCTAAGAGAAAGACATTCTTATCCCTGTTTCAGGGCTGCAGAATATAGGATAAGAGAAGGTAAGTAACTTCCCCAAGGTCACTCAGTGAGCAAGCACAGCAGATGGTTCGGCGCCTGCCCATATTCCCTGGGCATGTACCTTTCACTCTTGCCAGCCAGGCTGCCAGCTGTCAGCACCTGAGGGCTTTCTCTGGCCCTGAGCCTCTCTGCATGCTTGTGGGGCAGGTCAGAAGTACCGGGGAGGGAGTGCCCACCCCCAGAGCAGCTCTCAAGCAGTGACTCTTGGGCGCTAGTGGATAGCTAGCTCCCTTGACCCTGGCGTGGGGGGGAGTATAACTGAGACAAGCCTTCTGTGTTAGCCCCCAGGCCTGCAGGACACAGCTCTGGTTGTCCACAGTGGTACAGGCTGTTTTTCTTTTTTGCCCTTCCTTCTTTATTTTCTCCCTCCTTCCCTTCCTTCCTCCCTCCCCAATCTTCCTTCCATCTTTCCTTTCTCTTTTTCTTCTTCCTCTGTTTTTTTTTTTTTTCCCCCCCTCATTTCTCCATTCTCTAATATTTTCTGGGGTCACCTCCCAGGCAAACCACTTCTTTCAAATCCCTATCTGAGGATCCTTTTCTAGGAAAAATCCAAATTGAGAGTGGAGAAACTGAGATTCTAATCCGGTTTGACTTGAACACTGGGTAGGTGAGTGATCACTTTACTGGGGCAAAAATGCATCAGGTACAGGGACTTCTGTGGTGGTTCAGTGGCTAAGACTCTGTGCTCCCAATGCAGGGTACCTGGGTTCGATCCCTGGTCAGGGAGCTAGATCCCACATGTCACAACGAAGAGTTTACATACCACGGCTTGAAAAGAAAAAAAAAAACAACGGTTCCACATGCTACACCTAAAAGCTTCCATACGCCACAGCTAAGACCCAGTGCAGCCAAGTAAATAAGATAAATATTTTTTAAAATACATCAAGTACGGAACTCTGTGGCAAACTCAGAACCCTAGTCCTGCCTGGCCTCTCCCTCCTATCTGATAACATGTTTGTCACCAGTACAGTGGTTTCTAGACTAGTGGGATGATGTGAAAAAATGTTTTTTTTTTGGTCTTGTTTTATATATGTATATATTTGTTTTGAATTTCTGCTTCTTAAAAATGTATGGCTTTCTGTCCCCTAGACAATGGCTTGAATATCAGCCAAAAGACTCAACTACTTTGACCTTTGATTAGCATTTTGTAGAAGCCAAAGGACTTTACCATGTGCAATCTTACTTGCTTCTCACTACTGCCCTAAGGAGGTGATGAGTTAAGAAGGTGCAGACGTTGGCTTCGGGGCCCAGGAGAACGCCCTGGTTGGGTGATCCTGAGCTGCCTTACTCTCGCTCAGCCCATTCCCTCTCTGTAAACTGAGGATAAGTTCTTGACTGACAGAATCTGTTGTTGGGTGCCCAGACAAGGTAATGCATGCGAGGGCTCTCATAATTACAGACCTGTGCTGCTTATATTGTGCTGAAGAGGAGGAAGTAGGGGTTGAAAGAGGTTGAGTGACCTTATTCAGGTCACACAGCCAGTTAGTTAGCTTAGGAGCTGCTGTACAAATACAGATCCCTGACTCCAAATCCAGTGCTCTTTGCACATATGAACCCGAGTCCACCCCATAGTACCTAAAGAGGCTTTAGAAGGCACAGCTGCTCTCAAGCAGTTGTCTTGGGTGGTTTTGGAACACGTGGTTTCTCATTTGTGATGCCTCCTTCCCATGGGGTGTCTGGCTCAGATAGGCATCAAATCATTTGTCACTTCCGGAGCCTGCAGTGATGCTGCAAGAGGGGAGAGCGTGAAAGTGTTTAGAGGACAACTGAGATCAGATGTTTACCTGTGAAGGGCCCCTGAGTGGTCTTCTGGATGGGTCAGGAGGGATGAAGACCTGGAGAGGGGTCAGACACGATGCCGGGTAGCTTAGGTCTGGGTGTAAGGCTGCCTCATGTCCAGGCTTCTGGTGGCATAGATGGAAGAGGGGCAGGAAGGGAGGAGGCGGCTGGGTACACAGCAGCATCACTTCTCGGAGGTCAAATCTGGGATCTTTCTGTAGAGTTACATCTAGTGGATAGAGCAGTTTAGCGTTTACTCTAGGATGTCTTTAGAGCCCATCTCACCCAAACCACCATCATCCTAACAAGTACCCCAGATATCCTGCTTCAAAGCCACTTTTGTCATTTGTCACTCTTCTCAAGAAAAATAAAGGAAAATCTAACTCCTGCCCAAGTGCCAGTCTTTTGCTAAGTGGATTTTCAAGATTTTATTTTCTCATTTTCTTTTGGGGGTGAGTGTGGTGATTTGGGCTTCCCTGGTGGCTCAGATGGTAAAGAATCTGTCGACAGTGTGGGAGACCTGGATTAGATCCCTGGGTTGGGAAGATCCCCTGGAGAAGGGAACAACTACCCACTCCAGTATTCTTGCCTGGAGAATTACATGTGTCCTACTCTTTTTTGACTCCACGGACTGTAAGCCCCCAGGCTCCTTTGTCTGTGGGATTTCCCAGGCAATGCCTCAGTGGGTTGCCATTTTCCTTTGTTGTTTGTTTGTTCACTTAACAGGCCCAAGCCCCCAATCTTCCTCTGGCCAAGTCCCTTTTCTTGTAACCATTTCACCATGCTGCCTGGGAGGGACCTGGCCATCCTCTGGAAGGGCTCCCAAAGGGTAGCAACAGCTCAGAAGTGCCTTGGTCCTGACAGCCGAGTGGAGGAGGCAGCCAAGGGAGAGTGATCGTCACTGAATCCTGGGTGAGCAGGCTAGGCTTGTACCTCTCCCTGCCGAGGAAGGAGCCTGCCTTTGCAACAGCTGACACTCTGCATTTAACATCAGAGTCACTCTGAAACACCCTCTTCTTTTCCTCTGGAGCACTCATACTGGTTTATAATTTTATTTCAGTAGGTTTATCTATCTGTCTTTCGACTTGTCAGTCAGCTCTTTGAGGACAGGGGCCTCGTCTGTTTTAGTACTCAGGTATTTACTGAATGTTCCTGACTCTCTGACCCCCGCTGCCCAGCACTGTGGGAAGCAAGTGGATAGTTCCCATTTGCACGTTCCATAGGGAATGCTGACTCTTGACAGCCAGGGCTCCCTCCCTTGACCAAGGTGAGCTTGTCCCCTGCTGGCACCGGGCTCTGAGCCTGGGGGTGTGATCTTAGGAAACACTGCTTTCCATCTTTGCCCTCCTTCTTATGGGTTCTCTGCTGGTCTGTCCAGTGATGTCAGGAAGGTTCCCCGTTGTCTGCTTTTGCTTCTCCCTCTCATCCTTGGTCCCCTTTCTTCTCCTTTTTCTTCTGGTATCTTTTTTCCTCCTCCTGAGTCCTCCCACTTCCCTCTTTCCAGCTGTAAGATGTGGGAAAGACCTGAGAGACTCGCCAGGAGGCAAGCTCAACTATAAGGACAGTAAATGTGAGCATGGCTAACTACACAAATTTCAAACAGTATTCTTCATGCTGTTCCAAGCAATCCCATGAAAGAGCAGTTCTCACAGTGTGTTATAAACTTCCTGATAGTTGATTGCCCTGTATCACAGTGCAGGAGGCAGCTCTGTTTTCACCTCAAACGCCCAGCACTGAGACATCAACTTTCGGGGTAGGTTAACCTCCAGTCACCCAACAGAACTTGAGGCGTGGGAGGTGAAGGCATATCTAGGAGTTCTTATATAACCCTGGTACCCAGCCTATCTGCAGTGGGCCTGGACATCAGCATTTTGGAATGCTCCTGCTGATTCTGATGTGCACCACAGATGGGAACTACTGCCCTGAGCCTCCGTGCATCAGCAGAGGGCTCGTGGGGATGACGCTGAGTCTGATTTATGGCTGTATCGAAAGGAGAGTTGTTTATATCGAAAGGGGTTTATTGTGTGGTGACTCAGTAAAGAGCGATGACCACTAAAAATTATTGCAGGTGTGTAGTAGGGGAAGAAAACTTGGTTGGTAGTTGGTGTATAAAATCTTATCAGGCCAGGCTATGGCTCAGTATATTTATGTTCCTCTTATCACCAGCAATTAGCCCCAAACGTCGCTCAATGAATGGCTTAGCACAGTGCTGTAATAACTGCAGGGATAGTTTAGAAAATGACTGCTGCACTGTGTGCTACATGGTGCCATCTTGGCAGAGAGGCACATCTCACTCAAGGCTCCTGACGGCCTGAGGGCTACACGCAAAGGCCTGCTGATCACTGTTAACTCTTCCCTTTTCTCTTTTTTATGTGGTATTTCCTTTCAGAATTGGAAAAGGAAATGGCGATCCACTGCAGTATTCTTGCCTTGGAAATCCCATAACAGAGGAGCTTGGTGGGCCCCAATCCATGGGGTCACAAGGGTCAGACACAATAGTGGGAGAAATTGTACATCAGTCTTTGTGAGTCTCCCTCCAACTAGAATGTAAACTAGAACAGTGTCTGTAGTAGATGTCTGTTAAAGAATGAATGAATTTGCACAGAGTTAAACAGCAGATAAATGGCGATGTGAGTCCAGCACTACTTTTTTCTTTGACCCTTAAGCTCATGAAATGCGCAAGGAATTACTATATAGTCAGAGACTCCCTGTCTGCATGTATTATTATCAACATACACGGCAAAGACTTAGAAGAAAAAAAGGTGATGGAGAGACAGGCCTTCCCCACCCCGGAAAGGATTTCCTTCCTGTGCACTTTGAAGCTACTTCTTTCTTAGCACCTTGGGCTAGGAATATACAAGAATCCTGCTCTAGCCCTTATGCTCTGGGAGGGCCGAGAGACACACATGAAACCAGGATCCATCTGAGGACCGGGAGGATTGAAAAGCCCCACATAAGTGGGCTGAGGCTTGGGAAGCGTCCCTGTCCCAGGACAGGGAGACATCCTCAGGTTAAATCCTCCACGAATGGCCACATGTGGATTACGACATGGTTTTGGAAAGGGGTTATCTGGGGAGAGTTAATTTTGGATTTTGCTTTACATTTATTTTTAAAGTGGAATATTTCTCCGGCATTAGTGACAATGGCCTAGAAAAGCCAGTTAGTCACCACATCTGACATCTTCCCCGTGTTGAGTGTCTGCTGCCCCTGCTTCTTTCCCACCTGACGACTGTGGGGCTGATTTACAGCCTCTCCCTCAGGGGAGCTTTCACTGGCAAAGGATCTGCAGGGAAACACTGCTGGACCTACCCGGGGTCATCCCCTGCTCTGTCCTGCGTGTCGGGAGCGGACCCTGGTGCTGCCCTTTGCCTCTCCTTACAGGGGGCGATGGCATCCAGGCCTTTCCCTGCCTCATACAGGTTTGTGTGACTGGTTCAGTCTGCATTCTCCAGTGGCTTTTTCCCTTCTTTAATGTCAGTCTGTACAGTCTCCTAGTAGTAAAAGGAAAATCACCTGAAGCCTGGATTTAAAGAACAGAGCTGGTTTCTCCTAAGGGAATGGACAACGAGACAAGCCCCACCCCGCTTCCCTGAGGGTCATCTGTGGTTCCGCTGTGGAGCAGGAGGGTCTCAGGGCAGCCACTGGAGCCTCTGTGCTGTGAGGGGCGCGGGGGATGTCGAGGGAGAAGGGAGGAGACAGTGGAGAGGTGCTGAGAGGTGGGGAGAAGGGCTGAGGCTGGCCCTGGAGTGATGTGTGAGGCATTCCCCATTGGATCTTCACACCCCTAGTTGTAATTCACCTAAGAGGGTCGGGACAGAGCAGGCAGTGGCTGTGGGCAGGTGAGCTCAGAGGACCTGTTGCAGTTGAGTGTGGTGTGGAGCAGGGCCTACTCTTCCCCAGTGAAGGTGCCAAGGCTCAGAGCCTTGGGTTTCAGAAGCCGAGCAGCCACCGGGCTGGCCACACCTGGGTGTCATATGCTTCCCTGACTTCTCCCACTTGTTCCAGCCCCATGGTGCAGCACTGCCCTTCCAGGGAATGGGTATCAGATGGTCTTGGAGGTACCTCCCTCCGTGTTTGTGTGACCCCTGACCTCTCCAGGCCCCTAGAGTGAAAAGCCTGGGGGAGCTATCTGACTGGCTGGTGGGAGTAGATGGGGCTGTGCCTGGGCTTCTGCTCCAAGAAAGGGAGAGCTTTGTGATCTACCTCCATCCAGGGCTGGGGAGAGGCTGAGCACAGGTACTCCTTGGGGAGGGGGCACTGCTCCTTCCTCCTTTGCTCCAGGGACCGCTCTGGATTTGGAGGTGTCCTGATAGCCTACCTGGTTGAGGGTGCACTGTCCTTTCAGAACAGCATTTCTGTTTCTTTTCCATTCACCAGCCTTTGCTGCTGTCCTGATCAACTCCTGGGACCCTGGGCATGGGGAAGAATGAGGGGGCTTTGTCCTTCCCCTGGGGGCATATTTAGTCTGATGGAAATTTTGCCTTTCTGAGATGCTTAACTTAAAGATAGGACAACATTACTAATTCCTTCCACATATCACGCACTTACTGTGTGCCAGGCAGCGCTGAGCCCTGTAACTCATTTGACCCTCGTAATCTCTGTTTAGATGGGTTTTAAAAAAGAGAATATTTTATAGATGAGAAAATTGAGGCCCAGAGAAGGTTAGTGGCTCATGTGAGGTTGTATGTTTGGAGAGTGGTACCGCAGGCTCCAGAGCTCATGCTCTCAGCCAGGACACCGGCAGCTCCCACACTAGTGTGTGCAGGAATTCCCCATGAAGTCAATTTAAAAACTTCCTGGGCCCCTTGTCAAGGGAGCCTGATGCAGTAAGTCTAAGGTTAAACCCCTGGAATCTGCATCTCAAGTCAGCACCCTAAAAGTTGAGCCTGGTGCCCCAGAAACACAGTTCTATCCCACAGTGCCTCCCCCACTGGAGAAAGGATTCAGCTGACAGGGTCTCCCTTCCCCGAAATGATAAGGGCTGGTAAGGGGGACATATCTGGCTCCCACAGAAACAGAAGTTTCTGGGTCGACTTCCCCAGGATGTAGCTGGGAAAGGCAGAGTGAGATAGTCAGACTGAGGTAAGGAGGCGCCTTTCTGCTGGGCCTGTGCTGGTCTCAGGGGGCAGAAGTGAGGGGACTTTTGGAAGAGACGAGGGAGAGACTCTAACCCGGAGGGTGAGAGCTGAGAAGTGGTTCAGGAGCTGAGCATATGTCAACCGCCAGAGACAGGAGCAGTTTACAAAGGGATTCTCAGGAGACTGCAGGGCCGCCGGCTGTGACTCTGTAGGCACAGAGGTCTTGATCAGGAGACATCTGCCTCTGCCTTAGTTTCCTCATCTGGACCACACAGATCAGACATTCCCTGAAGGTCCGTCCAGTGAGTATGCTAACAGGGGCATGTGTGCATGCTAAGTCGCTTCAGTTGTGTCCAACTCTGCCACCCTATGGACAATAGCCCACCAGGCTCCTCTCTCCATGGGATTCTCCAGGCAAGAATGCTGGAGTGGGTTGCCGTGCCCTCCTCCAGGGGATCTTCCCAAACCAAGGATCAAACCTAAGTCTCTTGCATTGACAGGCAGATTCTTTACCACTAGCACCACCTGGGAAGTCCTATTAATAGGGGCACTGGGGCCAAAAAGAAAGGGTTTCACTCCATAGGTTTGGTTGGAGAGTGCAATGGTGACAAAAATGATACAACCCTGGGGAGACTGAGAGTCACCAGCCAGATGGTGTGTGGTCCTCAATGGGTCCTTGCCCTTTGATTATCCTGGTCGGTGTCCCTCCAGTTCCTTGAACTCAACACATCCCCAAACAAAATTCATCGTCTTCCCTAAATTGACATACAAAATAAATGGACTTTATTTTTATCACATCAGTTCTCTCTCTGCCTAGAGATGTTTGTGGGATGTTTGTGTTGGATGTTTGTGGGACTGAGTTATTTCTGTGGAGCTGTGCATTTGGCACTGGGAGACCAGGATGAATAAGCTGCAGACTGTGCCCTCAAGGGCAGGACCTGTGCATCGTGTCTCCTCTATGCCCAGCTCTGTTCTAAGTGCTTTGTGTTTGTTCTGTTAACTCATTTAATTCCCACAGCAGCCCTAGGAGGTGAGCACTGTGGTCACCCCCATTTTGCAGATGAGGACACTGAGACTGACATGTGAGGTAACTGGCCCAAGCTCACACCATTGTGAGCTGGGCAGCCTGGCTCCAAGTCCAGGCTCTGACCTCCCAAGTGCAGTGGACAGATGGGCATTCACACCTGCTGGGAGCCGCATGAAGCCTGCAGTTTTAGCAGCGGAGACAAAGCATGCAGCCTGTAGCAGGCAGGGAAAGAGATATGTGGCAAAGGTAGGTTGGACTACATTGGGAAGCCTATAGATTTCTGGACCAAGGCAGTTGTGTTTTTTGAGATAGTGGGCATCTCTAGATATTTATGCAAGACAGTGAGTGGACATGGCCCCATCTGTATTTGGAAAGGTGGCTCTAGTGTGTGGAGCTGGAGGGAGCAGCCTGCAGGGGGAGGTAGAGGTGGTGCTGAGTGCAGAGGATGCTACCCTTGTCTAGGGAGGCTGGAGAAGGCCCAGGAGGGGTGGGAGTGGGATGGGGGTGGTGGTGAGAGTCAGGGCCTTCAACAAGAAGGGGAGGGTCACAGGGAGCACCTGGGCGTTTTCCTATTGATTTCTCCTTGCCTTGGTTATCAATGGTGCCAAACCCACTCCCTTGTGCTCCCTAATAGACCAGCTCCCCAGCCTCTGGGAACCAGATATCATCTCTTTCCCAGGGGACCTGGGGTGGATCCTGAGGGTTCTCTTTCTTATCTTTTCTTGGGATTTAAATATCCCATATCAGGGACTTCCCTGGTGGTCCAGTGGCTAAGACTCTGCACTCCCAATGCAAAGGGCCCAGGTTCGATCCCCGGTCAGAAAACTGGATCATGCATGCTGCAACTGAGAATTCACAGGCCACAATTGAGAGTTTGCATGCTGCAACTACAAATCCCACATGCCGTGACAAAGATCAAAGATCCCATGTGCTGCAGTTAAGACCCAGGGCAGCCAAATAAATAAATAAACGCCTCGTGTCAACCTTCTCTCCTTAAATTCCCAGGGCTCTGCCTTTATCTAAGTGTTAAGCACCCAAACTTTGACCTCTTAGCCCCTCCTCCCTTTAGAACCCAGGAATCCCCACCCTAACCAGCTCCTGGTGCCCAGAGATCACAAGTCTCTGAGCACTTCATCCTTCTCTGGGCCCCTGGGACCCTGGCCACCCAGATCCCCAGCAGAACTCCTCGTGCTCCTGCGGACCCAAGATGCCACTCTTGGACACAGTGTCCCTCCAGGGGCCACTTGACAAAATGCATATTTACAGAGGACCTTGTTCATTGCTTGTCCACTCCCCCTCCTCTGTTAGCATGTCAGCTTCTCCAGGCAGGGACTCCTTGTACTCATGGCTGTGTTCCCTGTGCCTGCATGGTTCAAATCCCGGTTCCTCCATGTCCCAACTGTTTCTCCTTGGCAGGCTTATTGCCCTTTCTAAGCCTCAGCGTATTCCACAGAATGGGATAGAATGAGGATTGCCACCCCTGAGGGTTGCACTAAACATTCTGTGTGATGATGTATGCAAAGCCCTTAGCACAGGGGCTGCTGAGAGACACATCCTCCATAAATGACCTGGGATCTGTCCTGGCTGCACACAAGCTTTTAAATTCCCACACATTGTAGGAGAGCCTAGTGTTTTGAAGTCCTTTATGTTTGGACCATGGCAAACAGGATAGGAGAAAATTGCGTTACCAAAGTCCCCAAAGAAGGCTGAGTGGAAGAAGGACTAGGTCTTGGGTCATGGGTTTTCTCTGCTCCACCCCCCCCCCCACCCCATCCTTATTCTGTGTGCTGGCCACCAAGTGACCAGCATAGACCCTCCACAAGTGAGGCAGCCTCAAGCACTGACTGGGGCCAGCCTGGGAGCTGGAGCCAGGACTTTCCTGAGGGAGTATGAATTGGAATGGGGGTGGGGGGGGCGTGGGCTGAACCAGGTCTCCCTGAATTTGGGGGTAGCTGTAGCTGAGGGAGGAGCTTCCCAGGTGGCGCTAGCGGTAAAGAGCCCACCTCCCAATGTAGGAGATACAGGAGACGTGAGTTCGATTTCTGAATCAGGAAGGTCCCCTGGAGAAGGGCATGGCAACCCATTCCAATTTTCTTGCCTGGAGAATCTCATGAATGGAGGATCCTGGCAGGCTACGGCCCATTGGGTCACAAAGAGTCAGACACGCCTGAGTGACTTAGCACACATGCACACACATGGCTGAGGGTGACTACAGGGATATGACCAGCATCCTATCTAGAGAGGCCAGTAAATAAACTTGAGGATGATTCTGAAAGGGTTAGAACCACTAGCAAAGAGAGCTGGCAAACATCTGCTTCTCCCAGATGAGCCTCCTTCTGGAACTTAGTAAGACATGCACACCTGCCCCAGAAGACAAAAGTACCCATGGGCCACCAGAGGCCTCAGGGTGGAGAACACTCAGAGCCTGAGAGAAATCATTTGAGATGCTGGAGGGATCCGGCCAAGGTTAAGTGACAACCAGGACATCAAGTCCGATCCCTCGCCCCCAAGTGAGTGTCTAGGTGGGGCAGGGCCCATGCCTAGGGTGAGAGTATGTGATGATGTCCAGAACTTCCCCCAGCTGGCTGGACCTTTGGGACTGCACCAGGGCTGGCCAGCTGGGTGGACTGTTGGAGGATGGCTGGGAAGCAGCCTGCCGGCTTCCTGCTGGTCCATAACCTTGTGTGCCCCTGCCTGGGCCCCTTCTCTCCAGGGCTGTTACCCTCACACTGAGCGAGGGGTCTTCTGTGCCTGGCTTCACTTAGGATACATAGAGAGGGGCTATGCCAGAGCCAGAAACTACAGCAGCCCTGGGCCCTGGCTAATGGAGGCGGTCTTGAAATGAATGTTTTTTCTTTTTGGCTAAATTAACATTTGGCATTTCAGGGTGCTGGCCCCACGCCCGGCCACTCTGGCCTTCTGCCTGTCAGCTCCTTTGAGGCTATTTTTGCCATTCACTTATTTATTAACTATTATTGCTCCCCAGGACAGATGGGTGTGCGTGCGCGCGTGCACACACACACACACACACTCTCTCTCTGTCTCACACACACACACAAACACACACACACTCTTCAACCCAGAGCCCATTGGAAAAACCATCCTGCACCCATCAGGTTGAACATGGGAGGCAAAAGAGGGAAATGATGGTCTGTCTGAGTCAGGGTAGAGGAAGGGCTGTGGGATGATGTGAACCAGTGGCCTCCCCATGCTCATCACTCCCCAGAAACACCTCCTCTCCCAAAGCATCTCCATTCCTGTTCTCTCACCCATAGGGGTGTTCAGCCCTGGGAAGGGGCCATGTGTGTGAGAAGGCTGTGGGTCCTGCCTGAGCCATCTTTCCAGAGAAACCAGCAGGAAGACCTGGGAGATCTCAGGGTCCCTTGCTAGGGTGCAGGAGGGCCCAGCTTCCTTCCTAAAGAAGGCCTGTTCCTCTGCCCTGCCCCACCAAACCCTCACCTTCCAGAGGAGGGGAACTTGGCTTCTGCCTTCAGAGAGCTCCAAGCCTCCTGGGGACAAACCTGGGCTCTGGTCATCAGATGAACAGGCCCCACTGAGAGCATGGAGCATCAGGGGGAACAGATCCCACCTGAGGGGCAGTGTGCACTCGGCCCTGACCGTCATTCTCTCTCTCTGAGAGCAGGTTGTTAGCAGAGCAGGTGCTGGCCTGCGTGCAGGGCACCGTGTGTGGTACAAGGGTGAGCAGTGTGAGATGATCCCCACATTTACATCCAGACTCTGCCTCAGGGCAGCTCACCTGCTCTGAGGTTGGAGCCCCAGCTGTGCTCCTGGGGCTCCTCAGAACCAGCATGGCACCAATGGGAGAAAAGAATGAGCAGCAGGGACCCTCCTGCTTCCAGAGGCTGCCTGGGGCCTTTCCCGGGCCTTGGTTTGCATCTGTGAGAATTGGGAACGGGGCTTCTGCCACCTCCAAGGCAGGGAGCAAGGGGCTCAGGGGCTGGAGTGGTGGCGACCAGGCCTGAGTCCCAGCATGGCTCCCTCTTTCTCCCACTCAGCTGGCCAACCCCACCCTACCCTCCTTAGGGTGCGTGCCGTCTAGTTTCCTCATGCCCTCAGGAAGACACCACACTCCTGGGACTAGAGACTTACTGCACAGGGACCACCAACTGCCGGGCTATGTCCTGTGGGGCTTTTCTGCTGTGGGACTCAATGCCATCCCTTTTCAGACTCAGGGAACTCCTTGTGGGCAGAGGGCCCCTTCCATCAGACTGAGAGTGAGGGCAGGGGCTGCATTTCCTCGACTGAGGCTAGGAGCTCCTGAGGACAAGGACCACGTCTCCCTCTTCAGACTGGGAGCCCCCTGAGGGCAGAGACTGAGTCTGTCCCCACCGGACTGGGAGCTCCCTGAGGGCAGAAGATGCTACCACTTCCTTCAGACTGGGAGTTCCCTGAGGATGGGATCAGGACCCAGTTGGTCCTGGGTGCCTGGAAAACTTGAAAAGAGGGTGGAATGCTGGGTGCCACAAGGCTGTAGCTGGGGATGTGGAAGATGAGAAACTCCCCAACTCCCTACAGGAAGTCCAAATCAAGAAGTCCATCTCCTTAATCAGGAGCCTCCTTCCACTTCCCCTTCTCTCCAGGGGTGCGGTAGGGATGGGTTCTATAGCTGGGGTGGGGGTGGCAGAATTTCACAAGCCCAAGAGCCAGTTGAGCAGTAAAGGTTTGTGCTAATAAGCTCATGGAGTGAGTCCAGGTGGCAGGTGAGGGTGTGGGATGGGTGGGCACTCAGGGAGGGCTGGCCTGGGGCCCCTGATGGTCTCAAGACTAAAGTGTCCTCTTGAGCTGTTGCCTCATGTGACCCGCTTCTGAGCCAAGGGCCAGTGCAGCCCTGGTAACTGGCCTGCCCCTCCCTCTGAGGTGTAGGGAAGTATCATCTCCTGTCTTCGAGGTCAGCACTGATGTTTCTCCCCGGGAGGCAAGGCTGGGGAGTCCTGTCTGGCCTGTGCGTCCAGATTGTGCTGGCCCCTGACAGACTGTGATGTATCTGTCCTTCTCCCCTACTTGAGAGGGACCGTCTCATTAATTGGTGTGTTCACCTCTCTCCTGGACTCAACCCTTGGACTCTTCTGGAGTGCGATGACTTCTCAGGGCTCCCAGCAGCCCGAGAAGGGGGACCAAGGCTGCCGTTGGTGGGCCCCACCTGGAAGCCATTGTCACAAGGTCTGGAAAGAGGTGGGCCCTCCTGGGTAGCTCTACCACCTACCTGTGTACAAGTTACCCTGGATGAGTGACCCTCAGTGTCTCCATGTGACCACCTGAGGCTGTTGCTGTCTGATGAGTGGCGCTGTACACTCCTCCGTATAAAACACCCCGCCCTTCCCCACTGGCCCGGAAATCCCACGAACAGACTGGGAGAGGAGGTGCGTCACCGCGATGTGGAGCTCCTCCGGCCACCGAGCCTCCCTGACTTTCACATGGTCTTGTGTACTTCAACTTTTGGCCGCTTTAACTACTCCTCTAAATTGAGGCTCAGCTCTGGTGCCGCTTTGCTGAGAGAAGTTGGAGAGAGTGTGGCCGTATTAGGAGCTGAACAAAACCCTTAGAGGGCCCCTTTCTGCCAGGGAGGAAGCTGGCAGTCCCAAGCCTGAGTGGTTTTCTGCTTCCCAGTAAAGACTACAGTAATATGGGCTAATGTCTGTGCTGTCCCCGGAATAGCCAGGGAAGAAACCTGGAGTAATATGATTAGTAATATTAATAATATTAGTAATAATAATAATAATAACAGCAACAACATCGATGAGCACACACAGTTAAAGAGAAGGCTGGGACTTGAAGATCTGGCTCCAGGCCAGGGCTGTGGTGAGTGTACCAGGCATGGTGTACCAGGATGTGTACCAGGATACTTGAAGGCAGCAGATTTCAGGTTTTCACGCTCAACTCTTTCACCCACAGCTTTCCCCTGTTAAATAAAAAGCCTTCTGGACAAACCATTAAGTCCCTTCCACAACAGCAGAGTGTGGTCTTGTGCCCTTCTAGGGGGCAGATGGCAAGGTCCCAGAAAGGGAGGCAGTGGGCTCCATTTGTTTCATGTGTCCCCGGCCCCCTGTTCTTCACACCCACATAGAACTCCCACCTATGCATGGCCCCTACTGCAGGCCTATCTGCCCTGTTGAGTGGCAACTTGAGCTCAGGTGCAGAGGGCAACTGCCCTGGGAGAACTCTGTCCATGGCTCAATCTGATTTACAGAGTGGACTGCATCCAGGTTTTGGATTTAGAGCAAGGTGTCATAGTGAGATGGTATCTGTGTTACCCAGAACTGGTGCAATGCTTACATTGTATGATGCAATTAAGATCGTGCAATGGCTGGGGATCACCTGCATTAGAATCCTGGCTTTGTCATGCATAAACTCAGTGACCTTGGGGGAAGTTCTCTAACCTCTCTGGGCCTCAGCTTTCTCATCAGGAAGTAGAGATAATAAAGCTAATTTCATGCTTATCCATGCTTATAGTGGTATGTGGTATATGGTAAGCCCACCAAGGGTCAATTCTTTTTTAGTTACTATTCTTTCAGCAGTACTATTCTTTCAGCAGAACAATAGCCATACCTTAAGCAGCTCCCACCCTTGGGTTCTGTTATGTGTTGAATTGTCTTCTGAAAAGATGTTGAAGTTCTGATTCACAGTACCTTTGACTTTATCTGGAAATAGGGTCTTTACAGATAGTCTGCAATCTGTGGGGTTGCAAAGAGTCGGACACAACTGAGCAACTGAACTGAACAGATAATCAAGTTAGATGAGGTCGTTAGGGAAGGTCTTTATCCAGTGTGACTGGTGTCCTTAGGAACAAGGGGAAATTTGGACCTAGAGGTGGACATCCATTGAGGGAAGATGACCTGAAGACACAGGGAAAGCGCCATCTACAAGCCCGGAATGCCTGAAGCTGCTAAAGTTGGGAGGGGTCCTGAAAGAGAGCCTCCCTCGCCACTCTCAGAGGCGTCCACCTGCTGATTCCTTGATCTTGGACTCCTGGCCACTAGAACTATGAGACAATTATTTTTGTCATTTGAGCTACTCAGTTTCTGGTACCTTGTCAAGGCAGCCCTGGGAAATGAAGGCAGGATCTGATGGGGGTGTGGCCTGTGGCCTCCCACTGCTCCCCTGAACTGCCTGCCACCCCCAGGGGAGAAGAACAAAGGGGGATGGGAGTGAGCAGGGCAGGGTCCAAGCTTGCTGTGAGGCTTCAGCTGGCCCTGGGCCTCTGGTGTCCTTCTCAGATGACCTGGGCTTTTGGCCATGCAACTAAATGGAGCTGGAGCCATTTATAGGGTCTGGGGTCCACATAGCCCATCCTCCACCTCCTGCCCTGCCTTCCTGCCTCTTGTGTCCGCTTCTGGGAGCACTCTCTACCTCACCCCCTGCTCCAGGCAGGAGGAAATGGAGAAAGCAGACAATAATCCCTGGAGAGGACGAGCCAAAGTGGGCTTCGAGTCTGAACATCTCTGCCTCTCTCCTGCCCATCTCCTGGAACTTCAGCTCTGATCTCTGGGTGCGAAATGGTCTACCTCTCTGGGTTATATCTGTGTGTGTGTGTGACAGAGTGTGTGTACCAAAAACATCCCTCATTCCGCTTCTTTGGCCTCGTGACCATGACTGATACGGATAGTCAGGCTTCCCTGGCCGGAGAAGACCTGTCCCCCAGTGGGTGATGCCAGCTCCTGAGGCAGCAGCCATCACCAGGACCCTCTGAGGTGCACCTTGGCAGCTCTCCCCTGCTTGCTGTCCCCAGAGAATGGGCTATGCTCATCATCTGGGGGAACAGGCAGGTCTGTGTGTCTGTCGGCACGGCATGGGGATCCAGCGACCGGGAAGATGCCGGCCTTGTCCTCCGGGAGCTTGTCATTTATGCAGGGCGGAGGGGCGGGTGGGTGTCTAAGACAAGCACAGAATAACTCTTAAACCAGGGGAATAAAACAAAGAGCATGAAGAAGTGCATGCTGAGAGTCAAGATGGGGGGCTGGAGAGGAGGGGAACCTCAGCACAGGCAGTTAGGATGTCCTGTCCTATGGGTGGGGGGGAACCACAGGGAGGGGGCACTTCACGAAGGAGCCTCTGAGGCCTCAGCAGGAGGCAGTGAGGAGGCACAGGCCTGGGAGCTGGAGGGACAGGTGTGTCTGGTATAGAATCTTCCCAGTGACCCACGTGCAGGGTCCTGGGTCAGGTGGGAAGTGGGGCCTCATAGGCTGGCTCAAGGCGTGTCTCATGTAGCCATCAGAGGTGGTGGGGTTGTGGGCACAGGTATGTGGTTTAGGTCACACCTTAGAAAGGGGGTGGACAGGGAGAGTGCGTGGGGTGGGGAGCATGTAGCCGGGGGCGCCCTGGAAAGGGGTGAAGCAGGGCTGAGAGACCGTGATGAGGCCTGAGGTGAGGGAACAGAGTGGGAGAGGAAAGAAGGGGTGAAGGGAAGACCTCTCTTGGAAGACTGACAGGATTTGGCAAGTGAGGAAGTGGTGGCCAGGAGGATGAGACAGCGTAAGGGAATGGTGTCGTCATTCAGTGAGAAGTGGGTGGGTACTGCCCCCCTGGCCTTGGGTGTGTGGAGGAAGGGGCTCTGTGCCATCCGCCTGTGCCTGGGGTCGGCACTGGGCCCTCTGGTGCAGTGGTGAGCAGGTCTCTGGGGAATCACTGTGCGGCAAGGGGGATGGAGGGAGCACAGCCAAGCAGTGAGGTGGGATCCTGGGTGAACAGGTGCCACTGGCCTTTGCAGGAAAGAGTGACCAGCATGGGTCCTGGCTCCTGGGGCCCTGGGTGTTTGTAACTCAGACCTGCCAGTGGGCCCAGTGACCAGGGCTCCCCAGGAAATGGGCCCACTCTGATTCCTGAGCGTGGCTATCTCCTTGCTCACAAAAGAGTTGGTGGCCATGGCTAATCCAGGGTTTTACTGTGCTAGAGGACTGCTCTGCAACTTCCTCCAGCATGTTTCAGGCCCCTCAAGTCATCTTACCCCACAAGTCTTCATTTGTATCATTTTTTCTGAACTTTGCTTCATGGAATTCTAGGTGGAAAGAACTTTCACAATCATCTCCAACTCTCTTATTTTCAGTGGAACAGAGGCCCAGAGAGATGAGGTGACCACCCAAGGTCACAGGGCTAGTCCATGGCTGATTTTGCAGCTGTTGTTTAGTCACTCAGTTGTGTCCAACTCTTTGCGATCCCATGGACTATAAACTACCAGGTTCCTCTGTCCATGGGATTCCCCAGACAAGAATACTGGAGTGGGTTGCATTCCCTTCTCCAGGGGATCTTAGTGACCCAAGGATCAATCCCAAATCTCCTGCATTGTAGGCAGATCCTTTACCACCGAGCCACCAGGGAAGCCCATGGCTGATTTAGATGCATATAAATTGTTTGGGATTTAGACCTGCCTTCTGACTTGAGGTACTGTCCTCTTTCCCATGTCACCTCCTTTATTTATAGATTTCTGGCCTCTTCCAAGTCAGGATATACGTGTTCATCTCTAGCGCTCAGCAAAGTGGACACTTAATAAAAATTTGTTGCCTGAATGAAAGAAGGACAGTGCTTAGTAGTGTAAGTTGCTCAGTTGTGTCTGACTCTTTGTGTCCCCATGGTCTGAAGCCCACCAGGTTCCTCTGGCCATGGAATTCTCCAGGCAAGAATACTGAAATGGTTGCCATTTCCTTCTCCAGGGGACCTTCCCAACCCAGGGATCGAACCTGGGTCTCCTGGGGCTCCTTCCTGCATTGCAGGCAGATTCTTTACTGTCTGAGCTACAGGGAAGTCCAAGTGCATATATTTGTTCAGTTAGGGGGTGGCATGGGCAAGGGCTTAAGGAAGTGTCCTCTCTGGGGACCTGGCTGGTTCTGGCTGGCTTGGCCATCAAGCAGTGGTTTCTTTCACTACTGGGAGGGAGCCTGAGAAGAGGACTGAGGAAGAGAGGGTTACATTGTTACAACTCCTTTTCTTCCTTGGTAAGGCAGACCCATTGCAGCCTTTTCATGCCTCCTGGCCCAGATTGTGCATGGGGGGTTGAGGAGGGAGGAGGGAACCTGTGCCTTTCAAAGTGCTAGGCAACCAAGGGCACTTGAGCCAGACAGGTATGCTCACTGGGTCACATGGAAACACTGTGTGCTTTTAGGGTTCATGTCTCTGAGGGAAAGTCAGTTTGGGCCGCCCTAACAAAATGCCACAGACTTGGTTTAAAT
The DNA here is from genome assembly GCF_033118175.1 of Dama dama. Taxonomy (NCBI): domain Eukaryota; kingdom Metazoa; phylum Chordata; class Mammalia; order Artiodactyla; family Cervidae; genus Dama; species Dama dama. The sequence continues at coordinate 50,933,494 of NC_083699.1, forward strand.
AAGGCATCTATTTTTTTCACAGTTCTAGAGGCTGGAAGTCCAAGATCAAGGTGCCAGCAGATTTGGTTTCTGGTGAGAACAGTTTTCCTGGCTTGCAGACAGCTGCCTTGCTGCTGGGTTCTCACATGGCCATCCATTTATGTGTGAGCTTGGAGCGGGAGAGATCTCACATGTCTCTTCCTCTAGCTAAAAAGGCACCAGCCCTACTGGATGACACTACCTTTATGACCTCATTTAATATTAGATACTGCCCTAAGACCCCATCTCCAAGTACAGTCACACTGTAGGGGGGGGGGGAACCTGTCAATTTGGGGGAACCTAATTCAGTCCATACAGAGAGGGTTTGCATCTTCCTCAGTGTCAGGATGCCCTGTCTGTGGGTGTGAAAGACCTGATTGGTAGGAAATTTACTCAAATCTCAAAGTCTCTACAAGTTTCTGTGAGATAGTAGTCACGTACTGCCATTTACCTCAGATGAAGGGGCAGAGTCCCAGAGCCCCTTGTCTTTACAGCTCCTTCCCCTCCTTCTCAAACAGATCGGGGTCAGGGAAGGCCCTTGGGAGGCTGGCTAGGCCACCTCTCTGTGGGGAAACCTGGTGTCTTCCCCAATCCAACTAGAAAGAATGCCCTGATGATAAAAGTTCCAGAGAAGGAGATTCTTAAGAGCTTGTTTGGAGGCTCTAGCAGGGAAGCCCAGCTACTCATACATCCTTGACTGAAGACCAGTCCTTCTCTTTTGGGGATGGTCCTTCTCTTCAACCAAGCGGGCAGCTTCTGGAGGAACACACATGGAGTGGTGAGGGAGGAAGGGGACACTAGCCTAGCCAGCCAGATCAGCCGAATCAACCCTGGCGGTCAGTAAGGTGACAGATGTCTCAACCAGATCACCCTCACATCCGAGGAGGAGATTCTTGCCATTGGCCCTTTGGGGGAAGAGGCTGGAAGTGAGTCCTAAAGAATGAAGTCTCAGAGAGCTGTTGAGGGGGAAGTGACCTGCCCAAGAAGACAGCAGGTCCTGTACAGCACCACCCTCTGCGGGAAACAGCATCATTGCTTCCAGTCCCCCTGCACCATCTTTTCCTTCCTCCTATCCCTCTGGTTCCTTTTCCCTGAGCCCTCCCTGAGCACCTCACCTGGGTCCTGCATTATAACTTCCTGCCCCTGGGTGGGGCCTTTGTCTCAGGTTTTTAAATACAACCATGGCAAAGTAGAGAGAATAACCATGAGTTTCCATAGACCCATCATTCAGATTCAACGATTGGCATGATTTTTCCCACATTTATTCCCCCCTCTTGCTGAAGTCTGTTAAAGCAAATTCCAGCCATCATGTGCATATAACCTGTATATGCTTAGTCTTTCGGGGGAAAAAAAGAAAGTGCATCTGAGTTTTTGATTTCTGCCTCTCTGTGCCATCCCAGGTCAGTCGAAAGTGCCCTCATCACTCAGTTTCTTTGCTGTGAATTTTTCCCAAGGGTGTGGTGTCGGGTAAAATAAAGGAGAACTTAAAAAGAACAGCAGTGTAGTAAGAAGGTGTGCCAGATTGAACCGGAGGCCTGGGTTTTGTAATTAAGCTGCATTCTCCCTGGTTGGGGCTCCTCCTGAAGGCCACAGAGGCGCTGTGGGATGTACCTCCCCCTCTCTCTGGTTGCAGGAGAAGTAATCATTTTCTAAATGGCCCCACGGATACTGAAGAGAGTCTCGTTAGTCCTCCTGGGGCTGCCATCACCTCTGGGAGGACAAGCAGCCCAGCTCAGAAAGAATCTGGGTCGCTTTATCTTGTACCATGAAGATCTCCCCAGGGCTCTGGTAAGAAGTGGCCCGACCAGCGAGACCCCAGGCACGCTGGCATGTGGCCTGGAGGTGCATTAGTGGGTGGTGGGGCCATGGAGAGGCGGGTTAAGGCTCTGTCCAGGGCTGGTTCCGCCCTGTCCCCTGGTCCCTGGCTGAGTCAAAGGAAGTTTAATGGTTGCGTCTCATTCCTCTCTAACAAATGAATTTCTCTCCCTCTCTTGGCAACCAAACCGTGTTTACAGAAAATATCAGAGTCTAGAATAAACAGTTCCTGTCAGACCCAAGGGCCAGTGGGGACCATGGGAGGACCTGTGGGTCTCCTCCTTGGTGACTGTGAGGGGGCTGCAGCACCCGCCATGGCTCACCCCTCAGCTCCTCTCTCTGGGGTTCCCAGAGGCTGGTGTCATGGAAGCTTTGGAGTTAGACAGCCCCACATTCAAATCCTGCTTCCTGCCTTGGTTACCCCTGGGACCTTGCTCTGGCTACCTAGCCTTGCAGAGCCTTTTTCCTCATTTGTAAATCCTAATAAGGGTTGCTTTAAAGATGAGTTGTCAAGTCAAGCCCCTAGTTCAGAACTGGTCCTCCTCAAAAATGATGCTTTCTCTTCCCTCTGATCTGGAGCTCCCATGTCCCTCTGGCATTCCATAGTGGACACAGAAAATCCTTGGCGAAAAATGAAAATCAGTGTTGATACAGTTTCTGAGGAGCACTTCCCATACATTATCTCATTGGAGTGTCAGTGAAATAGGAATTATCATCATTCCCACCTTGCAGATTTGAAAACTGAGGTTCAGAGAGTCTAAGAAAGTTGTACAAAGTTGCACAGTAAGTGTGGAGGTTGGACGTGGATGTGACACAGGCTAGTGGGTGAAATTGGTGTGGAGTGGCCCAAGGGCTAGGATTGTCCACCCAGGAGCAGAGAAGGCTGGGGGTGGAATGAAAAGTTGTTCAGACCTTTGAAGATTCAGTGTCCTCTCAAGACCGTTTTCACTAACCCATCCTGGGTAGATCCTCTGGCAGTTTGTACACCTTTGCTGCTGCTGCTGCTGCTAAGTCACTTCAGTCGTGTCCGACTCTGTGCGACCCCATAGACGGCAGCCCACCAGGCTCCCATCCCTGGAATTCTCCAGGCAAGAATACTGGAGTGGGCTGCCATTTCCTTCTCCAATGCATGAAAGTGAAAAGTGAAAGTGAAGTACACCTTTAGCAGGCAACATACTGTCTGGACCACTTTTTTTTTTCTTTTTTAAGATTTTTTGGGGGCAAAGAATGTGGACCATTTTAAAAGTCTTTAATTTGTTACAGTATTGTTCCTGTTTTATGTTTTGATTTTTTGGCCCCAAGGTATGTGGGATCTAAGTTCCCTCACTGGGATTGAACTTGCACTCCCTACATTGGAAGGTGAAGTCTTAATAACCACTAGACCACCAGGGAAGTCCCTGCCTGGACCACTCTTCAATCTCCCCCTTTTTCTTCCTCTCTGTGTTTTGTTTTCTTTGAACCAGTGCCCACAGGGACCTTGGGGGTCACCTCCCCTAGCTCTGTCTGAAAGTGAGGCTATATGCACAGAGGTGAAATGACCTGCCCAGGGGCATACATCTCTTACAGAAGGTGCTATTGGTAAAGAACCCACTTGCCAATGCAGGAGACACCAGCAATGTGGGTTCAGTCCCTGGGTTGGGAAGATCCCCTGGAGTAGGAAATAGCAACCCATCCCACTGTTCTTGCCTGGAAAACTCCATGGAGAGAGGAGCCTGGTAGGCTAATAGTCCATGGGGTTGTAAAGAGTCGGTACACAGTCCCCCGTGGGGCTGGGACTCCCAGGCCTTGGTTTTTGCTGCTTATATGCTCCTTTGGGCAGATCCTGGGTTTCTGTCTCATGCACCCGGCACAATCATGTTTAATAAATACTGATTGAACAAATCAAAGGGGAAGGGAACTGCTTTCTGTGTTCTTTCTGAGATGAAACAGAAGATGCCTCAAGTTGCAGCCAAAGGCATTTAGGTTAGGCTGACAGTGAGCTCAGGCAGGTCCACTTCCGGTGGTGGCCTTGCTGTTCGCATCTCTGGAGGCTATGGACTCAGTGGCCTCCTCTGCTGAGAGCCGTACCAGTTTGGGTTTCTTTGGTAGAATTCGAGGCAGGTCTGGATACAGAGTTGATTCCTGATCTGGTCTCCCAACTTCAGGCCTCAAACTTCTGAGCAGAGGCCCTCCCCACATGCATTTTTCTTGGGTTCTGTTCCACAAATTCTATCTGGGAGGGAGTTTCTCTCTCCCTCCTTGGACGGAGATCAGAGGCCTCCCAGGCACGGACAACCTTGCTTGGGCCCCAGCCCACCCATGGGCCTGAGCTCATGGCTCTGGGATCTCATCAGGGACGGGAAGTGCTCCCGCTGCTTGAGATTAGGGTTCAGGGAAACGTGACGCGTCTTAGGCACGCTCAGTGCCTGCCTTTGGAAAGGTGATTGCTTAAGAAAACAGCCAGGTCCTGGGTTTGGCCCATCTGCCGGGAAGCAGGGTCTGCAGTGCCTCTCCCATAAGCTGGCAGCACTTCTCAGATGAGACGAGAAAATAGAATAGGCAAGAGAGGCTCATCGTCTCCTGGACCAGCCCGTGTTGTGAAGTCTGCTGACACTGAGGACATATGTTGCTGGGGGAACCGTGACTTCTCACGAATCTGGGTTTCACCAGAAGACAGAGTCCATGGCTGAGCTCTGATGCTCACTCTGGAGGCTCTTCTGGGCATCTGTACCTGATGCGTGATGGTCCCCAGCCTTTGTGATGGGCATGTTCGTGGACGGGGCTATTTAGGGCACTCGTTGGTGGAACATGTGACCGTGACTGCCCTTTTTGTTCGTGTGTTTTATTTTTAGCCCGAGGAAGGATCCAGATGTTTCTAGTTCTCCAGCTGTTTTCTGTGGTAAAGCTGACGACTAGAGATAGAAAATGAAGGATGTTGCGGGTGGGGGTCGGTGGTACCAGAGCCTTCCACATAACATAACCAGCTGATAATTTGTCTTCCCTGGGGGGCTCAGGGTGCCTTTGCTCTGGACTCCCACCTTCAGCCTGACTGTCCAGCACAGCCCCCCCTTAGGTTTGTGTTTTTACCGTCTCTCAGCTCTCTGCCACTGGCTCTGGAATTGCCGTCTTCCTTCCCTTATCATGTCAGCCCACAAACCATCCCTGGGGCCTTGGCCCCTTTGGGAATCACTCTTTAAGAAGTGCCTGGATGTTGGGGAACATTGTAGTTGCATATTTGGCATTTCTTTGGAGTAAGAGACACACAAGGACAATCCCGTTAGGTTTTTTTTGGTCCCTCTGGTCCTGTCTCTCCCATCCCCCCATTCTAAGGGCGGCCTGGTGGCAGGAATCTGAACTAAGACAGAGTGCCCAGGCTGGGCCCAGTAGAGCCCATAGGGGAAGATGCTTTCTCTCCTCCATGACCTTCTCCTTTGGTCAGGAAGCCTCCCAGAGGTCTGGTCTCCTTCCCTCCTGTTGTCTCTTCTGACCCTCACCTGTGTGAGGTGGAGGAAGATTTTTGTGAGTGGAGGCCTTGTCGGCACCTTGCAGACAGGTGGGCAGGTGTCTTGAGCTCCTGGCTTGGTGTTCCAAAGCTCTGCTGGCCGTGCAGGGAGGGCGTGCTCCAGATGGTGGGAAGTTCTGTTTGGGTAGGTTTGGCAAGTGGGCCCACAGGCTGCAGGGACAGGAACTAGGCCGTGTGTGGGGAAGGGTGGTGAAGGCTGCAGCTGTCCATCTGGGACTCTGTTGTACAGTCAGCATGGACTGAAAGCCACGCAGGGGCCCCTTCACCTGTATTGACATGTCAGCGCAGCTGTCCCTTTATGTTGAGCCCTTTGGGGGCAGGCTCAGCAGCCTGGCTCCCCAGGCTGAGCTAGCCTCAGAGTGTGAGCTCAGGAGAAGCTTTAACTCCCTCCCCGCTTTGCTTTTAGGACTTGGACTGAGTTCTGGGGGTGGAGCAGGTAACGCTGGGTTGGCCGGCTGTGATGAGCCTCTGGCTGGTGGGTCTTCAGCCCAGGGATGGGGGTCAGGTGAGGAGAGAAGGTAGGCGCTGGCACCCTGGGCTGGGCTCAGGCCTTTGTCCTCTGTCCCCTCGGGGCTGGGTCAGTGTCTGTTGTCTCTGAATGTTTCTGTCTCAGGCTGGGAACTCTGAGGGCATGGCCTCAGAATGTGATTCCTTGCCCCTTCCCAGGTGCCCAGGACAGGCCCCCTAGCACAGTCACCTGACTGCTCGGACAGCAATGGGAGAAGGTTGGTCGGCTAGCCGGCATCCACTTGCTCCCTGCTTATTTAAGGCTCTGCTTTCTCTTCTGAACCTGGAAGGATTCCATTCAATTTTCCAAACATCTGTTTTGCTTGGTCAGCCCTCTGCAAGGGGACCCCGTGATGGACAGCAGGCTCTCCTCAAAGCCAGCGCTTATCACTGGCAGGCCCGGGCAGAACGCTGGGAGAGGGGCCACAAGGCAGGAAAGAGGAGCTTTCTGACAAATAGAGCCAGGAAGGTCATGAAGGTCAGGCTTGGTGGCGAAAGGCATAATTTGACAAATTGAGAATGTCGTACTGCTGCTGGTTTGGAGGTGAACAGGAGCCAGAATGGCCAGTGCTAAGGAATTTGAGCTTTACCCAGTAGGTGACCATTAGCTACTGAAGGTGTTTGCATAAAGGATGGCTGATGGTGGTGATGAGAGTAAGAGCTTCCATTACTGAGCCTTTCCTCTGTGCGCTTTTTATTGTTTTGTGCTTTGATTTCATCCTCACTGCGGCCCTCTAAGGAGGGTATTGTTATTCTGGTTTTCCAGAAAACCGAGTCTCAAAGGTCATCCATCTAGCAGGCGGGGGAAGTGTGATTCCCAAGCCAGATCAGGTGCAGGGTGTGGCCAAGGGCCTTAGAATACGGGAGCGTGAGCTGACAACTCGGAGGTGAGGGTGGTCCCAGGCTGCTCCCTCCAGGAGAAGGAGGGGGAGAAGGGGAGGAGCACTCTTTCACAGGGCGGAGATGCCCTGGAAGGGAGTCTTTGTGAGCTGTTTCCTGGGGAGCTCTAGAAAGGAAACTCCCAGTCACCCTGCCGCCCTTAAGAGTGATGAGCTGTGTTCCCACCCCCATCCCTCCGTCCCTCCCTCCCACAGCCTCCCAGCTCTGGAGGGGACCCTGGGGGTGGATGGGGGCTTCCCACGGAGCTGATAGGATACCAGCGCTGGGCCCTGTGGGGAGAACAGAGGAAGGTCCCCGTGCCCCCTCCTGTGTGGGGACCTTGAGACCATGGGGCCACTGTCCTGGGGAGCATAGGTCCTGGGGTGGGGGATTGGGTATGGGAGGGCTATGGAAAAAGCTGGGTGGCTGCAGCAGACAGATTTATGATGCCTGTCCCTTTAGGTGTTTGCTTTTCCCAAGCCAGTGGGCTGGTGAAGAGAGGGAAAGTTAATCTATATCCAGGTGATGGATTAGTTCCTCTAAAGCCAGGAAACTTTCTTGGCTGGGGCCTGGGGGTTAGGCGGGGCCAGGCCAGGAAAGGGTGTCTTTCTGGGGCAGTTTCTGCATTGTTAAGGAAGGAGGTGCCAGGGAAGCTGTACTTTAACCACCTGGAGGGCTTGTGGGCATGGGAGCGGTGTGTGGAGGGGCTCACCCCAGAGTTTCCAGGATGGGGTGCAAGAATTCACATTTCTAGCCAGTTCCCAGATGCTGCTGCTGCTATTGGTTTAGGGATCCCACTTTGAGAACCATGGTGCTAGACACTGAAATGAGAGTTTATGATGACTCTTCACTCACCCCACCTTGCTCCTTGGACAAGTCTGTGGTTGGGAACTTGCCTTCTCCACCTGAGAAATCCACATCCTACCTTGAGGCCCTGACTCAAAGGATACCTTCCCTCATGGCCAGACTGAGCGCCACGTGTGCTGGGCCATCTGTCTTCACTTTCACATTCTGCCGGTTTTACAGTACTGTTGAACATTCCCTCAGCACCGGGAGTCCCTCTCACTAATTCCCAGCCCCTGTGGTGCCTCGAATAGGGCCAGGCACATAGAGGAACTGGGATCAGTGGGTCTGGTGAAACTGGGAGGTTGTCATGATTAGGTCATTCTCAAAACCAGGAAGTTGAAGTTCACGTGGGGAGGGCATTGCACAGAGGCCTTCTAGGCTGGTTAGGGGCAATTCAGAGCTAGAACCTGGCTTCCTGGACTCCTACTATTTACTCTCTGTATAGACAATTTGACCAAAACAATTTCATAAGCTTAGAACATCAGCTGGTTCTCAGGTCTCTTCTGTATCTACAGAGATGCATTGTGTATATGTAATTGCAGTCTGCATAGCTAGAATTTTGTGGCTGCTTTTTTTTTTTTAATTAACATTTTGCATACTAATTTTCTTCCCGAGTGTACAGACGAAATGTCTTTCGTGTGATGGCCCTACGTCATCTCATTTAACTCTCGCAGCAATACTGAGGGTAGTATTGTGACTGTATTCATGGGATAGACTGTCCCACGGAGGCTATGTTCTCCGGTTTGCGCAGTGCTTTCCAAGCATCATGAACGTGGAATTGGTTTTTGGAGTTTTCACTGTAGGTCCAGGGCTCTTTGTACATCCGGGACCACTTTTTATATTTCTTTTTATGTGTGCACTGTATACTCTGTATCACGGATGAATTATCTGATCTGATTCTTTTTTAAAAAACTGAGGTGAAATTCACATAATATGAAATTAAGCATTTTAAAGTGTACAATTCAGTAGCATTTTGTACGTTCATCATGCCTTACAATAATGAGCTCTGTCTAGTCTGAAACATTTTTGTTACCCCCTAAAAACCTCATAGCCATTAGAAGTCGTTCCTAATTCTCCCCTTCCCTCAGTCCTTGGCAACAACCTGTCTGCTTTCTGTCTCCATGGATTTACCTATTCTGGATATTTCATGTAAATGGAATCATGCAATATGTGTCTTTTTTTGTGTCTGGCTTCTTTCACTTAGTATAATGTCTTGTGGTTCATCCACGTTATAGCATATATCATGTACATTGTTCCTGTTTGTGGCTGAATAATATTCATTTGCAAGGATATATCACATTTTGTTTATCTAACCACATTCTTTTTGGTAACCAGGGAGATCCAAGAGCTAATGTTCCATGTTGGAGTGTGATGCTAATGTTTGAGAAGAGAGTGGGTGTAGGAGAGCAGTTTATCAATGGGGGCTACATGGGACATGGGGGGAGTGGTTGGGGGTGTTGAGAAGGTTGGAGGTCAGAGATGGGGCTGGGTCTGGGCCCTTGAGAGGCCGAGCGGGAAGATCAGAATGCTGAAGGTTGGCAGGGAGGGGCAGCTGAGGGGGTGTCATATTCCTAGAAGAGAGGAGCAGTTAGTTCAGGGAAACGTGTGGCTGAATTCCAAGGATGTCCCCAAGCCTGCTTGTGAATGGCTTCAAGTGGGAGAATTTTGATCCAAAACCAAGGCATGACCTGATGCCCAGATGGAAAAGGTCCTGGATTTCCTGGGAAACAGAAGCAATAGCTGGGACCTGGCTTGCAGGCGGGTGTTCGAGTGACTGGCTGGTTGAGCCTGGCGTCATTGTGTCCCGGAGAGGAGCAGGGCCTTATAAGGAGCCTGGCTGGGTGGAGTTGTGGGAATGCCAGCTTGCTCAACCCCAAGTCACCCGAGTGCCCTTGTCCCTCCCAGCATTACAGTAATCAATGTTCATTAGACCATTGTTTGTACCATTTGAGTGATCATGGGAGAAATGGAAAGGGAAGAGCCCCAAGTCTCAAAGCACAGTGTCAGAAGGGTGAAAAAATCCCTTTCCTCTCCTTCTCACTCCCTTGAACTCAAATGAGACACTACTTTGTTGGTCATTGGCACCAAACAACTATCTTTGTAACTGACTGGAGGACTATAGGGTGAGCATTTAAAATGTAGGTGTTATTATCCAGGTATGGTGAGGTTGAAAGAGCAGGAGACGGTTGCCTTTGAAAAGAGAGTTTCTTACTCACAGGCCGCGAGAGTTGAGGGTGCCTTACCCCGGGAGGGCCACACAGGGATGCACGGGGGTCTTTTAGGAGGTAGGGTGATTAGAAATGTGGGCAAGAGCCTCAACCTTGGTTTCTGCAGGAAAGAATGGATGAGGCAGTGTCAGCAGGCTTCAAATTGGCTAGTTTGAATGATGTCAGCAGGCTCTGGCGCACAGGACTGTCCAAGTTATCCGTTGTCTGTCCCTGGGGTGATTTAGGGCAGGGGAGTGGTGTGAGAGTGTAAGAACTTGATAAAAGAGGTGGTTGGGGGTAGGGCTCTGGACTCATCAGTTTGCATGTGGAAGCAAGTCATTTACTATCTCTGGGAACTGACTAGGTCCCAAAGTATGAAAGTATCCCCTGCATGCCTAGGGTAATGACCCCAGAACTTAACCTGGAAGTAAAAAATTTAGTATAATCTGAAGAGCATATTCTTTTTAAACTTGCCCAATAAAAGTTAGATTTAGAATATGTGTGTGTGTATATATATATATGTATTGCAATATTTATATATAAATAGATAACAGAAACAGATACAATATTGAATTTACATCTTGTGTTGGTCATCTTACAAAAAAAAAACCCTAATGAACTTTTTGGCCAACCCAATATTTAATGCCATGTTACACACAGACTTTTTATTTTAACATTGCAAACTTTAGTACTTGATTATATCTCTCATTAATAATTCAAATTTTAAATATGACCAGCATCATTGCCATCTTGCCTTTGTATAATAAGACCCAGACTGCTTCAGTATAAATGAATTTATTGCAACACCCAGCCATACGTTATTTTGCCGCACTTTCTTTGGAGAAGACAAAGTAAAATCATGCAGAGTGTGGATTGTTTTGGTCCTTAGGTATTAAGCATCTCTGGGAGCAAATAAAAAAGTATTAAAAATAAATAAAAATGCAAAAAAAAAGAGAAAAGAAATACAGAAGAATAAAAAGTTATGATTGGTACAATGAGGAACCACAGGACTGTGTTCACAGCATAGTCCGGCTCAGGTCTGGCATGGGCGCATCTCCCCTTATCCCCTGCTCTCCTCCTTGCCTCTCATAGCTCCAGGTACTAGAGAAGAGAACAAAGTTGGAGTCTTCTCCTCCACCTGGGTGGACTCTTGGAAGCATTTGCCTTCCAGGAAGAAGGAAGAAGAGGACTTGGAAGATGTCCACACTCTGGCCCGAGATGACTGGTGTCTGCCTGTCCATCTCTGTCAGTTCCAGGCTGATGCTCAGAGCCTTGAGCAGAGATGCAGGGAGGAGCGTGCAGGGTGGGGCCACTGAGGGCCTGGGTCTCACCACAAAATCAAGGCCACGGCAGCAGGAGGGCAGGACTGGAAGCTGGCGCTGGTTGGACCTCAGGCCTTCACCAGGGAGCTCTGCTTTCAGATGCCGTTCTGGGCAATCAGCAGCAGCAGTCATGGGTCACATTTCTGGTGGTCCTGGCGTGCTTGTCACACCGCCCCCTTCTGTCATCTCTGTGTTGTCCCAGCAGCACCCTCCAAGTCAGAGAGCATTGGTCTAGGTCTCTTTGTGATGCATAGGAAGACGGAGGCTCAAAGGAGGCCAGAGTTGGGGGGGGCGGGGCTCAAACCCCAAAGTGGACACATTACCAGGCCCTTCAGACAGGGTTTCTCTTTGAAAGCCAGTTGAAGATGGAGTGTAAAAAGATGGAATAAGACAGAAATCTGTCAGCCACCTTCCCTTGCAGCCAGGGGCACTCATGCCCAGACAAGTCCAGGTTCAGCTTGACTCCTCCAGGGAGCCCTGGTTTTGTGACTCTCCTACAATGCTTGCTCATCTGGTCTGAAAAATCCCCTAGAGCTGAACTCAGTGGCTCTGGTGACACCCACGCAGCCCACAGAGCTGCTAGGAGCCCTGGTCTGATGGGGGTGGAGGATCCCACTTTCCTGAGCTGCCTTCCCACCCAGGAGGTCTGTGCTAGTGTTTGTTCTGGGCATAGTACATGTTCTTCCCTCCAGAACACAGCTGGAAAGACAGGGCAAGGCAGGAAGCAGGCCCTAAACACAGGCGGGGGACGTAGGCTAACTGCTGGCCTTCTGGCCACATCCCTCTGACCTCTTTGGAGTTTGAAGTTGGGATGGGGGTTGGTGAGGCAAGGGCCGAAGATACCAGGAGGTCCTCTGCTTGATGTTCAGAATGGACCGGCAGCTCCAAAGTGACCATGTCCTTCCCCTGGGTCTGAAAGGACAGTGTTTTTCCAAGGTCAGAAGCTAGAGAAAGAGGAACCTGACTTCACTGGGGTCTTGTGTTCTCAGCACTCAGGTGCTTGGCAGTGCTTGTTCAACCAGCCATTCATGCTATATACTTTGAAGTCCCTTTCTGGGACTTCTCTGGTGATCCAGTAGCTGAGACTCTGCACTCCCAATGCAGGGGGCCCAGTTTGATCCCTGGTCAGGGAACTGGATCCCACATGCCGCAATTTAAAAAAAAAAGAAAGATCCAACATACAACAACGAAGGTCAAAGATCCCACCTGCCACAGCTGAGATCCAGCATAGCCAAATAAATAAGTAAAATATTTTTAAAAATAAATAAAAGCCCCCTCTCGAAGCCGGCAGCAGCGGCTCTCTGCTTGGCCGGGACAGGGTTGTGACTCAGACACAGTGCTGGTGTGCTGCTCTTGCTGGCGCTTTGCAGTTGGCTGTTCCGCTTCATTTGGTGTTTCCTGGGGTGGGTATGTCTCTGTCCTTCCTTGCTGTGTTTCCAATGCTTCGAAAGGAGTGGGTTTTACTTCTTTCTTTCCGAACTCCAGCTGTTGGCTAAGTCAGGAGGGTGAACCCCTTCACATAGCTGACTCTGTTTAGGCAGCATGTGACAAGGTGGTGGGAGAGAGAATCCTTCCTGGCTGGGGTGTGTGTCAGGGGAGACCTCATGGAGGAGGGAGTGTAGATGGGTATGGATTCCACAGAGAAATGGGATCAAAAGCAGAAGGATAGAAAGAGGAATGTGGCAAGAGCACATAAGAAGGGATCTGTGTGAGGAGAGGCCCTGTGGGCTGGGAAAGACTGGTTCAGAGGTTCATTCTTAATCTCGTGGACAGTGGGAACCCTCTGGGAGCTTTTGATTGATGTGGCTGGTTCATTCATCTGGTGGTGGTATGGGGGTGGGTTGGGAGGAGGAGAAGGTGGCGTCCTTAGGTAGAGGGAACTGAGAATGGGTTCCTCACTGCACTGGGACACTGCCTGAGTTCTTCCTCCTAGTGATTCTGATAGCTGAATGTTACTACCACCCCCATCTCGCTGACAAGACTTCTGGACATGGGTCATATCTTCTGTAGGTGGTGGAACCATGATTCAAAACCAGGTCCTCTAGCTCTAAATGTGTGCTCTTCATGTTAGTTAAGACTCAGCAGGACATGGAGGCCCTGGGAAAGAAATCTTTTGATTTCGTTGTTCATCGCATCAGTGCTTTAATGATTTGTTTTTTTAATTGCCAGTCTTTAATTAGATAATAAATATAAGTACATCTTCCCTGCCTAAAAGGAAAAACTAGAGTTGTGACTAGAATCCCATTTGAACACCTTTCCCAACCATGGTCCTGTGAACTACTCTGCCTTAGGATGGAGTGCTTGGAAGACACCCTTGTTTGCATTACAAGGCCCCCTCTTGCCGTCTAACATCCTGCCAGCACTGTCAGTCAGCCTGTCACCGGGCTTAGCAGCAGTCCAGTGCTGTCAGGCAGCCAGATTGGGTCCCAAGAATAGTAACTGGACTGGAGCCACGCTCTGCAGCCCCAGCATTCCACATCTGGGCCCGGCCCAAGCCGTATGTTTGGAGAGTGGAGCGTTGTTCTCCTTGCCATCAGCCTTAAAAGGCCCTGCTTGTGGTCCAGGCATCCCTCATGTCCCTTGATAACCAGTTGTGATTCTGCCTTCTCTTTAATTTATCTGAACCTTCCATAAGCCTGTTCTGTCCTCAGCCTATCTCAGCTTTTAGAGAGATGGAGGCCAGGAATTCCCATCCAGCTTGGAGAATGTGCTTCTTTCTCGTATCCTAACCGTGCTTCTTTAAGCCCAGGTGGTGCTAGTGGTAAAGAACCTGCCTGCCAAAGCAGGAGACATAAGAGACATGGGTTCAATCCCTGGGTGGGGAAGATTCCCCTGGAGGAGGGCGTGGCAACCCACTCTAGTGTTCTTGCCTAGAGAATCCCATGGACAGAGGAGCCTGCTGGGCTATGGTCCCGTAAGGTCCCAAAGAGTCAGACATGACTGAAGCAACTTAATACACACCCTATCCCCATTTAGCACTGGTCTTGGAGGAGCTGATGCACAGAAAACCTGCCTTTTCAGCCCTTGTCTACTTGGCAGCTTTCCCCTCAGGGCCCACTCCAGCCCAGCAAGGCCTTTTCTGAGGCATTGCCTATGGATTCCAGGGCAGGGGCAGGCACTATATGATCATCTGGGGTCATCTCAGCCTCCTGGTGTGTTTCTAAGGCCCTCTCTGAGACAGGCCATGATCTCTAGGTTGGTTTGGTTAGAGCCACACATCTCAGCAGGGGCCCGGGAGAACAGCTGGAAAGTTTGGGAGCAAGTTATTCCTGCCATGAAGAATGCCAACAACAGAGAGAGAGAGAGATCAGGGCTCAAGTTGAACCCAGCTTTCTTCCCTACCTGCTCAGGAAAGTTGCCTTGATCTTAACCACTGTTTGTTTCAATGAAATCTTATATAGGTCTCCCTGGGAAAAACAGTTAATGGTCACTTAAGTTTCCATCTCCCGTTCCTCTGCCCAGCTCCCCTCCCTTGACCCCAGCCACCAATTGGGCGGCAAGGAGCACAGATTGAAAACCATCTGCTCTGGGCTATAGAGTCAGACATATGCTCGTTTTTACCCTAAGTGCCAATGGCCACGAAATGCTCTTTATTTTAAAGTAGAGGGATGGGATAGGGACAGTTGTTTCCACCAGCATGTGAATTTTGCTGGTCCCTGATCTCACGGTGTTTTGCTTTTCATTTGGAGGAGTCCTCAGGTGCTGGGTTTTTCCTTGACCAACCCAGGCACGTGCCTGGGCTTAGCATCCAAGCCCTCCCTCCCCATCTACCTGATCCATCTACCAATTCAAGCCAGGAGTATCTGCAGTTTAGTTCAGTTCAGTCGCTCAGTCATGTCTGACTCTTTGCAAACCCATGAACCGCAGCACGCCAGGCCTCCCTGTCCATCACCAACTCCCAGAGTCCACCAAAACCCATGTCCATCGAGTCAGTGATGCCATCCAACCATCTCATCCTCTGTCATCCCCTTCTTCTCCTGCCCTCAATCTTTCCCAGCATCAGGGTCTTTTCAAATGAGTCAGCTCTTCACATCAGGTGGCCAAAGAATTGGAGTTTCAGCTTCAACATCACTCCTTCCAATGAACACCCAGGACTGATCTCCTTTAGGATGGATTGGTTGCATCTCCTTGCAGTCCAAGGGACTCTCAAGAGTCTTCACAGTTCAAAAGTACTCTTGGGGAACTTCAAATCAGGACCCTTGTTGTGTGTTCTTTCCCCAAAATTATTTATGTACCTTTGGAAAATGAGAAAAGAAGAAAAAAAATGAACACCCCTATTCCCATCGCTCTATAAATAGTCACTGTCGGCTTTATGGTGAATTTCCTATGAGTTTTTGTGAACATGTAGGTGTTGAACCCTATGTAAGGATACACAGCTTCTTTTTTTGAAAAATTTAATTGCAACTATACAGTACTAGCCTTTTAGTACCCTGCTTTTTTTTAATACGTGGCCAAAAGCACATTCTGTTTTTTCAAATAATTGCATAATGTTTTATTAAATGAATTTGCTATATCATAGTTTCACCATTCTCCTACTATTAGACTTTAGCTCCTTTAGTATTTTAGTGTCATAAGTAGTGCTGAGTTGAAGGTCCTTGCACATAAAGCTTTTTGCTTATTTAGGATTATTTCCTTAGGATTCTCAGAAATGGAATTACTGGGTCAAAGAGTTTGAACATTTCTAAGGCTCTTGACACATATTACCAAATTTCTGTACAAAAGGATCTAGCCAGTTGGCATTCCCAATAGCAGGGTAAGTGGGTGACTATCCAGCTGCTTCTCGAACATCCAGCTCCTTTGTTACAGATGAGGAAACTGAAGCGCAGAGACATGAAAGGAATGGTGATCCAGGGTCACACAGTTCCTTGAGAACAGAGGTGATTCCGGAATCGAGGCCTGTAGGCTCTCACTTTAGACATCTTCAACTGTCCTCATCACCTTCTTGTTTTTATAATGTTTCCTTTCCTTTTTCTGACTGTGTCCCAGTCTTTCCTATGGAGGCAAGGAGAGCATGTAATTCTGCTGCTTCTGAACCATATGCACTGCCCTTCCTGCATGTGTGAAGTGGAAGGTGTCTGGGTGTCAAGGATTTGGGGTCCTAGTCCTGACACCACCTTTGCACACTTGACTACCCCCCCCCACCCCCCGCAACCTCTGTTCCCTTACCTCTTTTCTGGGGCTGTCAGTTCATGACCTTCCCGCTTCACAGGATCAATATGCAAAAAGTATCACAGTACAGTAAGGAACAATCCAAATGAAACATGCTATTATGATTATAGTTTATTCTGGAAGTATTCCTGGGATAGGAGAATTCAGCATTAGGAAACTAAAGGTCTAAATTAATTAACTCACTTGTAATACCAGTTTGTTCTAGAGAGAATATGAAGCATCTGTCAGACTATACATGAAACTAAAAAAAGTGATCCTGTACACCAAAGTGCATAAAGTTAACAATACCATACTGTATACTTCTAATGTTGAAAAGGTTGCTTTCATGTTAACGATGTTTTTACCACATTATGCAATATGGAGACAGAGGGGGAAAAAAAAAACCTGAGACATGGGGACAGTTCAAAGGAACACTCATTACACCCTACAGAACTAAAAGATACAGTAAAGACATCCAGAGCTCCCTAGACTGCCACTCTCCAGTAGGTACATAATGTTAGCCACATGTGTAATTTAAAATTTTCCCAGTAGCCACATTTTTAGAAAATGAAAAGAAACAGGGAATTCTCTGGTGGTCCAGTGGTTAGGACTCTGTGCTTTCACTGCTGAGGGCCTAGGTTCAATCCCTGGTTGGGGAACTAAGATTCCACAAGCTGTGTGGTGAGGCCAAAAAAAGAAAAGAAACAGGCAAACTTATGGTAGCACTATATTTGATGTAACCCAACAAAGTCAAAGTATAATTTTAATATTTAGCCAGTATTGAAAACTATCAAGATATTTTCCATCTTTATGTCTATGAGGTTAGTGTCTATGTTATACTTACATTACATCTCATTTTACATGTCATTTTAGACTCATCACATTTCAAGTGGTCAGTAGCCACATGCAACTTGTGGACAGCTCAGCCACACAATATTTCCAGCACTGTGGAAATTTCCAGTGGATAGCACTGCTCTACACTTTCCTCCTCCACCTTGCTTTGAAAGCTTTGGCTGCAATGTAGAGAAGCCCATGAGGAGCTGAGGCCTGGGGGAGGTGGAGAGATGACCAGCCCCCCAGACCTGTCCCTGCAGAATTCTAATGCAATAGCTGTGGTGCTTGTCTTGTGAGTACCTAGTAATGGAGGAAGACTTGTGGGCCCTCTGGGGGCTCCCAACTAACAGGGGGATATTGCAGCCTAATGAAAGAGGAGGATCCCCCCTGAGGAGTTTGCAATGAAGTTAGAAATTTGGAACCTACAATCAAATGGTCATTTATAGGAACATCATGGTAGATGCAAGTATCTACAGTGACAGAACACAGTGTGGCTTGTTGAAGGAGGGGACATGTGAGCCAGGATGCAAGGATGTGGTGGGAGGGGGATAATGGCATAAGCAGAGAAAACGTGGCAGGAATAAGAAAATTGAGACAGAGAAGAAATGGGTGTGGCTGTTTTCAGAGAGGAGGGTCTGGATTTGGGGTTGAGTGTGTGGGGGTGTAAATACTGTAAAGGTTTAGACATGAACTGATAAGCTGGGGCAGGCTATTTTAGGTGCTTGAGCTGAAGGGTGATTGGATAAAAGTGGAATTTGAAGAAGATTATCCTGGTGGCAGTGGCCATGATTGTGATTGTTTGGAGCAGGGCTGACTGGCCTGGAATCTGGACCAGAGGTGACAAGTGGGTAGAGGGTGTGGTGATGATAGATGGTAAGGCATATTTGGATCCATCCTTGCAAAATCTCAGAGAACCGAGCACCTCCCAGTGTCCCTGTGTCACCTCAGCCTGGGGATCCCTGAAGCAGGCCCCCAGACCATGTGATGGCCTGAGAGGGGGTTATACACTGCCCTCTTCCATTACTCTAGTGGGTCTCAGCTGAGGGGCAGGTAAAGCCCCTGATTTTGGTGGGAAAGGGGCTTTGCTTGAGGTCAGTCGGGGGCCTCTTTGCTGATGAGACCCACTCTCCAGGTGCTGGGAGAGCTGGTTGCCATGGCAATGAGCACAGGTTGGCAAGTGCTCTGAGGAGGAGGGCAGCAGACAGCTGCTTGGGTGCTACAGGGCTGAGGACGTGGGGCACCCAGACAAGGCGGTGTCTGAATGCCAAGAATACCTTTGAGTGGTTTGTTGGTGCCCAATAGTCAGCTAGACTTTGAGACAGGAGGGTTAACCCCTAAACCTTCCTTCTTCCTCTTCTCATGTCCCCTCTTCTTCACTCTCCACAGTGGCCTCTCTGCTGTGTCTCCTGCACATACCCCTTTCACGTACCCCCTTTCCTGTTTAAGCCCTAAGATCAAACAGCTTGAGCCAAAGATACACTTCACTGAGGCCCTCTTTTCTTCATCCCTCTTACTCTCTGGTTTAAAAAGCCCATCACTTAAGATCAGAGGGGAAAAAATGGTACAGAGTGGGAAAGAAGGTCATTCCCACAGAACAGAAGAAGGGGTTTAAGCTAGACATCAGGAAGAACTTCCAGACCTGAAGATTAAGTGCTGGAATGGCTGCATCAGTTGTTCCTTTCTATGGCAGTCTCAGCACAAGGGAGACTCCTGCTTGGTCATGTAGGAGAAAAAGAGGGGCCTAGTGATCCTAAGATGTTTCTGTGCCTGTCCCCCACCATGCCACAGCAAAGAGTAAGGAAAAAGTCAGCTAGGCAAGGCACAGAGGGAGTTGTTGGCAGGGCCCCCTTCCCTTCCACCTAGTTCCACCCATTCTCAGGAACACCAGAAGAGAAACAAATTTAGCCCTTCTATTTTTTTAGAGTTTATGGAGAAAAATTTAGCATAAAACCTTTCTTGGGCAAGAAGGAATTCCTTCCCAGCTGGACCTCCTTTTGTCCTTCCCCCATTCTGGGAGATCACGTCCTCCATGAGTTTCCCCAAAGAGGTGGGAAGTCATGTGTATGAGGGTGCCTGTGGGCGTGCACGCCTGTGTATGATCTGCAAAGCAGGGCCCCGATCTGTTGTGGTGTGGACATGGGTCTTCAAGTCCAACAAAAGTCTAATGAACACTCGTTGGGTGCTGAGTGTGCTGTCAGCTGTGGGGGACCAGACAAGCTGCGTTCTGTCTGCACAGGGCCTACCCTCTAGCAGAGCAGGGGAGGCAGGTGTGCAAGCAGGTCCCATCAACACGGGATAGGAAAGAGCTCAGAGGAAAGCCCAGGCCAGGGCCTGCGAGGGTGATGGTGAGGAGGATTTCTAGGGCTGGTAGGACTTTGCTGGCAGAGAGGTGGCAGGCTGTGTGAGGGAACACTGCAGGCAAAGGAGGTGTCATGTGGGGGCCATGTGTGAGGGAACACTACAGGCCCTGTGGGGATGGGTGGTATGGTTTGGGAAGAGGAGACTGGTGGGAGTGTGGGTATGTTGGGGGAGCTAAGCCCTCCGGGGCCTCAGCAGACCCCAGTTTGGGGGTTATTTCATACCCATGTGGCCTGTTTGTCAGATGACTGGCCCAGGGGATGCTGAGATTCCACCTGGACACTGGGCACTGGTCTGATGGGTCCTTTGAGTGGGGAGAAGTCTAAGTCATGGCTTGGGGCTTGGGGAGCCCCTCTGCTCACAAGGCTACTCAAAGTGGAGAGGTCCAAAGGGTAACTCACTTAAAAAGTGAAGTTTGCCCAGTAAACCCCTTCTCTCCAGAACCCTTGGGGAGTAGGCCATTTCTAGATAATTAAGTATTTATGCTGACATTTATTATTATAACTATTTCTGATGAACTCTTCCTAAAATATGTATAATTCTTTGTCCTCTCCTTAAATAGTCACTGATGTAATATAACCTTTTCTGGGTGACTTGAACCACCATTGTGTAAGTTAATTATCGTCTTCTGCTATAGTACAGGGCAGGCCTGCTTAGGGACTGCAGGGATGTTTGCTCCTACATGAAATAGTCTAAGTACTGGATAAGTTTTTGAATAACTTATTCATACTTGAGAAATCATTTTCTGTCTTCTTTGTTGGTGAATATACTGTCACTTGTCACTTCTCAAAATTATCACGGTGCCTTCCCAAGCAACTCTTCACCTCTCCCACCCCTTCCCACCCCACTTCTAATTGACTGTTTCTAAACTGCATGAGCTTGGCAAATACATTATTAGAATTTGTGGAAGCTAACAGTTATCAGGGACTTAGTGATAACCTGAGATTTTCCCTTATGGGTAAAGTTCATGAATGTGAGTACATAGTCTAAGTGACATCTGTTTTGTCCCATGTAGGGTGTCTTTGGGGCTATTTCTGGGTTCTCAGCTGTGCTATATAACGGCAGTCCCCAACCTTTTTGGTACCAGGGACCAGTTTCATGGAAGACAATTTTTCCATGGAGTTGGGGTGGGTAGGTAGGGGGTGGGGAGGATGGTTTGGGGATGATTCAAGCACATTACATTTATTGTGCACTTTATTTCTAGAATCTAGTGCCACCTCTGATCTGACAGGAGGCAGAGCTCCGGTGGTAATGTGAGAGATGGGGAGCAGCCGTAGGGACAGATGAAACCTTGCTTGCTTGCCTGCTGCTCACATCCTGCTGTGTGGCCTGGTTCCTAACAGGCCACAGACTGGTACTGTCTCATGGCCCGGGTTGGGAACCTCTGCTATAGAAGGCTAGTATAAATATGCATTCTTTTAATTCATTCAAAAACAATTAGGGACCTCCTTGCTGGTCCAGTGGTTAAGAATCCTATGGCCAATGCAGGGGTCAAGGGTTCAACCCCTGGTCCAGGAACTAAGATCCCACATACCATGGGGGAACTAAGCTGGTGTACTGCAACTGCTGAGCCTGCATGCTGTAGAGCCCGTGTTCCACAACAAGAGAAGCCACTGCAGTGAGAAGCAATTAGAGAGTAGCCCTGCTGACCCCAACGAAGACCCTGCACAGCCAATAAATAAATAAAAATGAACTGTCTTTAAAAAAAAAAAAACAACTATCAGATCCCTGGAAGGGAACAGAAAACAGTTGATTGCTTAAGTATTGGAGGAAACATCCTTTATCATATCTGATTTGGGTGAGAAAAAAATTGTTTTAATTAAGAGAATAAAGAAAAGGTATATACCTTTTAAAGTTAGAAAAGTAAATTTAAAACACTACCATCTTAAAATTAGCTATTGCTGTTGTAATCATCTCTGAGGGTCCTCAGCAATCAGGGCTGGAGGGAAGCAAGGGAAATTGGGAATGGGCCAGCCCAGGCCTGGGGCTGGTGTGGGGGTGGAAGGTGGGTGTCCAGAAGGCTCAAGTTCATGACAACGGTAGCTGCCAGTCAGTGAGCACCTGGCCAGGCCAACTCAAGTGGGCACTTTGCTTATGCTGTCTGGTTTTCATGTGATACCACCCTCTAGGAGCTAACGTTCTTGTCCTGCCTGTGCATGGGGGCTCAGAGAAGAGGACTCATGTGCTCACAACTGCCAGAGCTCAGCTCTAAGAGAAACAGCTTGTTCAAGGCGCGTGTTGGTGCAGTGGGGTAGGGAGTGGTTCATTTGGAAGCAGCATGGGTTTCTGTGCCTGGTTACTCACTTGTCTGCCTGGTGTGGCCTGATTACAGGACCTGAGTCTTCCTACTGGATTCCATTGTCCAGGCCCAGAGCATTTAGAGCCACGTGTCCCTTGAGCCCAGGCGGCACTAGCAGTAAAGAACCTACCTGCCAATGCAGGAGACGTAAGAGACACAGTTTCAATCCCTAAGTCGGGAAGATCCCCTGGAGAAGAGCATGGCAACCCACTGCAGTATTCTTGCCTGGAGAATCCCACGGACAGAGGAGCCTGGCGGGTTACAGCCCATAGGGTTGCAAAGAGTCAGTCACGACTGAAGTGACTGAGCACGCATGCACGTCCTTTGAGCCACTTGGGGTGGGGGAGACTGGTGGCCTCTACCCCTTCCACACACA
Source organism: Dama dama (assembly GCF_033118175.1). Lineage (NCBI taxonomy): Eukaryota > Metazoa > Chordata > Mammalia > Artiodactyla > Cervidae > Dama > Dama dama. Next base: position 50,955,605 of record NC_083699.1, read on the forward strand.
CACACACACGCACACACACAAAGAACTTGTCCTATTCAGGCTGGGGGGTGGGATAGGTAAGGACAGTGCGTGCGTGTGTGTGTGTGTGTGTGTGTGTGTGTGTGTGTGAGAGAGAGAGAGAGAGAGAGAGAGAGAAACAGAGACAGAATGATGCAGAGCAGGGTAACAACACCTTCCTCTGCCTGGAGATCAAGAGGCCTGGCTTCAGACTCTACTTGGCCACTCCTCCTGGCTAACAGACCTTAGGCCAGCCTGGTGGCTCTGGGCCTTGGGCCGCCAGTCAAGAGCTGAGAAAGTTGGAAGTGATTTTTTGGTCTGTAACTCTGCGGATTTTGAGAACCTCAAGGAGCATGCCCTCCTGTGATACCTGCAGACACTAGCCTGTCTCCACCATTCCTCAGACTTTCTAAAAACTCAACAGATTTTATCCTACCTGGAACTCACAGAATTTTCCACTCAAGATTTCTCTGAGGAAAAAAAATCTTTATTGCATGCATAGCTTTCTTTCTCTGATCATAAAAGCTATATATATCCTTTGAAGAAGTCTGGAACATAAAAAAAATGTATAGAGGAGAAAATGTAAAATCCCCCTTAGTTCTGCCACATTTTGATATTTCCTTCTGATCATTTAAAACCTAAATTAGTGTAATACAGGATATACCATTCTGTAACTTGCTTCCCGCACTCCTGTCACTACATAGCGCATCTTTCTTCATTACGTAAAGCAAATTAGACATGAGGAGGAGGCTTTTGTTGGGCTGGCTGCCCTTCAGCAGCCTGTGTCAATGACCGTGCTTCTGAGTCCTCTGGAAACCCGTGGCCCTACCCTTAGCCTCAGAGCCCTGGTCAGTCAAGGAAGCCATGACAGAGGTGCCATGGTGGGGACTGCGGGTACCCCAGGACCTGGCCAGCCATCAGCCTGCAGGGCTCTGGGGCAAAACCATCATAGTCTGCATTATGAGTGGCACCCCCTGTGTTGTGCAGTGAGAGGTTGTACCAAAGCCGGAGAGACTGCCTGTGTCACCCCTGTGAGTTAATAGGAGCCCTGGGCCCTGGAAATGGCTCAGCACATTTCACGGGGTGAAGTTATTTTGGTTGTGTTTCCATCCTGTGGCATTTGGACCCTGGGAAGGGGAGCTGGTAGGGGCTGGGCTGAAGCAAGGAGACCAGGGACAGTCCTGGGGGTGTGTTGCTTCTTCTCAGCCTCATGGGTTGGGTGGGGGCCACCTCCCAGGAGGGACATGCCCATTGTCCTCTCTTAGCCCTCAGCCCCAGGGTCTCTCCCTCCTTCTGTGTGGGAAGTCATAAATTGTAATTTATAGCCTCTCTTTCCCAAGAGATGATCTTTCACTTTATTTTGTCCGAGCTGCACTTGCTGTCCCCTGCACGGCCCTCACGGACATCTGGAAGTGTTTAGACAGTCTGTGGTCATCACGCAGTGGCCCCGCGAACTGGCTGGGAAGGGTGGGTTTGGCCTAGTTCAGTGGCCCAGCGGCTTCATGGGTGGCAGGCACTTTGAAATTCTCAGAGTGTAGCTTGCTTTTTGCATGTCAGACCCACACACTTTTGCTTCCTTTCCCGTCCATCTCCTCCCATCCCACTTACCTGGAGGGATCAGTGTACTTGCACATCCTTCAAGCTTCCGGGCACTGCTGGCCAGTCTGCCTGGGCAGCTGGTCCCCATGTGCAGGTGTGCTGGGCGGCCCCCAAGCCCCTGGAGGGTCGATGGGAAGTGTGCTGGCCCCCGCCCAAAGCTGGGTCAGCACAAAGTGCTTCAGTGTTTGTTTCTGATTTTCTAGAGTCATTCCAAGGGAGGTCTCTCCATCTCGAAATGTCCCCTTCATGCCCTGAGTCTCTGTTAGCAGGACTGAAAGTTGAACAAATACCCTATTCTCAGGTAGAGATTTTGGGGGACAAAGACAGACCACAGAGGTGAACCTTCATGGATACAAACTCCAGCCTGCTGTCTTGAGCAGATGAAGGGGTGAGAAGGAGCAAGACAACTCCATTCCATGGATTGGACTGGGTGGCCTCACTGTGATGGCCCAGGACCACCACCAGGGGGTGGTGAGGAAGGTGTTTCACCCACTTCCACGGGAGTCTAAGCCCAGCTCTCATTCCTTACTTCATGGCACCTCTTATTTCTCTAAAGCAGCTGTTCATCCTCCTTTGTGTCTCAGCCTCTTGGAAAAAATCTAAGGAAAGCTATTCACCTTCCCTGAAGAGAATTGTACCATTTGAGGGAGACCTGGACTCCTGAAGACCACCTACACAAGTCTCAGGGTGGAGCCCAGCTAACCAGATCTCACAGAGAGGCTGACTCTCCATGGCCCATTCCACCAGCATGCATGGGGGAACGGGCTTGAGGATGCAGTGGGAGACCTTGAGAGAAAGTGCTAGACTGATGCCCAGCTGGGTGATCAAGTGGACTCTGAAGTCTGCTCTGCCTCTGCCACAATGACAGCACTCAGGAACCACCAGCTCCCTCTTCTCTCCCCACTCTTCTTCAAGCAGCGAAAAAGTCAGTCTTGGCTGTAAGCTGTGCCTGCTGGGGATGAGTGGTAGGCAGTGGGGTCTGTTTTCTGATCTGATGGTTCAAAGTGTCTATTCAACTTCCCAGCTGGAGCCTGAAGCTGGAATCTTGGTGGCTCAGGGATTGGCAGCCACCCTCACCCCTGTCACCAAGGGCCACCTTGGTGGGCTGCTCTGCACTGATGTCCAGCTATGTGCCAGAACCACTCCCCAGACCCTTCCATGGCTCTGCCCTCAGCGTACACTCGCCCACCCTGGCTCTGCTCTTGAGGAAGCATGCAGGCTGTTTTGGACATCTGTGTACACTCCATGCAATTAGGTTCTAATCGTATGCACTTCACACTAGAGTTTATCCTGCTCTGAGTCATGGACTGAGAAGCACTTATTCTGGGAGAGTTGATTGACCCTGTGGTCAGTGAGGGGGAAAGTTACAGGGTTTTCTAACCTCAGGGTCAGTGTCCCTCGCATCTGTTTGTCACATGCCTCTCTGCATGTGGCGCTCTCCTGGGGGCATCACCAAAAACAAGAAACAGATGCAGGCCTATGCTGGACTAGGAGTTCCCAGCCGGGGTGTGCAGGGCGTTTGGGGGTTGGGGGTGGGGGTGGTTCGCTGTCTTTTGTGAAAACTCTCCACGTGCCAGTGAACCCTACTGGTATTGGGAAAAAGGAACAAGGCTGTAAATCTTGGCCCCGAAGAAACTCTTCAAGCTGTGTTCCTAATTCTGAACCAGTTCCCCCTCCCCCAGGGCCAGAATTTCTTGCAAGGATTTTCTAATGAGGTTCACAGTTTTATTCATATCCTCTTCGCCAGAGTTGCCAGGCGGAACCCTTCCCACTGTCTGTCTCTGACTTCTGGTCCTGTCCCACCACCAAGCCCTCCTTGTTTCTGGATGAACTTCCTGCCTCACTGAGGACCCCTCAACCCCTGTCCCTCTCTGTCTCAGCCACCTCCTGGGTACCCTTCCCAGCCTCTCGGAGCCAGCCCTGACCTTCTCCTGCCCACAGTGCTCGCTGCACTAGCCAGGCCTCTGTTATGTCTCTTTTGGCCCCCTCCCTCCCTCCATCACTCCTGGCATTGTTTGGCCCCTCCTCCCTCCGATGCTGAGTGAGAACACAGGTTCTCCTGCATCAAACCCATCCTGTCTCTTCCAGACTTGCCTCCACCTCGTATGTTCTTTCCCCTCTTCATCACCACCAGCCCTCTCAACAGGGTAGTTCTCCTTGAACCTGGCAATCCCCACCTGCCACCCACGATGAGAGCAGCCATTGCTGTACACGCTGGGGTTCCTTGGCTACCGTGCGGTTGAGCCCGCTCAGCCACTGGTCTCCTGCCTCTCCTCAGCCTGGCCCTGCCTCCTTCCTGGCACTCCAGGTTCTCCTCTCTGCCTGCTCCCACTCCATCTCCTGTCTTGGCCCCTGGTCCTCTAAGCGTTGAAGCGTTTCCCAGGCTCCACAAAAAGCTCCCTTCTTCCGGCTGATCTTGCGCTCCTCTGTGATTCAGTTAGTTGTCTGCCATACCTATCCCTTTGGCCCAGGTATTTCTGGAGATCCACTCTCAGATTTCAAGCTGTCTGTTGCTCCCAGGCTGTTCATCCCTGGGAACATCAAAAACCCATCATGTGCACAGCCTGATCCTCTGCCCCACTTCCTTGGCAAGGCTAGCTTCTCTTCCACCTCTCTTCTGTGTCTTGTGTTCTGACATCACCATTCCTTGTTGCTCAGTTAAAAACTGGGAGTTATCTTCGGCCACTCTTCGCCTCCCACTTTCACCTGTGGCTGGTCATCTGGTGCTGACGGTTGTAACTCTGAAAACTCTCGGTGCCTCCACTTCCTGCATCCCCTCCCAGCCTGCCCTGGTTGGCCCCTAGCATCTCTCATCTACATCATTGCAACAGCCTTTTAACTGGGTCCCCTGACTCAGCTCTTTCCCTCATTGGCTCACCTTCTGCACAGCTGTAATCTTGTATTTCCATAACTTCAGGACTGAGCACATCGCTTCCAGGCCATTCTGGCTCTGCGTGTGGCTTCCCTCTCCCCATCTGCCCTTCACAGCTGCCTCTCCAAGCTTTCTTGGAAGGCTTTCAGTCCCTCCAAGTGCTTCCGACTTATCTTGCATTTCAGAACCCAAGTCAAACATCACCTCCTCCAGGAAGCCTTCCTGGGCCACACCCCAACTTGCAGGCATGGGCTCTTTTTTTTTCTCTCCTTGGGGCCCCTCTCCTCCTAGAGAAAGACACACCCACTCTGAGGATGTGTGTGTCTCAAGATCAGAGATCAGCCTTTATTTATTGCTGATTTCTCCAGCTCTAGCAGAGTGCCTGGCCTGCCACTGACCTCAGTACATGTTTGTCTAATTAATGTTGTATGAAGATACATTCTCTCTTACATATGCTAATAAACCTTTTTAAAGGAGGTTACTGTGTCACTTGGTTTGAATGTCTCATATTTGTGACTGGGCTGTGCCGAGATGAATGTCCTCCTTAGCTTCTCACAGGATTCCTCAGCTGTGTTCAGGCTTCTCTCTGCAGGCTATTGGATTTGCCTATTTTTTTTTATTCTTACCCCCGTTTGCATGTCGTTTACCTCCAGCCTCCTCCATGTTTGTCACATCCTGGTCAATTAACACATACTTCCGGAATGGGGTGTGTGTGTGTGTGTGTGTGTGTGTGTGCATGCACACGCTTGGTCATGTCCAACTCTTTGCAACTCCATGGACTGTAGCCCGCTCGGCTCCTCTGTCCATGGAATTTTCCAGGCAAGAATACTAGAGTGAGTTGCCATTTCCTTCTCCAGGGGATCTTCCCAATCCAGGAATCAAACCTGCATCTCTTGTGTCTCCTGCTTTGGCAGGCAGATTCTCTACCAACTGCACCAGCTGGGAAGCCCATCCAGAGTGATAAATTTGGTCAAACTGATTTTTCCCCCCTGGCTAGCTTCCCCCAAACCAGATGTTTTCTGGAAATGAAGGAGATCTCAGAATCCAAGCTCATTTGAATAACAATGTAGTATCATATGGACTGAAATAGTGCCAAGGAGATACAGGTATTGAAAATAGAATCACCTAATGCATTTTGAAACCTGATTTCAGTGATTTTCAAATTATTCATGGGCTACCTCACACCTCACAAACACAAACAACTGAATTTTACGTATGCATATGTGTATCTCCACCCTATTTCTGTAGGTTGTATATATATTTTAATTTTGTGGGTTCTGGTCCTGTTGACTCTAGGACCTAGCCTTGAGCCTGGCTGATGTCTACTCAATTTTTGTTGAATGAACAAATAAACAGATGAACAGACTAGAGCTTGAGGGAGTATGTTTTCTGTTTGAAGGTACGGCAATTTCTCATGGATCCTAACGCTGGGCAGTGCTGGGTGACACTTCTCCCTGTCTCCTTTCTCTGGAGTGGCCTTTTCTGCTGACTCATGACCTTCGGTCACTTATGTGGTGTTGTGTAAACCTAGCTGGGCCCCTTCTAGAAGTCACGGGCAGAGGTGGCTGGCAGGCAATGTGGGAAGAAAGTTTCTGTCTGGATGGCATCACCAACTCGATAGGTATGAGTCTGAGTAAACACCGGGAGTTTGTGATGGACAGGGAGGCCTGGTGTGCTGCGATTCATGGGGTCGCAAACAGTTGGACACGACTGAGCGACTGAACTGAACTGAAAAGAAAAGGAAGGTGGTCAGAATTCTTGAAGGTCCTTAGAGCTACCCAAAGAGGTAGCAGATTTAGGCCCAGTGCTCAGGATCCTTAGGGGGTCAAAGTATGGTGTTCATATAATTTAGCATTAAAACCAGGCTCCTTTTGGCAGTGAAAGGGAAAGAGAGGAGCACTGTGAATAATTTGCCCAGGACTGTCCTGGGCAAATCAGAACAGAAGGTCACCCGAATGGAAGGCAGGCCTGCTCTAGGAGCCCTGTGGTTCCGTCCACAGGGTGCCGATGCAGACTGGTCATCATGGGAAGTTGAGAGGCTGGGGTGTGAGTTGGGATCCTGTGGGGGTCCTTCTCTGAAACTCAGGGTCCTGACAAACGTTGGCAGGTCTCCCCTTTCACCCTGTGCACACCTCTGTCTCACCAGCTAGGTCTCCGGAAAGTAGAGGAGTCATGATTTCTGGCTCAGACACTGTGTATCTGGCTGGAGCTAAGTGGGACTTATTTATAAAAGGTTTTAGTAAAATAAGCCTTTTGGCTGTATTGACGTTCCCTCTCTTTCCTTTCTCCACTGCTTCCCTCCCCCGCCTCTCTCTCTCACACACACACACACAGATTATAGCCCTGGTTGTGAGTGTATGTGTGTGTGTGTGTGTGTGTGTGTGTGTGTGTATCTGCAATGAACATTTTTTGCCCCTAGAAGGAGTGGAGTGTGATGCAGACTCCAGGGTGACCTCCGCAGGAAGGGCAGATAGCCTGGCTCCAGCAGCTCCCTTGTTTGTTTGTTTACCGGAGGCGTGGTGGGGTGTGGAGCGTAAGGAGGGGGCGCTGTGTTCACATTGTTCAGAGACATCTGCTGTTTGCAGTAACTTGCCAGCCAGGCGGAGCTGCTGGGGTGGCTGGCTTTGCAGTGTTGCCTGTAAATATTATGACTTCGAGGACTGGGGTGGGGTCCCATCAACTGACTTCAAGGAGACCGAAGGGCTGGCCTTGCACTTGGTGGCTGCATCCCTGAGGTCTCATGTCCCCTCCTTCTTCAGAGCTGAGGCTCACAGAAGGAATGGTGGCTTTAGGAGCAGCAAGAAGGCCAAGACGGCTACTAATATAATGGCCTCTGGGCTCCTTAGATTAGAAATGTTGGGGTTCAGGGACTGTCCCAGAGTTGAGCGTCAGAGTAGGTGGTGGGGAGAGAAGAGGTGTCCCTGGGCTTCGGGTCAGTTCCTGTGGCTTTAACGGGGAGGAGGCAAAGAAGGAACAATTTCTCAGGCAGTAAATTTAAATGGCCCCTGGAGCCTGGTTCTGAGGTCAGAGAAAGGGGAGTGCACGTGACAGTGGACAGGCTTTACTGGGACACACCTGGCTTCAAGTCCTAGCTCTGGTTCTTACCCACTGTATGCCCTCAGGCAAGGCTCTCAGCATCTCTGAGCCCGGGGCGATGTATGGAGAGTCACAGCAGGTGCTGGTGCAAATACAGCTGGTGTTGTCAAGGCCATCGAAGCCGCCCTTTGTCCACAGGCAGGCCACACTGGGCCCTGCTAACGACCCTTCTGTGATGTAGTCGAGCTCTGGGACCAGACTCTGGGACTCCGTGTTTTAGATTTCCCTAGGTGGGACAGCTCATCTTCAAATGCAACCAAATTCCTTGATAACACGTACTGTTGAGCCATCCTGCTCAGTTCTCAGAGGAGACAGCTGGTCCCATCTGCAGCTGCGGGCTAAAGGCTGTTTATTATTAAATCTCCCTCAGGATCTTTTCTTGGGTCGTAGCCACCTCAGGCCCTCTGACCTGGGAATCATAAGGCCATGATATCTGGTGGGGCCTTACTAGGTTCAGAGCTGCAGGGAGTAAAGAATCCATGGATTCCCTCCCTCTTACAAGACAGGAAGGGGCATTTCCAAGGCCTGCGGGGAGGAAGGGTGTGTGCAGGCACACACGTGTGTGCTCAGGTGCCTGTGTGTACATGGGCATGTGTACATGTTCACTGGCACGGATGCATGTACATGTGCATGGACACGTGTGCGTGTGTATTTGTGTGCCCTCTTGGTTGGCCCTGTAGTGTATGTCTCTTAGCTGACTTTCACAGGGGCCTGTGCATGGGGAGCCGCAGCTGCTGCTGTGGAGCCTAAAATTAGCCCCATGGGCGGGCACTTTTCCGTCTGGTTTTCCTCTCCCTGAAGAGCTTGTCCATCTCAGGAAGGTGGGAGCCTGGAGCTCAGGGGGACAGCTCCTCCCCACCTCACCCTGGTTTGGGGGCAGAACTCCGAGCATTGCAGACTTCCCCAACGACCAGAAGAATCGCTCTCTCCCCTCTTGGCCTTGACTGATGACTGGTAAAGCCCAAGAGCCACACGGACCCATTTCACATCCTTGCGGCAGCCACAGGGCAGCAGCTGGGCTGGACTGTGGAGGGGACAGAGGCCCCCACCTTCCCTTCTGTCACATGCTGTGACCATGCCTGGCCCTGACGTGGCTTTACAGAAGCCCGTGGTCCTGGAGGCAGAACCAGTGTCCCTGGATGCCTCTCCCTTTGACTGCCTTTCCCTTTGCACTTTCCACCTTTGCACAAAGCCACCTCTCCTCAGCAAGAGACCTCCCGTGTGTGTCTGCTCCTGAGCACCCCTCACAGAGCGTCAGTGGGGGACGAAGCAGACCTGGAGCACCCCCTGCCCTCTCCAGGACAGGGCGACTCTCAGCCCCCACGGTGCACGGTGGTCAGAGTCACCAGGTGGCAACATCAGACCTTGGGGTGGTGAGGAGGCGGCGGAGGGCGCTGAGGGGAGGGCAGGGGCCAGGGTGGATTCCAGATGCCATCGAGCCTTCTACCCTCATGCTTTTTTCCTTTTTTTTTTTTTTTTGGTGGCAAAATATAAATACCATAAATTTTATCATTTTAACCAAATTTCTGTACAATTGAGTGTCACTAAACACATTCACCATGTGGTAAAGCTATCACCTACTTCCGAATCCAGACCTTTTCCCATACTAAGCAAGAAACTATGTACATATTAAACAGTAATTCCTCATTCGTCCCAATCCAGCCCTGGTAACCTTTATTCTACTTACTGTCTTTATGAATTCTATTTTAGATACCTCATTTAAGTTTAATCATACAATACTTGTACTTTTGTGTCTGCCTTGGTTCACTTAGTGTAATGTCCTCAAGGTTCATCCATGTTAAAGCATCTGTCAGAATTTCATTCCTTCTTAAGGAATATTGCATTATGTATATACCACATTTTATTTATCCATTCATTCATCCCTGTATATTTGAGATGTTTCCACCTTTTGGATATTATGAATAATGATGCTGTGAACATAGTGTACAGATACCTATTCTATTCGATTTGGGGGGTATATACCCAGAGGTTGAATGGCTGGATCCAGTAATAATTCTTTGTTAAGTTTTTTGAGGAACTGCCATACTAGTTTCCACAGTGACTGTATATTTTACATTCCCACCAGTAATACACAAGAGTTCCAGTTTTTCCACATCCTTACCAACACCCTATGCTTTTTAAAGGCTGGATTAAGAGCAGTCCAGCTTGGGGACATAGGATGGATATGACTTAAGAGGACTTTTCTGGCTTGAAAGGGATGTTTGGTCCTCTGTTTGGGGAAGGGTATCTGAGGTAAGTGTGTCCTGTGCACAAATGGAAGTAGAAGGACTGTCTTCTTCAGTTATTCAGTTGACTAATATTTGGCTCATTCATGTGATTTGGGATTGCAGTGCAACAACCGAGTCGCTGCAAATCAGTCTGCATGCGTGTTGAGTTGTTTCAGTCATGTCTGATTCTTTGCGACCCCATGGACTGTAGCCCTCCAGGTTCCTCTGGTCATGGGATTCTCCAGGCAAGAATACTGGAGTGGGTTGCCATTCCCTTCTCCAGGGGGATCTTCCCGACCCAGGGGTCAAATCTGGGTCTCCTGCATTGCAGGCAGATTTTTTACCGTTTGAGTCACCAGGGAAGCCCTGGAATCAGTCTACTTAAAAGCAAAGGGAAGGATATTCAAAGGTCACAAAAAGGGAAAAGGAATGATGCTATACATGATGGAGAGGGGATACATGTAAAAGTCCTTTGAGTAAAGAAAGAGTGAATGATTAGGATGGGGGAAGATAAAATTTATAAATGGCCCCAAAAGCCATTGGAATGCTTGTTGAATGCTGAATATAATAAATATTAATATAAAAGCCTAAAGAAGAGTGTCCTGTGCAGGAGGAATAGCCAGAGCAAAGGCCCTGGGGTTGGAATGTGCCTGGTCAACAAGGGAAGGAGAGGGTGCAGACTGTGAGGGGGCTCAAGACCACCGTCGTGATTTGGTCCTTCATTTTACTCTGAGTGGGATGAGAGCTCTATTTATTGGCACTGTTAGTACCTTATGTTATAGTAACTCATTTAATCCTCAGGCCAGCCTGGAAGGTGTCCCCATTTCACAGGAGAAGAGACTGAGGCACAGTCAGGTCCTTGCTGTGAGTAGAGAGGAAACACCAAGGGAGGGGGCACCATGCTATTTGCATTTCTCCTGGGGGAAGGACAGGATCTGAGAAGAGCCCATGGGAGAGACCCCAGGCATTGTGGGTGTGTGCTCACCCAAATTTGGGGGAGGTGGCTTCCCGCAGGGCATCCGGACTCTACGAGTGGGAGCCAACAGTGTTCATTGTAACAAAGAGGGCAGTTTGTAGCACATGGTTTAGGTTGGTAAGTGAGCTGACAAAACTCACCTAGGTGTCACCTTCTATATCTGCACTCCCTGCTCTGGGGGCTAGGATCCACAATCCCCTGAATGCTGCTCAGAGTTGGGCCTTGGTTGACAGGACCAGAATCAAGTTGAGGGCAGAGGGTAGTACAGTCATTTTCCACCCGCCTCTACTCAGCTTGTTCCCCATTTCCATGGCTCCTTATAAATGTTTGTGGTTGATAATCATACTGAGGCATTGATAGTTGTAACTGGGATTTTTCTGGCTTATTTTTTTTTCCTGGGAAACCAAAATGTACTCAAGCCTGGATTTATTTTGAGAAGAGAGGCAAGGGAAGTCCCTAATTACTTCTAATTAGGGAAGTAGCCCTAGCTAGGAGAGTCTGGCCTATTGATGGGAGGGGAAGTCCAGACCCAGAGATGGCTGGCTATGTCCTTTGGGATTAAAAGGTCCTAGACTTGAATTCTCACCCTGCATTTAATATTTTATCTACATATCCTTGGGTTGGGGCTTCTCTGGTGACTCAGATGGTAAAGAATCTGCCTGCAATGCGCGAGACCCAGGTTTGATCCCTGGGTCAGGAAGATACCCTGGAAAAGGGAATGGCTACCCACTCCAGTACTCTTGTCTGAAGAATTCCATGGACAGAGGAGCCTGACGGCTGCAGTCCATGAGGTCACAGAGAGTTGAATACAATGGAAGTGACTAATACTTTCGCTTTTATCCTTGGGTTGAGCTTTGGTTTCTCCTTTGAGTCTCAGTTTCCTCTTCTGCAAAAATGAGGATGGCCTGTTCGAGGTGATGTAAGGACCTGCGGTGAGATACTTAACAGGAAGGAGAAATGCAATTCTGGAAATGCTTTTAGTCTAGAGTCTCTTTGCTGTTCAGACAAAGTCTACTCAAAAGTTGACAGAGACTTGGGGCCTCCGGTTGGGTTTCTCAACTTTGCAATTGTCACTCACCCCCACTCCCTGCTCCACTCTGACGTCCCTATGTCTCTGAGCCCCCATGAAGCGACCCTACCCTCACCCACACACCCTTCCCACACTCTGTGCTGTCACAGAGCCCTGCTGACAGCCTCCATTGTCTGCGTCACCCACTCTCTTCTCACACCTTCTCTCCCTTTGCCCCCACTTCCGAGCCCCCCACCCCCCTAGGCTGCAATTGCTGTTCTGGATCCTCTCAAAGTTCCTGCAAACCCACCTACTTTGTGGGCCTGAAGATGCTCACCTCCTGCCCTATGTCAGTTCCTTTCTTACCTCATATGACTCCCGCTAGAGACTCGGTGCTGTTTCAAACAGGCAGAGAGGACTGCCTCACAAGTCCTCCAGGAGGGGAGCTGATGGGAGGTCTCACCCCAGGGAAGCCAAAGCGTACCCCAGTCTCAGCCTCAAGGGGTCTCAAACATGCCTCCCCCAACACCTCTCATCCTATCAACCCCACCCTCCAACACCAGAACCTTTGCCTGCAAAAGACCAGGCACTAAGGTAAAGTGGTCCTTACCCTTAGTAAGGGCACAAGTGGTCCTGTGCCCCTCAGCTGGAGATGGTGAAATATCTGTGAGCAGGTGGGTGGGTGGAGCATGTAGAAAAGTAAACATTTGCACCTGATGCTCTTTTTAAGGACCATGGGACAATAGCCAATACCAGGAATTCACTTCACTTGGAGAATTTCAGCCTGAATTCCTGGAAACGGAGTTGCACACTCTGAAAATGAGAGTGTAGGACAGGGCATTGATAGCACGGGCCTTTTTGCAGAGTCAGAGGACAGCAAAGAGAAGGAGCTGCCCTGGAGCTTTAGAGGACTGTCTCTGTTTATAGCAACTGATGTCATTTTCACCTGAACATCAGTCCTCACCTCCTCTCTTGAGTCTGGAACTAACCCTCGGCTGTGATGGGGGGATTTGGTGCTGAGCATCTCCATTTTACCTTTGGGGAAACAAAAGCACGAAGAGACACAGCTAAGACCTTTGGCCAATCAGAGCAAACCTCCACATCTCCAGCAGTGACAGGGGTAGGAGCCTTCCATCTCAACATGGTAGTGAGGCTTCCCTTGAGTGGTATCAGGCTGCCCTCCTGCAGGACAGGGCCAGCTGGACCTTCTGGAACCTCCGAGCAGTGAGGTCAGAGTGGTCGGAGCAGGAGGGCATGGTCTCAGTATTACCTTGGCCCTTCTCTGCAACTTCACACCAGTCTGGAGGACCACCTGCTGATCTCTGCCTGCGACTCCATGCTCTGGGAAACTGGGCTCCTGGTCAGCATGTCATCTCAGGACAGGAGGCTCTGTTCTCCCAGCAGGGACACGGGGCCACTGGGTCAGTGGAGGCTGCAGGACTCTTCAGGACTGTGGACTAAAGTAGCTGTAGGTAGGGTCACACAGCAGTGCGGAGACGTGCTCTCCACATCATTCTCTTTTATGGGTACTTGGGAAGGCTGTGTACCTGAGTCTCCCTCACTGTTAATTCAAGGCCATGTGTCTGAGTTGTCCCCAGCGGAATGTGGGTGAAAACCAATTACACCTCGACGCATACAACTTCCAGACCTGGTCTATGAAAAGCCCAGTGCCTTCCCTTCTCCCTTTCCACAGGCACCTGATACGAACCCTCCACTTGGTCCAGATGTGGCCTGCATCACATTTCTTATGAGCCAGAACTCAACTTTTATGGAGCTAAGTGCCAGAGTTGTCAGGGCGTATTTGTCCTGAAGCAGGAACCTATTCCAACACAGCAGCACATTAGATTCAAGGGGCCTGGGACTTCTCTAGTGGTCCAGTGGTCAAGAATCTACCTTCCAGTTCCGGGGATGTAGGTTCAATTCCTGGTTGGGAAACTAAGATCCCACATGCTGCAGGGAAACTAAATCTGCGTGCTAAAACTACTGAGCCTGCACACTCTGGAGCCCACATGCTACAACTAGAGAGAAGCCTGCCACAGTGAAAGATCCCGACTGTGGCAGCAAAGATCCCACATGCTGCAGCTAAGACCCGACGCAGCCAAATAAATAAATTTTAAAAAAGAGTTGTAGTCATGCTATACTGCTACCTCAAAGTGTGGTCTTTGGCACTGAATCCATGCCCTCGTATGAAAAAGTAGAGCACCAAGCCCTCTCGAGTTCTGAAATTTGGTGAGGCTGTGAAGATCAGAGTTGAGTAAACACACTGGAGAAGGAAGGATTGATTCCTGGGCTTGGGGTGAAGAGTCAGGGCAGGTGGCTGCTTTGCCCAAGTTGTTTCTCAGCTTTGTTCTTGAGTGGAGTTACAGGTGGCTCTAACTTTGGAGAATGCCCAGCTCATTACTGGTGTGATTTTCTTGTCCATTTATTCATTTATCCACTCATTCATGCAAAATTCCTTGAGCATTTAGTATATGCTGCCACCTTGCTAAGTGCTGCTGTTTTGCTAGTGAGCAGATGGGGCTCTCAGTCTAGGAGGGAGGTTGTACACTGAAGAGAAATCACACTGGTAATGGTGAAATTACCATACTTACCACAAAAGGGAGAGAGGCATGGACTATGGTAGCTGTTGGGGGCTGTCACTTTGGGAGATCAGAAAAGGCTTTTCAGAGGGATTGGATATTTGGCTGTAGTCTAAAAGAAGAGTAGGAGGTAATGAGGTAAAGAGGGGTGGGAATGGGGTTTTCTTGGGAGAGGGACCAGTGTATGCAGAAGCCCTGTGACGGAATGGAGTGGAATTGAACTCACAGTAGTGATGGCAAGAGATGATGTGAGATGAGGCTGGAGATGCAGGAAGAGGCAGATGACACAAGCCCAGGGAGCTGAGTTAGGAGGTTAGCTTTTACTCCAAGAGACTTGGAAGTTATCAAAGTTTGAAGTGGGAGAGGATGTGTAGTTTACATGATCAGATTTGTGTTTTGAAAAGATCATCTTGGCTGCTGTGTACAACTCCAGTTCTTGTCTGCTCTGTGCTTGTCAACTAGAGGTGGACAGGTGTGTGTGTTTGTGTGGGGGAGCATGCGTATGATTTTAGAACGCCTGCAGTTCAAGGTTGCCTGCTGCTTGCTGGGGCATGTCTCTCCCCTGGCCTGCCCTAGCCCAGATCAGATGCATGGTGTTCCATGCATGAAACACCAGAGGATGAAACTTCCCCAGGGGATGGCAGGAATTCACCAGATGCAGATCCTAATTCTGAGAAGAATGCTGGTGAAGAAAGGAACTATTGTCTAAAATTAGGCTTTGGGAATATTTTAGTGAAATTTCTTCCTGCTCTTTCCTTGCTGAGGGCTTGGCTCTGGTTCCTTCCTCCTGCTTGCCTAGACCTCTCTTCTCCAGCCTGTCTTCATCCTCTTAGCTCAGCCACCCCCTCTGCTCTAGGGTTAAGGTTGAGGGGTTCATTGTTACTTTTTTTTTATTTTTAAATTTTTTGCTACACCGTGTAGCTTGCAGGATCTTAGGTCTCCCGACGAGGGATTAAACCTGAACCCTGGCAGTGAAAGCACTGTCCTAACCACTGGACCACCAGGGAATTCCCCATTGTTGCCTATTTAAGACCTCTCTGGGCATCCAAATAGTGGGCAGACTGGCTATTGGCTGATCATGATTTCCTCTTAGCAGGTGTCCCCTCCTCCTAATGAGACATTTCTCAGAAATATATAGCCTGGACTGGGAGGCACCAGGCAGAGAGAACTACAGTCCTCAGATGAAATTCTGATTTCTCTTATGGAAATGCCAAGACCCACAGCCTGCCCCTGGACCCCTTAGCTTAACCGTGACCACCGTGGCTACAGTCTTGGCATTTCCACGCTTTTCAATCCTGTGGGCCCCCGGACAAAAGAGCACTTTAGCCACAGTCCTGCTGAGACAGGCAGAACTGCCAAGCAGCCCTTGAGTCTCCTCTCCCCGCACTGCAGCCCCTTGCCCTGGAGAGCAGACAGATTGTGAAATTCCGGGTCTGCTGCACAGATGCCCCCAAACAGCCATGAAAAAACTCAGCTTTTGGTTTAAAACCCCCACATCACCATCGCCACCATGACTCCCACCACCACTCCGAAGGCTTGCATGGAGCCCAGCTGTGGGACTGTGCGTCCCTAAGAACCTCCAGGACAGATGCTGATATGGACAAGAGGGCAAGGTGTTCTCTTCTCAGGGTTAAACGAGGCCTTTGAAATCACCCTCCCAGCCTTTGCAGCTGTCTACCTGCTGTGCCAGTGCCCTGTCCAGCTTCCTCAGATGCCTGAGTGCCCAGCACACAGTGGCCCCTGTTAACACTGGAGGGTGAAATCAGCTCTTAGAGTGGCTGGCCTGCCAGAAGCCTCAGGTCCCTCTGACCCCTCATGTATTCTTGGGGCAACTTGTAGCTGCTGACATTCCTTCTCAAGAAAGCAAGATGGTGCCTGCTGACCTTGGTTTGTAAATATCCGTTCTCCAGATTTCTCTGAAAACTGGGAGCCAGAGTGGCCTGTCTGACATGGGTGGCTGAAACCAGAGCAGGATAGGCTGGGTTGTTGAGGTGATGTCTTGACACTTAAGTATCAGGTCCCAGAGTCTCCAGGAAGGACACCCTGTGGAAAGCCCTCTTGGCTGAGATTACTGGCAGTGGGACCTGGGAAAGCTCAGCGCCTGGTTTATCTCTGTTTGTCGTCTACTGAGGAAAAATGAGAGTGTGCTTCCTTCTTGGAGGCAGAGCTGTTTATATCTGTAGGATCTTGACACATGCATGCATGCTTTCACACACAGAGACTTGGAAATATTAAGTTCCCCACTTTGGACTCTGTGGCAGCGAACAGACACTAAGCAGATCCTGTCTGTTTCCCCTGGGAACAGATGCACTTCCCTGGAGAAGGGACGTGGTAGGGTGTAGGTTTGTCACTGAGACGGGGCCTGTGGAGGGGATGAGGGATGGTCGGTGCTCCTGTCCCTGGAGGGTGACCTGTGAAGACCTGGGCTGCAGGTGAAGGTTAGGCTAGGTGGGAGAAGAACTTCACAAGGAGAGACACGTCGGTGTCCACTCTGTGGACAGTTCATAAATTCTTCAGACTGGATTCATCATCTGCCCTATACCTGGTGCCTTTCTTAACTTTCCTTCTCTGGCAAGCGTCCCCTAAATATCTGAGTCTCCCTGGGGCTTGGGATGGGTTGGTCCCAAATTTTGTCAGTACTTTCCTCATGGAATCTCCTGAATTTAACTCCTCTCCAGCCTCATTCCTATCCTTAAACTCGTAACGCAACAGGATTCCTGCCCTGGAGGCCCGGGCTCCCAGTGGATGCTGTGGCTCCTTCCTTTTGCCATCTCCAAGCCTCTTGGCAACTGCAGACAATGTATTCTTCCTTCTTGGGGGCCAGGGAGCATAGCAGTTAAGCCATGTCCTAGCTGTGTGGACTTGGGCGTGTTGCTTAACGTTGCCATGCCTCACAAGTTTCCTTGTCTGTAAAATGGGAATTCTAATTGTACCCAACTCATTGGATTGTCCAGAGAATGAAAGGAGAATATATCTGCACGTTGTAGTCATTCAGTGGACAGGAGTTGTTGTTAAAGATCATTTCACCAACCATCAGTGGCTCCTTAAGGCTTGTGATCCCGAGACAAGCTTCCGATCCTGGTAGACGTTTACTTCTGAGCCACAGCTGGCTGCGGTGTTATACCTGTCACTCTCTGATCCTGCTAGGTAGTCCCTTCACTGCCTCAGCCATGCCAGGATTTTTCCAGGACTGTCACTTACTTCCATCTGAAACTTTCACCTTCCCACCCAAACCTCACCACTTCCTTGAGCCCGTCTTGGCCTCTGTGACCCACAGAGGTGTTTGTAGCCTGAACCCAGCCATCTTGCTTTCCATCACTTATTCCTGTGGTTGCCGTGAAGATGGGGGCCTCATCTTGAATGTCCCCAGCCTGTCTCATGGGGCCAGCCACCTACTGATCTGCCTCCCCTAATATGGAGACCTGGGAGTTGATCCTAAAGATCAGTAGAAACTTCTCCATCAATTATATGGAAGTCCTATCCTGATTTGATAGGAGCCCAAAGGTCAAGAGCTATATTCTAAGCTTCCTAAGTGACCATGCAGATGCAGCGGGATTGGACTCCGGCCCAGGTCCCATGCACCCTCAAGCCTGAGCCTCTGTTACCTGTGGGGGAGGGGGGATCTTGGCTTCTTGGCCAGATTCCACAGCTCAGCAAGTGGCAGTGATAAGAGCTGGGACCAGCCCTGTAGTGGTCTGTTTTGACAGGGCAATTTAGCTTATGTTACTTGCTAGCGCTTGAGGTGCTCACCAGAACTGCTGCCCCAGTTGCCTCCCCAGGGCCCTTTATGGTCAGCAGAGGCGGGTCACTGCTGTGAGACCGTGGGGTGGGCTGGGGAGAACTTGTTCCCCTCAGCCCTCATTCTTCCAGTCCCATTCTGGCTCCTGGAGCAGCCCCAGCTGAGACTGGTCGGCTCCAAGAGAGTTCTCTGTGCCTCTGGGTGTTCATCCAGTTAGCTCCATTAAGCGAGGAAGCCAGAGGCATGGATAATACCAAACAGCAGAGGATTTCTAAATGCATTTGATAGTTTGGAATGCATTGGATGATTTGTAGCAGACTTCCTCTCTTAATTATTTTGGGCTCATGCTGAGGTCAGATCAATCTGTATTCCTTGTGTACATATTGCTGCCTGGAAATGGCCATGGTAAGGGCGAGCCAGTCTTTCCTTAATGTGTTTGCCCATTCTCCTACTCACCCAGCATTTCTCGAGGACCTGTAGTGTGCTAAGCATGCTGTGGGGTGCTGAGGCTCCGAACGATGTAATCCCTGTGCCCCGAGAGCAGCCTGGCTGACCCTGGGTAGTGGACTGCTGTGGATGATTCATTCCCACAGTGGATGAGGACCTGAACTGACCTGGAGAGAACAGGTGGCCAAGTGGTGCAGTGTCCACCTTTCTGAGCACCTCTGCCCCCTCCTCTGCTTGTCAGGCTTCAGGCTGCTGGGGTCTAAGGTGGCTTTGTTAGACTCTGCTTTCTGCTGCAGCTGTGGCCCTCTTTGAGAAAGTGGAGTTGACAAACATCCAAGCTTGCTGAGCTGATTTATTAGGGGAGTGGCCCTTTGCATCACATAGGGCGCACCCCCGGCTTCCTTTCCACGGCAGCTGCCTTATGCAGACCTTGAACCACAGAGGACTGTCAGGTGGCTCTGCTGCCAGCCACAAGCCTGGTCAGGCTTTCTTGCCTCACTGCTGGCATGGGGCAGGGCTTTGGGGGGGTTGGTGGTGGGGAGACAGGCTGCTGTGTTCCTCTCTTCTCTCGTTCTCACGCTCTGTCACTCCAGGCACATGCATGTGGCCAGGGAATGGAGAGCATCTGGTGTTGCTGGCTCGGGTTCCACTCCAGAATTCTTTCTGAGGACTCAGTCTCTCTCGATGCACCTCTGAGTCTCGGGAAGGACTCTGCTTCCCTCAGATAGAGAGGAGAAAGGACTCTTCTGGCCCCTCTCATCCAGCCACACTCAGGATGGGAATGCCGTTCGGGGCTTGGTATCCTATCTCACAGGGCATCGTGACACTTCCCCAGATCCCAGGGCGGTCCCGGGAAACGTCCTGTCTGCCCGTGTTCTGGAGACAGGGCAGAATGCTGCTGCTGGGTCTCTGGGGAGAGGTGAGGAGGGCCAGCCAGGACAGAGCTAGGGCTGAAGTGGGTGTGAGCAGCGGGGACTCAGAGGGCTTGGTGTTCTGGCAGGGAGCATGGGGGTGAACCGAGGCAAGAGAATAGGTGTTGCGTTGGTGTGGCAGCTCACCTTTCAAGGCTCCCAGATGAGCTCTGGGACAGAAAGACAAAGGGTCTGCAGGAGGAGCTTGTCCGCTGGTGATGCTGGGGTATCAGGGTCCCCTGCAGGACCGGGCAAGGGCTGAGCTTGAGTTCACTTTTTTCTACCAACTCAAATCATTTTTTGAAGAAAGAAAAGAGCTTGGATTATAAAAGAAGAGGAAAAAGAATGTCTATGTGTATAACTGAGTCATTTTGCTGTACACTGGAGATTGGTACAACATTGTAAATCAACTGTACTTTAATGAAAAAATTAATAAAATAAAATTGGAAGAGAAGGAAGGAAAAGGGCTAAAAGATGAGAAGGGAACCGCTGGGCCGGGTGTCCCAGGCCCTCTTTCTAGCCTCATTACAGACCTCGGAGACCTTGCTGCCTGTCTGAAACCCCTCATTCTTCCCCAAATCTGGCTGAGGAGCAGCCCAAGGTCCAGCTGCTCCTGAGACAAGGCCCTCAGGCTTCTTCTACTTTCCTGTACTTTGCTGTGTGGAAGTGCTGAGGGGACATCAGACTGGAAGTTGAGATTCCAGTGCTTGTGCTGGTCCCGGCCTGGCAGTTTGCCAAGAGCCCCCTGAGAAGAGAAGCTTTGGTCTTTGCTTTCACTCCCGGTCAAGGCCTGTCATCTCCAGGCTAGAGCCTGCAGAGGCCACTGGACTGAGGAGGGGAGCCCCCTTGTCCAGCATGGGTGGGTCCCCATCTTTGGAGGCCTCTGCCCCCAGGCCCTTGCCCAGTCCTCCAGGCCTGGTTGAGAGAAGCCAGGCTGCCTGTGCGCAGGGTCCCAGGGCTCCAGACAAACCCTCAGGGAGCTGGTCATGTGTCACTTTCCCTGGGAGATGCTCTGGGAAATGCTCCCAGCCACATTCTTGGTGCTTCAACATGCCTGACAAACGCTGTTCCTTGTTCTAGCCTCCCTTCCCCACTCCCTACCCGGGGACTGGGCATAGATTAGTTGGGGTTCTCAGTTTCTCGCTTTCACTGTAAAAAGAATAATTGCTTTTCAGACATTTTACTATTATTGCCCAATTTAGTCTATCAATAGTCCTTGAGAAGTAGGTAGTTTCTCCCTGTGTTCTAGGAGAAGAATCTGAAGCTGACTACAGTGACATGACTCAGTCCACACCACTTATCTCATAATAACCTAAGCTGGGACCTGAACCCAGGTCTTCTGACACCAGGTCCCATGTTCCCCCCCATACCACACATGCTTCATCCCTTGAGATAATGCAGAGCCCGTTCATTCTTTCCTCTGGGCCTCCGTCTCCCAGCTTGAGGAGTGCAGCCACTCTACTTCCTTCCGCCCTTGAGAATCCAGCCAGTCTGTCTGCTTTGCCTCTGGTCTTGTTTCTGGGCTCCGGCCCAGTACTTGTCAGGACCACTGCTTCGGAAGCCTTCCACTGTTTTTGAAGTGGTCTTCCCATCTTCACACCTCCAACCCCATCCTGCCTTCCCTCATCTTCTGTGCTCTGTGTGTTGTGGTTTCTCCTTTCTGTGCTGGACAAAGTGATGGGAGAGGAGGGGGAAGGATGGGATCAGGCTGCCAGTGGATGTTCCAGTCTAGAAATATCTGCTGTTTGCAGGTATGTTAGTGTAACAGAGAGCCGCCAGGATGCAGTCACTTTTAGAAGATGAGTGTTTCTTTCTCTGTCTCAGGTAGTTGTCCCAAAGTGACCCATTCTGGTCCATCCCATTAGGGTGTCCCACTACCCACAAGGCCGTTATCCTCATCTGTATGTCAAAGCTGGGTTGGGGAGCTGTCCATATTCAGCCCAGAAGATGGTAAAAGAAAGTGCTGGTCCAGGTGGGACAAGGGGCTTATCTGATGATAGAGAGGGAAATGGCATGGAAGTTGCACACATCGCTTCTGTTCACATCCCTTTGACCTGAGCATAGTCACATGACCACACCTGGCTGCAAGGTTGGCTGGGAAATACTCTAGCTGGGCAGCCTTATATCCAGCTACTGTGCAGTGTTTTGGTAAAGGGAGAGAATGAATTTAGGTGGACAACTAACAGTCTCTGTCATGATCTTTGAAACTATTTTTAAATATAATTTTTATTGGAGTATAGTTGATTTACGAGGTTGTACTGGTTTCTGCAGCACAGCAAAGTGAATCAGTTATACATACACATCTACCTACTCTTTCTAGATTCTTTCCCCACATAGGTCATTACGGAGTGTTGAGAAGCATTCCCTGTGCTCTATGGTAGGTGCTTGCTAGTAAACTGCTTTTACATACAGTAGTGTGTATCTGTCAATTCCAGTCTCCCAAGTTATCCCTCCCACCCCTCTTTTCCCACCAGGTAGCCATACGTTTGTTTTCTACATCTGTAACTCTATTTCTGTTTTGTAAATAAGGTCATTTGCACCATTTTTTTTAGATGCCGCATATTAATTTGAATGATATCATATGATATTTGTCTTTCCCTGGCTGACTTCACTCAGTATGGCCATCTCTAGGTCCTTCCATGTTGCTGCAAATGTAAAATTATTTTTTAATTAAAAAGTTAATTATCTACTCTAAAGGGACATGGTGGGAGGTTGTAGTGTGATCATCTATAGTCTACCAGGTGGCCCTCGAGCTGAAAGTACGTTTTTAGGAGTGGGGTGGGGGGGTGGTCAGTCTGCAGGTGGATACTTGCTGCCTTCTTCCCACCAGGTGGGGGGAGCTTTTTATAGGCTTGCATCAGTAATGGTTGAATTTAATTGCTCACCCTTCTGCACTCAGATCATGTCTCATGGGGAAGGAGTCTTAACTCTTTTGTCCCAAGAATTGGGCTCTTGGTGCCAGCCCTTCTTGGTGGGACAGCTGGGAGTCAGCATCGCCTGGAGCCAACTCTTGGTTTTCTCTCGGGGAGGCTGTCATGTCACAGAGAAGGCCCCTGAGTCCTAGGATGTCAGGGTCCTTACAAAGCAGCTGAGAGACGTGGAGTCATGTTCTTCTGTTTTACATAAGAAACCTCAGGGGACCCAGTAGACTTGCTGAGGCAGCCCAGCCTGTGAGGAGAAGGGCTGGCCCTGCAGCAGTCCAGGTCCTGGCTGTTCATCAAGCCTCATTTCCACATTATCTCATTTCTCCTCCCAGGTTCAGCCTCCAGGGATTCCCCAGTGATCTGCTCAAGGCTGGCCAGCCAGGCAGGGACCCACCAAGAAGACACCCAAGTCTCCTGGGTCCCACCCTGACAGAGCTGTCCACCCGCTCACAGGGACATGTAGACTTGCCTCCTCTGGTAGAAACCATCACCAAGCTCTTCGCAGCCATGGCAGTTAATGCCACATTTGTCTATCTTTCTTGGTCTTGTTTGTGTTTTATTTAATTCTAACTCAGGCCTTTGCGTTCCCGTGGGTAGGGGTCTTGTAACCTCCTCTTCCACCTTGTGCCTGTTGCTCAGTGTCAGAGGCAAAGACTGGGAGTCTGAACCGTCTTCTGACGTGAGCTGGGATAGTCAAGGCCTTGAAAGTGCCCCACAACCTTCAGTGTGGGGTTCACCCATTTATTCATTTAACAATCATTTACTGGTACTTTCTTTGTGTCAGCCTCTGCCCTGGAGGACGAGGATGTACTGGTGTGCAGAAGGAGGCATGGCCAGCCCTGGGAGGGCTGTCATCTAGTTCTCGCCCCTCCCGGCTACTCAGGGCATTGCTAGACCAACTTGTATTGCCTTACACCTGTAACATGTTTGCATCAGTAAAATCAGCAGGCATTTTAGAGTTATCTGCAGAAGTTCTGTGACTTGCCCAAAGTCACAAAGCTAGCACCCGGGTCCCCTGACTCCCAGTAAAGCACTCCTTCCGTGGTATCTCCTTGCCTGTCATTCTGGGGTAACCCCTGGAGCTGCCCGAAATCCCTGCTGAGGGATCTGGCTGAGCTGGGCAAGCCTGCCTTGTTCTGAACAGCCACAGGGTGACCTTGCATCCTGGGTCATTCACAGGGTGCCCAGGCCTTCCACACAGATAGACACAGCCCCATACATGTTCTGTACTCAAACCAAGGTTGGGTAAGCGGCTTGTTGGCAATTCCAGTTTCTCTTTGGCGTTTCTTTCTTCCTTCCAAATTCAGCAGAACTAAAATGGGGCCCTGGATGTGAGGATTGGAGGTGAGGACAGGCGGTGGGTGGGGAAGGTGTGGGGGGGAAAGGCACACTTCACCTGTGTGGGGTCAAAAGCCAATCTCAGTATTGGGGGAGGGGGTGCTCTTTTCCCGCCCCTGGATCCGATTCCAGCATTTTGTCAGCCCCTTCCCTCCACCTCCACAGCGTCATCCTCAGCTGTCACCAGAGCTCACCTAGAACAATGAAAGCTTGTCTGACTTTCCTGGAAGGGGGAGGACAATGCTGAGGGTGGAGGAACTTGGGGAGGTGGGGCTGGATAATTGTTCTCCAAGATGAGATTTTTGGAGGGGAGAAACTTCATTTGCACTCAGATTATAAATAAACTTCTAGCCCACAAAACTTCTTGCCAGGCCACAGAACAAACTCTGTCTTACCTCGGAGGTCAGAGAGCTGCATGAGAAGCAGTTTATGGGTGGCAAAGCCCCACCCAGCTTCTATAGAAAGCCTTGCCAAGGCATGCCCACCAAGCCAGCTTGTCCATCACACCCGACCCCTCTACCCCAACTCATGTCCTTGCTTTGTGTGGGAACATATCTATGTCTCCACGCTGCTTTGCACATGTGATTTCCCACAGCTTGGGGTGTATGTGGGAGGGGTCCTTGCCTGGCCTAGATTCTGAAGGACTCTGGCCTCCTCTGGGATCCCCCACAGATTCAGCCTGGGTCAGACAGGAGAGTTGTGTATGACTTACAGGTGTGACCGGCTGTCTTAAAGCTGCAACTTCCATGCTGAAGTGTTGGGCATTTTACTGCATTTCAGGAGAACGTGGGACAGAACATCTGAAATCAGATTTCCCAGAAAATCCTGCATGTGGCATCTCCATTCACAGTGCTCAGGATGGCTATGCTGCCAGAGCGCCCCAGGCCACAGCCACTCCATGGACTGTCCCAGTTGGCAGAGACCGTGGCCATCACCCATTGCCACTCCAGCTTTATAGACAAGGAAACTGAGGTCCATAGAGGAAAACTGACTTGCTTAGAGCCATAGTGCTTTTAATTTTTTTTTTTTTTTTTGGCAAATCCAGGAAGAGAACTTAGCTGCTGAAATCCCTAGTCCTTTCTTTACACCGTGCTACCTCTCGACATTCACTCATTGTTTTTAGGCTGCTCTCTCCTCCCATGGTTTTATTTATTTATTTTTATTATCTGTTTGACTGTGCTGGGTCTTAGCTGCAGCACATGGGATCTTCAATCTTTGTTGTTAGCATGTGGGTTCTTTAGTTGCAGCATGTGGGATCTAATTTCCTGACCAGGGATCAAATGCAGGCCCCTTGCATTGGGCATGCAGAGTCTTAGTTACTGGACCATCAGGGAAGTCCCCTCCCCATGGTTTTAAATTCATATACTTTCCCAAAGCTCCCAAGTTTCATGACATGATACAAGCATTGACATCCTCTCTTAATATAACCTTTTTTTAAAAAAGATTTTTTATTGGTGTTCTTTTGATTTACAATGTTGTGTCAGTTTCGGTATACACAGTAAAGTGAATCACCTATATGTGTGTTAAACATATATTCACTCTTTTTTAGATTTTTTTCCCTATATGTGTGCTCAGTCACTCAGTTGTGTCTGACTCTTTGTGACCCTCTGGGCTGTAGCCCACCAGGATCCTCTGTCCATGGAATTTTTCAGAAAAGAATCCTGGAGCAGGTTGCCATTTCCTAATCTTTGGATCTTCCCAACCCAGGGATTGAACTCTGGGAAGCCCCCATACTACACTATATCTTAGCCAATAGGCCATTACAGAGTATTGAGTAGAGTTCCCTGTGCTACACAGTAGGTTCTTATTAGTTATCTTTATTTTATACATAGAATGTATTTATTTTATACATAGAATGTGTTTATGTCAATCCCAATGTCCTAATTTATTCCCCCCCTTACCTCTTGGTGTAATACCTCAGTTTGTACCTGAGACCCCGTGTGAAAGCTTCCAGTCCCTTGGGGTCTTATGGTTGAGTCTCAGCCCCTAGAAACCCTCTCCTTTTCTCCTATGGATGTCATACTCCCAAAAGCCAGAGGGAGTGGTTGTCATGGGGCACACCATCTGAAGTCTGCTCTGAGCCTGGTAGATGAACAAATCTGAGTCTTTGGAAAGTGACCCCCTAAAGGGCAGGGAGGGAGGCCAGTCCCTCTGTGATCCAAAGGTGGGGCTCTAGGTCAGTTCAAGTGTCGAGTTCCAAACAGCAGTTGGGGAGTCTGCAGATCAGCCTGTGGTCTCTCCCACGTCTGCTGTGCCCCCAGCCCCTATTGCTTTGCTTCCCTTTGTTCTACAGCTGTGCTGTCCAACAGAAATATAATGAGAGCCACATACGTAACTTTAATTTTTCCAGTCACCAAAAAGGTTTACTTTTAAATGGGTGAAATTAATTTTAATAATGTATTTTTACTTCACCCAGTATCTCAAGAATATCATTTCAACAGGTAGTTAAAATAAAAAATTATTTCAAACTGGTGTGTATCGCTCAGTCATGTTTGACTATTTGCGACCCCATGGACTTCTCCAGGAAGTCCATGGAATTCTCCAGGCCAGAATAACTGGAGTGGGCAGCCATTCCCTTCTCCAGGGGATCTTCCCAACCCAGGGATCGAACCCAGGTCTCCTGCATTGTAGGCGGATTCTTTACCATCTGAGCCACCAGGGAAATTTGGCACTCACAGCACACCTCAGTTCAGATGAGTCACATTTGCAGTGCTCACAGCCGCGTGCAGCTGGGGGCTGCCAGTGTGAATGGCGCTGTCCTGCAGCTCAATAGATTCCTGTCCTCCTTTGTGTCTGTCATCCTCTCATCCCTCTGCCTTTGGGTAAATCAAATTCTCTCTCCTTTCCCTTCACTCTGTGCTCTCTCCTAAGAGTCACCTTCTCAGCCCCTATGACTTGAAGTGAAGTGAAAGTTGCTTAGTCTTATCTGACTCTTTGCAACCCTGTGGACCATAGCCCGCCAGGCTTATCTGTCCATGGGATTCTCCAGGCAAGAATACTGGAGTGGGTTGCCATTCACTTCTCCAGGGTATTTTACCAGGGATTGAACCTGGGTCTCCTACATT
Source organism: Dama dama (assembly GCF_033118175.1). NCBI lineage: Eukaryota > Metazoa > Chordata > Mammalia > Artiodactyla > Cervidae > Dama > Dama dama. The sequence goes on from NC_083699.1 coordinate 50,982,385, forward strand.
GCAGACAGATTTTTTACTATCTGAGCCACCAGGGAAAACCCTTTGCAGCCAGGACCCCTATTCTATCCTGTCTCCCTCAGAGGTCATGCATGGGGCCCTGACAACCTTGGACTCATAGTGCCTCATCCACCTCTTCCACAAACTCTTCCAGTTTAATGACTCCCTTCCAGTTAGCTTTGATGACACCACCTCACTCACTCCACTCACTGTGCAAACTTCCGTTCCCCTGGAGAGCCATTCCTGGTCCATGCTTGCTTGGGACCTCCCAACACACTGCTCCCCCTTCCCTTTGCAGGCCCCCAACCCCTCTGAGACCCTGGTCCTTCTCATCTGTGGCATTCCCCACCCCTCTCTCTCTCACACTGCGAGGCTTGTGGAGATCTTAGTTTCTTGACCAGGGGTTGAACCCATGCCTCCTGCAGTGGAAGCATGGAGTCATAACCACTGGACCACCACGGAATTCCCATCCCTACCTCTTTATTGGTCTCTCCACCCCTTGCACCTTGCCCTTGACTACTTCTTTCCCAGCTGTCCAATTATTTTTCCCTAACAGCAGCTCTGATCACGTTTCCCTGTTGACAGCCCACAGCATTAGAGATTGTAAGAACAGGGGAATATGCTTATGCTATAATGCTGAGTGAAAAAAAGCAGGACGCCAAATTATAGAAACAGTAAGATCTCAACTTTACAAAAGCAAAAACAAAAAACTGAGTAGATTAGAGAGGAAGGAAGTGAGGAAGCAGACAACATTGGTTGTCTTTGCGGGTGGTAAATTGATTTTTTTCCTATGATTTTGAAATTTTCTCTAATGAATGCACACTTTATAAATTGAAAAATTAATACATTTTTTATTTTGGGAAATGCAGCCACCAAGAGGTTTCAGTGCTTCCTGGATTATGTGCCAGCTCCTTACCCTGACATGGATGTCCTTTGTGATAAAGCTGTGAACCCCACCATGCCTCAGTTCCCCCTGAGGGCTCTGTCCCAGTCAGGGGTGACTTCTCATTCCCCAGACAGCCTTGCACTTTCCTCTCTCCACCCCTTAACTCAGGTTGTTTCTGCCACCTGGATGCACCTCTGCTATCATGCTGGTTGCCCAGATCCTGCCCACACCCCAAGCTCCATCTCCAGGACTAGCCTTCCAAGTCCCCACTGCCCAGACATGACTTCTTTTTCTTTTCCTGTTTGACTTATTCTGGCTGGTTGTGTAGGCATCTGAATTCTCATCTCTTCTATTTGGAAAAGAAGTTCCTTCATCCTGCCATGCTCAGAGTAAAAGCATGTATGTTTTTCCTCTTTTTAAAATAAACATATCACTTTTCTCTTTTAAGATTCATACACACGGTGAAAAGTAGAAAACTATTCAATGATCTAAAGAAAAAAGTAAAAAATACCTATAATCCCACTACCTAGAGACATCCTACCACTGTTAACATACATGTAGTTTGAGATTGGGATCATGCTGAATTTGCCATTCTGTATTCTCTTCTTATCCCATGTGACACTGTATTTTGAAAACCTCCCCATGATGTTGAATCTTCTTCAAATGAAATATTTGAAAGGCCTTGACATATTCCAGGGTATCAAAGCACCATAATTTATTTAACTATCCTCTAGTTGTTCAACATTTAACCATTCCCCATTTTTTAATTTTCTAATTATCCTTGGCTGTAAAACCCTGCCCGAGCTCCTGAGTCTCTGCAGCACAGATTCCTGAGAGGAGACCGAATCTGGGTCACGGAGTGTGAACATTTTTAAAGCTCTTCATACACATGACCAAAATGCTTTCCAGAAGGATTGTGTCTTCACATCCCCACTTAGGCACTGGAGGGTGCCTGTTCTATTGCATTCTTGCCAACATTATTCCCACAAAAAAATGCTCTGCTGGTTTAATGGGTGAATATTGTTTTCATTTTGTATTTTGTTGCCTATTGGTGAGGTTCACGTATCTCATATCATGTGTTTATGTCATTTGTAATTTTACTTCTTGGAAAAGCTTCTTCATCTACATTATCCATTTTTTCTGTTAAATTTTCCTGACCCAGGGGTTAACCCAAATTTTACTTATTCTTCGTTAATTTATAAGCCAGTTCATATATCAATAGTAAGAGTATTGTCTCCTCTGCCATATTTGTTGAGTGTTTGTGGAACTAACTTGGGGTTAGTGACTGCGAAACCTGCAAAGTTTGTGTCCTCCCAGCTGCTTCTGTGCATGTACTTGCCTCCACCACCAGACGTGGTGTCCTGGAGGCCAGGGGCTGGGTGACTGGAGTCCAGGTTCCCCAGTGCCCTGACACTGGGCTCTGCACTGGGTCCTCAGTCAGTAATTTTTTAATGAATTAAGGGAATGTCCTGTTCAAGCAAGTACTGTTACATGAAAGCTGCTTTTTTCCCTCTGGCTATGTGCATAAGGTCTGGGGGTTTCCTAGGAGTCAATAACCAAAGGTGACAAAAATAAAGTTTACAGTGTGGCCATTTCTCTCTAAGAGCACAGCTGTTCAAGTTACAGAATAAACTACCTCACTCATTATTGTCACTGTTTGTTCTGAATTTTAAGGGAATCAAAATCACAGCGTAATACCACTTCACCCCCACTAGGATGGCCATAATAAAAAAGATAGACACAGCAAGTTCTGGGGACGGTGTGGAGCATCATCAGCCATTGCTGATAGAAATATCAAAGGTGCAGCCCCTTTGGAAAACAATTGGGCAGCTCCTCAAAATATGTAACATAGAGTTACCGTGTGACCCAGTGTTTTAGTCCATCCAGGCTGCTATAACAAAATAGCAATACCGTAGCCTGAGTGGCTTAAACAACATTTATTTCTCACATTCTGGAGCCTGGGAAATCCAGATTCAAGTCACCAGGGTCTGGTGAGAGCCCACTTCCTGGGTCATAGATGGTCATTTTCTCACTGTGTCCTCACATGGTGGAAGGAGATTAGAAAACTCTATGAGGTCACTTTTGTAAGGGTGCTAATCCGACTCATGAGTGTGCCACCCTCATGACCTAATCACCTTCCCAAAACCCCACGTCCCAAAACCATCACATTAGGTGTTAGCATTTTAACATAAGCATTTAGGAGAAGGGGACATGAACATAACAGCCCATAACATCTAGCAATTCCACTCCTAGGTATATGCTCAAGAGAACTGAAAACATATATAGAAACTGTACATGGATGTTCTTAGCAGCATTATTCATAACAGTCAAAAAGTAGATACAACTCAAATGCCTATAACTGATGAAAGAATAAACAAAACGTGGCATACCTGTACTGTGGACTATTACTTGGCCATAGAAAGGAATGAAGTACTGATACATGCTAAACAGAGAAGAATCTTGAAAGTATTATGCTACGTGAAAACAGCTAGACACAGAAGGCTATTACATGATACGATTTATATGAATGTCTAGAACAGGCAAGTCCATCAAGACAGAAAATAAATTAGTAGTTGACAGGAGCTGGGGGCGGGAGTGGAGGTAGAGGTGGGGAATAGGCAATGATTAATGGGTGTGGGATTTCTTTAAGGGATGTTAATAACGTTCTGGAATTAGTGGTGAAGGCTGCACAACCTTGAGAATACATTAAAAGCTACTCTAAAAGGATGAATTCTTTGGCCAGAGAGTCCCCAACCTCTGGGATCTAATGTCTGATGATCTGAAGTGGAGCTGATGTAATAATAATAGAAATAAAGTGCACAATAAATGTAACGTGCTTATTAAATCATCCTGAAACCATTCCCTCAGCCTCCGGTTCGTGGAAAAATTGTCTTCCACAAAACCGGTCCCTGGTACCAAAAAGGTTGGAGACTGCTCTCGTGTGGTGTATGATCTCTACCAATGAAAAAATAATTAAAGAAAGCTCTGCTGGGGTAAGAATTGGCCTTATAAGACAGGCGATGGGCTGTTCTCACTCACAGTGGTGAGTTCCTTGGATAGAGCTGGGTTAGAGGCAGTGGCTGTGTGTAGGTCCCTAATCAGCAGCATGTTATGTGACCAGGATCTATAAAGAAGGCCTAAGGCACCTAGGAAGAGGGTGAAAGAAAGTTGAGTGTTCCTTTATTAAATAGAATCAAACAAAAGTGGACCTAAATTAAGTTGGGATAAATAACCGCTTAGTACAGTAGAACAGGACATGCTCTGAACTCAGAGTGAGAATCTGATTGAGTTCTGCTGCCGTCTTGCTGAGTGGCCGAGGCTCCTGCCTCGAGACTTAGTTCCTGCATTAGCAGGAGGAGGTGATACCACCCAACTTGCTTCTCTTAGAAGGATGCAGTGAGGATGCAATGAAATATGACCTGTGAAGGTGTTTAGAAGGTTGTAAATTGCTGCACCTAATCATTCTTAGATACATGTCCTATTTTAGTCTACTTTGTCTTTTCTAAATATGGATTAAGCAGATGCTAATTTTATTAATTTGTTTTTAGTAATAATAAAAGTATATTAAATAAACAGTATACTTTCGGAATCATACTGTAGATTGGTGATTTCCAGAGGCAATAAGTAGCCCATATGATAGGAGTAGTAAGAAGAAGGGGGAATGTGGCCCATGATGAGACTTGCAGAATCTTAATATCAACACAAGAGTCTGGGCTTTATATTACTGGTGGGCATTTGATCAGAAAAGTGTCTTGATATAAGGGGATATGATGATCTCTGACATAGAGGATAGTTGCAGAGAGGATTCCAATCTGAGTAAGATTGACAAGCTCCAGGCAGCTATATCCTAGCTGGAGAAAGGGGTGCCACCTGGGCAGAACCCCTAATAGGAAAGAAGAGAGCAGAGAGCCTGGTTTTGTTTGTCCAGAGCTGCTGAGACGGACCAGCCACCTCCATGAAAGAGGACCTCATCACAAAAGCCCCCAGGCAGAGATAATGTGGCTTTGATGGCAAAAAAAAAAAAAAAAAAAAAGGCATACAGCAATCTTTATTCTTTGTAAAGGAAAAATTTTTAAAGGCGCATCACTATGATGGAAAAAGTTAAAATATATATATATATTTTTTTTTAAGTCATTTAGCCTCTAATCATGCTTGGTAAAGTATACAAGGAGCCCTGCTGATATGCCTTCTGAGTATATATATTTTAAGATTATCCTTCTTTGATTTATTTAGTATCATAATAGGTTTCCACTGAGGTCCCCCAAGCTTCCCACCAGCACCGTTCAGGAGAAATGAAATCTGGGGCAGACAGAAGGAACCCTTCTGTCTTGTCAGCTCCTTTTATTTGGGAGTTATTTGGTTGCTAGTTTTGTGTGTTTGTAAACAGAAAAAGGACTAGAACAGAAAGGATCCTGCCTGTCTTTAGTGTGGAGTCCCAGTCACACTTGCAGAGTACTGCAGAGCTGGTCCTCAGCCCCTAGGGACTCTGAGATGCTCTTGCCCCCTGTGTTCAGGTGGGTGGATTTGAACAATCAGATTCCAGCTTTAGCTTGCACTTAAGTGAGGTGATTTCAGACCCTGATGTGAAGAGGAAGTACTGTTGTCTGTGCAGGAGCCTCTGAGAGTGGGAGACGACCTGGAAGAGGGAGTGGGGTGGAGAGGGAGCTGGGTCACCCTTAGTGTGCAAGGGCTCAGCCAATTCTGGGGGGTGTCAGAGCTGGGGGAGGACAGGTTGGAAAAGTCTCCCTGGTAAGGTTGCCAGTGAAAATATGGTCGCTCAGTTAAACTTGAATTTCAGATACATAATTTTTTACTATAAGTATGCTCCCACTAAGGACTTCCTTGTAACTCAAACGGTCAAGAGTCTGCCAGCAATGCAGGAGACCAGGGTTCTATCCCTGGTGTGGGAAGATCCCCTGGAGAAGATAATGGCAAGCCACTCCAATATTATTGCCTGGAGAATCCCATGGACAGAGGGATCTGGCAGGCTATAGTCTGTCGGGTTGCAAAGAGTCAGACACTACTGAGCAACTAACACACATGTTCCCACTATCGCACAGGACATACTTTAAAAAAAACCTGTTGTTTATCTGAAATTCAAATACAACTGAACATCTTGGCCCCTCACCCCAGTCACCTAATCTGGCTCCCTGGGGAATTCTGGCTCTCTATCTCCTTAACCCCCATTAGATAACCCTGTGAAGTACCTTGCAAGGCACCAGCTGACCTGTCCAGAACAGAACCCATGCATAATAGTAGATTGTGAAGAGGTCCTCCTAGTTATTTTCTTCTGTTCCAAACCCATTCATTCCTCATTCCTCTTTGCCTCTCACCTTTCTCAGTACTGGCAAACAGCAAGCCTATGGCAATGGGCCCATGGGGGTCCCCTGAATACTCAAGGGAGAAGAGGCAGCAGGCATGGCAGTGCCCAAGGCAAGCTGCTGGGAGCCCTTTCAGGCCTCACCACGGCGGCGCTGCACACCCTGAGCAGTAACTTCACTCGTGGCCAAATCAAACCTGCAGCCTGCAGACAGGAGAGATTGGGTTTCTGAAGTGCTGGGGATTTAGGAATGCCAGTGGACTTGTAAATATGCACAGGCACCTCCTCTGGGTTTCCACTTGGAGACCAGAATTCCAAACATTCCCCTCTGGTGGGGTTTCTCCTGGTGTGGTCCTGGGACCTCCCAGACCCAAACCATCTGCAGGGCTGGTTTTAAAAGCAGATGCTGAGGCCAGTGTAAGGCCTGAGGTTTGTTGTATTGTCAGGTGTCCCTGTTACTCCACCTGGTATGATGTAGGTATCCCTTCACACACACACACACACACACACACACACACACACACACACACATGCCTCTTTCATGTGGTTGGACATGTCCTGTGAAGTATGCACAGGGAAAAGCAACAAACCCTTAATTAGGCCTGTTTACCTGTTATTGTGACTGATACCTGTCATTATTTACTAGTTAAGTATTTTGCATAAGCATGTATGAAGGGGCTCAATATTTGATCATCTTTGTTAGTGGAGAAGAAAGCTGGTTAGCATTTGATTTGGACCCTCCTGCCTGAGGTGTGAGATCATTTTTAAGCTACAAACTCCTTTCTGGAAGACTGGAAGCAGAATTCCATCAGCTTTTACTGAAGCTTTCTCTTCATTCATAACCTTTGCGTCTGCACAGGGATCTTAGCATCTATTAAGATCTGGCACACAGATTCTCACCTTTGTGGTGGGTGTATGTGTGTTTGATGTATTAATCTCTTACGTTTTCACTCTCAGGTCCAGTTTGCCAAAATCACCCTTTCCAGCAGGCCTTTCTGAAGGCCTCTCACACCCAGCGCTCTCTCCTTGCTCACCCCATTGTATGTTTAGTCAATGGGAGAGAGGAACACTGAGGCATGCTAAGCTCAGCTGAGCCATTTGGACCCTACTGGGTTACAGCACATCGTTTTACCTGGATTTATACCCTCTGTTGCTATTGGCCTTCTGGCTGCAGGAAGAGTCCGATTACAGCAGGAGAGGCCAAGAGGATTAGTGCCGAGATACGCAGAGGCCAGCTGATAATTGCTTCGAGGGTCATGTCTCAAAAGAGACTCTGGTTCCTCTTTCTGGCCTCAGAGAGGAAAAGCTGCCCTTTCCCTGTCCAGCCGGCAACTCCTGTTCTCCCTGCTAGTCCCTCCTGGACTTTTACTCTTGTTCTTTTTTTTCCTTGGTGGCTCAGTGGTAAAGAATCCAGCTGCTAATGCAGGAGACA